>NC_139227.1:108383205-108983205 GCF_055691185.1 Crinia signifera
TATCCAACTGGTCCAGTCCTATTCATATCCAGCATTCAGCCCGGTTCCGTTGTATCCAGTATCCAGTCTGAACCAGTTCTACTTAATATCCAGTCTTGTCCATACAACACCGACAACCAGTACAGTTCAGTCCTACATTCATCATTCTGCTATCAACCAACTCCCTGGTGTTCCAGCAGTCAGGATACGTCTCTCTCTGCTGAAGCCCGGGATCTGTCTCTTCCCCTCTCTGTGTCCACCTACTCGCACAGATCTCGCACATATGCCAGGTTCACAGATCTCATAGCCATGACAAAGCCCATAGGCTTCTTTATTGCAGTGCCGATCTGAAGATGACATTGCCCACCACATCCAAGCCCCGCAATGCAATACATTGGTGAATATATGGAGCACACTTTTAATTTATAACATGCAAATTACATTCCTTGTAAGAATCAACAAGCATCCTTAAAACTAGTTGATGGATTAACAACTTTTCCACTCCATACACACATACCGTACACCAGCATTGGTGGCTCCAGGGGTGGGGCTGCAGCACAGTCCAATATTAAAATATGGAAGCCACACGCACTGTCAGTGTGTCAGTTTTGAATGACAGTTGGTGTGGCTACCCTTTGAATTTGAACTGTGCTACATCCTGACCTCTTGAGCCGCCACTGCACACCACATATTTTAATATTGGTTTCAGTCAGACGCAGAACTACCATTGGTGCAGCAAGTGAATTCCATGGGGCCACTGAGGACTAAGGGGCCCACTGCTGCCCCTGTTTCCCTTTTCCAGTCAATCACTGTTTTTCCTTGTTATACTCTGCCTCCCTGTCTCACCCTGTCACCCTCTGCCTCTCCCTGTCACCCACTGCCGTGTTGCATATTGTTGTGGGGGAAGTGGGGGGCCAAAATTACATTTTTGCACCTTGTCCCACCACCCACAAATTCCGTTACTGTTTTCAATAATAAACTTAATAGGCAATGCACGACACAACTCTTCTTCTTGGGACCTCTTCATAGCAATGGAACATCATTCTAAAGCTGTGTAAACACGGTGCAATTTGGTCGCTGAGCGATTTTGGCTTAGAATCACTCAGCAATATATTGCTCAGTGTACTGTTTACATCAGCGACCAGCGATTTTGGCTGAAAATTGCAAGCTATTCTGTCTCTTTCTGTCTCTACCTCATTTTGACTAGAAATCACTGGTCGCTGGTGCACAGGTGTAGTCAGGTGGTGCACAGGTGTAGTCAGGTAGTGCACAGGTGTAGTCAGGTGATGACAGTGCATTGTGCACCAGCAACCAGCGAGTTTTAGCCATAATTCGGAGGAGCATGCTCCTGTGACCAACGACCATGAAGGGCTGGCAGCGGGAGCGCGCTCCTAGCAGTACATGAAATCACTGGCAATATGATCGCTTAGCGACAATATTTTTGCAGTGATATGTGCTGAAATCTCCCCCGTATGCACACAGCTTTAGACATCTATGTCTCTTATGGATACAAGGGAATGGCCACTTCTCAAGGCTCAGTGACTGATGAGCGCACAGGTGAATGGTCCTCTCTAGTAGGAGGAAAGGTGCCCCCATAGTGTGGTGCATCAGGACTTTCCTCATTGACATTGTATATTGTTACATTGTAATATAGGCTGAAAAAGACATACGTCCATCAAGTTCAAACGTAGGTTATAGGGTCTGGTCTATTTCTTATATCGCTATCTTGGTTTAACTTTGTACTAATTCTGATTGCTGGTTGTACCCATGGATGTTTTTACCCAATAGATGTTTATCCAGCTTTATTTCAAATGTATTTATTGTGTCTGCCGACACCACCTCTCCAGGGAGAGAGTTTCATAACAACTCCATCCAAGTCTTAGTAAAAAGACGCCAGGATATGTGGTCATCAATTAGTTCATCACATAGTTTTCTGCAATATCACAATGTATCACTTGGGGAACAGTGGCCAATCCCATGTAATATTCTCCAAATCATTCAGTTATACCCAACAGTATTCGGTCGATTGGTCAACAGTGTCTAGGTCGACCACTATTGGTCAACAGGCAATAGCTAAAAAAAAACAGTTGACATGGTCTTGATCGACATTGACAAAAGGTAAACACAATAAAAAGGTGGACACAGAAAAAGGTCGACACAAGTTTATTTATTTTTAAACCAACTTACTTCATGATCCCAGTGGGCATAATGGGAGAATATAACAGTGTGCCAAGCACAGCAAGGCATCTATTGAAGATGGCTGTTGCTATGGGCAACCAATCAGATACTATCTATTATCTTCTAGAAAGTGCTAAATAAATAAGTAGATTCTGATTGGTTGCCCATAGCAACATCCCATGTGAAATAGAACTCCCCCCCCCAATATGTCTTATAGATACGTAGGAGTAGGAGATAGGAAGGGTTTGAGCACACTGTACATACGTAGGAGTAGGAGATAGGAAGGGTTTGAGCACACCGTACATACGTAGGAGTAGGAGATAGGAAGGGTTTGAGCACACTGTACATACGTAGGAGTAGGAGATAGGAAGGGTTTGAGCACACCGTACATACGTAGGAGTAGGAGATAGGAAGGGTTTGAGCACACCGTACATACGTAGGAGTAGGAGATAGGAAGGGTTTGAGCGCACCGTACAAACGTAGGAGTAGGAGATAGGAAGGGTTTGAGCGCACCGTACATACGTAGGAGATAGGAAGGGTTTGAGCGCACCGTACATACGTAGGAGTAGGAGATAGGAAGGGTTTGAGCGCACCGTACATACGTAGGAGTAGGAGATAGGAAGGGTTTGAGCACACTGTACACACTGTACCTTGTCTAGCTTCCAAATATTCAACAGTTTTAAAGATTAACTATATAGGTTTAGTAGATCTAGGAAGCAACATTTAATATGTATCCATTGCTTCTAGATTGACATACCCATTGGGAGTCTAGGATGAGCTAAAGAAGAAATTGGTCTAGATATTGGATATTATAATTAACATCTATAATCATATTACTTGCAAATTGGCAGGTTGAATGAAAGCACTTGTATTAGAGATGATCGAGGAAACAGGAGGTGAGAGCAGACACAAAATGTATTTCACTGTCTTATGGTGACAAACTAAATGTTGTTCAGTTTGTAAACTGTGGGACTTAATAATCAAACTACTATTCTAAAAATGTATATCTGATTATATACATGAAAATAATGGAAATTCTGCAAAATCATCATGCACCAAGCAGCACTTTGCAGAACCCACACATCAACTTTTTAAATACTTGAATCATTTTTGGTGGGATGTAGCAAGCGTCACAATTTGCTTGTAATGAATCGCGCCACTTTCCGCATGCATTACAGCATTTGCTGAAAGCAGGGAGGTGCGATAGAAGCCTGTCACAAACCTGGGAGTTTTTTCTTCTGTTCCTCAGTTTCTACATGGTATTTCAGTATGTTCTGCCAGGATTCATTCAGCCTGCACCTAGACTGCAATCACTGTGTGTGAGCCTATGGTAAGCTTTTCCTAATGACACACCTGTGAGACTCTAGCCCAGTGTTCTGACAGCTGTAACCCCTTAGCTCCCTGCTAGCAGTAGTTCAACATTTCTCCATCTGAACTCTCATTGAATTCCTCTATGAGTAATTACTACAACATTGGTGCAGCCCTTGATTACCTCTGCAAATCAGCACTTAGTATCCGGATCTGAAAGCCAGCATTCCCTGTGCATGTTAGGAGTTAGGCTTCAGTGTTTTACGGCCTACTAGGCCTCTCTCCACTTCAAAGCCTATCTGGAGTACTGACATCACGGGGTCTGATCATCTGACTATGTACTATCCCATGCTGTAGCCTGAGCGCTAGTCACCTTCTTGTTATTTAACTTACCCTGGGTTTGGACAAACCAGACTTAGCAGCCGGCAACCGAGGTAGAGCGCCCACTCTCACTCTCCTGTTCAGTCACTGCCTCTTGTCCAAAGAGTGTGGCAGCTAACCTCAATAGGATCCTTATAGCCTGAGCGCTAGTCACCTTCTTGTTATTTAACTATCCCATACTGTGTCAGCCTTTAGAATGATGTTCCACTGCAGGTGGGGCAGATTCGATCAGTGCAGAGAGAGTTAGATTTTGGTGGGTTCTTACTTCAAACTGATATCTACATTGCAGTGTAAAAATAAAGCAGTCAGCATTTTCCATGCACAGAAACAAAATAACTCACCCAAATCCAATGCTCTCTGCACATGTTACATCTGCCCCACCTGCATTGCACATGGTTTTATCCATTAGAGAGAGAATTTGCTTTTGCAAATGAACCAGAATCAGGCCCATTGTTCACAGATATAATATTTAATCCACTCTCCAGTAGAATTTACATTATATTATCTAATTCAGGGCTCTGAAGTTAGAATAGCAGGAATTGTGAAAGCACCGACCTTTGTCAGATTAGGCACCAGCCTATGGGCCCGCGGCTTTACTTTTGTGAGAAATTTACACATTGTTACATTGTAATATAGGCTGAAAAAGACATACGTCCATCAAGTTCAAACGTAGGTTATAGGGTCTGGTCTATTTCTTATATCGCTATCTTGGTTTAACTTTGAACTAATTCTGATTGCTGGTTGTACCCATGGATGTTTTTACCCAATAGATGTTTATCCAGCTTTATTTCAAATGTATTTATTGTGTCTGCCGACACCACCTCTCCAGGGAGAGAGTTTCATAACAACTCCATCCAAGTCTTAGTAAAAAGACGCCAGAATATGTGCTCATCAATTAGTTCATCACATAGTTTTCTGCAATATCACAATGTATCACTTGGGGAACAGTGGCCAATCTCATGTAATATTCTCCAAATCATTCAATTATACCCAATGGTATCCGGTCGATTGGTCAACAGTGTCTAGGTCGACCACTATTGGTCAACAGGCAATAGCTTAAAAAAAACAGTTGACATGGTCTTGATCGACATTGACAAAAGGTCAACACAATAAAAAGGTGGACACAGAAAAAGGTTGACACAAGTTTATTTATTTTTAAACCAACTTACTTCATGATCCCAGTGGGCATAATGGGAGAATATAACAGTGTGCCAAGCACAGCAAGGCATTGAAGCACGATGAGCACGGTACACTAATATTGGGTCTATGTCGATATACGTAGACATTAGCATGAAAAAGGAAAAAACTTGTGTTAGAATTTGACGGCAGATAAGAACCACTTGGCCCATCTAGTCTGCGCCTTTTTTAAACATGTTACCTCAAACCATATTTGATCCTTATTTTTTTTTGTAAGGATATCAATATGCTTATCCCAAGCATGTTTACATTGTACTACTGTATTTGCATCTACCACCTCTGATGGGAGGCTATTCCACTTATCTACTACTCTTTCTGTGAAGTAATTCTTCCTCAAATTTCCCCTGAATCTTCCTCCCTCTAGTTTCAGTGCATGTCCTCGTGTTCTGCTGCTCCTCTTCCTGTGAAGAATGTCTCCCATCTGTACCTTGTTATAGCCCTTGATATATGTGAAAGTTTCTATCATGTCCCCCATTTCCCTTCTCTGCTCTAAAGTATACATATTAAGATCTTTTAGTCTTTCCTGGTACGTTTTGTGATGTAGGCCATGCACCATTTTAGTTGCTCTTCTTTGTACAGTCTCTAATGTATTTATATCCTTCTGAAGATATGGCCTCCATAACTGAACACAATACTCTAGGGAGGTTATTCTGATCGGAGCGGCCAAACGTGCGTACGTTCGCCATTACCGCACGCTAGCCGTACGCGGCCGTTAGGGTTAAGTCCACCCACAAATCAGCCGCTTACGTACGGCCAGAAATACCGTAGAAGGGGAGTGGCGTACAAATGAGCGTACGGCAACGTACGCGGACGGGCCAGCCCTTGCACTCCGACAACAGGCGTACAACTGAGCGTACGGCGCCGTCTACGGCCGTCTTTCCTCCGTCTCCCCACCGCCTTCTTGCGGAGATCTGAGCGTACGCCAGTTTGCACGGACGGGTCCCTATAGTTTTCAATGGAAAACTCAGCTTATGTCACCGCTCGTGAGAGTGAGCGTACGTCCGTGCACGCTGGCATACCCTTCACATATATGGACCTGCAAATCTTGCCTCTCAACTACTAATCTGACAATTGATTAATTAATCTATTTGTTATTCACTTATTGTTTTCTATTAACTCAATTGTCTACCTTAATAAAGACCTAATAAAACTACATTTTAACCCACATTACATGTATATTTGTTATGTTCTAATGTGGCATTTTAATCACTATCTATGTGTCCCCATATTGCTGTTACTTTTAAATCAAGTTATGTTGGTGTTTCTGTGTATGTACTAAATTATGTACGTAATTACTTTGTCCAAAATGTGTAACATGTATACCTACCCTGATGTTATGTGTGATGTTTTAATCGAACAACATTAAACATTCATGCATTTTCACTATGTGTTATTTTACTCAAAAACACACACATTCACACATCAATCATTACCCCTCACCTCAAATTACAAGTATAACTTACAGTACACATCTGTATGTACCTACCCTTACACGCCCTCTAACATATTTATTAGTAAAAACACAGGCAATTTCGAACTGTAATCAAACTTTTATTGGATACAAAAATAAAAAGGGGGGGGGGGATAAATAAAAAATTAAAGGCGGGCCTCCAGAAGCCCAAAAAGGAGCTGGAGGTAGACAAGGGTCAGCATTATTTCCCTCATTATTGCTGCCACCTCCTCCTGCTGCTGTTCAGTGTCTGTAATGAAGGGATAAAACAAAAAATTAATATATAACATACACAAATGTTTGTTGTATTTGTACATAATAAAAAGTTCAGAGTTATGTGTGAAGGCCACATACATTTAGAAACTACATTGAAGATGGGTCTGCTGTAAACACAGTACTAAAAAAAAATATGTTAACACACACATACTGTACATAGTAAATAACATTAATTCAATTACTCCTTCATCAATGAATGTATGCTGTATCCCAATTGGTACTTTGTTTTTGGGGGACTGTCCTCTAACCTCACAATTAGCCTGTGCTATTTAAGGGTTATGACATTGTTGTGGCTTAAGCACTCCTTACTATTTTAAATTTAGGACATTGCTGTACAAATTATAGGCCTACAGCTATGTTTGTAAAGCATGCATCCGCATGGCCTCACACACTATTACCAAAACAATCTCTACATTTAAGTTGCACCAGTGGCAGATTAAGCCTTTGGGGGGCCCGGGGTACTTTAGAGCGGGGGGCCCCCTTGCACTTGTCATTACTGGCCGCACACTGCATGGGCGAATATTATACTGTCAAAACATAGAGTAAAGGCAGAATAAACTTGGTCAATGGTTACCTGCAGGGGATATATATATATATATATATATATATATATATATATATATATATATATATATATATATATATATATATATAGACAGGGGGTTGGCGGCACTCGGAATAATAATAGACCCCATATATATATATATATATATATATATATATATACACACACCACATGAAAAGCCTGTGTTTGTCCCTCTGCCCCTTACTCTGGAGGAGACCTCACAGTCCTAGTGCTGCCTCTGATTAAAAACCCTCCTATGACTAAGCTGCTGCTGCTGTTCTCCATGGACCTGAGAAGCATGTAATGAGCTCCACCAATCAGAGCTCAGCACAAACTTCTCAGCCTCTATCCTCTGGTGCAAAGTGTCATGGGACTTAGTCAACTCCCAGAAATGCACTGCACACTTGTGCAATCAGTGTGCCTTGGCTCCCGATGCTCAGCACCATAAATCATTGTCACATTGGCAGATAGGTCAAGCTGCAGCACTACCCCACCCATGCACAAAACATTAAGCTAAAAAAAACAAAACATAACTTAAACATTTTATTTTTAAAAAATACATGACAACCACAGGGGGCCCCTAGCTAGAGGGGGGCCCAGGGGCACTGACCCCTTGCGCCTCCATTATAATCCGGCCCTGTGTTGCACATCATGCTGGGAACTGGAGTTACCAAACACCTGGAGCCACATAACTACCACACCACTAATGTCGGATATCTCATTGGATGTACTGTTATGTCAATTATTCAAGGGGTGAGGCATGGCCACACTCAAAAAAACCACCAAGGGGAGCCTTGTTCCTGGAGAAGGACAGGACACACCTCATGGTCGGCCTGCAGTGATATGTTGCAACTAATGTTGATGTTGGATACACATATGTGGTTGTTGTGATTGTTTATGTGTAGAAATGTGTAGGTCAACATTAGACACATTATTTACTTACGGCTACTTGAGCCATCCTGGGCGCCGCTGGTTGGCTGTGCAGTGGTTGGGGGGGGCAGGAGCAAGGTGGATGGTCCTGTAGTTTGGCCCGAGGTAGTGGGTGTGAGTGGGGAGTGGAGAGGTTTGGGGGTGGGTGGTGGAGAGGTGTAGGGGGGTAGGAAATGGGGTGGGGAGGGGGGGGGGGTGGGGGTTGTGGAGGGGGTGGGGGTTGTGGAGGGGGTGGGGGTTGTGGAGGGGGAAGGGGATGGGGAAATGGTGTGGGTCCAAACTGCACCCAGTGTCTCCTCTTCTTCCTCCTACTCTTCTTCTTCCTCCTCCTCTTCTTCCTCCTCCTCCTCTTCCTCCTCCTCTTTCTTCTCCTCCTCCTCCTCTTCCTCCTCCTCTTCTTCCTCCTCCTCCTCTTCCTCCTCCTCTTTCTTCTCCTCCTCCTCCTCCTCTTCCTCCTCCTCTTCTTCCTCCTCCTCCTCTTCCTCCTCCAGGGCTGCCTGTTCCCGGGCTGCCTGGTCCCGGGCTGCCTGCTCCCGGGCTTCCATACGTGCCCTTGCCCGTGCTGAAATGTTCATGTTGATGGCATAGAAATCGAAGATTGGGTTTCATAAAAAAAGGGGAAAGAAAAATTCACATTAGTCATGCTCATAACCTTCAAAATTATCATTGCTGTGATATTTCAGACATTTATCATGCAAACTATTTGATATCCTACACCCAAAAACTGATCAACTACTTAAACCCCCCCTATACACCCCCTATACACCCCCTATATACCCCCTATACACCCATATACCCCCATATACCCATATACCCCCCATATACACCCATATACCCCCCATATACACCCATATACACCCATATACACCCATATACCCATATACCCCCCATATACACCCATATACCCCCCATATACACCCATATACCCCCCATATACACCCATATACACCCATATACCCCCATATACCCATATACCCCCCATATACACCCATATACCCCCCATATACACCCATATACACCCATATACCCCCATATACCCATATACCCCCCATATACACCCATATACCCCCCATATACACCCATATACACCCATATACCCCCATATACACCCATATACCCCCCATATACACCCATATACACCCATATACCCACATATACCCATATACCCCCCATATACACCCATATACACCCATATACCCCCCATATACACCCATATACCCCCATATACACCCATATACACCCATATACCCCCATATACCCATATACCCCCCATATACACCCATATACACCCATATACCCCCCATATACACCCATATACCCCCATATACACCCATATACACCCATATACCCCCCATATACACCCCATATACATCCCCATACTCAGGAACTTATTTATAAAAAGTACACAAAACATTGCTAAAAAACGCTGACATACTAGTAATCAAAACTTACATCGGGCAATATGGCGGCGAAGGCTGCTGAGTAAAACCGGCTGCCGCCGGCGCAGGTCTGACCAGCGCCGCTCAACCTGCCCCAAGGCTTCTGCGGACGCCGGTCGTAGAGAAGATGAGGCGGCGGGCAGCAGTATACGCCCGCCGCTTGTCGGCATTACTGACATATGGGCCCCTGGGCCCCAGGTGACGGTCCATCACTTCCACCAGGGCCAAAAGCTCTGAGGTGGAAAAGGGCCTAGCTCTTGGACAAGTCATATTGGCAATGGCGCAGTTATTAATTGCAGGTACATATATCACTTTTGGTGCTTGCTGATTGGTCGAAAAAATTGTTTGTTTGGTATTAACTTTATTAATCCTTCTTACATTAACAAACTGGATGCGAATAGAAACTTACGCGGACCGTTCCGATATACACACACCACAACCAACAGCATGCATTCAATGAAGAGAGAAGTACTGTATTTACAGTGTGCGGAAAATAATAAACGCAACCCTCTACTTATAACTACGCTGCTTAAAGGGGGCACGATACACCGATATGCATGGAGAGGAGTACTGTATATACAGTAGGCGGAAAATAATACACGCAACCCTCTACTTATAACTACGCTGCTTAAAGGGGGCACGATACACCGATATGCATGGAGAGGAGTACTGTATATACAGTAGGCGGAAAATAATACACGCAACCCTCTACTTATAACTACGCTGCCTAAAGGGCCACAATGCAACATGTTGCTGTATGACAATTTCATACACATTACATATGTAAGGAAAGCATTATAACGTGATGTTTTGAAATGTGACTCACAAAGCATACACGAACTCCAACAGATACCAGCTGACAACACTCATCATTGGAATGACAGGTGCACACATTTCACGATGTAGCCCACAATGCTCCACAACCTGTGTATATACATATACGGGTGATTGATCAGGTGCATTGAGACCTGCGTAATTTAAGCGGCAATTATCGGCGGGAAATATCGGCGTAAATTTGCATCTACCTTGCGGGGAAAAATATACGCCCCCTTGTTCGTGGCGGGAGATTAACATATAAATATTCAGTCAGATGCAGCCCACAATTGCTGCAAACATGTCTGACTCTGACGATTCAGCAGCAGAGGACGCTCTGCAGAGAGCACAAGCCGAATCCCTGCTTGAAGCATTACAGAAGAGGGAACAGGAGCGGAGAAGGAGGGCCCAAGAGAGGAGTCGCCTGCAAGATCAAGCGGGCCCCTCAGTAACAGGCCCTGGTGAACCTCCACCAGCTCCACAAGGGCCAAGCAACCAGCCAGAACAAGAGGTTGCATCTCTCCAAACAGGTGTGACCCAGCAGGTGCATGGTGAGAGAGCTGGGGCCACCAGAAAACGTGCTGCAACATCTAGGGTGATGACTGAGCAGGATACCACCACCAGAAGGAGAAACCCTGCATTTGTAGAGGCCGAAATGCGAATTCTAGTGCCCAGGGCACGCGAATGGATTGAATTGGCAACCAGGAAACCGGGTGCCAGTGCAAGGAGAAACCTTTGGGACAAGATCACAGAGGAAGTGAACCAGGTGTCACCAGTGGTCAGAACTTGGGACGCGGTGAAGAAAAGGTTAGTGTGTTTGTCAGGGCAATTTTTCAGCAGTCTCCAGCAGGAACTGAGGCCCTTATTCTAGTTCACTCTTTCTGCCCAAATATTTCTTAGATGGACAAAACCATGTGCACTGCAGGTGAGGCAGGTGTTACTTGTGCAGAGATAATCCGATTTGGGTGGGGTTTTACACCTGCCTCACCTGCAGTGCACATGGTTTTGTCCATCAAAGAATTATTTGGCCACACATGGCAAAAAAACATAAGATCACCCACACTAGGAAATGTCACGTAGCTAGGGGTACCACCTAGTCCCTTTAATTCCGGACACATATTAATTACACAGGTTCTGTGGCTGGCTGACTTCAAGACTCCACTTCACCTAATTTTAAACTGCCACAGAACCTGTGTAAGTAACATGTGTCCGGAATTAAAGGGACTAGGTGGTAACCCTACACGTAGCACAGTGGTGCACATATCTCATGGTGATATTTGTATTTTTAAACTTGTAGGTGGACTGACTTCAAAAGTGCCCTGAAGAGGAAGATGACTGACCGGTACAACCACAGCATGTCCACCGGGAGCGGTCCTATGCCTGACCATTTGGAGTATACCCTCCTGGAGCTGGACTCCTGTGATGTCATCGATGTGGGGGAGATCAGGGGGATCTCCAATATGGACAGTGAGCTCCCGGCGGAGGTCTTTGCTGCTGCTTTTGATGGTAAGTCACAGTAATGCATTGTATTTAGAAAGATATTTTTTATTGCGTATGTGATGGTGACATTGTTTTCAATTCTTATCCTAGCAGAAGCAGAAAGTCAGGATGTACCGGCAGCATCTTCCTCTGCAGAGCCACAGGTGGAGCAGGTGGTCCAGCCTCCACCAAGACGTCGCCCCCAGCCCCAGCCACAGGAGACATTGAGTGAGAGCCTGTTGGTGACGCTGGACAGGATCGAGCAGCAAGGGGTGGATGCTGCGATCCGTCAGCAGCAGGTGGGGGATTTTCTGGCGGAGTGGAAGGCCACAAACCAGCTGCAGGTTGAGGCGTTGAACCGCATTAATGAAACTCTGGCGGCTGGCATGCTAAGCATTGGCCAACACCTCAGCCGCCAGAATGAACTTATTGCGGAGCAGCTGTCCACCGCCAGGTCCCTAAGGGACAATCCCCCATCTGCTGCCCCACCCCAAGCTGCTCCCCAACCTTCCACCTCGGCTGACCCTCCTGTGTCGACTAGGGGAAGACGCCGAAAGCCAGCTGAGCCAAAGGCCCCTGTCCCCAAGGCCCCATCTAAAAGGGGCAAAAAAGGGCCCAAATGAGACCTGGTTCACTTCCTCTGTGATTGGAGGCCAAAGGTTTAAATTGCACTGGACATCCGCTTCCTGAGTTGCCCATCGATCCATTTGCGTGCCATGGGCATGAAAGTTCGTATTTTGACCTCTACAAATGCAGGATTTTTTTTTTTGGTGGTGTGTATCTTGCTTAGTATTCACCCTGGTTGTTGCAGTACGTATTCTGGTGTCCCCATTTCTTTCACCATTGCATTTGCAGGGTAACACATGTTTGGAGAAATGTAACCTCTTGTTCTGGCTGTTTTATTATTTGTGTGTCTATTTTATTTGTTTATTTGATTTGTCACATTAAAGTGTCAAGCTGTGATGCTGAACAGCAAATAAATTTATTTTACAAATTAAAACAAAATTGTGGTATGTGTAATTTCTTGTGTGAAACAAATACTAGATTTATGTGTACTTACTGACCAGGGTATTTTTGAACATTTGTGGAAGTGTGGTGGAAGTTTCCCATGTGTAACCCTCTCCATGGCCATTCCCATGTTCCTATCCAACTTTTCCCTGCTAATTAGTTTGTGTCAGCACATGTGCAGAGCAACTTAATAGGTGAGAAAGCAGTTTGTGTGCAGGTGAGGTAGCTCCTACAGTAGTAGTAGTAGTAGTAGTACGTTTATTTATAAGGCGCCGCAAAGTGTCCGCAGCGCCGTACATAGCAAACAAAAAAAAACAAATTACAAGGTAACGTACAGGGTGTGTTGAAAGATACAGTATAAATAGGGTTATAGCTGGTCGAACTAAAATCAGCATCAGTTCAGAAGTAGGTGTCAAAATTGTCGAGGAGACTGAAGATGAAGTAGAGGAAGGGAAGAACAGGACAGGAGCACAGGTGAGGTAATGAGGTAGGGTGAGTACGTGAGGAAGGAGGGCCCTGCTCATAAGAGTTAACATACTAAAAATAGGTGGGTGGACGAACGAAATACAATAGGACAAGTAGGAACGGAGGGGAACGGAGGCAGGATAGGAGGATCAAAAGAGGTTAGGAGGAGGGATAGGCTAGTCGAAAAAAGTGGGTTTTGAGGGAGCGCTTGAAGGAGGTAAGGGAATCAGATAGCCTGATGGGTGGCGGGAGGTTGTTCCAGTGCAGGGGGGCAGCGCGAGAGAAGTCTTGGACACGGGAGTGGGAGGAGGTGATTAGGTGAGAGGTCAGTCGGCGGTCAGCGATGGAGCGAAGAGGACGGGAGGGAGTGTGGATAGAGATCAGTGAAGAGAGGTAAGGAGCGGTGGAGGAGGAGAGAGCCTTGTAGGTGGTGGTGAGGAGTTTAAAGAGAACTCTGAAAGGAATGGGGAGCCAGTGAAGAGATAAACAGAGGGGGGAGGCGGAGGTAGAGCGGCGGGAGAGGAAGATGAGCCTAGCAGCAGCGTTAAGAATGGATTGGAGAGGTGCGAGGCGGGTGAGAGGTAGCCCAGAGAGAAGGATGTTGCAGTAGTCAAGGCGGGAGATGACAAGAGAGTGAATGAGAATTTTGGTCGCGTCAGTGGAGAGGAATGGTCTGATGCGTGAGATGTTGCGTAGGTAAAAGCGGCAAGACTGTGAGAGAGCACGAATGTGGGGGGTGAAAGAGAGGGAGGAGTCAATGATGACACCGAGGCAGCGCGTTTGGTCGGTGGAGGTGATCTCGGTTTCACCAATGCTGATGGAGATAGTGGGAGAAGAGGGGATGTTCGGGGGATGGAAGATTAGAAGTTCAGTTTTAGCCATGTTTAGTTTCAGGAAGCGTTGGGTCATCCAGGCTGAGATGGCCGTGAGGCATTCGGAGACCTTGGACAGGAGTGATGGGGATAAGTCGGGGGAGGAGAGATAGATTAGGGTATCATCAGCATAAAGGTGGTAATGAAAACCATAGGAGCTGATGAGGGTGCCCAGAGAGGTGGTGTAGAGGGAGAAGAGGAGAGGGCCAAGGACTGACCCTTGGGGAACACCGACTGGCTGGGGGGTAGTAGGAGAGGAGGAGCTCGGAGTGGAGACGGAGAAGGAGCGATCGGAGAGGTATGAGGTGAACCAGGAGAAGACCGTGCCAGTGATGCCAAAGGAGCGGAGGGTGTTGAGCAGGAGAGGGTGGTCAACAGTGTCAGTAGTAGGTAAAAGCAGGTCCAGAACAATGCTTTCCTCATGGAGTGGGTGAGGCAGACAAACAAGGGTGAAAAGGTACATTTGTGTAGGAATGCATATGTGTCCTCCCTAAAAAAAGATGTGTGAATGGGCCAAACATGATAAATTAGCTTGTGAACAAACATGCATAACTTTTAAAATATATATGATTTGACAGTGTCATAAGCAGATGTAGGAATCCTTTGTTAGAGAGATGAGAGTGCAATAATGTGATTGGTGGCATCTTACATCCAGAGTGTAATGAAATCCAAATCATAGCAGATGAGATAGTGGTACAGGTCATAATTTTGGGTACTATACAAAGATTGTGTGGAAAATAGTGGTCATGGGCTTCAAACATTGCTGAAACATCCTTTGTAGGTGTTAGATGTGGTTTATGTTATTGTATCCTAAATACAAAACCTATGTTAGTATTAGAGTGAACACGTTGACACATGTCGACTTGTTTATATTGAGTGTGCTACTGCGTAAAGTCTATGAAAGCAGGTAGTGAATGTGTCTGTTTAGCAAATACCTACCTTAGCGTATAAAAAGATTCTTACCTTAAATTAAACAAACCTTTAAATGTGGAGAAGTATAGAAACATAAGCTTCCAATGTGTTTGCGTGCTGCATGTGTGGCTTGCAGGCAGTGAAATCATGGTTTGGAGTTAATAGACTGCAGCATTGCTTATTACATTCAGGTGTATGTGTTTGAGTAGTAATCAGCGTTAATTAGCCAACTCAGGCGCACGCTGGCAAGCGGTATCTGTAGGGGTGGTTTTAGCTGGCGGTTGGCGGCCGCCTGTTTGGTGTCCGAAACGAACGGTGCCTTAGTCGATCGTGCGGTAGTAGCACCGCTCATTTTGGGTGCACACCCCCGTGTACGCCCATATTTACGCCCATTTTCCCTCATTATTTCGGCCGCTCCCATCAACACGCCCCTATGCCGCCCCATTACCCGTACGCTCGCGTACAGGTTTTTTCGCACGTTGTGACACCGGCCGTAAGCGTTGTGGAGTGTTCGCGCCGGCGCATTAGCGTATCTGCACATGCGCAGATCGTAAAAAACCCCGGGACGTACGCGTACGGCCCGGACGCTCCAACCAGAATAAGGCCCACTGTGAGGTCGTACCAATGACCTATACAGTGGCATTATTACTTCTTTCTTTCTACTGCTGATACCTCTCCCTATGCAACCAAGCATCTGACTTGCCTTCTTCATTGCTTTGTTACATTGCCTACCTGCCTTTAAGTCCCCTGAAATAGTGACACCTAGATCCCTCTCTTCCTCAGTAGTTTCCATTATAGTGCCATTTATACTATATTTAGTCTTTGGATTTCTGAGACCCAAGTGCATGATTTTGCATTTTTTGGCATTAAACTGTAGTTGCCATGCTCTTGACCATTCCTCTAATCAACCTAGATCCTCAATCATTTGTCATCACCCTCCTGGTGTGTCTACCCTGTTGCATAGCTTTGTGTCATCTGCAAATAGCCACATTTTACCCTCAATTTCATTTGCAATATCACCAATAAAGATATTAAAAAGCACCGGTCCAAGTACAGATGTTGACCTTTTCCTGTGTCATCCATTTAACCATGTCAACCATTTTCATGTGTTGACGTATTGTATGTTGACCACTGTTGATCACCATAGTCATTGCCGATCCAGACCCATATCCAACTGCACCGTACGCAGGAATATGCCGTCATGCCACCTGTACTGCAGGTCTGTTTTCTTAGAGATCTAATATTTTTCATCTTCATTTCGTAACATCATTCATCTTGGGAAAAGCTATTGTGTCAGAATAATTACACATCCATAGATTCCTGTCCCACTTCTCTAATTGCAATATCATTCATAGTCAGGAAGTCCCATAATTGGAAATAGTGCTGCCATTTCTCTACCGGGAGGATTCAGAAACCTGAGCCTTACGGCGGGAATTGGTGTTTGCTGTTAACCCATTGAACATAAGAAACAGAGCATTCTTCAGGTTTAAAATGAAGAATATACAGATGGGTCAGGGTCCATCTTTGCAGGGGATGGCGCTGGCGTCGCCAGCCGCCATCATCCGCCAGCGCCATGGCGATCGTGAGAAGGGGACGCGCGCGCACGAGAGGCGCGCGCGCCCCCTTCCGACGGCGCTTCCAAACGTTTCCCCGGGTCCCCGCCGGCTTGCCGGCGGTAACCCGGGGTCCCCGCCGCCTGCCCGCATCCCCCCTAACCCCCCCCTAACCCCGTCCGTCTCCCTGAGGCGGAGACGGACAGGGTTTCCGCCACGCTAGCGACGGAGACTGAGACGCGCGTGCGCGTGAGACGCACGCGCGTCTCAGTCTCCTCGCTGGCGAGGCTGCTGGCGGGTCGCCAGCGCGTACGTTCTGGCGACCCGCCAGCAAGGATGTGCATAGGCACATACTGTAAGCATATGATAGACTGTAACACATGATTATAGGAGAATTCTACACAAACAAAATATTTCATTGGGTATTTTTGTCCCAAAAGCTTGCTTACTCGCGGTTCAGTGTTCTGGCCACCCAGCAGTTCCTCTGACATTATTGCACACAAACGCGTAACTAGATTTTTGTAGGCCCGTAGCAAAAGTTTGTAAGGGTACCTAAATATATATATATATATATATATATATATATATATATCCGGTTATATGGTCCGGCACTCACTTTCTCACAGGAGTGGTGCTGCGGTGCCTTCCCCAGGATATTCGGTCCAATATGTAGCGTGGGAATGAGGGCGGCACTCTTCAGTCTTGTTTGATGCAAATAAAAAGCCTTTATTATCCGACGGCGTTTCGGGCTGACACCCGTTTTCAAGGATATACAAAGTTACACTGATACACATTTACATTTATAGACAAAGCAGAATCCGCCCCCACAATAATCAGCATTACTACTACATACTGCGCATAATGACAAGATAGCCTAATAGGCATTTGCAAAACGGAGGTGTTTACTGCCAGTCAGGGCCGGACTGGCCATCTGGCACTTCTGGCAAATGCCAGAAGGGCCGATGGCCTTGTGGGACAATTTTGTGCATGGGTGTGGAGGATGTCTGGTCTCTCCAGCGTCATCAGCAGCACCCCGTAACCCCTCGCGAGCTGCATCCCATGTAGTATGTAAGGACGCGAGGAGTCCTGCTCGCTGGAAAATGAGCTGTGCCCGGCAATGCTAGCGGCTCCACACTCTGCATCCTGCTGCTGCCTTTACAAGTACAGAAGAGAGTTTGTCAGGACTACCCTGTGCTCCGTCCCGGGACCCGCCGGTGGACTCAATATTAATAATGACAGCACCCAGAAAGCCTGCTATTAAGCCCACATACCGTCTCCATCTGCTACTATAGTGTGTATACATTGCTGCGGCCGGGGACAGGACGTTGGGCAGCTGCACTTTCACCCAAACCCACAGGCTGATTGTGGTGATACTGGCTTTGCCGCTGGATACACAGACTAGAATCCATGCAGATGTATATTCATCAGCCTGCTGCTCCTGACAGCCACTACAGTCTGCACCCACTTGCCCAGTTGTTGATTACACAGGGTGGAGATTCATCCTGCATGGCATTGATAGAGAAACTTAATTCTTTATCTGTAGATGGAGAGCCTTGAATGAGCATAATGGTGTGTTCCATAATGTGTAATTGGCGTTACGGTGTGTTCCATAATGTGTAATGCCTCCTTTTTTTGATGCCATGCCTCCTTTCCATGCGGCCATGCCCCCTTTTCGAAGCGTGGCTTTGCCGCATAAGGGTCCCACCTTCTGCAAGTGGGCCTGTGTGCTCAAAATGCCAGGGCCGATTTCTGGTCCCAGTCCAGCACTGCTGCCAGTACATGCTACTTCCGGGCGGCCGGGACTGTGATCGACGGTCTCAGTTGCCGGGGGGAAGGCAGAGAGGAGGAACGCACTTCCGGAATCCGGACATGGCGCCTTCATGCCGGAGGACCGGGTAAGTTCAGCTGTGTAGAAAGGGGGTTTGCCAGCGCTCAGTTACCTGTTGAGCGAAGGGGCTGCACAGTAATGAGTTGTCAAGACCCACAGAGAAATAGTAGCAAATAAAATATACTATGCGCTCTCCTTCTGACAGAATTCTGCCTGTGTGCAGAAGTCTGCCCCGTGGTATACAAGTGTAACACTACGTGCTGACAGCTGTCGGCTTAATGTAATGGAGGGTAGTGACCGAGTAATGATGGGTCAGGAGGCAGTGTTTGAGAAAGCACCGTTGCTTTATTGATTGATAAAAATAATAATGGAGATAATAAAGTGTGAGTGCAAGTCCTGATCCCACTGCTGTGGGGATGAGTCACTGAGGGGGAAGGGGGATGAGGGAGGGGGTGATGGCAGCACCGGTGTCTGTGCTGTTAAGGTGATGCTTGGTAAGTACGTCCACAAGTGCAGACAGGGGGAGATGAGAGTTAGTGGATAAGTGAAGCACAGGGGGTGGTGCAGGGGGCTGGCGTCCCGTCCCCCCGCAGTGCACCACTCACCTGTGTTCTGAAGCACGGAGGTCCCGCGGCGTTCTTGTAGTAATCCTCAGCCGCAGCACTGACAGCGTGTGGACGACGCTGTGTGCTCGGCTGTGTGAGATTCAGCCAATCAGCGTGCGGCAAGTGTTTTCAAAATCAGAAGCATAGCGCTAGTTATTCTCTATTCACTGCAGGGACCCTGCTGCCGCCAGCAGCTTTATACAGTGACAGCGCCGCAGATACCCCCGTGGCACGGACACCCCTGCCCCCTCCAGCACTGCAGGGACGCCGACAGCGTCCACCAAAGGTACCACCCCCCCCCCCCCCCCGGGCACCGGGGCGACCCCACCCCGACTCGCCTGGGGCGCTCCGGTGCCTTTCACCGGCCCTGTCTACAGCTGTAGGCAACGCGATTGTGTGCTGTGTCTCTCAGCTGCCCCCACAGTGGGAGAATGCCACCCTCCACAATACAAGAATAGAACAAAGAAACTGCGGTGCTTTAATAATACGTGTGAAGCAGTGACAGTAAAAAACACACAATTTATTATTCAATAAAAAAATATTAATCAAAACACAATAAGGGACAGAACAAATAGGTACAGACATAAATTAAATCAGCATCATTTTATAAGTTTAAAAAGATAATATGCAACTTAATGATATTCCAAGTATCGGTTATGTCAGTTCAATAACAAAGTGAGATCTTCTTGAGCATATATCTGATGTATCTGGCGGGGTGTGTGTGTGTGTGTGTAATCGTATCGGTCAATAGATGTCAGTAAGCCCGTAGATAAGTCCCACTTTCAATAATTCCTTATAGGCCTTTCAATACTGTAAATTGATTGCAAACAGTCCCAGTTAAACCGCCACCCACTGGTGTGGGATAAAATGTTCAAAGCACTAACATACATCTTTGGATCAAGGTGCCAAAGGATAGTGGTGGCGATGAACAGCTGCTCGTTGCGATGTCCGCTTTATTGTGTTTTGATCAAAAAAATTTATTGAATAATAAATTGTGTTTTTTCTCTGTATCACACGTATTATTAAAGCGCTAAATGGTAAATGTTGCAGGATTTCATTGGCTGGTGGGTGTCGCAAATGCGCATTGCCGCCTACACGCATGTGCATCAATTTTCGCCAATGGTGCTAAAGCCAGACTTTGTCAGATGCAGAGGACTAATCTGAATCTAGTAGTGGGGAGGTAGCTATTATGGTAAATTCGGGAAACGGTCACCTGTCAGACCACACTTAGGTCGACAGTCATTAGGTCGACCCCGGAAGGTCAACTGGCCCCAAGGTCGACAGGGTTAAAGGTCGACTTGGGTCAAGATCGACATGACTTAAGGTCGGCATGGGCCAAGGTCGACATGGGTTTAGGTCGACAGTCATTAGGTCGACATGAGTTTTTCACTGTTTTTTGAGCCGACATGTGCCGACAGGCGGTATTTCATGCCCTACCATCCACTAATGCGTGGTGGGAGAATAAAATAGTGTGCCCGACGCATTGCGAGCGAAGCGAGCGATGCGAGGGGCTGCAGTTCAACTCCATGTCCACACTGTGTCAACATTCGGGTAAAAAAAAAGTGAAAAACTTATGTTGACCTAATAACTGTCAACCTAAACCCATGTCGACCTTGGCCCATGGCGACCTTAAGTCATGTCGACCTTGACCCATGTCGACCTTTAACCCTGTCTACCTTGGGACCAGTCGACCTTCCGGGGTCGACCTAATGACTGTGGACCTAAGTCTGGTCTGACAGATGTACCGATTCCGGTAAATTCATAGATAATAAACTTATGTTATTATAGGAGTGGTGTATGGAGGTAAATAGTGAAAAACAGTAGAACA
The DNA here is from genome assembly GCF_055691185.1 of Crinia signifera. Lineage (NCBI taxonomy): Eukaryota > Metazoa > Chordata > Amphibia > Anura > Myobatrachidae > Crinia > Crinia signifera. The sequence goes on from NC_139227.1 coordinate 108,404,272, forward strand.
TTATGTATTTTATCTACAGTATATGGAAAATGTAGAAACACAATTGATTGTATTAATGTACGTGATTAGTGTGTGTTGGTAGGCTTAGGTGGAATGTTTAAAGGTTATGTATTGTGTGGATGAGAGAATTGTAATGAGAATTCCATTGGAGAGCAGCCAGTGCGTTTTATGTATTGTGTATAAGCCAATTCATATCCTATGATGCATGCTATACTGTACAATGTTTGCTTCCTGGTCCTAAGAACTGCTGAGGTTTGCTTTCTGCAAGACTTTTTCTATCCAATGAGCTGTGACTGCATATTGTGCTAATGCATGAAAAAAGCTGTGGGATCAATTTAACTTGTTTATACAGTGCCAGTCTCCCCACTAGAGATTTCTGGGCCCATCAATCAACCAGATTTTGCTATTTAAAACTCATTGCATATGATAAATGGTATTTAAATCAATCAGATCCCAAATATAATTTTTCAAACACATGACAGGCGCTAGGAGCTGATTTGCTAGAGCAATTTTCATACGTAATGAGTTAATAATAGCTAAAACTCATTGATAAATGGACCCCTAAATGAGATAAAATAAAGATTGAGAACCAATTAATCAGCTCCTAGCTGTCATTTTTCAAACACAGTCTATAAAATATTTAGGAACTGATTGGCTGGATCTCCATTTATCATACACAATGCGTTTTTAATAGCTAAAACGTATTGATAAATGAGACCTTAACGAGATAAGATAAAGTACCAGCCAGTGGCTCCTAACTGCCATTTTCCAAAGACAGACTATAAAATGACAGGATCTGAATGGCTGTATCACAATTTATCACACATAACGAGTTCTAAATAGCTAAAACTAATTTATAAACCTTAATAAGATGGGTGAAGATAGATAAAGTACCAATAAATTAGCATCTAACTGTCCTTTTCCAAACACAGCCTATAAAATGACAGTTAAGAGCTGATTTTATCTCTTTCCGAGCTTTGATAAATCTCCCCTATAGGACAGGGGCTAGCATGAGCTTATTGGCACTGGGTCTGCATAAGTGACCACTTTCACAGTAAGGGTGTGGTGTGAGCAAGTACTTTGGAAGGGCCTGATTGGAAGAAAAAATCTCAAACAGACCTATTTATGAAAATACATTTAAAAATTGTCCGTTCCATCTGCTGTGAATAGTGAAATGTTCTCTGTAATGAGCTGTGGAAGAAGTGTGTACAATAAATAACTGTATATACAGTAAATATACTGTACAACTGAAGCAGGGTTACCTACCCTCCCGGAATGGGCAGGAGGCTCCTGAAAATTGGGTCGTCCCCCCCAGCCCCTGGAAAGGTGTGCAAATCTCCCTGATACCAGTGGCACTCCCAGAATCTCCCTGGTCGCAGTGGTAAATGACCACGATTCACAGGTTTTTGGGGGAGCGGGTGGTGCTAAAGACGCGAATCGCATTATTTAGCCCAGCTCCCTCCATGAAGACCTGCAAATTGTGGGAGTTGCAGTACTGGGGGCGGGGCTTAATGATGTCTACATCAGGCCCCGCCCCCCGAAGGGCTGCTGACAGTCTCCTCCGGCCTTCTACCGAAGAGGAGACTTTAAAAGTAGGCAACCCTGAACTGAGGCAACACTGTTTTAAGTAAAGTAGAGATGAAGCACTGAGCACAAAACGAAGGGCCTGATTCAGTAAGGTTTAGTCGTCAGCATATTCACGACAGGGAGTGATGGTCAGCTCTGTCCATGCGTATAAGCGAATATGCACATGTGCAGGACAGCTGTACGAATGCCTTCGGCGACTATTGCAGTCACCATACGGAGGCTCATGGGCAGGGGAATGGCTCATGGGGACACCCAGCATTTCTTGGGTATGCCCACAAAAACGGTGGGTTTGCCCAGAAAAATGCTGGGCATCCCCATACAAACGCAGGCGTGGCAAAGGCTGCATGGGGCCGGCGGCTGATGTCAGGGCCTACTGACTGCTCGGCCATCTCAAGGCCAGATGAAGTCAGATCAGACTGAAAATCATTTGATGGTTGGCGACATTGAAGGATTCGCCTTTATGGCCGCAGCCGAATAGATGTCAGCGACTGCAGGCATTCTCTCTGCGCAGGGGGCTGGGCATTCACACGCTCAGCAGGTGGCATATAACCGCTCGGGAAGCTGAATCCCCACCAAAGTAAACTGCACAATGGCCCTTATTCTCGTTGATTCGGATGGATGCGTATTTCGGACGGCCACCGAGTGTTCTTAGCCCCGCCTATCGTACGGATCGCTCACACCGTCTGAATGCGGTAAAACACCTACCGAACGGACCGTGAGTGGATGTTTCATGTGAACACCTCCTCCATCTGTGGGAACCTCCCCCATCCTCCGATGGTCACTGACCATAGAATGATGGACCGAGCGGTCAGACAGCGCCGAGTGCTCCAGAACCCTCTGACATTTTTCCGTATGAAAGCAGGGATCTGGGCGGGCAGCTGACATCTGGCTATGTCATATGTCCGCCCCCCACACGTGCGTCACGGCCGCATTACCATACATACGCCCAGCGTTTCCATGGGAACGCCCATGAAACGCAGGGCATACGCATATGGTAATGAGCCCAAACAGCATTCACGCCGCTCTCCACCCCCTGCTTGGATGTTTCTGTACGGTCATTTTCCGCATGGACCTCACTCCGTGTTTGTGCGTGTGAGACGTTCACACATGCGCAGATACGCCTCTGCTTATGCGCAAACACCAACCATCAGCTGTCCGTCTGCACTCGGAGCTATCCGACTCAATCAGAATAAGGGCCAATATGTCAAGGAAGGTGAAAGTCCACAAAATGTTCAGTGTCACACACACACATACATAATTAAAGAAATAATATTTTCATCTGATGCAACAGTGGGTGAGTTTAGTGGTCCTGAAGGTTTTCGGCCGAAATTAGACTTTTTTTTTTTAAAAGGGGCAATCACTGCTTGGCTGTCATCCAGGCAGCCAGGCAGTGTATGGGCCTGATTCCATTTGTGTGCAAATCTGAAGAAGCCACAAGCAGGTATTCCAGAACAAAATTGTCCTTCCAGAAAGTTTGATATGTGATTGGGAACTTTTTCTTTGTCTTGAAAAAGTTCCCAATCACAGAGGGTACGAAACGCGTTGACGCAATTATCCAAACCTCTAGACGTGTCTCCAAGGTCCCGCCTTCAGCTTACAGCACGGCTCTTTGTTAGCCGCACTCCCGACATCGGCTCTCCACGCAGCCACCGGCTAATCTCTGTGCCCGCCGCTACAACACCATCTCCCACGGCGCCGGCGGGACACACTGCTACTCCGGCAAGGGAGAACTCCATCAGCATACGGCCGGTCCCCCGGATCACCATATTGGGGACACTTGCTGTAGCGCTACCAGCGCCCATCATACCACCTCCATTCCCACAGTATTACCTGGCTGTTTGAACCTGCTATTGGGATAAAAATCTACCACAGGGTCGAGCTAAACAACATCTACTAAGCTCCCCGTTATCTTCAACATATGGGTGAGAAAATCTAACTACCCTATTTTAACTGTTTGAACTGCCTTCCATCTAGCGCATGTTTGCCTACATGCTAAACTGGCATTAATAACACCCTATTGCAGGTTATCCCAATCCACCTCATTATAAATAATATATTCTGGCGACACCAGGATCTGAACTGAGTTACTCCCATCAGTGGGATTTATACATCTAACCTTGGATACACTCCTTACTATTTGGGATTTAACCCTATATGTTTTTATATATTCATGTTATAGTTTTATTGTGTATGTATATGTGCTAACTTTTTTTACATTTATAAAATAATACAAATTAATAAGCGTGTCCAGTGTCATTCCTTTTTGGTCGAACCTAACTGAACTCAGAGTTTTCTTTATATTATACCCAGCAGCGCAATTGTGTTGAAATCCCTTTACACCTTGTTTACCCTTTATGAGCTGGGCTAGCTCATCCAGCACGTGCAGCAGCTGGGTATATATTTAATTGGTGTATATCACAAAGCACCTTAATCACTTATTTACTGTCCAACATTCTAAATATTGGAGCGCCAGGAATGTGAATTGGTCGGTCCAATTTACAACCTCTGTTTTTTTTATGCGAGGGAATGTGTCCAAGAACACATTCCCTTGCATCCGGCCGAAGGGGAGGTAATTAATTCAGTGGTTATCGCCAAGCATTTTTATTGGGCTGCCCATTAATCCCTGGTGCCGACCCCTGGCCAACCCCATGCCAACCAAACCCGCCCCCACCCCGAGGACTCCTCGGCACAGGGAGATCTGCACATGCACAAATATGTGCATGCGCGGACCCCCTCCCCACCATCGGAACGGCAATGAATTCGAAACCTGAAGCACCCCCTTTATCTCTCTCCAAGTTTTGATGCCTCTTTCGCCCCCACAAAGGGAGATAAGGAAAATACAGTAGCACTCGTGTTACAATTAGAGATGTGCGGGCTCGAATTTCAGAGATCCGAGCCCCCACGGACGTCATCATTCCGAGCCCGATTCCGAGCAGCGCTCGGAGATTCCGCCTGACTCGGTCCGTCCGCGTGATTAGAACGTCATCTCCCGGCGTCGGATTTCGCAAGGCTTTATAAGCGGCTGCCGCGCCCGCCATCTTCACTCCAGTCAAGTAGTGGGTTGGGAGAGGGTGTGTTGGTGCTGCTGCTGGGGCTTAAACTTGAGCTTGACCTTGAGCTTTTGCAATCGCTGGTGCTGTCTTTCAGTGCTGCTGTGTAGTAGTCTAACTGTGTACTTGTAGTACTACTGTCTCCTCTGTGCGGTCTACCTCTGGTGTGCTGTGCTGCCTGTAATTGATTATTTTATTTGCTGGGGCTGTCTCCCTCAGTGCTGCTGTGTACTATGTTCTCCTCTGCTTAGGAGAACAGTTTAACTGTGTACCTGCCTGTAGTACTACTGTCTCCTCTGTGCTGGGGCCTACCTCTGGTGCTGTGCTGTGCCATTTATTATATATTATTAATAATTTATTAATTATATTAAATAAATAAATATATATATAGTCCACTGGTGCTGCCTGCACTGAATCTGCCAGTATTATTTAGTTACTCAGTCCACTGTTGCCACTGACAGTGCTACTGCCTACCTAGTGTACCTACCTAGTACATACTAGGCTGCTACAGGTATATCTAATTTAATTCAAAAATAATACTTGTGCTGTGTGGGACTGTAAAAAATAATTCCATGCTGCTGGTGCACTGACGTGTGCCACTGAGTATCACTGCCAAGCAGTACCTAAAAATAAAATCAATTATTAGAGAATTTGAAGAGGGTATGGCCAGTCGCACAGAAATAAATTGTTTTTTATGCAAGGGTGGACCCTCCTTGTATACTATCATCAATTTATTATAGTAGAGTGTGAGGGTGTGCTACCACAGACACGAAAAGGACATATTTATTGGAAAGAAAAGAGTGTCTTTTTTTGGTGCACCTGGAGAGTAATATTCTAATAAAACGTCACTTTTATTAAATTCATTTAAAATAGTTGCGAATATAAAAGGAAAATTGACAAGACATGAGACAACATATAGTGAATTAAAAAAGGAAAAGAATTTCCTTCACCTAGTGGCAGCCCCACTGCCTATTATCCCAATTATGCTTCAAATACTTTGCTGTATGGCTCACCTAGTGTGTCTAAAACCCCACTCTCCCCTCCCCACTTACAAATTGTATTTTTTGATCTGTTGGCTGCATTGGGGATTCCGTTGGACACGGTCCCCAACACTACACATTTGCACGGTCTCTGGCGCCAGAACCGTGTGTGTTCCTGCTTGTTCTCAATCCACCAGAGCGAGGAAGTGCACGCAGGCACACCTCAGACGCAGCTCTGTGGGAGAACGCAGGTCGAGGTACTACTGGCTCCAGCAAGCCAGCAGCAGCGCTGAAGCGGTACTTTATCCGTGTTCAGGCGCTTGCTAGCGGCTGCTGGAAAGAGCCTCAGGATTATTTTGAAACATTATATATTTAACAGTAATAACCCTGTTTGATTTACACCACATGAATCGGTAACATAACCTCAATATTTTTTGAGCCATACAGCAAAGTATTTGAAGCATAATTGGGATAATAGGCAGTGGGGCTGCCACTAGGTGAAGGAAATTCTTTTCCTTTTTTAATTCACTATATGTTGTCTCATGTCTTGTCAATTTTCCTTTTATATTCGCAACTATTTTAAATGAATTTAATAAAAGTGACGTTTTATTAGAATATTAAAATCAATTATTATAAATTCTGCTGGTGCACTGCATAAAGCTACTGGTGGTGTGTAATATAACTACCTTTTGTGGTGACCACTGGCAGTGCTACTGCCTGCCTGCCTACCTACCTAGTATTTTATTTTTTCTACCTACTAGGCTGCTATATTATTAATACTTAATTAATTGAATTATATATAGTCCACTGGTGCTGCCTGCACTTAATACTGTGAATAGAGGTTGCCAGTATTATTTACTCAGTCCACTGTTGCCACTGGCAGTGTTACTGCCTAAGTGTACCTACCTAGTAGTACAACTACATACTAGGCTGCTATATCTAATTTAATTAAAAAATAATACTTGTGCTGTGTGGGACTGTAAAAAATAATTCCATCCTGCTAGTGCACGTGTGTCACTGAGTGCCACTGCCAAGCAGTACCTAATAATAAAATTAATTATTATAAATTCTGCTGGTGCACAATACTAGTATTGCTGACATATCTACCTGTCTTGTGCCTAGTACTGTCTTATCTACCTGTCTGGTGCTGAGTACTGCTGTATCTACCGTCTGGTCTGGGGCTCACTGCCTAATACTGGCATATCTACCTGTCTGGTCTGGGGCTTACTGCCTAATACTGCCGTATCTACCGTCTGTTTTGGGGCTCACTGCCTAATACTGGCGTATCTACCGTCTGGTCTGGGGCTCACTGCCTAATACTGCCATATCTACCTGTCTGGTCTGGCGCTCACTGCCTAATACTGCCGTATCTACCTGTCTGGTGCCTAGTACTGCCATATCTACCTGTCTGGTGCCTAGTACTGCCGTATCTACCGCTGCAGTGCCACTCTTACATGAGCCACGTGTTTGTGCCGCACACTTGTGTGGCTTAGCACAGTTATCCAGCTACCTCGGTGCAACCTTTTGCCCTAAAAACAATATTGTGAGGTGTGAGGTGTTCAGAATAGACTGGAAATGAGTGGAAACTAATGTTATTGAGGTTAATATAGCGCAGGAGCAAAAAAAAAAAATAGTTCTGCGATTTTAGCAGTTTTTATGCTTTTTTAACAAAAAAATCTGAACCCAAAACCCAAAAAATCCGAACACAAAACACTTAGGAGGTGTTTTGCCATAACCCATTAGAACCCAAAACTCAAGGTAATCAGAACCCAAAACCCGAAAAGTGGCCGGTGCACATCCCTAGTTACAATTTGTTTCTTCTAATGAAATTGCTTCACACAAAAAGAAACACTTGAACTTATCGCTTATCGCAGTCAGAAGGAGAAGGGCCCCATGGCTACTGATTGAAGTTACAATGGAGGGGCCACCATCGGATTGCGATATGAAAATAAATCTGTTCAATAAATATTTAAAGGCAGTGATTTTGTCCTGATGATACTTAATACTACTCAGTACAGGATATATAAACTAAGGGACCAGCCCCTGTTATAAAACTGTTATAATACAGATGGAACCTTCCTCAGCTAGCCTTCTCTGGATAGCCATGGCTCACCAAGGCCTATTGTTCTCAGCTGCAATACAGAACATAGAACAATACAGTAGGGGATTAGCATAGGATTAAGTCCAACAGCTCTGGCTCACTTAATCCTATTAAAGGGCTACATGAGGATGGCTCTATCAGATTCTGTACATACATCTGGCTGATTTAACTACATTGACAAAAGCCCAAAACAATAATTATCGATGTGCCAATGGTCTTACATCCATTGAATAAAACATACAAGTCAATTGATGATAAGTTTCAACACAATGATCAATGATCAATGTTCTTCTTCTTGTACTTCTTGTATCTTAGCATTACTAATTGTGAATACAATACTATCACTCAGAATTTATAGAATTTATTATAAAAACCCTGTTGATTTATGTTTGATTTATTTCTAAATTACAATCTCTACATGATTTATAATCAAGATTATGTTTAATGTTCCATGTCAATTTACACCTTAATTATAGTTTTAGAAATACGTAATATATGAATTAATCATTTTCCTAGGCATAATTACCAATTATTTGCCCCAACATACAGTAATCACTTTGTAAGAAATTTAATGAGGACCCTCAATTTTACATCATGTGCTATCTGAGAGTAAATAAATATTAGCACATCCAGGCCTATAGAAACATAAAAAAGATGTGCCTATTTTGTTCGGCTGTAGTAAGAGACTGTACAAGTAGAAATACAACGAGGGATCAGCGAATCAGACACCACCTAACTTCCCAAATTACTGTAATCCTTAATCTCTAAGGTGGTATCATTTGTTTAGTGTGCTTTTTACTGCACACTGGATCCAAGAATGCCATCTACTTTTATGTGGGGGGGGGGGGTGTAAATTGGTTTGGGGCATGCAAGGTCAGGTTGGGTGATTCTGAAAGGACCGAGCTACAAGTAAGATGGGTTTACTATAAGAGCAATGTCCGGTAGTTGGAATCCTGGCAGTCAGAATGCCAGTAGCACCATCCCAATGCCCAATGTTTAGAATCCTGATAGGCTTCTATAGGGTATCGCCACCCAGAGGGGTGGACGGGTATTGATACATAGGAAAATGCGGTAAAACGGGTGTTTTTACCGCATTTTCCCTTTAGTACATCCCGCCCTATCTCACTCTATCTCTTACACAATATACAGTATGTCAGTGTGAGATATACAAACTTTACGGGCAAGTCCACTGCATGGGAGGATTCTGCACTGGGTATTGGTGGAGAATGCTACACAATAGCCCTTATTCTGGTTCACTCGCAAAGGCAAAATATTTTTAAACTGACAAAATCATGTGCACTGCAGGGGGGCAGATGTACCATGTGCAGAAAGAATTAGATTTGGGTGGGGTTTTACATCAAAGTGAGATCTATATTGCAGTGTAAAAATAAAGCAGTCAGTATTTTACCTGCACAGAAACAAAATAACTCACCCAAATCTAAATCTCTCTGCACATGTTACATCTGCCCCCCCCCCCCCGCCCTGCAGTGCTCATGGTTTTGTCCATTTGAGAAGGAATGCACCAGAATAAGGGCCACTGTGTGTGTGTGTTTTCCCTGTGGGGGCAATGTGTGATTCCCCCCCCCCCCTCCTTTTTTTCTTACCACATCTTTTTTTGTTACACCACTTTTCTGCAAGTATGCTACAGTAGGTTATAGGTGACTGACTCCAAAGTCTGACCACCCCTGGTGTAACTGAGGTCTTGGGATTGATTCCCACCGTGGCATTATTTGTGTGGAATGTCTATATCCGTGTGGGTTCCTCCTTCAAAAATATACTGGTAGATTTATTGGCTTATGCAATTGTAGTGAATTGCGCACTCGCTGTGTAGATACCTGTGTTGGACCTCTTATGTTGTAGTTGTGATTATACAAAACTTGTGGAAATGATGTAATGCACGCTTTTGTAATTAATAAACAAAATGCTTTATTTTGACATTTGAACATTGGGTGGTTGTCAAAAAAAGGGGAGAAAATAAGCTGGGTAAGTTTGGGATTGGGTAAGTCACAAGGACCTCCAATCTTGCAGATCTCACTGTGTGTCTTCTGCAGATTGGGTTGCGGTATTGTGTTTGGGCAGAAACCTCTGTGTTTTGGCAATGCACAGGGTTTGAATAATCATTGGGGCTGGGTGGGGTACAGTGGTGGGGGGGGCTGCTTGCAGCTGTGAATGGGCACTTGAAGGCTGAGTGGCAGCGGAAGTTTCCTGTTTGATCAAAAGTTTTGATGGTCAAGGAAAGTGTCCGGTGGTACCGGTGGGCTGGCGTCCCTTACCCTCCGGTGGTGCACCGTTCACTTACCCGATACCTGATTCCGTTGCTTGCAGGGAGAGCTTGCCGCGTCTTTCCACGAGTCTTCACCGGCGTCCTCACTTGGTGCGATAGCCGACAGTCTGGTCCGCACCGCTGATGCAGTCGTTCGCGTCACTTCCGGGTTCGGCTGGACGGCGTTACCCGGGGTGACGGAGGTCCTGCAGCGGCGCGCGCTCGACTCCTTGCGGAGGAGACTTTGGGGTGGCTGTATGGGTGCAGGGCTTGTGTCCTGGTGTCCAACGCGTTTCGGCACAAGTGTGCCTTTATCAAGGATGCAGTGCTGTCTCTTGTCTACCTGTATTTCTACCCGCCCAGGAGCTCAGTCATTGGTTGTTGGTTCTGTAGTGAGCGGGGTTGTGGCCTGTCAGTGGTGCCATCAAGCTGATATGCGTTACATAGCTTGTGACTGTGGGCTGTTTGGTTTGATGTGTAGACACATCTATGTGTGTTGACCATGTCAACTTTTTTGCTTGACAGGCAAGGTGGCTTGCATATACATACTGATTGGGTGCTATTTGTGTAGAGTTACTATTGTTTAAGCACCAAAGTTTATGATTGTTACAGTTTGAGTATTTTTGCTGTCAAACTTCTCCGTTTGTGGGAGCATGGGGGTGTGGGTTTGGGGTGTCTGTACCGCAAAAATGGTGCTGAGAGGTTAGATTGTATTGAGATGGAATCAGGGTCTCTTGAAATGCACTGGATTTAATTTCAATTAAGTTATGGCAAAATAAATGATGAAGGTATAAACTCGATTAAAATAATGGATTAAAATAAGCTAAACCTGTACTGGGCACAGTATGTGGTGTAGATGTGACACCTGTAGATGTGGCTGTTTTCAAGACCCCTAAATGAATGGGGGTGAAGGTGTGTCATGTCTATACTATGTCGCTTATGTTGAAGTCGACATTGTGCCCTTTGGGTTGCATTGTCTGTAATTTATAGATCCACCTAAGTTCTTCCTTATTTATTTTCTTGATATAGTCACCCCCTCTCCAGTTGTGTGGTACTAGTGAAATGGCGGTGAATGTCATCCCTTTGGGGTCTCTATTGTGTGTCTCATTGAAATGTTGTGATAGACTGTGTTGTTCAAATCCCTTTCTGATGTTGTGAATGTGTTCATACATTCTGGTTTTTATGGGTCTGATGGTTCTCCCTACATATTGTTTATTGCATGGGCATGATATAAGGTATATCACCCCTTTGGTATGACACGTCATCTCTTGTTTGATTTTGTATGTCTGTCCTGTGGTGTGTGAGATAAAATCTGTCACTTTCCTTTGTCCTTTCCTGTCTGTTATTTTACATGCTGCGCACGTACCACAATAGTGAAATCCCAGTGCGTGTGTTGATCCGTCCAGTCTGCTCTGTGTAAGGTTTTTGGGTGGTATGTGGTTGTGTATTAATTGTTTTTTGAGATCAGGTGCTTTGCGGTATACTATCTTTGGTTTTTCAGTTAAGTTTTCTGCTAGTGTATCATCTTGCTTCAAAATGTACCAGTGTTTATTTATTATTTGTTTTATTTGTTTGGCCGAGTCATTGTATTGAGTAATGAAGTATGGGCCTTCATTGGTTTCGGTTCTTTGTTGTGTGAATCTTATTGATTAGTGTTGACCTGTCTATTGTAAGCGCTCTGGTGTATGCCTCCTCAACTGTCTGTGGGTTGTACTTTTTTTCAATGAATTTCTGTTTGAGTTCCTGTCCTTGTTGTTTGTACTCCTCCAATCTGGAGCAATTCCTTCTGATGCGTGTGAATTGCCCTGTGGGTATGCTGTTTATCCAGTTTGGATGATGGCTGCTGGTGGAGAGGATGTAGCTGTTCACGTCTACTGGTTTATGGAATGTTTTAGTGGCTATGATGTTGTTGTGAATGTATATCTCGAGATCCAAGAATTCTACTTTTGACTGACTGTACTGTGTAGTGAAATGGAGATTTAGGTTATTGTTGTTGATGTGTTTAGTAAATTCAAGTAATTCTGCTTCTGTTCCCTCCCATATGAAAAGTACATCGTCGATGAATCTGCGCCAGAGGACGAGGTTTCCCCCGAAGCCATGCCCACTCCATATGTTTTCCTCCTCCCACTTACTCATAAAGAGATTGGCATAGCTCGGGGCAAACCTCGTCCCCATCGCAGTACCCTTGGTCTGTAGGTAGAATTGATTGTCAAACCAGGTGTAATTATGATTGAGTATGTAGTGGATTGAGTCAAGGATGAAGGTGGTTTGTTCCTGTGGTATGGTGGTGTCTGATTCTAGGAAGTGTTTTGCTGCTTCTATTCCGTGTGTGTGTTCTATTATGGTGTAGAGGGAAGTGACATCGCTGGTTGCTAGCCACATTCCCTCCTTCCATTCAACCTCTGAAAGTGTTTGCAGTGTATGAGTGGTGTCCCTAAGGTATGATCTTTGTGTACTGACGTGTTTCTGTAAGAATGTATCTATGTATCTTGATAAATTAGCTGTTATGGAATCAATGCCGGAAATTATAGGTCTCCCTGGTGGGTTTACTGTGTCTTTATGTATTTTGGGTAGTTGATAGAAAACAGGTATCACTGGATTGGTGGGGTTGATGTACTCAAATTCTTTTTTGTTCAGTATGTTTAAACTGTGTCCCTTGATGAGTAGTGATTGTAGTTCTTATTTGTATTTCGAAGTTGGGTCTTCTTTGAGTATGCGGTAAGTTGTCTGGTCCCCTAGCAGTCTGAGTGACTCCTCTGTGTATTTAGCTGTGTCCATGATGACTAACCCTCCCCCTTTGTCTGCCGGTTTCAGTGTCAGATTTTTATTGTCTCTTAATGCTGTGATGGCCTCTCTCTCTGCTTTTGTGAGGTTGATTTTGGTTCTATTTTTGTTGGTGGTGTCTATTTTTTCCATGTCATTAATTACCATTGTCTCGAATGTATTGATGAGGTGCCCCCTTATGTGTGTTGGATTGAATTTGGAAGGTTTTTTGAGAGTCGTGTGTTTGTAAATGTCTTCAGTGTTTCTGGGTGTGTATTGTACTGTTTCTCTAGCAAAGTATTTCTTGAGTGTCAGCTTCCTAGTAAAAGCTTTAATGTCAAGGTATGTTTCAAATTTGTCTAGTTTGTGGTTTGGTGCAAATTTTAGGCCTTTTTGAAGGGCTTTTTTGGCTGGTGTCGTAAGTTCTGTGCTGCTCAAATTAAAAATGCCTTTATTGTCATTGGGATTATGTGGTTGTTCTACTTGTTTGTCGTGATGTTTTTGGTTCTTGTTGTGTTGCCCTCCTCTACATCCTCTCCTATGTCTGCCAATTTTCGTTTCTGTGCTGTGGTTCTCGTTGGTGTTTGTGTCTGACAGGCAGCGAGATTTATTGGCTCCCAGCAAAACATTTACCATAGTGTGTAAGTGTGTAAGTGTGTGCGCGTACTTAAGACAGACTACATGGGTTAAATGTTTATTATCTGCCATTCATTTTTATGTTCCTATATAAATATCAGTGTGTATTTTTATTTAATAGATACATGTGGCAAGCCAGAATACGATATAGTGTTTTTTGTTATAGCTATATAATTATAGTGTATGTGTGTGTGTGTTCCTTCCAAAATATATCTGAATTTGGACCCACAAAATGGTATGTGGCCTAGCAGCTCCATGCGTTTGCCACTTTGTTTTTGTATTTTCTGTTTGTAGAGTCGCCGTTTACCTGTTACCTAGGCTGTGATTGCATGCAGCCTAGCGAATCATGTCTCCGACATTGCCATGCCCAGGGCCAGCGCTACCCACTCAGCAGCTCCTGCAAAGCAGGGAGCGCCATGCTGAAAAGGCGCTGTCTCCCTCCCTGCTCTGCTAAAGCTGCATCAGCCCTCACTGTCACTGCCTCCTGCACGCTGCCCACAGCGCCTGTCTGACAGCGGGCGGCAGTATGGAGAGGCTGAGCAGCTCCCTGCACCGCGCACACACTGTCCTCCTCCTGCAACCTGACCCTTCTTCATCACGGACACTTGCGCTGAGGCATGTAGCACTGTCTGTAAATGCCTGGATGATATGTCATGTCCGGTTCCGCCCCCTACCCATTGCTCCCTGCCCCTGTCAGCTGTCAATCAAATGACGAACAGGCAGCAGCGCCGCCTCCCCTTCCTTCCCTCTTCTCAGTGTGCTGTGCCAGTGCCACTGCCAGTCCTCAACACTCCGCCCCTTCTATATCCTCCTTCTCTCCCCTCCTTTCCCCCTCAGTCACGAGTGCTGCACATACTTTTTGTACTGCTTTCGGATCGCATCATACACACATTGCATGCATGCCGTGCGATGCGATCTAGCCCATAACGTATGCGATTCTCGCAACGTGTATAGGCACCTTTAGTGCCTGCAACATTTTGCGGACACAGCACTGAGATGGTGTATGCATATATGTACATGTACCCGAGATCCTTCATAGGATCGCATGTTGCATACGCTCCCACAATCGGGCTGCACCTTCTTGCAATTGCAATGTGAAAGGGCGCAAAATGTATGGTTTGCAGGAGGGTTCCGGACACCCTAGCACCGGCCCTAGCCATGCCTAGTTGCTAGTAAAATAGCTGGGCCACTTTCTTGTGTCTGCCCCCCCCCGGGCTGAAAGTTGCCAGCCAGCCTCTAGAACAATCAGAACCACCTACTCCTCACTAGGCCTGATTCTCTAAGGTGTCATTGCTTTCAAGGCATTGGTATTGGGCAATGCATTTTGTACTATGGGTTCCATGCAAATTACCTACCTCTCCAGCATTCAGCTGCTTGGACAGATGCATCAAATGACTTGATGTTTTGCACTATATAAGTAAGCACTGGTTTCTTATTTGGTTTGATTGTTATCCTGATAAAAAGGTTTTAGAGACCTTGAAACGTTGATATGTTATAATAAATCACCAATTTTTGCACATTTATGAGCCTGTGGAGTGCCGCCTGGTTTCTTCAACTTATACTGCCAATGAAGAGTGCTTCGTGGTGCATTAAATGGAGATTTTTGTATTGGAATAAAAGTACAAACTAAAATTGCTTGTACGAAAGTGACAGACACTGTGGGCTGGTTAACACAAGGCGTGTTTTAAAAACACCTAGGCAATAGCAGCAACACCGGAACAGTGTACTCCTACCACGGGTCCTGGAGACATGTACTCGCTGGAATGCGCTCACTCGTGTGGGAGAACAGTATCGGAGGAGATGCCGGGTGCAGGAGGACAGCTTTGAGCGCCGCATACCACGCCCTAACGCGTTTCATCAGAAGACTTTGTCAAAGGGTGTGGCTACTGCTTGCGTTCACCAGACTAAAGGCACAGTGGCACCAATCAGCACTAGAGCCGGGCAAGGAAAACAAAAAGAAGGAGGGAGGGAGGTATTATAATCACGTCTCACCTCTTCCACTATAGTGTTATAGTATAAATACATCTAATTGATTGTTACAATGGATAATTACCATATTCTAAAAGAATCAACACCACTGTTGCATTGCATTGTATAATATTATTCTCAAACTAATGTATGGTAACTTTAAGAATCATTTTGCTAATGTCACTTACAACCATGTACAAATAGTAACACTTACTGTACATTACATGCTTTTTAAGTCAGTCTAGATAAAATAGTTTTCTCTTGAGCAAAAACTGATTTAGTAACACTGTACAGTATAATCCATTGTTTGGAAATATATATATATAGTTACTAGCAATATATAGCAATGTTCTGTGACTTTAAAAATATGTCTGTATTTTAATCTATAGTGTTTTCCAAAAGTGCATTGTCTCCCTCTGCATCCTCTGTCAACTCCAGCTGGCACTGTCGCACTGAATAAAGATTAAATTCAAGGTGCAAAATGATTCCTCTAAGAAGCCAAACTCTATACCCTTAACTGTCTGTTCTGCATGAGAGCCATGTAGTTATAGGCAAATAAATAAAGTCGGATTGCTCTGTAAAGATTTTAGAGTCTCCCGAAAACTTTAATCAGGAAACTTTGAAAGTTGTCCGTGAAAGTTGGTGAGCTCGTCAGTAGTGTGGTGTGATTTGTTCTAGCAGCGAAATTGGACCAATTGATCACAAGCTGTAATAAATAATCTCTCTAATCTGTACTATACTTATTGGATCAGTACAGCTAACAGCTGAATGACATTTAATGGCAGCAAAGAAAATAAAGGAAAGGGCATTTTAGAGTGGAGATAATGGCTAGTTGTTCTGTAAAAGAGGACAGAAATTACATATCACAGATACAGTATAAATGGACCAACCTCTACAGAATGCTAAATTATAATAAATGGTATATCAGCTAGCTACATTATAATTATACAACAAGACGCTAAGGCTGAAAGGTAACACTGTGGGTGTCCTTGCAGAGCTTGTTCAAGTAGGAAATGGAGAGAGGGAATGAGAGAGAAAGAATGGGTGACAATAAACTGTAAATGTGCCCATACACTAGTGCCCATCTGACTCCCTTGAGGTGGCCCAGACATTCCCAGGCGGCAGGATCGCATGCGAGTTTGCTATCCACCTCCGAAGGGTGGGTGCATCGGAGGTTGGATGGGCAGCAGGTCCAACCTCTGGCTCACGTCCGATGTGCACGAGACCGTGCATGGGACCCAAGGGGGACATGAAGCACCTGCTGCCTATCTAAACTCTGATTTGGCCCCCTCCGGTGGCGGATAGTGGAGTTGCATGCAATCCTGCCGCCCGGGAAGGTCCAGCCACCAGAGGGGTGCCAAGTCGGAGGTCAGATAGGCAGCAGGTCTGGCCTCTGGCTCAAGTCCACTGTGCGGAACCGCGCATCAGACCCGATAGGGACCTCAAACACCTCTGATTCTGGCCAATCTGCTGGGATCAGGTTAAATCTGCCCAAATTGGACAAGCATATGGGCACCTTTACTCAGACATATTTAGATTCAGGAATACCATGATGCTCTACACAACAAAATCTTTTATTACTGTGGAGTGTCTGGTCGCTGGCACATGTAAATGGCTGACCGCAGGACAGTCGGACTGATGGGGGCTTGAGGTCTAAACATATGTCAGACAATTGACTTTTTCCTTACAATTGTAGGTTAGCAATGTAGGCTTTCTATATTACTGTAGGTCTCTGTTCTTGTTTGCCTCATCTTGGAGATACCCCCTCCCTGCCAACTCTCTTTGTCACTTTTTTATTTTGCCTACTGGTGGCAGGAAGAGTATCAGATCAGAAATATCATATGAATAATGATATACTCTCCTACTTTCAGGATTTATTGACCAACATATTCAGACAATGGAGGTCCCCATATTATTGGGATGCAGTCAGCATTCTGGTGTCAGGATTCTGATGTGCCTTTCTATAATCATAATAGATCGTCAACATTTCAAGACCCAAAGGTCTTTTCTTCAGGCCGTGCAAATAAAGTGCATATAGTATCAATTGTTCGCATCACTTTCTCCTAGTAATCATAGTAATGTTATCAGTAAATTAATGACTAAACTTAATGAGAATGGACATCCTAAACCCCTATTCTAGGGACTCATTGAGTTTCTAATGCAAGGTTGTTAAGGGGTTAATTGTACTTTTACTGTTTACCAATGGTTTTGGTTTATGGGTGTTATATGAGGGTGGGACTTATTCCTTTTGTTCTATTTCCAGGAATTGTTCTATCTTTTCAGTGAATTCTCCTCCTTTATTCCTTGTTTTCCCTGTTATGTCATCCTCTTTTTAGGTGGATTACCTACTGGGGACAGTTTTCTAACCCTTCTGGTAGTGTATTTGGTAGGGGAGTTGGAGACCTATGTATTTACCATTGAAAAAGGGTCTATCTGTCTCCAACATTTCTATAGTTTATTTATGATAACTTTAAATAAGATTGGCAACCAAATAGGAAAAAGTCAGAGTTTCCCAGATGATTGTGCAAATGTAATGTAGCAGCCTATGGACGGATCCCCACACGTCAATGAATGTGGTAGTTATAGATAGTTATCCATACGTCGGGCTCGCTTCCCACATATGGATAATATGAGTTGCAACAAGAAAAGAAACACAAATGGTTCCGTGTATAGTGTAGTGTTTTTTAATTTGACATTCTCAAAACAACAAATAAAAACAGTGCAGTAATGCCAGGTAGTACATGGAGGGTAGATGGACAATTACCCTTTTTGATGGAGAACTGTGACTAAGCAGCTCTCAGAAATCGCAATCGGTATGAAGGCAGTCACAGCAGGTTCCGGTACAACTCCCTTGACTCCCAGGTCTTAATGGAATATTCATCCAATGTTATTTAGGTCCCTGGCCCCCTTCCAATGCGTTTCAGCCTCTCCTGGGCACCTTTGGTCTCTCTCCTCCATCTTCCTGCTGCTTCCAGGCTGAGGTGAATGGAGAGCCTCAGCCTGGCAGCAGCAGGAAGACAGTGTTTTTTTCCCTGTTGCAACTCACGTTATCCATACTTGGGAAGCGAGACCAGTTCAGGAGGAAGAAAGGATCCAAAAAAAGTGGTGTGGAGAGTTCTGAATACTGCACCCCCAGTTCGGAGGCGGAGAAGAGAAGATTGGCAACCAGTTTTAAATGCCACAATCTGTTGTCTGTGTTTTTATTTTACATATGTTAGTTTAAGTCTAAGTGAATTATGATTAGAGATGTGCAGAACCTGTGTAATTCTTCACCTTACAGTATTTTGAATTTGGTTTTGATTTTGGCAAAACCACTCTCAAGTTATTTGATGCGGGTTTGAATCCCTTTAAACTCAATCAACAAGATAAGAATTGATAAAACAGTTAAAACTATGTCTTCACTTTTAAAATATGAATTTCAAACTATAACTAGACTTATTGTAAGCCAGGACATGGTGCCACTCGGAACCCTAAAGTTGGCACTCGGTTTGACTCAGCTCTCTTAAGTTCAGGTGTGTTCATATTTTAAGAAAACTGAACTGCAAATCTCTAATTATGATTGTGCTAGCGGTCAAGTGGCGCTATTGATTTTTTTGTGTGGAGTTTAAGACTCTTATTACGCTGTACATAATAGTACATACCTAGCGTATGCTGAAAATATGCTGTGAATGATCCAATTGGATCCATCTTAGAGAGAACACTCATAGACCGCTATTGGATAATACCATCTAATGATGACATTTCCCACTAGATCCAGTCTCCAGAATGTATCGCTTTCCAGAGCTGGGACATATAGGAGTAACCAGCATATGCTAAAAAAGGGTATTCGTTTCTATCTCTGCTTTAACTTTAATATACACCTTGAAGAACATAACTTTATTTATTTAATTTCCATCCAGACATCTCATATTACAATTAAAAGCTTTATTGCTGGGTCTCTAATTAACAAGAACATGACTCTTGTTTTTTAAAGCGAACAGATGGCTGGTCCACATCATTCCCTGATGCCAATAGTGTATAACTGTAAACTATAATTATTCTCCTGTTTCCTCTGCCTCCACTGTTATGGAATTATTCACTACCTGAACATACTGTAGGTTGTAGCATTCCTTTTAATTGTTCATTTTGATCACATAGTCGTACAGTACATGCATATGTAGCCTTGGATGGAAGAGTAGACACTGGTGGATGACTAAAGGTCTCATTGGATCACATTTTATGACTCTCATTAACTCGGGTACATACATTGCTAACCTTGTAATTTATATATTGCAGGTAAACTTCTGCATGTTGCATCCAATATGTAGAGTATTTTTATATATCACTTTTATTAGAATTCTAGCTTAAGAGTTATATACTATCCCTATGAGGAGGACATACATGTTGTAATGTCTGCATCTCATTCTTCTCAAGGAAATATTCTACAGTATAACAGCCGATTAGAATTATTACATGAGCACCTCATAATTGCTAAATATTACTGTTATACCTGGTCAGCTTGCTTTATGGACAGGACAACTTGTGCAGCACATTTGAAACAGTCAACCAAAAATATTGCAATTTATACTAAAATTTAACTTTTATTTATCCATACAGGTTCTAGGTGTAGTCTTGTGTTATCAAAATATATGTGGCAGTATCCAGGGGTGATGAGAGAGGAGCTGGGAAAGTAAAAAAAAGTGTCATGGCCTGGAGTTTAATGTAGATGTAGCTAGTGCACCAAGTAGACACAATTACACCTCGCTTGGGAGCACAAAGCTCCAACTATAACAGTACACAACAATTCAACTTACAATTGAAATGTCAAGTCTTTGGGTGCATCCACTGAAGTCGGGATTCCCTAGCCGGTGTTGTGACCGGCGGTCAGGATTCCCTGGCCGGAGTTGTGGTCGGCGATTCCCGTGCTGGTATTTTGACTGCTGCTGTCCCGATTGGTGGCACCTTAACGGTATCTTGCATATTTTGTTGGGGGGTGTTTCAGTTGTCAGTAAGCAGTGATTTTTGCTGAATCAGGCCCTCTATTTGTAACGCTGAATCAAAAGGCAGAGCTCCATTACCCGCACCATGGTTTTTATGCTTAACGTGACTTTGCACCAGTATCTTTTAACAAAAGTACTGAAGGAGTCTCCTTGGTTCCTCTAAGTTACTTTGTATGCAGCGACAATGCAAAATTCATGTGGCACAAAAACGCTAGGTGAGGACACATCTGTATGCCAGCAAACTTGTAATCAGACATGATGCAGACATGACTCCTTCATGATTGATGACTACAAACAAAATAAAAGTCACCACTGATGTGAAATATTCCATTATCAACAGTAACTGAATATGACACTGCCACAAACATACCACCTTTCTTCATGTACATACTTTAAGACCCTTCTAGAACAAGTCATTAAGGTGAGACATCATTGATAGAGCCAGAGTCTCAGGGACATTTTCAGCTTGGAATTTGTTCCTGAACTGATGGGAACAGTTTTGCACCTGAGGATGTGGGATTGGGCACAACTGTTGTGTTCTGTGTTTAGCAGCGATACTTTAAGCTGTCAAACATGAAAGTGCCTTGGATCTTTCTGTCATGTACGAACCATGTACAGTCAATAAAAGCCATCAGGGAACAAACCTAGTAATGTCAGGCCTGTATTGTCCCAGCATGTGTTCAGTGCTGTATCTGAAACACAGATATCACTAATCTTCTTACATTGGTCTAACTTATAACACAGACATATAAGAATTATATTTATAGTTTGTCTGAGCAGTTTGATGGAGCAGAAGTGCAGCCAGTCTGGAACTTTGGAGCAGTTGGTGATGGCAAGAGTGACTGCCGGTATGATTGATTGGCTGTCATTGGGCAGTAGGTGGTGTCCTAAATCCCATCAGAGTCTTGTGTTGGCAATATATTAAATATTGTTAAATCAGTTAGATCACCTTAAAAATAAAAGAGCAGATTTAAACAAAAAAAAAATATAAAAAAATAAAAACATTTTGGAAAACACTTTCCCTTGCTCTCAGCAATTTTAACTTTAAATCTAGCTGATTAGACGCATAATGGGGAATCCTGGTTGATTTGCAAGGCTGTAAATTCACAGCCTTGTGAGTCCACCAAACCCCACCTTGTGAATGGTGGCTGTCGGACATCCATTTGCAAGGCAAATTCACATGCAGGGCCTGCATGCACAGTAACATCCATTCACAGCCTGGTGGGATCCTCCCCCCATCATTTGATGGTCGCCGATCATTGAATGATGGCGAAGGCTCACGCATATGTAAGGTTGCCTCAGAGCAACTTTACAGATACGTGTCTGCTGGGGGGGGGGGGAGTTGGCGGGCAGCTGGGCATGTCAGCTGCCCGCTGCATGTCCGTCATTCCTCATTAGCATGAGAACGCCCATCGTACTCATGGGAATGCCCGTGAAACGCTGGGCATTCCCATATGGGAATGGGGCAGTCTGCCACCCCTCTCCGCTACCTGCACCGCAAGGTTGCTTGCGCACACCCAGTGAGCAATCTGTTTGCTGTGGCCACATGCAACAAGCACATGCACATGTGCAGAAATGCACAATAAAAAAAACATTGGTCCCCATGCGAAGGAGCGGCACTTGCGAACAGACCTGAATAAGGTCCATATTGTAGAAAGTTGCATCTTGTGGATCGCTAATGTTTTCTCTTTGCTTTCCGTATCTGGGGTCAGACGTGCTCTTGTGCAGGTGTGGTTGCCTAAGCACACAAATGCAAGCTGACAGCATAGGGGACCCGGGGAGGTATCTTCTGTAGTTGTCCATACATGATCTAGAATGCTTCTGTATTAATGTTTTTACATAGCTGTCTGACAGTGTTGCAGTATTTATTTACTGTACAATCTCCAGCATTATTTTTTCATGAATTTGTATTGATAACTTTTTGTTCTAAAGTATTACATTGTGTCAACTATCGAAATACCAGTACATTAGAAGGGCATTGGCATACTTGCAGGGGAGCCGACAGGTCGTCCAAACCCTGGTAAAATGAAGGAGCATGGCATCCTGTAGGGCATGGCCACAGGAGGGGCATGGCCACACCCCTGTGGGAAAGAACCTACGTTTATGAGTGTGGGCAGGCACCGGTGAGGGTGTGGGGAGGAAAGCACACCACCACTGCAGAGATAGAGGACCGGTTGCCGATACAGCTCCCTCTCTCTCTAGCTTGTGCTGGGTTGGGGGGAGAAGCTGTGCTGCAGTGACAGCCTGTCCTCTCTCTCCAACTAAAATGGAGGATACTGACAGTCTTCAAGTGCTCCTAAATTTCTGATTGTCTCTATGTCCAATATCAAGTCTTAAAAGGTTCACTGGTACCTCTTAATGTACACATAAAAAGAAAAGAGAAGAGACTATATATGGTGTAATACCGTCACATTCTATTCTGACACATTTATAAACATGGGAACCATACCCTAAATTATTAGTAGACATCAATGGCTCAATCAGGAGGGAGAAATGGATTTCCAAAAGACGGTCCTTTTCCCCTTAAAAATTTCCCCACATGTGGAGTGAAACAAGGATATGCCTCCAATGGTGAAATAACGTTTTATTCAAATTAAAATACAGTGAAATTCTTAAAATGGGTGTAAACAATGGACTCTCACTGGAATTTAATGTCCACAAGAAATGTAGACACAAACAGCGTGTGATAGAAAACCTCAGGTGTCCCTGGATGCTGTTATAGATGTTCCACCCGGTGATTCATCCACTGCTCATGCATTGGCAGAAGTCCCTTCTGCCAATGCATTTCAACCAATATGTCCTTTATCAAGGCATAGAGACTCATTCCCATATTGGGAATATATACCCCTTTGATAATTCCCCAAAGTATTGCCTAATTCCAGACATAGATGTCTAACCACTAAAATTCTTCACATAATACAAGCAGAGACCGGATTCTGTTTCCAGTCCTTAGAAAATTCTGGCCCCCTCCTCAGGTGCCGCTCAATTGTGGTGCCGTCTCCCCTCCCGGAAGTCCAATACCGGAAGTGGCATGCGTTCCATTGCCTCCCGGACGGAAGTCCTTTGCGTTCCACCACCATTTTCCCGGCGGCGGTGGATGTGGGAAGAAATGTGTGCCTTTTTTTTCCTGCAGATCCAGTTTATATTAGTCCAATCTCTCTCCAAATGACATCATGTAACTGAAAATATGTAAAATACAATTACTAATATGCCATCCAGTGGCAAAATATTTAATAAATAAATACTTATATGCATACATATTCAATAACATGAATACGCGTTTCTCCGCCTTCTCATGAGGAAGCCGCTGATGCGAGAAGGCGGAGAAACGCGTAGAGGGCGACAGGGACATCTGGTGGTGACTGGAGACAAGCCTGAGGGGAGTACAGCACGTTACAAATGACCGCAGTGAACTGCTGAAAAACTGGTCGCTACAACTCCCAGGTACCAGAGCCGGATCCCCACGTGTCAGCTACCTAATTCCCAATGAGAGTGAGTTATAAACCACTAAACATGTGCACATGAGTGGGGGACATTCATATTTTAACAGCTGTGAAGCAATCGAGAATATACTAACCGGTTCACTAATGGACTAACAAGATAGATACAGAATAATATCAATACTAACAAATGTTGAAAAAGAGCATTTTTTGTTATATGTGTGTCTGTCTTGTCTGTCACAGTGGCCACCCAACATTAATTGTATCATAAAAGTTTTATATTTATTTTATGTTTTAATAAATTGTGTACTATTTTGCAAAGCGCAGCCCCACTGCTTTTTTTCTTTTCTGGGATAATTAAAAAGGTAGTTTAAGAGAGGAAATGAAAAAATGATCCTTATATAAAAATAATTTCTATATAAAACACTTGGTAATAATGTTTTGTATTGGTAAATCATACTCATTTTACTTTTAGCCAGTTTTGTAAAAATGCTACAGCCTCTCTCTAATATTGCAATTTTTTTTTATATGTTTAGGATCACAGTCATGCTCCTGCTTAAAGTGCATAGAAAGTGCATGTGTGTGTCTAAACCTTTTTTAATGTTGCGTAGATGTTCTCCTACTCTTTTTTTAATGATCTACTTGTGCGACCAATGTAGAATTTTCTGCATGTGCACTCAATAACATATATTATATTAACAGAATGGCATGTTAAAAAATCCTTAATATTACACTTGTGCCCATTTATTAATAATTCAGTTAATTTAGCCCCAAATTTGTTTGTGATGCACTTGCATCCTACACAGGACCCACATCTAAAAAAAACTTTTGTTAAAATAACATCCCTTTTAGGTGAGCTTGGGCATAACCTTTTAGTTCGTTTAGATTTAAAATTTGGTGCTCTCCTAAAAATGCACTTGGGTAGATCTGGTATTGAATTCCCAATCACTGGATCTTTCCTCAAAATAGACCAATGTTTTTTTTTTTTTTTTTTAAATAGCCTTCACGTTGCTAAGTTGTATAGTAAAATCTGTGAAACAAGACCATTTAAAACATCTGAATCGGGTGAATTTTTATATTTTTTCTTTGTAAAAGTTATTTTCTGTCCAGATTTTGTGCAATGGACATAGATTTTTCTAATTTTTGGTTGTCATAGCCGCTTGAAAAGAAAACTCTTTTTCATCTCTTCCGCCTGTATTTTGAAAATCTCTGGCTCTGTACAATTCCTTTTAATTTTTTTGAATTGTCCCATGGGTATTTCGTTTAACCAGTTGTCCTGATGACAGCTGTCTCTGTTAATATAGGATCTGGAGTAAGTGGGTTTGATAAAATTTTTCATTTTTACTTTGCCCTCCTCTATATAAATCTCCAGATCAAGAAAGCTGATGCTTTGTGCATTGATTTCATATGTAAAGATGATGTTATGATTTTTGACATTCAAATATGTACAAAATGTATTTAAAATATTTTTGTCGCCCTTCCAAATAAATAAAATATCATCTATGTAGCAATACCATGACACCAGGCCCGCCCCAAATGGGTTATTATTGTATATGAACTCCTCATCCTACACTCCCATTAAAAGATTTGCATAGCTTGGGGTGAATCCGGTGCCCATAGCGGTGCCCCTCTTCTGAATAAAAAATTCACCTTTAAAAACAAATAAATATTATTTAAAATGAACCGGATTCCTTCAATTAAAAATTCTTGCAAATGAGTATCCAAATTTGAGGTACTGTAGATAGTGCTTTTTTGGTGGTTTCTATACCTTGATTATGTTCTATAATAGTATAGAGCAAACTAACATCAGCAGTCAATAAATAAGTCTTCACACAAGTTAATTCTTCTTAAAACTGTAAAACCTCTGTGGTGTCCTTCAGATGTGAACAATTGTTGCCTACCAGGGGTTGGAGGAAGGAGTCTATGAATAAAGATAAATTGGCTGTCAATGATTCCCCCCACCCCGAAATAATGGGTCTTCCTGGCCGCTTAGTTGCATTCTTGTGCACTTTAGGTAGTACGTAAATTGTGGAAATAATGGGGTCCTCAATATTTAAAAACTTGAATTACTTATCTGATAAAGTGCCTTTATTATGAAATTTATCCAGTATGTTCTTCATGGCTAGGGTCATCTTTTTTGTTGGATCTCCTCTCTCTCTCCAACTGCCCGACTATCTGCAATGGGGGAGGGGGTAGCGATTCCCGGCCCTTCCATCAGACACAGGCCCGGGTAAAAAGTAACCGCTCCCCCTGCCCCTTCCCCCTTGGGCTCCACTGCATACATGTGTGCAGTGCCCACAAGTTATGTCTGAATTAGGCCCCATATACTTTGCACCCATTTCTTTGATAATTACAATCACCAGGAAAATGCAAATGTGCAACAGAAATATCGTCAGGATAATAGGCACAGTACCATTTTCCCTGTACATGCTCACTAGACACAGCGTGAGAGTCTACAAGAACTCACATCACTAACATTCTACTAGTGGGAGCCAGAGAAGAGTAAGCCTAGAAAGAGACCACACATGAGCATACTTTCTTAATATACCACTGTTGGAAGGCCAGGACTTCTGCCATGCCTATTCTCAAATTACTAATCAGATTTTCCAAGATTGTGGATGGGATAGACTGAACATTGCATCCAAAATGTGGTACATCACGCCACTTATTGGGTACATATTAACATAAACAACATTAGTATATACCATACATTTACAAAGGACAGCCTTCCTTATGAGAGCTGTACTATGCGACAAATTGCCTTCCAGCCATAGGACTCTGAATTCTAACTGTGCATGTTCGGACGTACGTGAATGCCGCAGATGGTGCAGGGAGGGACCTGTTTGGATCCATCTCAGATGGAAATGTGAATAAAAACCCACACTGAAAGATGTTATTACCCAAGGGGACGAAGCTTCAGAATGCATTGCATTCTAATGCTTGGTACATATGGAAAATATGGTAAAAACCCTGAAAATTCCACTTCACTATATTTTAGGGTTTAGTACATCTTACCATCAATGTGAACAAATGAGAGAGGATGATTTAAATAACACATGTGTGCACAGACCCAAAAAGTTAGGACATCCAGAAAAGTGCCAAATAGTTTTGCTCATCTTTAGACTTACAGATGGAGCCCCTCTCATTCAGCTCCAGGGTTCATGCTGGTGAGTGCAGGCTGAGAGGCACTCCATCTGAATGTGATGCGCGAGCATCTCACATGTACGCGCGTCCCAGTTACTCGGCGGAGGGGATCGGAAACCCTGCTCATTATCAGAAACCATGCTTCATGGCTCAGTCCTGTCATGTCTCTTCTGTGAGATGATTACAGTCTGTTTCTGGTATTGGACTCTCTGGTGGCCTCCAGTGGTGATTCTGTGCATTTACAGCTCAATATTCTGGGATTTGATTTATGCACAAGGCTGAGAGGTAAGGAGCTTGTTATCACAGTTTGGGAGATATCTGGATCTCTCCCAGGTGAATAATCACTTGAGCTCTTTATAGGGCATTCTCTCCAGCACTGCCCTGCCAGTGATAGTTTCTAGTTTCTTGTTCCCTTTGCAGGTAGCTGCAATTTCCAGTCTACAGCTTGTCACCTGTCTGGATACTGCTCTGTTTGGAGCTTACCAGCCGTCTGCTGGTAATTTGTCCATTTCCCCCTGCTCTTAGCCCAGTGCAGCCTTCCTGGGCTTTGGCAGTTCCAGCCTGCTTACATTCAGTTGCAGAATCCTGTCTGTCTGATCCAGTCTGTCCCAGCATGCTCTTTACCATCCTGAGCTGCTCAATGACCCGTGGTCCTGCTGTGGCTGTTCCAGGTCACATAAGTGCTCCAGTGGAGCCTGGTTTTATTCTTTGTTTGTTTATAAAGTTCTGACAAGCTGCCATAATCCTTTGTTGTTCAGTATTGTCTGAAGTTCCTTTGGTCCAGCTCTTCCAGGTGTGGAGAGGCCAATGGTAGTGGGAATATGCTTGTTTTGGGGTACCGTGTGTTTTTGTACTCATTATTTAATTTGGCATGTTTTAGGTTGGAGGCACCCCACTGGTGACTGGTGGGGAGGCAGCGGGGACTGATGGGGAACTCCATTGGAACATGAGCATGCGCCCCCTGGCGGCATATGGCAGAGGCTGGCAGCTGGCGATTCGATCGCCAGCCCCAGCCTGAATGAAGTGGGCTCCCTCTGTAGATTTGCATCAACTGCAGGGGTGTCAGATGAATGCTGGATAGTCGGTATTCCAACAGTCATTACATGACATTAAAATCCCACCTGTTAAAACCCTGACAGTTGGGATCCTGGGGCTATTCTCCCTGATGGGTGTCCACGACCCCCATAGAGGGAGAATATAATACAGATAGAGCTGACGTTGTTCATTGCCGTTGCCCCCCAGATCCTCTCCTTTGGCGAGCACCAGCTATAGGGACTTGGACGCGTCCCAGTATCAGAGCGGCTGGGCAGCATCTCCCTGCCCGTCCCCACTTCAGGTAGACAGGCAGGGTTCGGGTGGGGGGTCGGGGTGGCAAGGGGGACCAGAGGCGTCAGCGGGGGAGGTGACGGGGACCAGGGGCAAGCTCCATTGCCACTGGGCACGTGAGCAACGTATACGTGCGTGCACCTGGCAGGAGCTGGCCGCTGGCGAGGGCTGGCGATACTTTCGCCAGCCCCTGCAACAACTAGGCTGCCTCCATCTGTAGGTGGCAAATACAGTGAGCCAATGAGCCCGCAGCCTGCCGAGTGCAGAGAGTGCTTGTCGACGTTGGACTAATGACTGTCGGAATCCCGGCTATAGGGAGGTCATTCTTTATAGGGGTATATATCATTAGTACTACGAAATTGAGAAATACAAGGTGAGCCTGGTTGCAATTCAATTCGATTGTTTGTTAATGCAAAGGGATTACGTATAAATTAAGTGGCTGTTGATATTAAGGTGGAGATAAATCAAAGTCTAAACTAATTAGGAAAAGCAGTTACTTAGAAATACAAACACTGCCTTTTGTAAATAGATACAAAACAATAATGTTCAGAAAAACGTACGTCCACTGTGGGAAATATTGTATTATATTGTTTTATATATCTTTTTAATAATAAAATCAACTTGATACATGGGATGCTATTCATAAACTGTAGGAAAACAATGCATTAAATCAGATCCCTTAAGAGGCATATAAAATGTATTATATCAAGCTGTGCGTTTCAGTTATTGCCTGGTGAGGTGCTCTATATATTTATGTAACACTGACGTGTCAGGTTGTGGCATCTAGTGAAGCCCACTGGGACTTTAGGCAAACTAAAATTTGTTTGGTGTTAAATGTGTTATTGTTGCAATATGGGGAAATAGATAAACGAAACAAACAGCTCAGGAGAGAGCGGTGTAGATGAAACGTTTAGAATCGCCACTGGCATTATAACTGTTATTGTTTTCACAACAAAACGCAACATATATGTACAAACATGCACCAAAATAGCTGTTCAACCCGATAGATAGATAGATAGATAGATAGATAGATAGATAGATAGATAGATAGATAGATAGATAGATAGATAGATTAGTTCATTTTAATGAAATAGTTTAAGTTTATGTAATATTTGTCATAATCACTTTTTTTTCATAACTGTTGTAGATTTATCGCAATTACTGAAAGATGTTAATTGTTTTTGTACAGTAATTACTGATTGCAGTATCTGTAGTTTAATGGACCAGCTCCTATTATTTTTAACAGTTTATACTGTGGGGGCTGAGATAAAAGAATCTCAGTGATGCTTGAGATGTTATCTTAACCCACGTCCCACGGACAGTTATTTTTTATTTTATGTTTGTACATTTGCATATTTGTATGTATGTAAAACAAAGATCTTAATTGACTATTTATTTATGAACAGTTTTTTATATAGCGCACACATATTCCGCAGCGCTGTACAGAGAGAATATTTTAACATTCACATTAGTCCCTGCCCCAGTGGATCTTACAATATATATTCCCTACACACACACACACACACACACACACACACACACACACACACACACACACACACACACACAGACATTCTAGGGTTAATTTGTTGGGAGCCAATTAGCCTACCAGTATATTTTTAGATTGTGGGAGGAAACCGGACTACCCAGAGTAAACCCACGCAAGCACAGGGAGAATATACAAACTCAGCACAGTTAGAGCCGAGATGGGAAATTGACCCATGGGGGGAAATTTACTAAAGGAAATTTGTAAAAAATAGGTGTATTTGTATCCAGAAATACAGTTATTTTTGACATTTAATATCCCGAAAATACGGCAATTTTTATTCGTATTGATAGCACATCAATACGAATACGAATTGCCGTATTTTCGGGATAGTAAATATCAAAAATAAGGGTATTTCTGGATACAAATACACCTATTTTTTTACAAAATTCCTTTAGTAAAATTTAGTAAATTTCCCCCATGACCTCAGTGCTGTGAGGCAGTAATGCTAAGCATTACTCATCAATTGATGTAATAGATCAGTGGTTCTTAAACTGTGGGTCCTGACCCCAAATTGGGTCTCGACCTTCTCAGCATGACTCCATGTTGCTGACCATCAGGCTGATGACTTTTCTTAGTCAGTGATTCAAGGAGTCTGAAAAAATCTGTTGAATTGTCTGTTATATTAGACTCCTCCCATCACTCTGTGCCTCCACAATGCTGCCATGTATGTGCTGTCTGCTGACTACACCTGTGATGTGATAGGTTATGGTATATTAGACTCCTCCCATCACTCTGTTCCCCCACAATGCTGCCATGTATGTGCTGTCTGCTGACTACACCTGTTATGTGATGGGTTATGGTATATTAGACTCCTCCCATCACTCTGTGCCCCCACAATGCTGCCATGTATGTGCTGTGTGCTGACTACACGTGTGAAGTGATGGGTTATGGTATATCAGACTCCTCCCATCACTCTGTACCCCCACAATGCTGCCCTGTATGTGCCATCTGCTGACTACACATGTGATGTGATGACCTTCTGCATTAACTTGCTCTGTCATTATTTTTATTGTCTGATGTGGTCCCAAAGCAAAAAAGTTTGAGGACACCTTTATTAGATTATATAGATTATATACACTGGGTATAAACTGCAGATGATTTATGACCCAGTTCTTTTTCCTAACATTATTCTCATCTTCCAGCCCCTCCCATAGGCCTGTGTGCAGCCTCTCCAGGCCACACCCCCTGTATTCCGGGAGCAGTGAAGGGAGCCCCGGGAGCAGTAGGGTATAGACTAGCGTGCTCAGACCCTACTGTGCATACGGCACCAGTCTTGCCATCGCCACTGGACTCCGGAGGATAAGTATTTGAAAAATGCACGGTGTGGGCCCCTCCCATTCCCACCCTGAACCAAACGTAACCTATCACTATTGGCCATTTGTGAAGTTCACAGTAAATGGGGGAGATCTGGGTTTTTACTGCATTTTGGGATGCTCTAAGCATCCCCCACCTGGTTACCGCGAAAGGGGGCATCGCCAGAAAAATCAGGCGATGCCCCATAGAAGCCTATGGGCTTCCACCACGACCCACCACCACCCTGTACCGGAACACCGCCACCCCGCACCGACCACCCCCCCCGCCCTCAGCTCTGTGCTGCCTGGACCTGTGACCTCCTCCTCCCTGTACTATGATCTTCTTCCGGGTGCAAGGAGGAGGAGAACCCGGTGCAGCAGCAGCAGCGCCGGGTAAGGGAGGGAGTAGGGAGCCGCCGGGACCCGCTGACTCACTGCAAAGGACAGCTTTTAATGCAAGAGCTGTCCTTTGCCATAATTATCGCATATGTTAGTGCACTGCATATGCGATAATTATGTATGCAATGGGCTGCGAAGGGGGGCGGAGCTGGGCCGCGGATGTTAGAACATCCTGCCCCTAGTCTTAATTACCTTTCTGAAAAGTAATGTGTGCAAGTGCTATAAGAATTGTTGCAATATGTTTTACTATGAAACGGATGAATTCTGCAGTCTAGAACACTCCAGATATTAAATGCCCAGGGCGATGAAAGATCTACAGTAGGATGTAATTATCATTCGCTGACCCAATATTGTGCTGGGGGAATCCTGTGTTGTGTCTTGTCTAGACTTAGCCCCTTCCTAGCAAGCACCTGACTAATACAGATGGAGCAGCTCTCAAGGGAGCTGCTCCTGGCGATAGAATTGCCAATTGCCGCTCTGCCCCCCTCCGATAGAAGGGAGTGCGCGCATACGAGAGGCTCGTGCCCACTGTTCTGACGAAGCCTGCCGTCTCCCCGCTGCTCCCGCATCTCCCCCGTAGCCCCCCTCAGCCCCCACTCGCCCTGTTCATCTGCCCTGCCCTGAAGCGGAGATGGGCAGGGAATCCGCTCCCCGCCGCTGTACTGACTGGGACCATGAGTGTGTGAGACGCTTGCGTGTCCCAGTCAGATGGAGCTCCTGTCCTCCAGCTCAGGAGGTCTTGCGATTCTTCAGGCTGGCTGACAGGTGCTCCACCTGGATTGGAGCAACTTGTGATTGTTGTTTATATAGGGGCCTACACATGGGGAAATGCTGAAGTGTTCTGAGCGATGCTAGATCACTCAGTGCACATTGATGTGTCAGATTTATCCAGTATGCTGCATATTAATCACTGGGCGATAGCGATGCGCGAGGCCACACATCACTATCGCTATTGCCCCCTACACACAGAGCGATGTAGGGGCATTTTCTAAATTATCTAGTGAGATCGCTTAGAAAATGCCCTCAAATTGCTCCATGTGTAGGACCCATAAGCTCTACATCACAGGTTCTCAAAGTCGGTCCTCAGGATCCCACACAGTGCATGTTTTGCAGGCCTCCTCACAGAATCAGGGCCCTTATTCTGATCGGTGCGGCCGGTTCCGATTATGCGGCCAGGACCGTGCGTGCGAAACCCCGCCTTCCATACGGATCGCCAACTCCGTCCGTACGCGGTAAGAAGCTGGCCGAACGGACCGCACGTGTATTTTTCACGGAATACGCCTCCTCCATCTCAGGGAACCTCCCCCATCATTCGATGGTCGCAGACCATCAAATGCAGGACCGAGTGCTCCACCAGCTCCCGCAACCTCAGACCACACGGACATTTTTCCGTGCAAAAGCAGGGATCTGGGCGGGCAGCTGACATCCGGCGATGTCATATGTCCGCCCCCTACACGTGCGTCACGGCCGCATTACCATACGTACGCCCAGCGTTTGCATGGGAACGCCCATGAAACGCGGGGCGTATGCATATGGTAATGAGCCCAAATAGCCCTTCATGCCCCTCTCCACCCCCTGTTCGTAGTGTTCACATATCATGCGGGATTTGGCCGTATGCCCCGCTCGCACATGCGCAGAGACGCCTCTGCACATGCGCAGACACAATACATCGGCGGGCCGAACGCACGCGGATATATCCGCACCGACCAGAATAAGGGCCCAAGTGACATAATTATCTCCACCTGTGTATTAAAATGTGTCAGTCAGTAGTGAGTGCACCTGTCAGGTGACCTGGAAAACATGAACTGTGTGGGGTCCTGAGGACCCAGTTTGAGAACCCCTGCTCTGCAAAGGTTCTTCGGAGAGGGATCAGAATTATACTTCTCTGTTCCCTGGGACAGACATTTGTGAGGTACGTGGTCTGCGCGGGATGCAGTTTAAATCCCGGCGGTCGGAATCCCGGCGTTCAGAATCCCGACGCTGGAATCCCGACCGCCGAAATCCCGACACTTTCTTCCTACGTGGGTGTCCACGACACCCCTGGAGGGAGAATAAATTAGCGTGCCGAGCGTAGGGAGGCACCGGGCCCGCTGCGTGGCGAGTGCAGCGAGCCCGCAAGGGGGGGGGGGGGATCCACGTCCTCCCCTTGTCGGGATCTCGGCGGTCGGGATTCCGGCATCGGGATTTTGAACGCCGGGATCCCAACCGCTGGGATTTCATACTGAATCCTTCTGCGCTGGTGCAGAAGAGCGCGAGGTCTGAACCGGAATGTAAATCAATTGAATATGCTATCACTATTTACAGTTCGCGAACAGGTGTTTTTCAATACATCGCCCCAATAATAAATTTTCACACCTTGCAAGGAAAGAATATTATAATTATCAGGCCTTTATTAATAAATATACTGCTCTGAAATCTAAAAAATAAAGTCATATACATATAAAATATGTAAAATACAATAACTAATATGCCATCCAGTGGCAAAATATTTAATAAATAAATACTTATATGCATACATATTCAATAACAGATAAATTTAGATAAAAACTATTTAAGATAAAAAATACCAACGGATAATTAAAAAGGTAGTTTAAGAGAGGAAATGAAAAAATGATCCTTATATAAAAATAATTTCTATATAAAACACTTGGTAATAATGTTTTGTATTGGTAAATCATACTCATTTTACTTTTAGCCAGTTTTGTAAAAATGCTACCGCCTCTCTCTCCAATATTGCAATTTTTTTTATATGTTTAGGATCACAGTCATGCTCCTGTTTAAAGTGCATAGAAAGTGCATGTGTGTGTCTAAACCTTTTTTAATGTTGCGTAGATGTTCTCCTACTCTTTTTTTAATGATCTACTTGTGCGACCGATGTAGAATTTTCCGCATGTGCACTCAATAACATATATTATATTAACAAAATGGCATGTTAAAAAATCCTTAATATTACACTTTTGCCCATTTATTAATAATTCAGTTAATTTAGCCCCAAATTTGTTTGTGATGCACTTGCATCCTACACAGGACCCACATCTAAAAAAAACTTTTGTTAAAATAGCATCCCTTTTAGGTGAGCTTGGGCATAACCTTTTAGTTCGTTTAGATTTGAAATTTGGTGCTCTCCTAAAAATGCACTTTGGTAGATCTGGTGATGAATTCCCAATCACTGGATCTTTCCTCAAAATTGACCAATGTTTTTTTTTCAAAATAGCCTTCACGTTGCTATGTTGTATAGTAAATCTGTGAAAAAAGACCATTTAAAATATCTGAATCTGGTGAATTTTTATATTTTTATATTTTTTCTTTGTAAAAGTTATTTTCTGTCCAGATTTTGTGCAATGGACATAGATTTAAGAGTAAGCCTAGAAAGAGACCACACATGAGCATACTTTCTTAATATACCACTGTTGGAAGGCCAGGACTTCTGCCATGCCTATTCTCAAATTACCAATCAGATTTTCCAAGATTGTGGACGGGATAGACTGAACATTGCATCCAAAATGTGGTACATCACGCCACTTATTGGGTACATACTAACATAAACAACGTTAGTATGTACCATACATTTACAAAGGACAGCCTTCCTTATGAGAGCTGTACTATGCGATAAATTGCCTTCCAGCCATAGGACTCTGAATTCTAACTGTGCATGTTCGGGCGTACGTGAATGCTGCAGATGGTGCAGGGAGGGACCTGTTTGGATCCATCTCAGATGGAAATGTGAATAAAAGCCCACACTGAAAGATGTTATTACCCAAGGGGACCAAGCTCCAGAATGCATTGCATTCTAATGCTTGGTACATATGGTAAATATGGTAAAAACCCTGAAAATTCCACTTCACTTTATTTTAGGGTTTAGTAGATCTTACCATCAATGTGAACAAATGAGAGAGGATGATTTAAATAACACATGTGTGCACAGACCCAAAAAGTTAGGACATCCAGAAAAGTGCCAAATAGTTTTGCTCATCTTTAGACTTACAGATGGAGCCCCTCTCATTCAGCTCCAGGGTTCCCGCTGGTGAGTGCAGGCTGAGAGGCACTCCATCTGAATGTGATGCGCGAGCATCTCACATGTACGCGCGTCCCAGTTACTTGGCGGAGCGGATCGGAAACCCTGCTCGTTATCAGGAGCCATGCTTCATGGCTCAGTCCTGTCATGTCTCTTCTGTGAGATGATTACAGTCTGTTTCTGGTATTGGACTCTCTGGTGGCCTCCGGTGGTGATTCTGTGCATTTACAGCTCAATATTCTGGGAGTTGATTTTTGCACAAGGCTGAGAGGTAAGGAGCTTGTTATCACAGTTTGGGAGATATCTGGATCTCTCCCAGGTGAATAATCACTTGAGCTCTTTATAGGGCATTCTCTCCAGCACTGCCCTGCCAGTGATAGTTTCTAGTTCCTGGTTCCTAGTTTCTAGTTTCTTGTTCCCTTTGCAGGTAGCTGCAATTTCCAGTCCACAGCTGGTCACCTGTCTGGATACTGCTCTGTTTGGAGCTTACCAGCCGTCTGCTG
The DNA here is from genome assembly GCF_055691185.1 of Crinia signifera. Classification (NCBI taxonomy): domain Eukaryota; kingdom Metazoa; phylum Chordata; class Amphibia; order Anura; family Myobatrachidae; genus Crinia; species Crinia signifera. Next base: position 108,440,267 of record NC_139227.1, read on the forward strand.
GTAATTTGTCCATTTCTCCCTGCTCTTAGCCCAGTGCAGCCTTCCTGGGCTTTGGCAGTTCCAGCCTGCTTACATTCAGCTGCAGAATCCTGTCTGTCTGCTCCAGTCTGTCCCAGCCAGCTTTTTACCATCCTGAGCTGCTCAATGACCCGTGGTCCTGCTGTGGCTGTTCCAGGTCACATAAGTGCTCCAGTGGAGCCTGGTTTTATTCTTTGTTTGTTTATAAAGTTCTGACTAGCTGCCATAATCCTTTGTTGTTCAGTATTGTCTGAAGTTCCTTTGGTCCAGCTCTTCCAGGTGTGGAGAGGCCCATGGTAGTGGGAATATGCTTGTTTTGGGGTACCGTGTGTTTGTGTACTCATTATTTAATTTGGCATATTTTAGGTTGGAGGCACCCCACTGGTGACTGGTGGGGAGGCGGCGGGGACTGACGGGGAACTCCATTGGAACATGAGCATGCGCCCCCTGGCGGCATATGACAGAGGCTGGCAGCTGGCGATTCGATCGCCAGCCCCAGCCTGAATGAAGTGGGATCCCTTTGTAGTCGGTATTCCAACAGTCATTACATGACATTAAAATCCCACCTGTTAAAACCCTGACAGTTGGGATCCTTGGGCTATTCTCCCTGATGGGGGTCCACGACCCCCATAGAGGGAGAATATAATACAGATAGAGCCGACGTTGTTCATTGCCGTTGCCCCCTAGATCCTCTCCTTTGGCGAGCACCAGCTATAGGGACTTGGACGCGTCCCAGTATCAGAGCGACTGGGCAGCATCTCCCTGCCCGTCCCCACTTCAGGTAGACAGGCAGGGTTCGGGTGGGGGGTCGGGGTGGCAAGGGGGACCAGAGGCGTCGGCGGGGGAGGTGACGGGGACCAGGGGCAAGCTCCATTGCCACTGGGCACGTGAGCATCGCATATGTGCACGCCCCTGGCAGGAGCTGGCCGCTGGCGAGGGCTGGCGATACTTTCGCCAGCCCCTGCAAGAACTAGGCTGCCTCCATCTGTAGGTGGCAAATACAGTGAGCCAATGAGCCCGCAGCCTGCCGAGTGTCAACGTTGGACTAATGACTGTCGGAATCCGGCTATCGGGAGGTCATTCTTTATAGGGGTATATATCATTAGTACTACGAAATTCAGAAATACAAGGTGAGCCTGGTTGCAATTCAATTCGATTGTTTGTTAATGCAAAGGGATTACGTATAAATTAAGTGGCTGTTGATATTAAGGTGGAGATAAATCAAAGTCTAAACTAATTATGAAAAGCAGTTACTTAGAAATACAAACACTGCCTGTAAATAGATACAAAACAATAATGTTCAGAAAAACTTACGTCCACTGTGGGAAATATTGTATTATATTGTTTTATATATCTTTTTAATAATAAAATCAACTTGATACATGGGATGCTATTCATAAACTGTAGGAAAACAATGCATTAAATCAGATCCCTTAAGAGGCATATAAAATGTATTATATCAAGCTGTGCGTTTCAGTTATTGCCTGGTGAGGTGCTCTATATATTTATGTAACACTGACGTGTCAGGTTGTGGCATCTAGTGAAGCCCCTGGGACTTTAGGCAAACTTAAATTTGTTTGGTGTTAAATGTGAAATGTGTTATTGTTGCAATATGGGGTTACCGCGAAAGGGGGCATCGCCAGAAAAATCAGGCGATGCCCCATAGAAGCCTATGGGCTTCCACCACGACCCACCACCACCCTGCACCGGCACACCGCCACCCCGCACCGACCCCCCCCCCCCTCAGCTCTGTGCTGCCTGGACCTGTGACCTCCTCCTCCCTGAACTATGATCCTCTTCCGGGTGCAAGGAGGAGGAGAACCCGGTGCAGCAGCAGCAGCAGCGCCGGGTAAGGGAGGGAGTGGGGAGCCGCCGGGACCTGCTGGGACCCGCTGACTCACTGCAAAGGACAGCTTTTAATGCAAGAGCGGTCCTTTGCCATAATTATCGCATATGTTAGTGCACTGCATATGCGATAATTATGTATGCAATGGGCTGCGAAGGGGGGCGGAGCTGGGCCGCGGATGTTAGAACATCCTGCCCCTAGTCTTAATTACCTTTCTGAAAAGTAATGTGTGCAAGTGCTATAAGAATTGTTGCAATATGTTTTACTATGAAAGGGATGAAATCTGCAGTCTAGAACACTCCAGATATTAAATGCCCAGGGCGATGAAAGATCTACAGTAGGATGTAATTATCATTCGCTGACCCAATATTGTGCTGGGGGAATTCTGTGTTGTGTCTTGTCTAGACTTAGCCCCTTCCTAGCAAGCACCTGACTAATACAGATGGAGCAGCTCTCAATGGAGCTGTTTCTGGCGATAGAATTGCCAATCGCCGCTCTGCCCCCTCCGATAGAAGGGAGTGCGCGCATACGAGATGCTCGTAGGGCACCACTGTTCTTTCGAAGCCTGCCGGCTCCCTGCTGCTCCCCCATCTTCCCCGTAGCACCTCTCAGCCCCCACTCGCCCTGTTCATCTGCCCTGCCCTGAAGCGGAGATGGGCAGGGAATCCGCTCCCCGCCGCTGTACTGACTGGGACCATGAGTGTGTGAGACGCTTGCGTGTCCCAGTCAGATGGAGCTCCTGTCCTCCAGCTCAGGAGGTCTTGCGATTCTTCAGGCTGGCTGACAGGTGCTCCACCTGGATTGGAGCAACTTGTGATTGTTGTTTATATAGGGGCCTACACATGGGGAAATGCTGAAGTGTTCTGAGCGATGCTAGATCACTCAGTGCACATTGATGTGTCAGATTTATCCAGTATGCTGCATATTAATCACTGGGCGATAGCGATGCGCGAGGCCACACATCACTATCGCTATTGCCCCCTACACACAGAGCGATGTAGGGGCATTTTCTAAATTATCTAGTGAGATCGCTTAGAAAATGCCCTCAAATTGCTCCATGTGTAGGACCCATAAGCTCTACATCACAGGTTCTCAAAGTCGGTCCTCAGGATCCCACACAGTGCATGTTTTGCAGGCCTCCTCACAGAATCAGGGCCCTTATTCTGATCGGTGCGGCCGGTTCCGATTATGCGGCCAGGACCGTGCGTGCGAAACCCCGCCTTCCATACGGATCGCCAACTCCGTCCGTACGCGGTAAGAAGCTGGCCGAACGGACCGCACGTGTATTTTTCACGGAATACGCCTCCTCCATCTCAGGGAACCTCCCCCATCATTCGATGGTCGCAGACCATCAAATGCAGGACCGAGTGCTCCACCAGCTCCCGCAACCTCAGACCACACGGACATTTTTCCGTGCAAAAGCAGGGATCTGGGCGGGCAGCTGACATCCGGCGATGTCATATGTCCGCCCCCTACACGTGCGTCACGGCCGCATTACCATACGTACGCCCAGCGTTTGCATGGGAACGCCCATGAAACGCGGGGCGTATGCATATGGTAATGAGCCCAAATAGCCCTTCATGCCCCTCTCCACCCCCTGTTCGTAGTGTTCACATATCATGCGGGATTTGGCCGTATGCCCCGCTCGCACATGCGCAGAGACGCCTCTGCACATGCGCAGACACAATACATCGGCGGGCCGAACGCACGCGGATATATCCGCACCGACCAGAATAAGGGCCCAAGTGACATAATTATCTCCACCTGTGTATTAAAATGTGTCAGTCAGTAGTGAGTGCACCTGTCAGGTGACCTGGAAAACATGAACTGTGTGGGGTCCTGAGGACCCAGTTTGAGAACCCCTGCTCTGCAAAGGTTCTTCGGAGAGGGATCAGAATTATACTTCTCTGTTCCCTGGGACAGACATTTGTGAGGTACGTGGTCTGCGCGGGATGCAGTTTAAATCCCGGCGGTCGGGATCCCGGCGTTCAGAATCCCGACGCTGGAATCCCGACCGCCGAAATCCCGACACTTTCTTCCTACGTGGGTGTCCACGACACCCCTGGAGGGAGAATAAATTAGCATGCCGAGCGTAGGGAGGCACCGGGCCCGCTGCGTGGCGAGTGCAGCGAGCCCGCAAGGGGGGGGGGGGGGGGGAGCCACGTCCTCCCCTTGTCGGGATCTCGGCGGTCGGGATTCCGGCATCGGGATTTTGAACGCCGGGATCCCAACCGCTGGGATTTCATACTGAATCCTTCTGCGCTGGTGCAGAAGAGCGCGAGGTCTGAACCGGAATGTAAATCAATTGAATATGCTATCACTATTTACAGTTCGCGAACAGGTGTTTTTCAATACATCGCCCCAATAATAAATTTTCACACCTTGCAAGGAAAGAATATTATAATTATCAGGCCTTTATTAATAAATATACTGCTCTGAAATCTAAAAAATAAAGTCATATACTGTTGTATCATTTGTCACCAATTTATTTATTCCAGAGATTTTTAATACCACAACAACAGGATCCACATTTATAGACTTGTATCTAACACCCATCATGCAGTGTTCTTACTAATAGGCGTTAAGCATTTCTATGATGGGTGTTTTTTGGGCAGTGCACATGGATCCAGGGGGCCCCACATTGCACAAACTGCAGCCATGTTTTAACCCTCACCTTTTTGTAGTACTGTTGCATATCCAACGAAAATTGCAGCCAAAATGGCCGCCGATCTTGTGCAGTAGGGAAATATGTCTCCGGAACATGGCGGGTGCCATGTTTCTGGAGACCTGCACAGGTGTGGAGAGGAGGGGGCTTGCCCGGAGTCTGCACATGAGGTGAACAAGAACATGAACCATTCTGTTTATCTTTACTCCATAGCATCAATGACAGAAATCCACGCTACAGTCGTTATGGTATAAAGGGTTGACAGTGTCTAGACCAAATATCGACACAAACAAATGTCAGTGGTCAACATATGAAAAGGTTGACATGTTTTTGTGGTGTCAGTTTGTAGACTTCAGCAAATTAATGTTCCGTGCAGAATGTTAGGAAATTATAACAAGTGTTAAAGTTCTGTACATGACTATTTATTATAATTATAATGTGTTCGTACTTCATTTTGATTTTTTTTTTTTTTTGTCAAGTTGGTCAAGTTGACCATGAATGCTCGACAGTGAACAGGTCGATTCATGAATCAGGTTAACAGGCACTGGGGCAGATATATTAAGCCCTAACAATTGATAAATGCAAGGGTGATAAGGAGAGATAAACGTCCAGCCAATCAGCTCCTTACTGACTTTTTTCAAACACAGCCTGTAACATGGCAGTTAACAGGTGATTGGCTGGACGTTTATCTCTCCTTATCACCCTTGCATTTATCTCTTTTTAAAGCTTAATACATCTGCCCCACTATGTCAACATGAACTAAAGGTCAAGACAAGCATTAGGTCAACATGGGAATGGTTGGCATAGGAAAAAGTCAACATGTGTGTTTCAATGGTTTTGATGTGTGTGTCGACAGTTGGATCGCTTTTCTCGCTATGCTTCGAGCAATTTATCATTTCCAATTGTAGTCCATGTGGATTGTGAAGTATGAACAAGTTATCTGAATATTTTTTTATTTTTAAAAATCATGTCAACCTCTTCACATGTCCACCATTGCCAGGTCAACCTATTGCTTGTGTTGACCTTTTCTCAATTCCGACCTAGTGCTTGTTGAACTTTTGACCATGTCAACCTTTTGCCTGTCAACCCATCGACTTTCGGCCTAACAACTGGAACCAATTTAATATTTAGGGCTATTTTATGGAGATGAGTGAATTTTGCTTTTCTGTAAAACACATTTCGTGGCAGAACGTTCCTACGCCTGGGTACAGATACAATCTTTAAGTCTCGTATTTGCTCTGCTCTTCTGAAGCCATTTCACACTCTATAAATCTTCACTTCCCAGAATTTACAGTTTATAAATTGAGTTGGCAAAATAACAGTCAGTTCGTTCTCTGATGGGGCTGAATTCCGAGGAGAAAATTTATGATCGGGGAAATTTTGCACAAAACACTTTTTAAAATTCAAAAGGAAAAAAACGTTTACATAGAGGCCAAAGCGGCTTCTGCCTGAGTGTCTTATACCTTTTAAACAGAGCTGGGAACTTGGGTTATTGCTAGGCAGGGCCGGCGCCACCACTAGGCAGGTCTAGGCATTTGCCTAGGGCGCTGGCCACTGGAGGGCGGTAATGAGCCGCTGAGGAGAAGTACCATAGAGGTACCATGGAAATCTGGGTGAAAGGAGCAGTAATACAGTGGGCTTCCCTCTCCCCCCCCCCATCCCGCCCATCAATGAACGCTGCCCTCCTCCCCCCTGGACACGGTATCGACACTGCAGTATCCGCCCGCACACACCCCCCCCCCCCCCCCGAAGTGCGGGTGCCCGCTGCGGTATCTCCCGCCAAACAGTTCCGTGCGCCCGCCGCAGTATCGCCCGCAACCCCCCCCCCGGAGCGCGCGCGCTGGGGGGTGCATCGGGCGGCGGGCGGAGGATTTGCCTGGGGCGGGGGGAGGCTTGCACCGGCCCTGTTGCTAGGACAAGCCGCCATGATCTATTTCCCAGCTCTGTGTGAAAGGGTCAACCTGGGTCTTGCATTCTAGTTCCAAAACGAGTCCACATCTTGGGTTGCAACCAGAGTTCAAGGTTATTCCCGGGTCCAACCCAGGTTGGCTGCAGTATGAAACGCAGATTTGGTACATGCCTAAAAGGCTTCCAATTGGCTGGTTTAGAAGTGCTAGGGGATAATGTAATCTCCAAATGTCCTATGTGAGTGGCGATGACACAGGTCCATGGGGATGACAAGGTGGTGTGAAGGAAAAAGTATATCTGAAGCAATGGCTCCAACCCAAGTTCAGTAACCTGGGTCGAACATGGGTTGGAGCCAGGGCTTCCATGTGAAAAGGGTCTTAGTGAACTGTGTACATCAATATACAAAAATTACACTACATTGTAGACTATAAAGTATCAGCCAATCAGCTCCTAACTGCCATGTTACAGGCTTAGTTTTAAAATGAATAGTTAAAATATGATTGGAAGGAAGTTTAACCTCTTATGTGTAATTATGTTGCACCAATTAAGAAATAAATACCTGCCGGTTCCTGCAACATGGAGTAGGTTGCAGGTAGAGCAAGCTCCGTTACCCAACCCCGAGAGTATCATGAAAGAGCAGACAGATAAATGAAGCACAATGCCTAAAGCTGAATAAAAAAAAAAAAAAAAGAACGCTTGTGGAAAAACCTACCAGAGCCAAGCAAAGCCAGAACACCTCAGCAGCGCGGGGGTGCCCGTACCAGAGACGGAGGTAGAAGGGAGGAGAGGTGAAGCGGAACCCTTGATACACAAGGAAGAGTTCCACCCGGAAGAGACTTCCCCGTTGCACTGCTTCGTGGGACGCTGCTGCCGAGTGCGAAGAGAGCGGAAGCTGTGGGAGATACTGTGTGGCGGAGTACACCGGCAGGAGTTACTCTCCTCACAGCAGCGCGATTCCGACCGGACCGGTGACGGAGGCAGACGAGAGCGGAGGCGAGGCGGGACCCCTGTAAAACAAGTGAAAGTTGTACCCGGAGGAGTGCCACCCACCGTAACACATTGCAACATCCCGCAAGACATATCTGCCGAGTGTGTAGCAGCGGGGGTGGAAAAACTCGCTGTGCGCTAGACCAGCGAATCGGTATACCCCTCCAGTCCCCCCAGCACTGAGTTTCAGAGGTCTCAGCGAGGAGATGTAGTATACACAGTGCCCTGAGGTGTGCACCGGGGGAATACGGAGATACACGCCCAGCGGACCGTGCTAAGGTGGATGGTTGCCGTACCGTACCTCATATCGTGCCTAAGGCCGGCAGTACCCGGAGAGAGAATCGGTCAGGAGATACACCGACCCTATCACCCTGGGATTACCCGTGGAGAAGAAGCAAGCAGAATTAAGGTACCTATACCTGATAGCGGGTTGTAATTTGCTATCACTTAAAGAGTTGCTGCAGGGAAGCTTTGTCCCCTCTCCATAGAAAGCCACGCATTAACAGGGTCTGTGAACTTAAAATAAGGTTGGAGAAGAGTGATAAGGGCCCTCATAAGTAATCCTGATAAGATATTGAGGAGACACTGTGAAAGATTAACATCATCCTGACCAGGGGTACAAGATACGTGTCTACAGACTGTGCTAATTAAATCTTCGCAGAATCAACTCCAGTATATGGAGAAATTTCTCTCCCCAACAATGCCTCCCAAAGCCCAGAAAGAAAAAGCTCAAAAAGAAAAGGAAAAGACAGATCGGGATCGGGCAGCAAGTAGCACCTTAGCAAACACGACAAACTTGGGTAAACCTTCCAGAAAATCAGACATTCCCCCAAATATCAGTACTTCAGAGGAGGAAGGAAGTAACTCACCCTCTAAATCAAGGGCATCGGTCGATATGCTAATAATGACCCAGATAATTAAACAGACATTAGAACCCTTGCTAAAAGACCAAGCTGAGGTCATGAAACAAGCAGTGGAAGAAATAAAGGGCCAAATAAAACAGATCTCTGATAGGGCCCTAGACCTTGAACAAAAAGTGGGTACGATCTTCCAAGAGAATGGTGCCTTAAAAACCCAAGTTGCTGAATTACAGAAAAACCAACAACAGATGCGATCAAAAATTGATGAAATCGAAAATAGATCAAGGAGAAATAACTTGAGAGTGGTGGGCCTCCCGGAGGCAGTTAAAGGGACTGATCTGACTCTCTTCCTACGGAGCTCATTACCGGCCCTCTTAAATATTCAAGAAAGTTGTTCAGACTTAATAATAGAGAGAGCCCATAGGCTGGGTAGAATGAGAGACACTGAGGGTAAAATTTCTATTCGCCCAAGACCGGTTATTTTCAAGTGCTTAAACTTCTTGCATAAAGAAGCAATATGGAAAGCATCAAGGAAGATCAGAGAAATAACCTGGGAAGGAAATAAAATCTTAATATTTCAGGATTATTCTGAAGAGGTCTCAAGAGCCAGGAGAGAATTTACCCCTATCTGTACTGCACTGATAAAAGATGGGAAAAAGTTTGCTTTATTGTTCCCAGCGCGGTTGAGGATTTTTGAAAATGACTCAGTCAAAGATTTCACCGATATAAGCGCAGCTAAATCCTATTTCGGCTATTGAAGGCAAAATATGGCCTTATCATTATATTAATAGGGCTATAAATATATCTATGGTGAAAAAGTACAGTAAAAATGGTCAAGATTGAAGTGAAATGATTTAAAGTGTACTGCGCAAAAACAGATCCTGCTCAGGAATAAACCGACAAGTAACTAACACATGGAAAAAGGGGTGGGTTAGGAGCTTTAACTCCAAAGTGTGGCGGGTGGGAGGGCTTCCAGCAAGGGGAAAAGTGAATAACAGAGGGGACGATAGACCATCGCCCCCTCATGCAATGGAATTGATGGTAATTTAATCCCTGCTTGTGGAACTGCGCCCAATCCCTCTACACACCTAGGAAACACAGAGTGATAAGGAGATGATAAGATATGGAGCCCCCTGGGCCTTTACATCGCCCAAAGGGTTCCATATATATGTATTTTTTGTTAATGTGGGTATGTATGTGGGTGTGGTGTTTTTGTTGTTTTATGTGAGATGGTTTAGGTTTCGAAAGTGGCACAATATTCGATGTAGAAAACATAAAGTGAGACTTACCTTTAGGCTTTCTTTAGTCCAATCCCTAACTGTTCTTAAACTGGCTAAATTACCCCTACGCTGGGATTATCCATAAGTTTTAGTGATAAGACATCCCCCCAACAGGCCAAATTTGAGGAGGTATGAGGAACATTAAAATTGCGACATGGAATGTCGGAGGGATAAATTCCCCAACAAAGAGAAAGAAAGTTCTTACATACCTCAACAAATTGCGTATAGATCTGGCACTAATTCAGGAAACTCACCTGACCGAAAAAGAGATTCTGAAGCTAAACATGATGGGCAGGCGAGTAATGGCTTCAGCTTCTTTCAATTCGAAGGCCAGAGGGGTCGCTATCCTTATCTCATCTCAGATGGAATATGAGGTTAATTCTACAATAATAGATAAACATGGAAGATATGTGATCGTAGACGTATTTATAAATAAAAGGAGGTACGTGATAGCGAATATATATGCCCCCAATGTGTATAGTAGGAAATTTTTTTTAAAACTGTTGAATATGCTCAGACCAGCATCCGCCAATATACTATTGATGGGAGGTGATTTCAACTTAGTGTCTTCTAGATTCTATGACAGAAGCTCTAAATATGGTGCGCAAGTGGTGGCCCCAAAATATGGCATAGAATGGATGTGTGAACAATTGAAAACCGCAGATATATGGAGGTCTAACCACCCACTGGAAAGAGAATTTACCTATTATTCAGGGGTCCACAAGTCCTTTTCTAGGTTGGATTACCTCCTTTTCTCGGAGATGATCCTCCCCAGAATAATAGCAACTCAGATAGAGCCTATAACAGTCTCAGATCATGCCCTAGTATGGGCAAAAATAGCTCTAAAACAAGATAGAGGTAATTTTAGACAATGGAGGTTCCCAACATATCTTTCAAGCTCTACAGTTTTTAGGGAAAAATTGAAACAAAGTTGGAATGATTTTGAGCAGTCCAATAAAAATGAAAAAGGAGATAACATACAAAATTTTTGGCAAACCGCGAAGGCGGTTATAAGGGGAGAACTCATTGCATATGAGTCACTAAAGAAAAAAACAAAACTAGAGAAATTCAAAATAGCGCAACAAAAATTATCTACCTTATTCCAATTGTTTAAGAAAAATCCAATATTACATAACAAAAATAAATATTTATTGGCTAAACAACAATTTGAAGACATTCTACAGTCAATTGGCGATAGATACACATACCAAAAAGAATATCGATTTCACAAAATGGGTAACCGTACGGGTCGTATTCTCTCAAATCTCCTTAGGTCCTCCCAACCAGCAAATATGATAACTAATATGGTTAAATCCGACGGACAAAATACGCAAGATAGCTTACAAATAGTGGAAACATTGAGAGAATATTATGAAAAGATCTATACAAGTGAAAATCCTGATTTAATAATCAAAAAATCCTTCTGGGAAAAAATACCGATTCCCAAAATTTCAGCAGTACACTTAGAGACAATAAATGAGCCAATATCAACACTGGAGGTTAGAAGAGCGATATTGGAGTTAAAACCCAACAAAGCCCCTGGCCCTGATGGGTTCACAGGGGAATTTTACAAGATACTATTACCACTAATTCTAGAAACTTTCACAGCAGTGCTCAATACGATCATAAGCACTCAAAAAATCCCCCGATACTTTAATGCTGCTCTAATTAGAGTAATAGCAAAAAAGGGTAAAGACCCATCAGTACCAGGGTCATACCGTCCAATTTCGCTCTTGAATGTCGATTATAAAATCATGACAAAAATTCTAGCGAATAGAATAGAAAAATCAATTCCCGAATTAGTGAAAGACGACCAGACAGGATTTATAAAAGGCAGACATTCCACTTGCAATATGAGGAAAATCCTAGCGGTAATCCAAGAAATAGAACAGGAAAGAAAAGGACCACCCGCAATCTTATTGGGGATAGATGCGGAAAAAGCTTTTGACATCCTATCATGGGACCATTTGACAGAGACTTTGAGGAATTTTGGATTCCCAGAGAAATTTATAAACACACTAAAAGCCCTATATGCTGACTCTACGTCGCAAGTTTTAGCTAATGGTTGCTTATCAGATCATATCAAAATTGAAAGAGGAACGCGGCAAGGTTGCCCGATTTCCCCATTACTGTTTGCCCTTGCTTTAGAACCATTGGCAATAGCAATTAGACAGGATACAAAAATTCAAGGTATTCAAATTGGGTCAAGAGAGATAAAGATTTCATTGTTTGCAGACGATGCGCTGCTATTCATTTCAAATCCAGACTTATCTCTTCCCCACCTTGTTAAGGTCTTGGAGCAATTTGAGTCGTTTGCAGGGTATAGAGTCAATCAGACAAAATCGGAGATAATTGTGTTAAGACAAGAAAATCCATTACAGAACACACAGGGGAAAATATCAGGGTTCCCAATTTTAACAGGCCCAATGAAATATTTGGGGATAAAATTTACACCCAAATCGCAGGATCTATACAATCTTAATATTGCTAATGTGATTAAACATGCCATAAATAAACTAAAGGAATGGGAAAATCTTCCATTATCTCTATTAGGGCGGGCAACAGTCTTAAAAAGTGTGATAATTCCTGGTATACTCTATACGCTGCAAATGATACCTATAGCAATAACAAAAGGGGATCTTCTTAAATTTAAGAGAGCCACATCAAAATTCCTCTGGAGGGGTAAAAAAACAAGGATCTCCCTAAATAAATTATCACTCCAACGTAATGAGGGGGGATTAGCAATACCAAACTTGGAAAATTACACCCTTGCTATAGCCTTTAGACATATAAGAGACTGGCTTCATCAGTGCTCTATATACTCCAACCTTGGATTGGAGGAAGATCTTGTTAGCCCATATACACTGAGAGCTCTCCTTCATACTCCAAAGAAATTAATTCCGCCAAAAATCCAAGCCAATAAATGGTTTATGCATACTTATCTCTCATGGATTAAAATACATAAAAGATTTAAAACCTCATACACTAAATCAAAATATATCTCCATTGGTGGCAACCCAATGTTCCTGCCGGCCTTAACAAATATACGATTCCAACAATGGCAGACAAGGGGAATCCTGGATATTAAAGACATTTATGACCCTGGAGGCAATATATACATGTTTTCTACACTGGTGGATAAATTTAAAGTAGATAATACACATTTTTTTATGTATCTTCAATTAAGACACTATGCACAAGAAATTAATCCCTTTTTAAAAAAATATGGAGAAGATTTAACTATATGCACGTTACTAGAGAACACAAAAAAAAAACAATATAAATTAAAACATCTTTATTGGTTATTAATGGCCCCACAAAATAATAAAATATGGTCTTCACTTTTTACCACATGGGAAAAAGATCAGGTAAATCAAAATATTGTAACCCAAACACTGGAGCACATGAGTAAAACGATGAAGTTTTTGCCGTCTGCAATGCTTCAAGAAGTGCACTATCGCACTATACACAGAGCATATATTGCGCAGGGTCAACGAAAGCACTATGTCCAGGAAGAATCGGGTAGTTGCCCTAAATGTAAAGCACAGAAAGCACTCTTAAAACACAATCTCTGGGATTGTCCAAAAATTCAACGCTTCTGGCATAAGACGATGAACTATATTAAAGCAAAGTTTAAAATTCAAGCTATAATCGATGTGAAAGCTTGTCTCTTCGCAGATTTCTCTAATTGGGCTTTTGAGCCGAATCAAACAGGGATTATTCCACTTCTTACTATTGTAGTAACTATAGCCAAGAAGCTGATTTTGAACGATTGGACAAACCACAGACCACCAAGGGTGGAGAATCTGAACTTGATGTTGATGAAAATTATGTATTTTGATAAACAAACTGCACTATTAGAGAAAAAAGGAAAGGGAGAGAAATTTCTTAAGACATGGTCATATTATATAGTAACACTGGAACAATCACTCCAGGAAAGGATCATTGAAACTTTTAGAGGTGTGCAGGAGAACGGAGGGTCAAACTAATATAACCAGGGTGGAAGTGATAATATTTAATATTATATATATATTATATTTTATAGATATATATATCGGACTCAGAGAGGGGAAAATAAGATAAGCTGGAGTAAGGAAAATGAATGTAAAAAAAAAGGGGTAAAATCTCTACGAAAATATACAATGTACTGTAATTATAGATTGTGCCTATCGATTGTGATATATATGTATGTCAAGTGTATGTGTTAAATGTATATTATTTGCATTGTTTGATTTGTATTGATATGAAAAATTTTGTAATAAAGATATTTAAAAAGTTAAAAAAAAAAAAAAAAAAAAAGAAATAAATACCTGTGGCTTATTTGGAAGTATTGCACCAATTGTTCTTCCATTTTTGATCTCTAACACACCCAAATTAAAAACTTAGGTTCGTGGGTGCCTTGGAGATCTTGTGTATTTTCAGGTCTAACAAATCATGGTACTTGTTACTAGCACGGCACCCAGTAAGCATTTAGCGTACTGGGCTATTCTCTGTAGTGAAATTACATCGCATTCAGTGGTGTAGCTAGGTGCCACGGTGCCCGGAGCAAGGGCATGTTTTGCGCCCCCCCCCCCCAATTTGTAGTAGGTGAGGCTCCTGCTCCGTGAAAAGTGGGCACGGCCCAACATTATACCACTTGCACATTTAAGCAAACTTTGTAATACCAATTACACATAAAGCCACATGCCATAATGAAAATTACACATAAGGCCACACATGATGCCAATTGCATACTATAGAACACACCGTAATGCCCGTCGCATACTAACACACCGCAATGCCCATCGCACACTATTTAACAAATCGTAATGTCCATTACACATTTAACACATAAGTGCCACTTACCTACATGCTCGATGCCAGGGGCTTCATGCTCGATGCCATGGGCTTCATGCTCGATGCCAAGGGGGACTGAAATTGCTCGTTGCCAAGGGGGACTGAAATTTGCTCGCAGGGCGGGAAGGTGTGAGTAAATGATAGTGCAGAGCAGGGAGGGTGGGAGTGATAGTGCACAGAAGGGTGGGTGGGTGGGTGAGTGAGTGAGGATAGTGCACAGCAGGGTGGGTGGGTGGGTGAGGATAGTGCACAGCAGGGTGGGTGGGTGAGATTAGTGCACAGCAGGGTGAGTGAGGATAGTACACAGCAGGGTAGGTGGGTGAGGATAGTGCACAGGTGGGTGGGTGGGTGGGTGAGGATAGTGCACAGCAGGGTGGGTGGGTGAGGATAGTGCACAGGTGGGTGGGTGAGGATAGTGCACAGCAGGGTGAGTGAGGATAGTACACAGCAGGGTAGGTGGGTGAGGATAGTGCACAGGTGGGTGGGTGGGTGGGTGAGGATAGTGCACAGCAGGGTGGGTGGGTGAGGATAGTGCATGGGTGGGTGGGTGTTGGAGGATAGTGCAGAGATTAGTGCACCCCACCCCACCCACAGTCGGCAAAGCAGCAGCGGTGCTTTCCGCGCACCCCCACCCCCCTGTCGCCGGGCTTGCCCGCTCCCGGCTCCCTGCTGTGCACAGTGCTGCTATTCAAAAGTCACTCACATCTCCCGCTGGACCGCGCTAGCCAATAGGCGCTTGCGGTCCAGCAGCCAATCAACTGGTGGCTACTGGACCGCGAGCGCCTATTGGCTAGCGCGGTCCAGCGGGAGATGTGAGTGACTTTTAAATATACCACGTCTCCTGGGGGCAGCGGGCAGCGGGCAGCCGGCGGGGGAGCCGCACTGACTTGGGCACCTGAGCGGGCGTGATGGCGGTGCCGGCACGGCTCCGGCGCCATGAGAGCTTCCTGCGCCTGAAGCTGGTGCTCCACCGGCACCGCCCTCGCTACGCCTCTGATCGCATTGTATGCCGCATTATAGTAGCATGCAATGTGATGCGATGTCCATATAAAGTGATCAGGAGTGCTTATACACTGAAATATCTAATCCGATCTCAGTGCACCAAAAGCGATGCGATATTTCATTGTACAAGCACCCATGGCACGATATGTGATGGGTGCTTACAATGAGATGTGATGGTATGACATGTGATGTGTGCATAGTATGAGAGGCGATGGGTGCTCACAATTATAAGCACCTGCACCTATGCCATTGTTTAGCGTCAACCCCTGTATCAATACCACCCCAAAGCGTGGCGAGCGGTGGCGGAACACGTCCTCCGACATTTTCATATCACCACTATCCACGTCGGTGTGGAGTTTATTTTATATAGTGTGGCGAGTGCAGCGAGCCACGGAGTCCGAAGCGTGGCGAGCAAAGCAAGCCCTGCGAGGGGACACGGAATACCTGTAAAGTAATCCGCGTCCCCTCGCCACGCTTCGGGCTCCATGGCTCGGTGCGCTCACCACACTATATAAAATCAACTCCACTCCGACGTGCATAGTGGGGGTATGAAAAGGTCGGAGTACGCGTTCTGCCGCTGCTCGCCACGATTCGGGGTAGCGTGGATAGTGGTGGTGTTTTAGGAACACATTCACACATTCAAATTCATACAGCTGACACAGTAATGACTACATGTGTTAACTATCAACTAATTTACTGAAATCGCATCGCATGCTACTACTATACGTGATGCAATGCAATGCGATTTCAGTGCGCGTGCGTACGTATTAAATCTGGGTGCCGTGCTAGGAAACAAGTACCCAAATCATTACTTATGGATCTCTGAAGTCATCTGATTAGCCCAGATGTACTGCCATATAGTTTTTATATACTGTATGCTCAATATTCATCACTTATTTGTGAGTGCATTTTACTAAATAAATTCTGTGACTTTCTCCAAGAAGTACTGCACCAATTGTTTTGTTTTTATTGCCAACCATCCCCATTGAATAAACTTGATTGATTGTATGGTGTATTTGTGTATGAAACTGGAGATAGCGCTAATGGGTGTTTACTAATATTATCTACCTCTTATGTGTAAGTGTAGTTGAAGGGTGTGGATATCACTACTGTGTGGCTTCACAAAGTATGTAGGGCAGTGAATCCCTCGGCGCACTTGCAGATGTGCCACGGGTTGGTGGTCTAGGACCAATTCAAATTATTTATGATCAATTAACTTTGGACAAAACCAGTGCTGGTGGCTGCCAATCAAAAAATGTGTGTACAATCAGAAGCAAATCATACCCTTTAACACACAACTGAACCTGAGAAGCATATATAAACACAATCTACTGCTTTTTTTTTGGGGGGGGGGGGGGCTATGGGTGCTATGGAAAAATGTGTATGGCAGTATTGTGTTGGGTTCCAGTGTAGGAATTACAATAATGTATGGGACTCAAGTGCCCCTAGACGGCCCTGATGCTTATCATATTCCAGAGCCCCCACATAACCTCCAGTAGACTGTCTGTAATCTGATGGGACTGCCATGCTATGGAATTCTATCCTTATGTATCCCTCCTATTATCCCTATATATTGTAAGCCTGTGAGCAGGGCCCTCCTACCTCTATATGAGATGGTTTCTGCATCCCATCAGGACTGTCCTGTAATCTGGTGGGACTGCCATGCTATGGAATCCTATCCTTATGTATCCCTCCTATTATCCCTATCGATTGTAAGCTTGCGAGCATACCCCCATGTCAGTTTGTATCTACCCAGTTTGTTTAATCCCTATTGTTTCCAATTGTAAAACGCAACGGAATATGCTGCGCTATATAAGACGCTGTAACGTAATCTGCTGCTCTATATAAGACATTGTAACGGGATCTGCTGCTCTATATAAGATGCTGTAACGGAAT
Organism: Crinia signifera; assembly: GCF_055691185.1. Taxonomy (NCBI): domain Eukaryota; kingdom Metazoa; phylum Chordata; class Amphibia; order Anura; family Myobatrachidae; genus Crinia; species Crinia signifera. The sequence continues at coordinate 108,457,565 of NC_139227.1, forward strand.
CTGCTGCGCTATATAAGACGCTGTAACGTAATCTGCTGCTCTATATAAGACACTGTAACGGGATCTGTTGCGCTATATAAGACACTGTAACGGGATCTGCTGCGCTATATAAGACACTGTAACGGAATCTGCTGCGCTATGTAAGACACTGTAACGGAATCTGCTGTGCTATATAACACACTGTAACGGAATCTGCTGCGCTATATAAGACACTGTAACGGAATCTGCTGCGCTGTATAAGATGCTGTAACGGAATCTGCTGCGCTATATAAGACGCTGTAACGGAATCTGCTGCGCTATATAAGACACTGTAACGGAATCTGCTGCGCTATATAAGACACTGTAGCGGAATCTGCTGCGCTATGTAAGACACTGTAACGGAATCTGCTGCGTTATACAAGACACTGTAACGGAATCTGCCGCACTATATAAGACACTGTAACGGAATCTGCCGTGCTATATAAGACACTGTAACGGAATCTGCTGCGCTATATAAGACACTGTAATGGAATCTGCTGCGCTATATAAGACACTGTAACGAAATCTGCTGCGCTATATAAGACACTGTAACGGAATCTGCTGCGCTAAATAAGACACTGTAACGGAATCTGCTGCGCTATCTAAGACACTGTAACGGAATCTGCTGTGCTATATAAGACACTGTAACGGAATCTGCTGCGCTATATAAGACACTGTAACGGAATCTGCTGCGCTAAGACACTGTAACGGAATCTGCTGCGCTATCTAAGACACTGTAACGGAATCTGCTGTGCTATATAAGACACTGTAACGGAATCTGCTGCGCTATATAAGACACTGTAACGGAATCTGCTGCGCTATCTAAGACACTGTAACGGAATCTGCTGCGCTATCTAAGACACTGTAACGGAATCTGCTGCGCTATATAAGATACTGTAACGTAATCTGCTGCGCTATATAAGACACTGTAACGGAATCTGCCGCGCTATATAAGACACTGTAACGGAATCTGCCGCGCTATATAAGACACTTTAACGGAATCTGCTGCGCTATCTAAGACACTGTAACGGAATTTGCTGCGCTATATAAGATACTGTAACGGAATCTGCTGCGCTATATAAGACACTGTAACGGAATCTGCTACGCTATATAAGACACTGTAAATAAATAAATAAGATTGCTTTATATGCAAAAATGACCACAGGAAGTTCACGTATCGGGAATCTTTCCTGTGAAGTCTGTGGACAATCCTCCCCTGTTGGTTGCTATATATATATATATACTGTAGATAGATAGATATATAGATAATAAAAAGAACATTATCAATCTCTTTCACAACTAAATGAGGCACATACACTATGTATGTCAGTGAATTGTGCTAGACTTGGTTAAACCTCAATACGACACAACAAAGTACAAAGAAACGGCTAAATGGACATTTTAATAAAAAAAAATATTGAAACATTTAAAAATCACAATAATCCCAGACACTTGTCAAAGACATGATCAATGACACTTCTCATGAGAAGCTGCTGTCCAGCCGCTCCCCGTACACAACAGTACCGTCGTTAGCTAGCAGGAGCTGTTGGGTACGGGACGTGAGTGGCTGTAAGCAAGGAACAGCTTGACAGCAGCTTGGATGTGGTGAGCAGATTAATGCTGTGTGGAGTCATCATATGGGAAAAGCTGCAACACAAACGCTGGGTTTATTTTAAGTTTGCCACCTATTTTTTACAGGTACATTACCAATTATAAAAATGTGACCCATTATTAGAAAATACAAACTGTAAATATATTATACATGAAATATATAAATACTAAGATTCTATTTAGTACCGAAGGCTTCCACAGGAAACTAGAATCACCAGCAAAAACTAGAAGCCTCCTGAGCTTATTGTACCACAAAATCCTTTCTTTACAACAAAACTCCACTCATCTTCAGTCATCACCTTAAATGTCTAATTTCAAAGGAAATAATAAAGAAAAAACACATCCATACCTAAAACAAATACTCCTTGAGGAGTCCCAATGTGAACGTCAGATCTAGGAAAGCCAATCCCGGGACATTTTCTCAATCCCGGAATTCCTGGGATCCCGGTTTTAGGGCAGTATTCAGTGAGAAAAATTTGCCGTGTTTTATGGCGAGTTTGTGCTTTTCTCACGTTGGACAGAGACTTTTGCTCTCAAAAAGCGAGCAACCCTATTCAATGTGCACTTCTCGCCGTCTTTCTAAGTGATTTTCGCTGTGTCTCTCCGTGTAGCAATTCTCCATCTCTTCATGGAGAAGTGGAATGTGAACTATTAAAATAAAAGTTTTTTTGTTTTAATTTTGGTGTCAAAAAATCTGGAATTTTATTCTGAGAAGGGGCATGCTATTTTAATTCATGTGCTTATAGCACATGAATATATATTTAAATTTTTTAAAAAATATTTTTTTTTATTTTTTTTTTTACACATAGCAGCCAGCAGGGGGCAGGGAGCCGAGCCGCTCATTAGATATTCATATATTCACTGCACCCGATCATTACATATGCATGATCGGGAGCAGTGAATATACCCGGTCCCCTGCTGGCTCGGGGGGGGGGGGGGCAGCTTGTGCTGCCTGGGTCCCGAGGAGCCCACCTCCCCCCCACATACGTTCTGGGGCATGCAGGGAGACTTCAATCTCCTTGCCTGCCACCTTCCCACGGCTCCCTGCCACGGATGCTCGTCCGCTGCAGGGGTTAAGATTCGCCGCGAGGGGCAACTCGCCCCTCCGACATTGAATACGGAGAGAGCGAGTGGCAGCCAGCCCTCCGTAACACAGCGAGCGTGCAGCGAATCCTAAACAGGATTCGCTGCACACGGCGAAATTTCACATTGAATACTGCCCTTAGTCTTGGCTTTCCTAATAAAAAAATGCATATTTACCTTCATGGCTGGGTGCGGGTGGATGGCAGTGAGGTAGGCTGGGAGAAGGGCCAGGGAGAGATGATGTGCTGCTGGAGGCGCATCTGAGTGCCGGACGGGCCGCTGGTGTTTGGCTGGGGAGAGATGTATGGTGCAGCTGTGGGCAGGCAGAGTGATTGTTCAGCCTGTGCAGTGTGACCTCTGACCGTCACACTGCTGAGAGCCACAGGCGGAGCATCGGGAACAGCCGGGCCGCATCTGAGCAGGTGCTCAGACGCTGCCCGGCATTACACTGAGCATGCGCAGTCTATCCAGAAATCCTGGGATTGGAAACTCCAATCTAAATCCCGGGATGCTGCCAAACCAGATCCCAGGATTGGCCACCCTAGTCAGATCTTGAGAAAGCTGCTCTAAATGGCTAGCTGCGATTATTCAAAAAACTTTATTTACACATTAGGCTGATACATTTTGTGTTCTTTTTCCTTAAGATAATTAGTCAAATGTCAATCATCATACTGTACTGTATATGCCCACATCATACTGAACTCACTGTAAGTCATGCTCTTTTTGTGCTACAAATATGTATATGTACCATTTTATACCATACAATTTGATAGTATATTAAGGCCTGTATTCAATACCAGCTGAAATTTTCGCCAGGTGAAAAAACTGCAAAGATTTACCTGTAAAGTATTCAGTCACGGGCATTTTCATTGGTCGTTGAGTACATTTTCACCCATGCCTTTTCACTTTTTTGGGGTTGGAGCGAAATGGCATGGGTGAAACTGGCGAAAAACAGGCGAAAGCGGTAGCAAATTTGCTAAAAAACCATGTGAATTTGCCGCAATTTCGCTGATGCTTCTTCACCCAGGAAAGAAATTAGCGCTGGTATTGAATAGGCAAATTGAATTTGCCTCCCAAAATGGTCAAAATACGGCCATTTTTTGCCTGGCGAAAATTTGGGCCGGGATTTAATATGGGCCTATGGATTCAAATGCATCCATCTTTTTGTAATGTAACACAATGGTCTTGTACTTCTTTGTCTCTGATAAGTTACGCAGCATGCACTGCTTTCCATAGACATGTTTACACCTAATTAGCTCAACATTAATAAACGATAGAAACATAATTTGAACAAAATCACATACTTGCGGATGACTAGTCTACAGTTAAACCTAACTAAAGTTCAAGTTATTGATGGAAAGTTGTGCATAATAGGATCAGTCAAGTGTGCAGGATACTTTACAAATACTTTAAATAAGCACTATGATTGTCTGATAGGAATGTACTAAGGACGTATGCAGTAAAAATAGCATAAACGTGTAATAAAGATGCATATCTATGTAGAAGTACAGATGGCGCGCAGCTCATTCAGCCGGGGGCTGGCGATATAACCGGCAGCCGCCTGCCCCCGGAAAGGGGTGTGCGTGTGCAGGAGATGCTCAGGTCCCCTGTTCCAACGGAGCTCTCCGCCTGTCCCCGCAACTCCCCGCACCCCCTCTCTAACCCTGCCTGTCTCCCTGAAGCGGAGACAGGCAGGGATTCAGCCACCCACCGCCGAGCGACAGGGACGCGCATGCGTGTGAGATGCTCGCGCATCCCCGGCAGATGGAGTGCCTGTCCACCGGCTCTGGCCAGCAGAGGGGATCTGGCGAGAGCTGGCGCTGAATGACAGGTGCTCCATCTGTATAGGATATTATAAATACGTTCTATTAAAGTTTTTATAATGATGGAATTTCATATCTGTTAAAGGGATTCATCAGGTTCACATGAGGTATCAACATTTGATAGGTTAAATGAAGAATAAAATAAGAATATAAGACGCACCATTCAGAAGCTGGAGCAACATATTACAGTAAATCAAAACATTGAGGCATCACCTTATGTGAGTTAATGTATACGGCAGCAGGGCCAAAACTAAGGGGGGGGCTAGGAGGTTGCTTGCCTTGGATGTTGGATGGGATACCCATACGTGTATGCAGAGGGAAAGTGTGGAAACAGAGCAGAGAAAACTTACTGCCTTGCCCCGGCTGACGGAAATCCTAGGTTTGGCCCTGCTGGAAGTAAGATTCTGGAATAATGCCCCCAAGGTGGTAAACTTTGCACACTCCAAGGTACTCTATCAACACCACCTGCAATCAGTGGCAAAAATATAGTGCTATGGATTATTTGAAGGAGTGAGGCATCAAACTGACGTCTTGCCCATGAGGTCTAAATCGAATTATGGCATCATCCCCATGTTAGGTGTAAGAGCTTCAACAAGAAAAGCTACTGTACTTCCATATAATATTAATTTATTAAAACACGTCATGTAAGATGACAGGAGCTGATCGGTTACTATTTGATCTCTTTCCGCTTCATCACTCTACAGGGTTTTGTACTGTACATCTCCCCCACATCTCCCCCTCAGTACTTTACCACAGAAATGAAAAGCAAATCGAGATTAGGTCAACCACCTAGGTTGACACCTGAAATAGGTCAATATGGTTAAGGTCAACAGGGTGGGAAGGCCGAAACAAGCATTTGGTCAAACAGTCAAACAGAGCTTTTCACAGTTTTTTTCGTTGACTTTGCAGTATTTAATCCGCTTCCATCCACTACGGCGTGGTCGGAGTATATAATAGTGTGCCGAGAGCATGGCGAGTGGACGCGGTACACTTAGACATGTCCATGTTGACTATCTCGACATTTGGGACCAAAAATTTTGAAAAACTCATGTCGACCTTTTGACCTTCCCATTGTCGACCTAATGATTGTGCCGACCTGAACCTGTCAACCTTAGCCATGTCGACCTACAGTATTTCAGGTGTTAACATAAGCCCTGTCGACCTTCAGTGGTCAACCGAATGTTTGTCAACCTTCATTGAGTCGACCCCTGAACTCAGGTCTACCTTGTTTTTAGACATTAACATTAGGACAATGTATTCAAACAAGAAATTTTAACATTTTGAATATGAAACTGCAGCAAGCTATTCTGTATCAATTACATGCCCCCAAAAACCGGGACGTTCCCCTGGAAAGCAGGACAGTTGGAGGTATGCAATTACTTTACCTCTGCCGCGGTGACTAAGTTCATCATTCAGTACAGACAGCAACCACTTTACCCTCTAATATTGTGTGGTCTCTGCACGTTTCCTGATTTGGTTCCAATTTACAGAAAAAAGTCATTAAATATGATTCAAATTAAGATTTCTTTTAAGGATTGAGAATAACCGTTGATGTGATTTAAGAGAATTTTACATCAAAGGGCACTGGAGACTATCAAGCAAAAGATAGAGGCTACATTCATTACTCAGGAACAGGGATAGGGATATTCAGTATCTAATGAGAATTAACTTAAAGCCTATCTACTGTAATTAAAATGTGGTGGGGCACAGAAATGAGATGTAAAGGCCTATTAGATACATCTACAGTACCTACTGTAGTTTAAAAAAAAAAAAAAAAGATATCATTATATAATGTATGTGAGTGTTATTAATTTTATGGGAACAATCAAACACCAAAACCTTGAATGGTCGTCAAACTCATGAAATGTTCATGCAGAAAGCTTGGTATTACTAGCGGGTTTTGGGCTTAAAATAAAATTTTCCTTTTTCCAGGATTTTTGGGATAAATAGTAAAAAAATTAAATGTTGTAACCATTGCTACTGTGTTTATTGAGTCTTAAGGTTATATGGATGTAGTTTATAAGGTCAACAGTGAAAATGACTATAGTGTCTAGGATGACCCCAAAAGGTTGACATGTAGAGGCACTTTGTCCCTCTATGGGTGTCCATGACACCCATAGAGGGAGAATAAAATAGTGTGCCGAGCGTAACGAGGCACTGGGCCTGCTGCGTGGCAAGCGCAGTGAGCCCGCAAGGGGGGGGGTGTGATCCAGCACCCCCTCTTGTCGGCATTGCGGCGGTTGGGATTCTTGCCGGTTCTTGCCGACATTCCGACCGCCGGCTTTTCATACTGGACCCATTTTCACCAATAGTGGTCGATCCATTGACCTTAATACTGTCTACAAAAAGTCTGGACATCAGGTTTACTGAGAAGTGCCTTTTCTATCATTTTTAAGTATGGTATATGTACAATGAAAACAAAATTAATCCTACATACAGTAGTCTTTGCCATTCTCCACTGTCCCACATGGTCTTTGGCATTCTTCACTCTCCCACATGATCTTTGCCATTCTCCACTGTTCCACATGGTCGTAGGCATTCTTCACTCTCCCACATGATTTTGGCATTTTTCACTGTCCTTCATGGTCTTCGGCATTCTCCACTGTCCTACATGGTTTTTGGCATTCTTCACTGTCCCACATGGTGTTCGGCATTCTCCACTGTCCCACATGGTCTTTGGCATTCTTCACTGTCCCACATGGTCTTCGGTATTCTTCACTGTCCCACATGGGCTTCGGTATTCTTCACTGTCCCACGTGGTCTTTGACATTCCAGATGAGATAATGTGAGAGAACTGTAGATGTGATATAATTATATTATCAGTTTACTTCTAGTAAGGACAATACCATTGGGTGTGATGGTGATCTCATGTTTGACAAAGGTGTAATATTAATAAGAAAACACAAGTTTATTCTCATAGACTGGAGTAAAGGGATTTTTTGTATTAGGACCATCCACTACATCACTCCTGCAGTTTACAGTACAACTGAACAACTATTGGGAGTGAGTATGAATGTGATCTCAGCCATTGGTGCAGTAAGAGCCACTGCAGACCTTGCAGGGGCTTGGGTGCGCTAGGTGGCTTGTGGTCGCTAGGGGTCTGTGGTGCATATTGCTATAGCCATGCCCCCATTGTGATGAAAACATGTAGTTTCGGGCCTGGGGCCCGTCTTCAAGACACACAATGTGAAAATGAAACTTTTAATTTCACATTGTGTGTCCTGAAGATGGACCCCAGGCCCAAAACATTGTAGGCATCAGGTAACACTACCATGTTTAACTAAGCCCTGGAGTGACGCCCGCTAATAACAACACCCCATATGAACCAGTGATTGCCGGTTGTATTTGTTTTTGTATATTTATTTATATATATATATATATATATATATATATATATATATATATATATATATATATATATATATATATGTTGAAGTCTCCACTAGCGTCTGGCTGATTTTATTGAATGCCTTGAGTGCCATATGCTTTTGTTCATAGTTGTTAAATAAACCACACTAAACTCACTGAAAAAATTCTTATCTCTAAAAATAACGCTCATTTTTCCTTTTACCAAAATTCAGAATTTTAAAATTTGTACAGAAAGTTCCAGAAAGAAAACAGCAGGATTTGGAGTGCAACCCACTTCAGCCCCCACATTATTATTTTTTTTTTAACAAGAACCTACCCTATACTTCAGTTGTTAAAAAAATCTTTAGAAGCATACTGTTTTATTTTCTTTTTCTGATCTCTGGTCTGATATGAGCTGCGTATCTTGTTTTTCTAAAAAGAATCTTTCGCTTTGAAAAAAAAAAGCAGCCGCCAGAAGTTAACCCTTCTTCAGGCGGCTTAATTCATAGACAGAATCAACAAACTCACATGAAAGCATCTTGTCAATATTTAGTTTTGCACAAACTGAATTATCTAGTACATCTTCCCTTTGTCCTCTGCAACAACACGCGGGCAAAAAACAGCTCAGTGATGAAAAATTCTTCCCAGCCGAGCTCGCCTATAGCAATAAAAACACAAAAGCCCTTTTAAATGCAGTCTGTGTTCTAAGCTCTCACTTCAAAAATTCAATCAATCTTGTAATTTATTAATACTCGCAGTCTGCCTAATATCCAAGATGTATGATTGCCTTTTCTTCAGAGTAGGGGCTTTTTGTCACATCATTATTAAGCTGAAAAACCTTATGGGTGCAATTATATTCTAGTGAGAAAAAAGCAGCGCTAAATCTGAAGTAAGTGGATTAAAATTGATTCCGTGAGCAGATTCAGTCAGATTCTGCAGCTTGCAATTGCAATACGTGGGGCGAGCCGATGTTTGGAATCGTGAAATGGGTATGTCAGACCAAACCCTGCAAAGATCACAAGAACGACTAAGCATTATATTGATTTTTGTTAATGGATAAATATCTAGCTTTGAGTCAAAAACAAAATGACCTCATTGAGACTGATAACTATTATAAAACATAAATAGACCTAGACTAATAAGAATGCAGTAAACATGTTTTTGTGCTAATTAGTTATCTTTAGATTGTATCAAAAAACAAACAAACATGGGGACTTGAATGCAAGTCAGACATTTTAATACCTGCATTGCATACAAATATAAGAACATGGGCATTTCATGCATGGGTTAAAAAGGGGGAAAGTCTTACTGTGCAATCTCCAACAAAATGGCAGAGGGATGCTTCACTCCCTTAACAAGATGGCCACCGATAGTGTATCTGAACATTTGCATTGTGATCTTGCCACTGTGTATTAGCATCATGATGGGGGACAGGCATCAATACCACCTCTATGCCATCGATAGGCAACTATACCTCTCCTCTCGTGACCTCTCCCCATCTGTCCTCACTCGGGTATGCAGCTGCCTCTCTGCCAAATCCTACTAGAAGTCTGAGCTCTCTGAAGGTCAACATGAACAAAAGAAAACTCATCATCTTTTCTTCATTTATAGTCCATCGCCCCCTAATGTCTCTAACACTGTTGGCCACACCATCATCTCCCTTATTCCTCAACTCCACTGATTGAGTGTCACTTTTGACTCCTCCATCTCTTTCACCCACCATGTCCTATCTCTGGCTCAATCCTGTCAGTTCCAGCTATGCAGCATCACTTGCATTAGGCCATTCTTCTCATAGAGTGTGCATAAATGTATTATGCACTCAATGATTATCTCACAGCTCAACTATTGCAACTTACTGACCTCCTACAGTCCCATCTTCCAACTATTCTCAACTTTGCAGTGAGACTTATCTTCCTCACCCACCACTCCACCTCAGCAGGTGAACCACCGGTTCCCGCCCATACACTTCTATGGAAGGTCCGCTAACAATGAGCAGGAACTATGGGGCCACACCCATAATGTTTGTGTGTGGGGAGGTGCACATTTTATAATTACACCAATGGGCCTGGAGCATCCTAAGGTCATTCAGGGCAACTATACAGAATATACTGTAGTAGCCATGCATTTAGTGTTCTGTGGACACTATGGGCTGCTTTGTAGCAGTTCTACTGGCTGCAGGGTGCAGTGAATATTAATATTCCTATGAGCACTGACATAGGTGCCGATTTATGTATTTGCTGGTGGGTGCTCAAGCCAAAAATATAGAGGAGTGGCTTCATGGGGAAGGGGTGTGGCCACAAAATAATACCAATTTATATTACGGAGCACAGTTGTCTCCAATATTCAAATTACGGCAACAGAGTTCCACATACATAAATGCCCCCACAGTGCAGGTACTCTGCAGACAGAATACACTTAATATGGCGGCCCAGCAGTGGGACTCGGGCCCGTGGGTGCTCATCAATTTCCGTGGGTGCTTGGGCCCTTGAGCACCCACAGAATCGGCACATATGAGCACTGAGATCATGGCCATGAACCCATCCATGGTTCCCCCTGTGTAGAGCTTGTATGTTCATCATGTGTTTCTATTGGGTTTGCTCCAAGTTCTCCAGTTTACTACTATGTAAATACAAAATAAATATCTGTCGTGTGTATTGTCCATCTGTAAAGGACTATAGGTTATAATTTACTGTGTAACATTTGTGTGCAATAACAATAACTATCAATATTAACATTGAGAATTTGAATACAGTATACAATTTTGGTCTCACAACATAGACAAATGCAGGGGGGATGAGTTTCTGGTTGCCTGGAAACCCCCCTCCTCTTGGCAAGTGCCTTAAATTATGACAATATCACTGGTATATAATATGATCAATAAAGCTGCCACCACATCATGCAGTGTATGGGACAGAGCAGAGCTGCTGCACATTCCCAGTGTACCAGCTTCTTCTACCACATTTACTGTATGTGTGGATCTGAGCCCTCAAACATCACAATGGACCAGAGAGCAGCTGCCAGGAGGAAGAGACAGGAGCCTTACCATGAAGTGGGAGATGGTGAGCTTAGAAAGTGCTGCACTGGTTCTATTAAGTTAGTGTATTTATTTGTTTATTATATGTTTAACCTTTTCCTGACCACTTATCCTATTTAATTAAGGGATGAACGCCGGGGCTGAAGATTTGGATTTGGATTCATCTGCGAGATTTGGATTTGGCTTTGTCCAACGGCGGTGAAAAGCTTTTCCAGCCCTATCCAGACAATTTTGATCACTTTACACCTCACAATATTGTTTTTAGGGCAAAAGGTTGCACTGTGGTAGCTGGATAACTATGCTAAGCCACACAAGTTTGCGGCACAAAGATGTGGCTCATCTAGGAGTGGCACTGCAGCGGCAGACAGGATGACAGTTTGAAAAACTAGGCACCAAAAAGCATCAGTTTATTTATTTTTTCTTGTTTTTGAGGATGTAGCTTGGACAACGCTGTTTGGAGGCCGAACAATCACACAGCCACCTCCTGACAGTATATACTATTGGTGCACTACACACAAAGAATGAAGAAAGACAAGAAAAATTGATTAGGATTTTTTGAATGTGTTTTATAATGCACAGCTTGGACAATGCTGCTTGGAGGCCGAACAATCACACACCCACCTTCTGACAGTATATACTATGGGTGCCCTACACACAAAGAATGAATAATTAAAGATGAGAAAATTTGATTAGGATTTTTTGAATGTGTTTTATAATGCACAGCTTGGACAACACTGCTTGGAGGCCGAACAATCACACACCCACCTTCTGACAGTATATACTATGGGTGCCCTACACACAAAGAATGAATAATTAAAGAGGAGAAAAATGTATTAGGATTTTTAAAATGTAATTGTTTTTTAATGAGCAGCTTGTATGACGCTGCTTGGACACAGAACAATTATACATGCAACTTGTGGTACTATTGGGGTGCAGTATACAGCAAAAAAAATAAAAGAACAGCACAATTTATTTTTATATTGTTTTTCTTTTTCATGGATGGGCCTTGGATAACACTATGTGGACCGTGGAGGCGGAACAATCACACACGCAACTTGTGGTGTATACTATGAGGTGCAGTATACAGCAAAAAAAATAAAGAACGGCAATATTTATTTTTATATTGTATTTTTTTTTTATAGATGGCCCTTGGATAACACTGCGTGGACTGTGGATGCAGAACAATCACACACCCAACTTGTGGAGTATACTGTACTATTGGGGGGCAGTATACAGCAAAAAAATAAAGAACAGCAAAATGTATTTTTATATTGTATTTCTTTTTATGGACGGCCCTTGTATAACACTGCATGGACTGTGGAGGCAGAACAATCACACAGTGAACTTGTTCTGCTTCTTCTGACAGTATATATGGTGTATAGTCTGCACTGCACAAGTTCACAGCACCCCTCTGTCGGCACTGCACAGCACCCCTCTGTCGGCACTGCACAGCACCCCTCTGTCGGCACTGCACAGCCCCCCTCTGCAATCTGCACAACACCCCTCTGCACACTAATGTAATGATGACTGAGTGATTGATGACAACAAGTACAAGTTTAAGTTAAACACCCCAGTGCCAAACCCCTCTGCAGTCTGCATGAACTGCACACAACACGCCTCTGTCTGCACTGCACAACACCCCTCTATCTGCACTGCACAGCACCCCTCTGCACACTAATGATGATGACTCTGAGTGATTGATGATGATGACAAGTTCAAGTGAAACACCCCAGTGCCAAACCCCTCTGCAGTCTGACTCTGCACTGCACACAACCACCTCTGTCTGACTCTGCACTGCACAGCACCCATCAGTTAAAGTTTACAACACCCCAGTGCACAATGCCCCAGAAGCCCACCACTGCCACGAACAGCAGAACTGTGCGCAGGAGGAAGCGTGACTGTGAAATGGCACCGAGCTTTTATAGACTCGACATCTTGCAAGAATCCAACGCCAGCTTCCCACGTTTGGCCACGCTCGGGTTTCCGAACATCGTCGGGCAGGCAGTGCTCAGAGTGGTTCGGATGCAGTGGAATCCGAACTTCTCATCTCTAATTTAAATATTTGAAACAGGCTATACTATCCGTACTTTTACATTGTAATACTGTATTCCATTCAATATCCAGCGCATAAAAAGACCAATTTTCAGGGCTGTTACCGCTCCCCCAGACTGCTTTACTCACACCAATGCGCTGGAGAGTGGGAGATTTTGGATTACATCTGGAAACCCCCCTCTAAAAATCCTGCGTTTGCCACTGCACAATACTAAAGTACAAAAAACAGTACATGAAGTAGACAATGTAGTTAAATACCTGGTTTCAAGTTACATTTTATGCAGAAATATTCCATTATACTTGCAAATGGCATGAAGCCCTAGGTGAATGCATTTTAGCCTTTCAGCTCTGACATTAATGGTGCCTTATTATAATTTCAATTAGTGATATTAAATGCTTCAGCAGCATTTTTATTATACAACGCTTTTGAAAGAGTAGTATTTAAATCATCTCATCATTATGGAATACAGACTTTGCCTTTCCGTCTGACTGGCAAATCAAACAGTAGCTTTAAATGATAGCAATGTTACAGTGATTTTACCTATTATCTTACTAGAGAGTGCTAAATTGATTCAATATCCTTATGCAGGCAACAATTGCAGTTAAGCAATTTTCGAAACTATAAAGAAAATTGTAACATAATTCTCTTCGATAGAAGAAATCATTTTCTAAAATTCACTTACAATTTGTACTTTAATGTGTAAAGAACTTAGTATGTGCAGAGATAAATGTTCTCAGAGATTCCACGTTTTACTCGCCAAGTATGTACTCTTCAGGGGCTACTAGATTTTGTCATTTCAAAAGTTCTAGGATTCTGATTATTAAGGAACTAATTCTTTCCAACATTAGAAAAATTAACCTGCGGCATCAAACGTAAAATAAAAATAATTGTAATGGATTGTATCAGCTCATTCATACATGTAGTGTATACTGTACAGTAAGTACATTTCTATATATCAGACTCACACAAATGAGGTACAGTATAATCATGACATGTAATTCATATCGAGGTATATTTAAATAGTAATCATATGTTAATACCAGAAGTGTGCAATACATTTCAGTATGCACAAAAAAGACCTATACTTACAAACGGGTATGGATCATTGGATAGACATAAACTAGGTCAACACCACTAGGTCGGCGTGCAGGAAGGTTGACATGACTGAAGGTCCACATGGGTTAGGTCGATGGGGTTATTAGGTCAACACAATCATAAGGTCAACATGGGGAAGGTCAACAGTCAAAAGGTCAAAATGGGGGTTTTCACTTTTTTTGTCCTGAATGTTGACACAGTCGACATGAACACTGAAACGTAGCACGGCATCGCTATTCTCGGCACACTATTTTTTTCCCCACCACGCCCTAGTGGATGGTAGGCATGAAATACTGCCTGTCGGCACATGTCGGCTAAAAAAAAGGTGAAGTTATCCTTAAAACTAAACCAACTGCAATCTTTATATTTACCCCTTTGGCTAAATCCACAATTCCAAAATGGCGATTCTAACTTTCCCTTTCGTACATGGTCAAAACAGGGCATTTCCTATATCAGGTAGCTGGTTGAATTGAACACATATAAGCTGTATTCCATATGTCAAGTTGAACCCACATCCAGCAACTTTGACTTCACAGCCAATAATCTGTTCGCATTACTCCAAGCACAACACTATGCTAACCAGGTCATTAAAACTGTATCCAAAATAGACTTTTCTAATCCTATGGATTCAATCCTTCTCCTTCCTAACCACCCCCCCAAAATACTTTCTCTCTTTTACTGTTATACACTCCAACATTTTCTCATAAATTCCATACAGGAATCACCACCTGGAAATTGCAATACCCACAATTACAATATAAAGACTTGATCAGCTAGATCCTTCAGAGAAATGACTTACAAAATATTTTATAGAGGCTACATCTCTACTTCAGGAGCCCATGCTATTGGGATAAAAGATTCAGACACATGTTACAAATGTAATTCAACTCAAGCTTGTTTACCCATTACATTTTGGGATTGTCCCAAAATTCAACACTTTTGGTCTCTAATGATTAATTATATAAAAACTTTTGTAAATTTCTCCTTTCAGCTATCTCCTGAATGGGCTACATTGGGAATAGTCAGACAATTTACACACTTATACACACATGAAAAAGAGCTTATGTCCATCTTGTCCGGGTTAACGTGTAAAGGTAACTTACAACACTGGTTATCTCCTCAACCCCGTCCATTCATCTCTTTAAACAAAAACTTTTTCATTTTTTCAAAATGGAGTGGATACAAGCATCTCTACTAAAAGGAAGACACACTCATTTATTGTCAAATGAACAGGTACATAAACACACAACCCTCAGATATTTCAAACCAGATAAATACGGTCCTAACCCTACCTCAAAAATAATCTTGAGCAAAGGGTGATTATACCCTTGCATTTTACTTTGGCTACTCATGATTTTGACTATTTTCTCGAGTCTGATCCAGCACCCCGGATCCATACTCCCTCCCCTCCTTCTCATTCCACCCTTACCCTACTATTTCCCTCTAATTCATGCTCTTCTTATTTTTCTACCTCTAATCCCGCTTCACGCATTTTAGTTTTACTTCTTCTTTGATCTTAATCTTCATTTATTGATTTTTTTTTACTATATATATACAATCATGCACTTACAACTGATATTATGTTAATTCCTTTATTCATATATTCCAAGTCAGTGGTCGAAGTGAAAATTTCATAGTGGGGGTTTGGAAAAGTGAAGGTTGTTGCTATGGCGCGCACTCCCGAGAAAAGAGTGTCAACACAAAAGATGGGGCGTGGCCACTTAAAAGGGGTGTGGTCACTTAAAAGGGGGTGTTCCCTTGAGTGTAGTGTGCCACGCCATATACCTCTTATACACATTATGAAACACAATAGTAGATCCCCTTATACTTGCCCCTTAAACATTATGCGACAAGCAATGAGCCAAAATTCACGTCATGCCACCCGGACTGAGGCAAAATTCACATCATGCCACCAAGACTGAGCCAAAATTCACGTCATGCCACCCGGACTGAGGCAAAATTCACATCATGCCACCCGAACTGAGCCAAAATTCATGTTACGCCACATGGATTGAGAAATAAATTCACATTTTGCCACACGGATTGAGACAAACTTTATATATGATTTGGGGACACAGGGACTGCGGGGAGGCAGGGACAGGGGGGGCCCAGGGACCAGGGGGACAACCGGGGGGACATGACACAGGGATCTAGGGGGATGCAGAGGCCGGGGGGACACAGGGTAGATCCATGTATTAACATTATATATATATAATATACTAGCTGACCCGCCCGGCGTTGCCCGGGAAAACCTTGGGTTTTTTTTATTTCCAAAATTGCTGAAAAATGTAATCTTACAGTATGCTGTGCCAAAGACCTAAGATTGTAATTTGTTGTAGATTCCACCATAATGTTAGAATGTGTTTGTATTGATACTCAATGACGGCAATGAATTCAGGTGTGGTGTTGTTGTTTGAAACACAACGATCCTGAGTTGACAACTTGTATGTGTTGATGAATTCTACATCCACTCCTGAGATTTAGCACCCATGACATACCCTCCAACATCTGAGTGTCAGAAATCGGTACAAAATCAGAAAGGGATGTGGCCACACCTCCATTTCTATACTTTCAATGGTACAGTTTCTAGGATGTGTAAATACAGGCGCTTAGTGCGTGGAGACCGGGGTGGGCGTTACTTAAAGCACCATAATTAATTAAAAATTCAACGCTCCCTGCCACTCCCGCTCCCCTCACCAATCCTGCCTGCAGCAGTCTCTGAGGTCTGGAGATCTGTAAAGCACATGCACCGGGCATCTCTAGAAGTGGGGCAGCCCCTGAGTGTGGGAGCAGGTCTGCGGCCTGGACACATGACGTCATAACGCGACGCAGGCTACCCGCACCAATGCAATGCACCACTGGGAACGGGTGCAATGGGCCGAATTCTTCCCTACACCCGCCGGGCCAATCCATTGCAATCATCAATGGGTGCATTGATAAGGTTTGGAGTGTAAGAAGTTGAAGAATAAGACTGAGATAAAGATTTTCCATGTTAAAGTGTACAATTTAATCAATAAATCGTGAAAAAATATAAGTGTACATAGAAGTACAATCAAGAAATGAAAGTAGGATTAAAAAATAAGTTTTGATTCAAACTGATAATTGTTTGGATGGGGGTGGGTTGCGAAACAAATCTATAGGTGGAGGGGGGTATGGATATTGTGGGCATAATTGGTGTTTGGTACACCTACAGAGGGTCCTCATTTGATGGGATTTTGTGTATGTAGTGTGCTGTGCCTATCCTGGCAATGTTTGTGTGTGTTCTGTGTGTTTCTGTATCTGCACAATGTTTAAGTATGTGTGTTCTGTGTGTTTGTTGTACTGTTTTTGGGTGTGTGTTGTAGTGTATATGGGTTTGTGATGTACTGCATGTGGTGTGTTATGTGTGTGTTTTGTTGTGTGTATCTGTCCAAAGTGTAAGTGTGTGAGGTTCGCTACGTATATATGTGTGTGTTGTGTACTATGTGTGCGTATATGGTGTACTGTATGTGTGCGCGTGTACAATGTGTACGTTTCTGTGTAATGCTTGGTCTATGTATATCCTCAATTATTCCTAATTGTTTAAAGTCTCCACCATAATGTTAGAATGTGTCAATCATACTCAATGACAGCAATGAAATCTGTTGTGGAGTTTTTCCTTCGCAACGGTTTCCCAGATCGTCGATCTTTTTCCCAGATCATCAATGAAGGCAAATTAAAACTTGGTGTTTTTTAAATTTCTAAGTGAAATTTCCCAAAAACGGCTTCGAGGTGCACACCAGAGGTATCTTGTTGCTGAATTTGGTGGCTCTGAGTGCCACGGTGTGTCCGCAATGCAACGGACACGCACACACACGCGCACGCACGCACGCACACACACTCTTCAACTTATTATATATATATATATATATATATATATATATATATATATATAAAACATATGTAAAAGACAAGTATAATATTTATATACATGTATAGGCCTACTGTATAAACCTATTTGGGTATCACAAATACATTACCAAGATACAGTGTGCAAACCATGGGGGCGCAATGAGAGAACACAGCATGGGGGGTGACACATGGACAGGGACCGGGGTGGACACAGGGACCTGGGGGATCACACAGGGGCAGGGACCGGGGGGGGGGGCACAGGGACTATGGTGGTGGGGTGGGGGGACAAAGGGACCGGGGAGATGCAGGGACCAGAAGCTATAGTAAAATTTACCCCTTAGTATTTCAGGATGTGGATAAACTGGCAAGATTAAAAATAAACCGGTTACAGTCATATCTGGTTTCAATATTTTTTTTTTTTCTTTTTGGATGTAATTAATGTGTGTGGGGGGGATATGTGGGGATACAGGGACAAGAGGGGTAGATGCAGGGACAAAAAACTACCAGGGGATCAGCAGTGATGCCCGGCAGATCTCCAGTGGTGGAGAGGATGAGAGCCGGGTGCACAGGGGCTCCAGCAGTGGCTCTCCATGTTTGCGCCAGGCGGGAGCTCCAGCGGCAGCAGTAATGTAATCCTGGTGCACCTCATGGTGTTTCCCAGCAGACTTCAGCGTCACCCCACAGCAAAGCAGCATCAAGCAGGCTGGCCATTCTCCCTGCCTGCTGCACAGCACTGCCTCTGCACAATATTTAAATGGGGAAATAAAGCACTTCCGGGTTCCTAAAAAAAAGTGTCGGTATGCCATACCACTGTGGGGGCAGAGATCATGACACCCTAGGGGACTATGCAGGGTTTAATCCGTACCTGCCACCAACACACTAACTCATAAAAAGGTGTATATATAGTTCCCCTCTTTGTAGTTAGAATACGAATATAAAATAAAAATCCGAATTAAAATATATTCATAATCACCTTATTTCGATATGAAGCAGACTCTTTCTTTGCTCGCATGCTAATACTTTATTCACTTGTAATAAAGGCTCTTCAAACACTAAATAATTGTAATCAGCCCCGTAAGAGGCTCTTGAATTAGTTCCATCCAATCATGTATGATACAGTAAAAAACACTATACTGTAAGTCCTGCAGTACACCAAGTCGATCAAATACAGTATTTATAATTTCCTAATAGACAGTGTAAATTACTGGACCAAGAATATTTATTTTTTAGCCAGACAGACCTCGCTATTTTGGTGCTGCTGTTCTATTTGGGATTGCTCAGTATCCCAGACCAAAAGACATAGAACACAGAGAAGATAGAACTGCGCACCCAATGTGAGTTAATAGGTAATGTAATTTATTAAATAAGGAAGGATCTCTTACGCAAGAAATCTTTTGTGCTACACAAAACTCTCTGAGGAAGCCGCTGACAGCCAGGAGCAGGCGGAGAAACGCGTAAGAGATCCTTCCTATTGGCATTGCATGAGGCAGAGGCCTTGCTTTATACCATCTCAGCTGACACAACCAGTTCTCCTGAGATCACTCCGGATAAAGTTGCATATCTGGCTAATCGGCTCCAGCAACTGGGAGACCAGGGACACAGAAGCCTGTGATCAACTGTAAGGTACCATTTATAACTGTCTGGCCAGGCATTAAAAAAAGGACAATAAAGTACTATCGGGATATAGAAAACTGAGACATTTAATAACAACTAATCCGGGTAATGTGTAGGAGCTGCTTCTAATATTGCTTGCTTAAACTACAGATGCCATAAGAATTGCATAACTATCATCGGTACTTATGTATTATCTGGGCTCCCATGTTAAATGCACCCCATTTTTTCATACCCCTACTATCCAACTACGCATGGAGTTGATTTTATATAGTGTGGCGAGTGCAGCGAGCCACCGTGCCCGAAGCGTGGCGAGCCCCGCGAGGGGACGCGGTCTCCTAAGAAAAACGGGAGCCCAGACATTACATAAGTACCCTATCATCGTTATAGGAATAATGTAGTTTTTTATATATAATCTTCTATATACAACCGGTTGTATATAGATTTTTTTTTTCCTTTTTATTTCTTTTTTCTTTATATTTTTTATTGTATCAATGTATCTACAAAGTTTGTTTAATCACTGTTGTATCCAATTGTAAAGCGCAACGGAATCTGCTGCACTATATAAGACACTGTAAATAAATAAATAAATAGATAAATATTATTAATTGTATTTTATTAAATTATATTATGTATTAACTCCACATTGGGTGCGCAGTTCTATCTTCTCTGTGTTCTATGTATGATAAAGGAGTCAAGAACGGGCGAGAAAGTGCATCTAGTATTGGACATTATCCTTCTGTAAGCAAAATGTGTTAAGTTTTTCAGACTCCACTGGTACAGTCCAAGTTTTAAAGATATCTATGCTTGAATTCAGTTAATTAAATCAAATTGAATGAGGTATTAAGTCTTCTGTGCTCAAGTATGGATATCCTTAAAACATGGACTATAATGGAAGAGTTTGGTAAAAGCAATAATGAAAAAAACACCTACAAAATAAATATACATTAAGAAGCAGACACTTCATAATAACAGATTATAAAAATAACATACAGTACAGTACAGTAAGAACTCTAAAGGTGCATCTTATCCTGCCAGACAGAAAATTCCATTAACATGTATCAGTAATTCCAATATTGCTCGCCACAAACATTCTTGAATGCTGAAACAGTGTCCACAATAGTGCGTAATCTTCTGGTGGTCAGAAAGGTCAACTCGTCACCAGAGCACCTCAACTGGATTTATCTTAAGGCTATATACATTGACATTTTGTAGTATGGAGAGGGGTCTTTTTTCTTATAAAGGTCTATTTATATGTAATACACCCCTATTTCAATAATCCAATTCCAATCTTGCTTAGAAAAACATATTGTTAAGGGGATCTGTAAGTGCCCCACCAATTTCGTAATGCTGCTTGGAACCTCTTTGGTAGAAAAAGTACCTCCACATAGAAACACCAAGATGAGGCAGTCCAGCCTGAAACAGTTTTTAAATTATACAGTACTTGCCTACTTCTCACTGCAGTTCTACTTTCAAGGATCAAGAGGGCAGTAAGAGTTGTGTTGTAAAATTTGTTATGATGCCTCATCACCCTCTGCAGAATTCTGTGATTTGCAGAAGTGTGCAATAGCGGGTAGTTATGATGAAGTGATTCTCCCCAAAAAATGCATCATACCTCCCCAAGCTATTGCAGTGGTTATTGCACTAACCTGGGAGTCCAAAGAAATATAACATTCTCAACCTTCCTTTTGGTTAAATGTCCCTCGGTGTTGGCTTTATCTGTGGTGGAAAAGAATGGTAGCAGTTGCTATTTGTCTTGATCTTGATCTCCCCCTCAATACATGGATTAAGCTGATTCTACTTTACTAGGTTCAGTATCTCCACCGGTCTAAATGGACCTTTTAGTTGTACCATTGGAGTTGGTGGTGGACACCTTGAGTTACTGAAGATGGGTTGGAAGTTGATTTTCCATCCATGTGAAGCTGGTGCAGATGTGATCTTGCTTAGTTGGGCCATTCTTTCCGTACCACCATATTTTAGCTATCAATGTCTTCTTCATGTCCAGTTATTTAATTAGTTTGTTTATTATTTAATTTCAAAATAAAGCTGATCATTTGCCCCCATATTTATGCCTCTATCTTTATATTATTATATATATTGTTTAAGTTGTTTAACTAGTACTGGCCAGGTGTGCTCACATATAACAGACAATAGGTCATTTATAGCTGAGGAGAACATACTGTATGGTAGGGCTTACATGCTGTAGTGGAAGCCTTCAACATCTGTCAGTCGTACAGTCTTATAGCTGGAACAACCTCCTTTGTGTATACAGTACATACAGCCTTATGTTTATTGAGCAGATGCTGCTCTGTAAAAGTAGTAGTAAATGAAGCCCACTGAAGACATGTACAGCATGGTAACAGGTCAGGTATGTATAGAAAAATAAGGAATATATCATAAAAAAATCAATATATAAGAAACTAAAATATATATATATAAAAGCACTAGAACGTTGAGAAATAATGGGGGAATGAGAGTTCTATTTCAAATGGGATGTTGCTTTGGGCAACCAATCAGAATCTAATTATTATTTATTTAGCACCTTCTAGAAGATAATAGATGGGATGTTGCTATGAGCAACCAATCAGGTCCTATCTGTAATAGAAGTCCTTTCTTAGTATATACCCCCCAATGTTTTTAATGAAAGTCAATTGCAATTTCTAATAGAAAGTTAAATTTCTTTGTTGTTTTATAACATTCATCTATAAAATGAAAACACTTATGGATTTTACATTGTAATTGTACCAGCCACCCACATGCAAAAAAGAAAAAAACAAGGGCCCTTATTCTAGTTGAATCGGACGGATGCGTATTTAGATTTGGTTTATTGGGTCTGCGCTATGGTACCTAAGCAGCTTTTTATAATAAGTTGATGCGGGAGTTTGTGAAAAAAGCGCAAAAAAAAAAATTCAGTGTTGGTGGTAATGTTTACACCCTTTTGGGGAAGAATTGTATTGATGGAATTATACTGGTACTGTCCCTGTACTACCCTTACGTGGTTCCGGTGGTGGTGGTGTCTCCGTGTGGCAGGGCGCAGTGTCAGAACTGCCGCTTGATGTTTTTGCGGCTGTGTCACTGCGCGCGTCCGTGACTGGGACCCAGGAGGAGGACACTGGCACTTGATCCCACACCCGCCCTGAAACTCTGCCCGGCGGCTGCGGCGAACTTCCGGCAATCTCCCGACTACCGGCAGTCATGGATGCATAGTGACACAGCCGCAAAAACATCAAGCGGCAGTTCTGACACTGCGCCCTGCCACATGGAGACACTACCACCACCAGAACCACGTAAGGGTAGTACAGGGACAGTACCAGTATCATTCCATCCATACAATTCTTCCCCAATAGGGTGTAAACATTACCACTAACACTGATTTTTTTTTTTTACAGGTACCACTCCACATAGTATATTGATAACGTTCACCTTTATCTTTATTTTTTTTAAACCATTTTTTTGCGCTTTTTTCACAAACTCCCGGATGCATATTTCAGACAGAAACCGAGTGTTCTTAGCCCCGCTTACCGTACGGATCGCTCACACCGTACGGATGTTTCATTTGAACACCTCCTCCATCTCAGGGAACCTCCCCCATCCTCCAATGGTTGCCGACCATCGAATGATGGATCGAGCGGTCAGGCAGCACTGAGTGCTCCAGACCACTCAGACATTTTTCCGTATGAAAGCAGGCATATGGGCGGGCAGCTGACATCTGGCTATGTTAGCCGTCCGCCCCCCACACGTGCGTCACAGCCACATTACCATGCGTACGCCCAGTGTTTTCATGGGAACGAAAAGAAAAAAAGTGTGGTAAGCAGCGCTTAAAATTAATGATGGGTGAATCAAATGGTTAAAAGTAAACACATTTAATAAAATACAAATGAATAAAATAATGGCAATGGTTATAATGTTAAAAACAGTTTGAAATAGTTAATCCAGATCTCACGTGGTTATAAGTCCGCAGTCAAAGTCTGTGTAACCTGTGCTGTCCCCACAGTCAGTGATGACAATAAGGGACTCGGTTCAAGATTGGCGACCCTTAGAGGGTAAGTGTGGTGGTTGAGGGAGTGGCTGATGTGGGAGCCCAACTTCTACCTCACCGCCATTTGTATCCAATTTTGATTGGGTTGTGGAAGTCCAGAACAGGAAAGTCTTGCATTTGGACAGGTGTATAGATGAAGTCCAATAAACCACGGATCTGGAGAATAAATGAGCACCACCTCACCCACATCAGCCACTCCCTCAACCACCACACTTACCCTCTAAGGGTCGCCAATCTTGGACTGAGTCCCTTATTGTCATCACTGACTGTGGGGACAGCACAGGTTACACAGACTATGACTGCGGACTTATAACCACGTGAGATCTGGATTAACTATTTCAAACTGTTTTTAACATTATAACCATTGCCATTATTTTATTCATTTGTATTTTATTAAATGTGTTTACTTTTAACCATTTGATTCACCCATCATTAATTTTAAGCGCTGCTTACCACACTTTTTTTCTTTTTGTCTCGACTTTCTTGGGGATTGACCCACCCCATCTAAGCAGCTGCTATAAGTAAGCAAAACACATCAAAGCGCTCTTCAGTCAGAGGCTACTTTGCTTCTGACTTTTGTAGTTTTCATGGGAACGCCCATGAAACCCCGGGCGTATGCATATGGTAATGAGCCCAAAAAGGCCTTCACGCCCCTCTCCACCCCCTGCTTGGATGGGTCCGTATGATCCTTTTCTGCACGGAATTCACGCCGTGTTTGGATGTGCGAGACATTCACACATGCGCAGAAACTCATCTGCACATGCGCAAACACCAACAATCGGCTGTCCGTCCGCACTCGGAGCCATCCAACTCAATCAGAATAAGGGCCAATTTGTGGACTGGATATGTAGGGGTTTATTTACTAAGGTGGGATTTATTTTGAACATGAGATGTTTCTATTGACAACCAATCAGTTTTCTTCTAGAAGGTGCTAAATAAATAAGAAATAGATTCTGATTGGTTGCCCATAGCAACATCACATCTTCAAAAGAACTCCCATCTTAGTAAATAAGCCCCATAGCCAGCCCAATCTTCCCACAATGGGACCACTTCCATTAAGTGATGAGCACATCGTAAGATGTTTGAAATACTGCAGAGTTGAACTGTGTCTTTAAATGGATATTTGCTAATCAGATGGAAAAAAAATGATGGGCAACTTAACATGCACTGTCCATCTGCGCTGCTCATTTGCCGCGATGATCTTGTGGTGGCGGTCACAGACAGTGATTGACAGTAAGAGAGCATTTGTGGGAGGTAACGGGAGTGACAACTCAAATGTAGGTATATCTCAGGACCATTTCAGGGGCACGTCACATCTTCTGACTGTGAACTTATATGCAGTAAACATACAGTAGTTCTGACATCTTACGTAAACGACCATGCTATCAGGACTTAAAAGCATTGTAGGCCATGGACAAAAAATGCACTGGGTCTACTACACACCTTCACGGTAACAAATAACTAAAGATATAACATGTCCCTACTGCCAGCCCTGCGATTGGTGGATAGCTCCAGTCATCCACCAATGAGCATGCTTTCAGCTAACATAGAAACATAGAATGTGACAGCTGATAAGAACCACTTGGCCCATCTAGTCTGCCCCTTTTTAAACATGTTACCTCAAACCATATTTGATCCTTATTTCTATGTAAGGATATCAATATGCCTATCCCAAGCATGTTTAAATTGTACTACGGTATTTGCCGCTACCACTTCTGATGGGAGGCTATTCCACTTATCTACTACTCTTTCTGTGAAGTAATTCTTCCTCACATTCCCTTGAGTCTTCCGCCCCCTGTCAGTGCATGTCCTCGTGTTCTGCTGCTCCTCTTCCTGTGAAGGATGTCTCCCACCTGTACCTTCCACCCCCTAGTGTCAGTCCAAGTCCTCGTGTTCTGCTACTCCTCTTCCTGTGAAGGATGTCTCCCACCTGTACCTTCCGCCCCCTAGTGTCAGCCCATGTCCTCGTGTTCTGCTGCTCCTCTTCCTGTGAAGGATGTCTCCCACCTGTACCTTCCACCCCCTAGTGTCAGTCCATGTCCTCGTGTTCTGCTGCTCCTTTTCCTTTGAAGGATGTCTCCCACCTGTACCTTCCACCCCCTAGTGTCAGTCCATGTCCTCGTGTTCTGCTGCTCCTCTTCCTGTGAAGGATGTCTCCCACCTGTACCTTCCGCCCCCTAGTGTCAGTCCATGTCCTCGTGTTCTGCTGCTCCTCTACCTGTGAAGGATGTCTCCCACCTGTACCTTCCGCCCCCTAGTGTCAGTGCATGTCCTCGTGTTCTGCTGCTCCTCTTCCTGTGAAGGATGTCTCCCACCTGTACCTTCCTCCCTCTAGTGTCAGTCCATGTCCTTGTGTTCTGCTGCTCCTCTTCCTGTGAAGAATGTCTCCCACCTGTACCTCTCTCCCCCTAGTGTCAGTGCATGTCATCGTGCTGCTCCTCTTCCTGTGAAGAATGTCTCCCACCTGTACCTTCCTCCCCCTAGTGTCAGTCCATGTCCTCGTGTTCTTCTGCTCCTCTTCCTGTGAAGAATGTCTCCCACCTGTACCTCTCTCCCCCTAGTGTCAGTGCATGTCCTCGTGCTGCTCCTCTTCCTGTGAAGAATGTCTCCCACCGGTACCTTCCTCCCCCTAGTGTCAGTGCATGTCCTCGTGCTGCTCCTCTTCCTGTGAAGAATGTCTCCCACCTGTACCTTCCTCCCCCTAGTGTCAGTCCATGTCCTCGTGTTCTTCTGCTCCTCTTCCTGTGAAGAATGTCTCCCACCTGTACCTCTCTCCCCTAGTGTCAGTGCATGTCCTCGTGCTGCTCCTCTTCCTGTGAAGAATGTCTCCCACCTGTACCTCTCTCCCCCTAGTGTCAGTGCATGTCCTCGTGTTCTGCTGCTCCTCTTCCTGTGAAGAATGTCTCCCACCTGTACCTTACTCCCCCTAGTGTCAGTGCATATCCTCGTGCTGCTCCTCTTCCTGTGAAGAATGTCCCCCACCTGTACCTTCCTCCCCTTAGTGTCAGTGCATGTCCTCGTGCTGCTCCTCTTCCTGTTAAGAATGTCTCCCACCTGTACCTTCCTCCCCCTAGTGTCAGTCCATGTCCTCGTGTTCTTCTGCTCCTCTTCCTGGCTGCTCATGAGTAGATATCTCTGCATGCCATGTGATGGCTCTGCATGAAAAAGGTTACTCATGCCAATTATCAACCAATGGGCATCAAATGGTTGTGTATTCATACAAAAGCAGAAGATCTCAGTAGCCTCCAGTGGTATCGTACAACAAATCCTGGTATTTGCTACATTTACATATATAAAATAACAACTGTAATGGCAACTCTGAATCAGCCCATTACATAGACTGTCACTAAGATATTTTAGTTATTGAAGCTTCAGCAACACGATTGATAAGTTTACCTATATAAACAAGGACATCAATTCTAATTATGGTACATCTTACATGGCAGTATGCTTAAATAGTTTCTTGTGAAACTGCTGGAAATTAAATAAGAGATTACTGCTAAGTGCTATTCTCCGTCAAATTTATAAACAGCGAGAAAGGATAAGGTGGGAGATGATGTGTGTTTGCATAAAATAGTAATATTTGCAGAGGACATGTTTATTTGGTGTGGGTAATGCAAAGCAATTTCATATAATTGTGTGTAATCTTCTAAAAAATGTTTGGGGTTTATTTTCAGCTCGTTTTAACATAATCAACAGACAGGAAACTTAATTCACATGTTTTAACTTTCTTTTAACTTTGGCATGGGAAAAGGGAAATAATCAGAAGAAGTTTTGCCTTTTCAGATTTTGCCAGGGTGAATATCACATTCATCCTGGCAAAATCTGCAAATCAAGGCATTGCCTTCTCCCCCGCATCCCAATGACGCTCTGCCGAGTTCCAGTGTGATAGCGACCCAACTTGTTGAGGGGTTGCTGAGGGGAGCTTCACCTCCCGAATGCCAGGTTGCTTGTGGGATGGACTTGTGTCCAAATACTGGGTTCAACAAGGCATTTACGATGTGAAAGGGGTATAAGTGGTGCAGATAACTGAAACACTTTCTGAAAATGAAGAGCAATCTCTTCTAAGACGCTATTGGCTGTTATATAGCTATTGCACATATTATCAAATAAAAATTCTTAATAATCAATTATTATTTGAAGGATATCACCCCCCCCTCCCCCCCAAAAAAACAGATATTTTTCGGGGGGGGGGGGGGGGGGGGGGGGTTGGGGGGGGGCACTGTACCAATGGCAATAAATTAAACATTAATGCTAATGCAACCGACTCTTTGTAAAAAATAGAACTCATTTTAAAATATATCTATAGGTAACATATGCCTTATTTCCCCTAAGGTGTATTACCTCTTCGGTATAATTAATTTCTGTGATGAAACAAGAAGTAGTTAAGGTCAGAAATCCCTTATCAGTAAGCTTGTTCAGTGCTATTTAAAATGTAATTAGGTTCAGCTTTGAGTATATGAAGAAATATATAGCTCCCAAGACTAAGATAATTCCCTGGCTGCTTCTACTAGGCAGCAGTGTGCAGAAGCAAGGGATGCGCGGATGATAATTTATTATTGCCGTTATGTGTGTTATCCAATAAAAGTGTGATGTGCATTTTTTACCGTTCCATACAAAATATTCTAATCACATTTTTGAGCCAGTATTTACAATGAGAAAACAATAGTGATGCAAAATGCTTCATGATTAATGACATTTCAGTTAAAATAATATTATATCTGTGCGGTTATGTTGTGATGTTACAACCTTTTCAATTTTTCTTTGGAGGCAAAACAGATAAATCAGTTTTACAACATGCCCAGTTAATGTCCAAATTACTCAACGTACATGCCCGTTATAATTATGTGGTTTGGCATGTGCATCCACAAACTGAAAACTCGATTTAATATTATACAGACCTAGATTTGTCTGAATTTTGTTACTATACAATCTTGGAGGGCTGCTGTGGAAATACAGTATGCTGTTTTTTTCTTAATAGTGGGTAGTTTTGGAGCTGATATTGACTTTTGTGGATTCATGGTTGAAAATTGTGGGTTTTGCAGACAGTTCGTGCGTAGAAGAAATTTTAACCATTGTTGTGTACTGTAGGTTCGTACAGTTCCCAGTTGATCACAATGTGCGCAGATAAATAAGGCTTTTCAGGTATGAGCTGAGTCAACGGGCATCGGGGGTTACTCAGTGGTTAAAGTGGGGGGCAACAGGGTGGAACTGAGTTCCGCCACCTCTAATGGCCACGTGGAACTAGGACAACCTCCACCTTGGCCCTGCACAGCAGTTCTAACAGAAAAGCATTACAATTTGTTGATGTTGATTACCCCTACCACTGGCCCTGGCTCTGCATAATGAACAAACAAACAAGCGGATACTTTTATAGAGATATCCCGACACACTGGTGAGAGAAGGGTCGGCCTGCTGGATGGGTGAGTGACATCTTTGTCCTGACTAACGTTTTGCTCAATAAACTGAAATTTTGACTCACTAAAGGTGCCTGTCGCCTGTGATTACAGATCTTGGGGGAGATTCTCTAAGGTGAAAATGCGGTAAAAACCCCGTTATCGCCCCATAGAAGCCAATGGGCTTCTAACAGGAACCCACCGCCGCCCCGCACGGACCCCCGCCGCCCCGCACGGACCCCCGCCACCCCGCATCGCCCCCTCCCCCCTCACCTGTGTCCGGGCAGCACAGAGCTGTGCTGCCCAGACCTGTGACCTCCTCCCTGCACTGATCCTCTTCCGGGTGCAGGGAGGAGGAGAGCCCGGCGCAGCAGCGCCGGGTGTGGGAGGGAGGGGGGAGCCGCCGGGACTTGCTGGGACCCAGTGACTCTCACCGCAAAGGACAGCTCTTAACGCAAGAGCTGTCCTCTGCTATAATTATCACATATGTTAGAACATATGCGATAATTATAATTGCGATGGGTGGCGAAGGGGGCGGAGAATTTTAGAGAATCTCTACCCAAATCAGTTAAGTCCTGCTGAGTGCCGCCTTCAACTGAACGCCATATTAGCCAGGTCTCCAGCCTAAGGAAGGCACCGAGGCACTACTACATCTCTGGGATTGAGTGCCAGCTCACCTCGTTCTCAACAAACATACAGTACATATAGGGGATGGACTTAGTCCCCAACCCCCCACCCCATTTTTTTTCCAGCCCTGCCTTCGATGAATATGAATAAGGCTGCATGGATCAATTGCAGGTTTCATTATTTTTTGCCAAATGTAGCCCAAAGCCGCAATGAGCGAAGACCATCTTCAGAATTAGCGGCCATTGCCAAACTCCGGAATGCGGCCGTACCTCATATTGATCCCCTTCCAGAAAAATATGAAACACAATAGATAAAACCAAGAATCTGTCTGACTTTATATATAAAAAAAAAATCAACTTCGTATAAATTGACTCAATATAATGGACAATCTATTCTATTACAGATCATTTCTTCTTTTTCTAGATCAGTGAAGTTAGTGTTTTATGCGCCTCTCAGAAAAATGTGACAATTAACAGTAGAAAAATGTCAAGTTTCTAGCACTCAAAGGCTTTTTTTGTACTTAGAATAATTGTTAATATTACAATGATTAGTGATATTAAATATGGATGTATCGAACAAAGAATCTTGCCATTACTCATTAAAAAAAAAAAAAAATCTAGAAACTTTCCGTAAGTACCTTAGTTAATCTGAGACTTTTCATTAGTTCCAAATGTGCTTGTCCATCAAACTATTTCTGTATTTTACAATGTTCCATAAAATTTCTATGGTGAATTAGGTGCATGAGCTTATATTTCTGGATTTATCAGCTCTACAGACCCTTGTCAATACTCACGACATGTTAAATGCATAACCTATATCAGGGTTGCCTACTTTTAAAGTCTCCTCTCCGGTAGAAGCCAGGAGAGGTGACTGTCAGCTGCACTTTGGGGGGCTGGGCCTGATGCAGACATCATCGAGCCCCGCCCCCAAGTATGGCAAATCCTGCAATTTGCAGGTCTTTAAGGTGGGGGCGGGGCTAAATGACATGACTTGCATCTTTAACCCCTCCCCCAAAATGTAACAGTTTTAACAAAACTAGACAAATAAAACAGTTAATGTTTTACAGGTCTCCTCACAGAATCATACTGTAAGGGAAGTAATTAGCTCCACCTGTGGATCATTTATAATGTGTCAGTCAGTAATGAGTACACCTGTGCCCCAGCTACTGTAGGTGTTCATGAAGTGTTGGTACTGTAGAGTAAGAGGACTTGATTTGGCTACAGTACAGTACCATTGCACTATTGTCTCTTCCAGGGAGTAATGTGTATACAGCTGAAGTCAACCGCCTCCTCCCCTCCCCCCAGGGGTGGAGGGGGGTTGAACTGACCTGAAATACATTCCAGGATATTACACTACACCATCTCCTGCAGCGCTAATCCACGAAGGGGCGGGCCGTCTCAGACGCTGGTTTCGCCAAGGGGCGGGCCGTCTCAGATGCTGCCGGGACTCGGGTTTCGCCACTGGGGCTGCGGATGCCACAGATTATTATATCAGCACTCTACCGACCATTCACATCACTGTGTTGCGTAGTGTATGAAGACGCGCGCAGCTCCCCACTACACTACGCAACACAGACGAGCCCCGGCAGAGTCCCGGCAGCGTCTGATAGGTCCATTAATGAATTAGCGCTGTAATGTGATGTAATGTACTGTACCGTATTTCAGGTCAAGTCGACCCCCTACAACCCTGGAAAGGGAGGAGGCGATTGACTTCAGCTGCATACACATTATGCACAGTACCAACAGTTCAAAATATTCAGCATCGGCGAACGTGAAGGTAAATGCTTGTATAGGATCATGACACTACACAGCCCTTTTGCGCGCTCCGATGTTCACGAGCGACTCATTTGCACAAGCGTCTCATTTCCTATGAGCGTCTCATCGCGTACGAGCGTCTCATACTGTAAGAGCGCTCCGTGCGGCGAATGGTGGGTTTCTATTGGCACATTGCAGTATACCACTCCGACTCTAGCTTGATGGAGCATTAGCCACCCAGTGGTGGCGGATTGTATTGCATGGCGTGCACCCACGCCCCTTGGCGGACGCCGGCGCAAGAAGAATATCGGAGCGCCAGAACCTCCGCCATGGCGGCCTGGCGGCAAGAATGGGACCTACTCCATCTGTATATTAGGTCAATCATCTCAGGAAAAAAACTTTTCTCAATTCACTTTAACGTCACTGTCATCATAATAAGAAAAAAATAATAGTGTATTATATTGACTTTGGTGAGTCTAGTATATTTTTGTACAGTACCATTATGTGCTGCACAGGCCGTGTAAGAGGATGCACTAACCTCCTCCAGTGTAAAGATTGAAGTAAAGTCATTCCTATAACCGTCACTTCGATTCTTTCTTCACCTTAGAACATTTGGCTTAGATGATCAATGGTTATGATTATAAATTGAACTTAAAATGAACTCTTTGAGTGCCAACGTTACTGTGAGCGATTCTAAAAATATCCGGTAAACATGCCAGCGCCACTCACAGCGACTGCTCTATTAGTATAAATAAATACACAAACAGCCAAGTCAATTAATTGAGTTTAATTAAATATTGCAGCCAAAAAAAGAACTGTCGCTGCAAGAATTTTGAGGATCTCTCACAACAATGTTGGCACTGAAAGAGTATAGAAATTCCAGGGTTGCCGACTTTGAAATGCTCCTCTCCGGGAAAAGCCCGAAGAGGAGACTTTCATTACCCGTTCGGGGGGCGGGGCTTGACTGTGACGTCATTAAGCCCCGCCCCCATTTCGGAACATACCCGAAATTGCTGATCTCCTCGGAGGGGGCGGGGCTAAAATGACACGAGTGTGTCGTTTTAGCTCCGCCCCCTCCTCTGAGACCCATGGATTGCGGCATTTAAATGCCGCGATCGGGGGGCTCAGTGGAGGGGGGACCCGATTTTCGGGAGACTCCCGGTAATTCCGGGAGGGTCGGCAACCCTGAGAAATTCCCTTGGCACTCAAAGGGTGAGAAATTGATCTAGGTGGTCTTGCGCTGATACTGTACTTAGGGGCATTCAATTAATATATAGTCCAACTAAAAGTAAAATGATGTTATAGGCAGGGCCATAATAAACTTACCCAGGCACCGTTAATGACAGCGGGTGCGGTCTTATGAAAGAGGTGTGTCCATTGTCCATGCCCCTATTCAAAAAATAACATTAGAAAGTATTCTTTGAGTCACTGCAGTTATTTGAGCATGCCCTGGTGAGGGGGTGCATTAAACACTACTCAGCCAAGGTCAGATCGAGTAGGAGAGGCGGGTTTAGTGTGATTGATACCCCCCACCCCCTTCCGGCAGATGAGACAGCTAGGTACTTGTTTAGTGTCACGGCGGCAGCATGGCCGGCTGCTACTTCCGGGTTCGGCACTCGGCAAACTTTCTAAAATAAAGTCCATGCCAACGTGAATAGTTCATACCCCCACTATCCACGTTGGCATGGAGTTGACGAGCATGGGGACACAGACGCTGCTGCGACTGAGACGCTTCCACCGTGAAACTAAACAAGTACCGACAGCTGCACATAATAATAATACTGTAATAATAATTTAAACAGATTAAAGTGATGCTAATGCTAGGAACAGAATTTGGCGTACTCGACAAGCTGCAAAAGCACTGATAATGCGGAACTCAGGTCATTGCACCAATACATGTTTCTATAAGCTGCAAGACAGTAGAAGGAATACTGCAAGCAGCCTCTGCCATGGACTATAAGAATATGACGCTGGTACAGTTTGGTGCCTGGGACTTGGATTCAGCTCTCTGTATATTTCAAAGAATGACGCTTATTTAATTAAGTCTAGAAAATATGGATTCCAACATTCAAAAATGCTGGACACCCCACAATTATAAAAGCGATAGTTTGTGCTATTTAGCATGTGCTTATTGACATGATAAGGAAGTAAAGTATACAGTATAGTAGTCCTACATTATAAATATAGGCTATTTGGAGATATTTAGGTATCTTATTGAAAAATGACCCTGCCTTATGCAACTTTATATAAGACCTTTGTCTTTTTGTTGCCCATTTAAAATAGCCATTTCCTGTGTGGGACTTGGGAAAGAGCAATAGAGTCAAGCCCAACATGACCATTCGGTGAGATCTACAGCAGACACCTACAAGGGGTGTTTTAGGCGCTTACAAAGGTACTTAAAATACAAATAAGAAGAGGACGTTGTGGCACCAAAACCTACTGAGGCTTAAGGAACCTTGTAGGCTTCCACCTGCCCTGAACATCAGACACCAGCAGTAAGTGCAGTGGTGATAGGCTACACCTGGCTTCATCATCTTCCCACATTTGTATTAGTTTTCGGAAAAGCAGAATCACACATTGGACCTCCTTCTGAGACAGAATAATACCTTTTTTTATCATTATTTATTTCGGCAGTACAAAAGAACTAACCATTAATATGGAAATATTTTCTGAAGACATCAAATGGTCTTGTTACAGCTTTCTATGGCTCTGTGCATGCATCAATAAAGAAAGATATAAATACGCTACGATTTACTATTATGACTACTGAGGCAATTTTAATGTTATCATAAAATGCATCAAAACATTGTAGTATCAACAGAACAAAGTTTGATGTCTCTCTGCATATTGCTTACTGACGGGGAGAAATGTGACTATTTTTGTAAATACTTTGGCCCTTATTCTGGTTGGTGCGGTAATATCCGCGTGCGTTCGTGCCGCCGATGTTCTGTGTCTGCGCATGTGCAGAGGCGTCTCTGCGCATGTGCGAGCGGGACGCACGGCCACATTCCGCATGAAATGTGTACACTACGAACAGGGGGTGGAGAGGGCCGTGAAGGGCTGTTTGGGCTCATTACCATATGTTTACACCCCGCGTTTCATGGGCGTTCCCATGCAAACGCTGGGCGTACGTATGGTAATGCGGCCGTGACGCACGTGTAGGGGGCGGACATATGACATTGCCGGATGTCAGCTGCCCGTCCAGATCCCTGCTTTTGCACGGAGAAATGCCCGTGTGGTCTGAGGTTGCGGGAGCTGCCTGGCCACTCGGTCCTGCATTCGATGGCCTGCGACCATCGAATGATGGGGGAGGTACCCTGAGATGGAGGAGGTGTATTCATGAGAAATACACGTGCGGTCCGTTCGGACAGCTTCTTACCGCGTACGGACGGAGTTGGCGATCCGTTTGGAAGGCGGGGTTTAGGACGCACGGTGCTGGCAGCATATTCGGCTCCGGCCGCACAGACCAGAATAAGGGCCTTTGTGAGATGTTTTTATATCCTGGAAGCTTAAAGTTTGCCTTTGCTTCCCTTTAACCCAACTTGCACTGTACTGTAGGTTGGTCGCATCCTGGTGCAAGCTCAGAGAAGCAAATAAAGCAGTTGACTGTAATTCAATCTAAATTCCAAAGATAATTTTAGGAAATAGTGTCTCACTAAAGTGACTGTAGCCAGCTGCCTGCTCTATCCTCAGTTGAATTCAAATTCTGACATTTTTAAATCTGCCGCATAATTGAAAGACAGTTTGTTTAAAACAATGGGACAGTTGTTGATTACAGATATAAAATATAAATCACTGTCATCTGTCAGGCTCAATAGTACAGCAGTAGAATTTTCTGTTAGGAGTATTCAATTTTGTATTTGGTCTTACCTATATTAAACTTGTGCATCACATTACAAAGGGTGGTCTTAGCACTAAGGATACAAAGGCTACTGCATCTGTGTGTGCATTTTTTCTCCATGTAGCGCATGTGACTGTATGTTAATCCTGCAGCATTCCCTTCTCTGGCGTACAGTACATCTGTGCATCCACACGTCTAAGGACTAACACAGCCCCTTTCAGTGTCTTTAGGTGTGAAAATTAGTGCAACCATTGCACCAATGCCATTCTAGAGGCAGATTCTGCATCAAAATATGATCTAAAGATAAAGCGCCTCTCAGGCAGCTCAGTGAATTGCCTGAGTAATTACTGCAGCTGTGCACCAGCTAGGGGACTTGGGGAATGTGACAGTTAGTAATGACTACAGCTGTGCACCAGCTAGGGGATTTGGGGAATGTAACAGTAATGACTACAGCTGTGCACCAGCTAGGGGATTTGGGGAATGTGACAGTTAGTAATTACTGCAGCTGTGCATCAGCTAGGGGATTCGGGGAATGTTACCGTTAGTAATTACTCCAGCTGTGCACCAGCTAGGGGATTCTGGGAATGTGACCGTTAGTAATTACTGCATCTGTGCACCAGCTAGGGGATTTGGAAAGCCTGGACCGCTGGTAGATCTCGAGGACTGTTTGGCTACCCCTGGCTTACAATATAAGTTATGCTTCTGTATCCTGACCCTTTTAGCAGCTGATCTTCCCATATAATCACATGCACTGTAGTGCCATGCAAGGTGTCAGACATAATACATCATGCCAGGTGCAGTCGCCATGGAGATGAGCCCCATCCTACGCTACTGTACATGCAGCACCTCTGCTGTGTGGGCCTGACCAGTGACGTGGACATTTACACTCCTCTATCAGCCCCAATGTCTTCCTAAATATGTGAAAGTCGAATTGCATCAATTTGTGGGGAAAATGAAAATACCGTTTTCCTGCATAAGATTCATGGCCGACCATAGGGCCAGTCTGGCGGCTGGTCATCATTCTGCTGCCATGGTGATGAATCATTTTCATGTAAAGGCATGGAGCTGCAGATTCACCCACACCATTGTTTATCTAGCCCCACGTGACCTTATTAAGCACACATTATAAAAAGTGAATAAGTGCTTATCTGAATCCATAAGGACAGCAGCCAATAGCCCAGATGATATATTATACTGGTACACTTCCATGGTATATTTATTACAGCACTGTCCAGGGAAGGTTTAGTAAATTCAGATACATTTTCATTGATTTGGAACATGAATGCACCACTTGGTGTTATGCTGACATATTGCACTAGGAGGCACCTTCTTTGGCTTTTTATCTTCAATACCATTCATTGCTGGTCTCTGGGTATCTTCTACCTCATTGGGCTGTTAGCTATGCTTTTCTCTGCCGGTACATGGTGGAGACCCTGGTTCAATTCCCTGTGCAACCTCCTTTATTAACTTGCCTTCAAGCTGATTGATGACAGTGAGAAACGTCACCTGCACGGTTTAGGAGATAGTCTGGATCAGTACAACAAAACCCATGTGATTCATTCATTGCAGCTGGGTAGTCTCATCCCCAATAAGACTATATTTTATACCCAGTTGATGTATAGCAATGGGAAAGCTAACCCGCATTTACAGTGAGCTCAATGGCTCAGTATACTGCTGGTGTCTACTGAGGGTGCCGGCTGAATAGCTGACAGTCGGGATTCCGACGGTCAGTACTGAGATATCAGAATCCCGACTGTTTAAATGCCCAACAGTCAGGCTCCCGACTGACAGGGTCTATTCTCCCTTGTGGGGGTCCACTGCCTCCATAAAGGGAGAATAGAGCCTGTGGTGAGCGA
Organism: Crinia signifera; assembly: GCF_055691185.1. Taxonomy (NCBI): domain Eukaryota; kingdom Metazoa; phylum Chordata; class Amphibia; order Anura; family Myobatrachidae; genus Crinia; species Crinia signifera. The sequence continues at coordinate 108,494,624 of NC_139227.1, forward strand.
AGCGAGCCAATGAGCCTGCAAGGGTCTTCTTTGTCGGGATTCCGATGTGGTTATACTGACTGTCTGTATCCCTATTGTTAGACCTCTATACCACACCCGTCTAATGGTGCCACTTTGAGTCTGAGTACTTGAATATTTTTATTTTAGTACCATTGTGCATCTAACCTAACATGTTACCAGGTTCAGTATAACTGTCACAGCTTCATTCTGTGATGACTAGTTAAAAGTCTGTGAAATTGACGGCTTCTGCAATGTACTTGTCTTTCACTTTGCGCTGGGACAGTTTTTAGCCCAAAAACTCTCCACCCCACCCCCAGTCCCTATCTGCTCCTACCTCCAATCTGTCTTTACAGCTCCCTCTCTCCATATCCAGCGAAGTTTAAACAGATCAGTGTCCCTGCAAATATTGTATTCACGTTCTGGTTATGATATCTTTTAGCACACACAGGAGTAATTTGCCTCTAGTGGTCACTGGTGGTACTTCATCTCATAGAGGTGATGAATAGTTAGCCTTTTATAGATGGAAGTCCTTATACAAATGCCCATGTAGCCATTGTCCTATTAACTTGTTAGTTTACAGCAGAGTTCTTAGTGATTAATGCCTGACCAGTAGCCGTGTGCTCTTCTGTCACTGATGTGGTTCTACTTAGTACCAGGGATCTTCCACCATGTGGAATACAGTGATGAAGTTCTATCTACTTACCTGGAGCAGGATCTGGCACAAGGCATTACTAGATAGTCACCTACTAGTAGCAACAATCCCAGAGTCCTAGATCATAGAGTCCTAGATCATAGAGTCCCAGATCATAGAGTCCCAGACCATAGAGTCCCAGGCCGGATTCTACTGGTACCTTGGATGTTTCCTGATGAAGTGTCTAATTTTACCCATGCCAATGTCATGTAGGTGGGCTAGCACCAAAATACTCTAGGGGCAGTAATGGTAGAGTCCTTGTTTAAAATTTCTACACAGTTACTGTAGATGCCATAGACAAAATGGGTCATTTCAGGTTGCTTTGGGTCGACCACTGACAGTCCACAGGGCTTAGTTCGACACATGAAATAGGTTGACATAGCTAAGGCCGACAGGGTTGGAAGGTGTTAGGTTGACGATGGAAAAGTTGACATTTAAAAGGTTGACATAAGTTTTCCCTAGAAAATGCCCCCAGACAGTAGGACGATCACCTGTCAGATAGTAGACTGCACTGTATAATCTGTTACCTCCCCACAATTTCCTCTCCTTGTCAATGACTCGGCCATGACACATGAATGTCTATCGATAAGTCATCATCGATGTTGTAATCAAGGCCAATATCTTTAATCAACCAGATGCAACTTTCAAGGCAATTACTGTATATAAAGATGGAGACGCTGTCATTAGATTGGCTCCTGGCAATTCTCCATAGTCCGACAGAATGGGGCACACACGCACAAGACACTCGCGTGCCCCATTCTCCCGAAGCCGTGCAGCCATCTGCCGCTCCCTGCCCGTCACCCCTGCTCACTGCTCACTCTGCCCGCTCCCCGCCTGTCTCCCTGAAGTGGAGATGGGCAGGAAAGCACCCTGTCCCCGCCGCCTTGCTGAGTGGGATGCGCGAGCGAGTGAGATGCTCGTACATCCCGCCATGCCGCCAGCTCCACCAGAAACATCGCCATGGCGAGCTGGCGGCAAGGCTGGAAGCAGTTCCATCTGTACAGTACAAAAAAGCCGGACAGGATACTTGTCTATGCTGCATACAGAGTACCTGATTGTTAACTGACGGACCTAACTTGCATTGTGTCTGACTTGAGTTACTTTCTCATTGTTTACTATCAGCCTGCTGCAACACTCATTGTAGTAAAAATAAAAGATCGCATTGTCCTCCAGGATCACTAAGTTACTGCGTTATTTTGTAAGAAATAAGGAAAAAGGCTCTCTACTGCCATCTCATGGTGCTAAATGTATATTGCATGTTCAAATTCCAGTTCTGTTACTGCATGAGAAAAAACACAAGTATACATCGATAGATTGAGACATTAGGGCATTTTCTTTGTGTGCAGTTGAGTTTATACTGCAACTGTAATATGATTACATTTTTTAGTGTATTCAATAAAACAACAGCTAGAAGTTTATGTTTATTCCCACACACACATATGGTGTTTTACCGTATATTGCACATTACACAAATGAGTGGCTGTATAGTTTATTATAAATTGTCCAACGAATTGCTGGGATGATTATCTCAGAACTGCTGATGGGTCTCAGAACTGCTTTTTGACTGTCAGCTCTTTGGGTATAGACAATCAATATTTTCAAATTTGTTTAGCAAAATAATTTTCCTTTTCTGCATTTGGTAAGAAAATATTATAAGTGGCCTTAATGGCCTAATTCAGAACTGTTTGCTAAGCAGCGTACATTTGCAGCCTAGCAAACAGGTCAGCGCCGCTGCCGTTAGAGAGACACGCCCCCCCTACAGCTTACATCCCCTTGCTAGCATGCATGGGGATGTGTACACATTCACTCGCATGTGGCCGAAGGGGGGGATAATTAATTTGTCCATCCATTGGAAATGGGAAGCAGAAATTGGCCCGGTCTGTACAAACCTGTAACATATATAAATAGTGCAGAATTTTATAGATCAGATTGTGTTGTAGGATGTTTGCCCCAATTTTGATCATCTTTTCCTGTGAGTGATTGATTGGCCCATAATACATTGGGATGCTAAATACTCTAGAACAATGGGGGACATGCTGGATATGTTGTGCTACTGTAGGGATGTCAGTTATTCTGTTATCCAGGGAGGCTTCATGCTTTATACCAAGATGGCGATCATGATCAGTACTGAGCATGTGCAGGTGCCATCTTGCCATCAGTACAGTGTAGAGTGACATGGTGGGAGATAAAATCTTCTACTTCGCTACTATCAGAGCAATGGCTATAAACTACCTATAAATATGTTCCTGCGTTGACTGTCTTGTGAGCTGTATGAAACTCCACTCGGCTCCATCACGAGTGTACATGTAACAGTGAGTACGGCTGTACCTGTTATATGTCAATAACTGTAAAGCAACTGGGCTGTTGATAATTTGCATTAATTGAGTATTTCTGCCATACACCTGCACATGCATCGTCTCCAACAATATACCGTATATAGAAATATTGTTGGACGTTTGAAAGCTATTTTCAGTGTAGCTTCATTCAGATACAGCACATTTCATCTATTCGCTTTACCTCAACAGCAGCAGGTCATCAAATCAGTGTACACAGAAGATTTTGGATGATTCCTGTCACCTAGGGAACAAAGCGAAGTCTCTAGGGGGATTTTAAAGTATTACCAAATACAGATAAAACCAACTTCTGAGAAAACAGGCAACCACTGTCAGATATTTGCAAAGTTACAGAAGAGAACCGGGATACTGCAAGATAAGACTTGGAAATCTATTTGATAATGTATTTGTGTTCACTAAAACCAAAGCGAGTTACATGAAAGAAGCATTACGGAACCTCAAACAGTAGGGTGTTCTATCTATTTGTAACGGGAAAAAGTCAAGATAAATCTTTCCATGTGAGTTGTTTGCAGTCTCTGTCAAAGAGAGGCTTAAAACATACTCTTCAAATTCAATCTCGGGAGATGGAAAATATAGGCTCCACGTAGAGAAGCTTTTTAACTCTTTTATTATTACCACTAGACTTTGTAAAATACAGATGGGGAAGTTTACTAAGATGAGAGTTCTGGACAACCAATCAGAATCGACTTATTTATTTAGCACCCTCTAGAACAGGCATGTCAAACTATGGCCCTCCAGCTGTTGTGAAACTAAAAGTCCCAACATGCCTTGCCACAGTTTTGCTATTAGGGAATGCTAAAACTATGGAAAGGCATGCTGGGATGTGTAATTTCACAACAGCTGGAGGGCCACAGTTTGGACATGCCTGCTCTAGAATAATAATACAGAGGATCTGATTGGTTTCCCATAGGAACATCTCATGTGAAATAGAACTCCCATCTTAGTAAACTTCCTCCAGTATATTGATGGAATTTGAGGTCATTTAGATTGGGATAGCCATTAGCTACAGGTATTGTACCCAATATGGTCAGAGAGATCAGTACTAGGTTCAAGCACGCCTTTGAAGACCAAACATTTTTATTTATGTTTGATAGAATGGACCATGACCTCATTGGCCATCCATACTGTTTGAGTCGGGGCCAGCGGCGAGGCAGCGGGGACACGGGGGGGGGGCTCTGTAAGAAGGGGATGCGCGCGTGTCTCCTTCCGGCGGATGGTGAGGACTGACGGTTGTTGATCCGCACACCAGCCTCTGGACAGAAGAGGCCGGCTCCATCTGTACTGTCATTTAAACCTCTTTAAAGAGATACCTGGAATACATTCCCTACAGTATATTAAATTATTTTTATTTTAAATAATCCCCTTTAGGGGAGATTGTTGGGATACAATAAGGCTTAAAACTGCAGGCCGCTCTGCCCCTCTCACTGCAGGCCGCTCTGCCCCTCTCACTGCAGGCCGCTCTGACCCTCCCACTGCAGACCTCGCTGACCCTCTTACTGCAGGCCGCTCTGCCCCTCTCACTGTAGGCCGCTCAGCCCCTCTCACTGCAGGTCGCTCAGCCCCTCTCACTGCAGGCCGCTCTGCCCCTCTCACTGCAGGCCGCTCTGCCCCTCTCACTGCAGCCCCTCTGCCCCTCTCACTGCAGGCCGCTCTGCCCCTCTCACTGCAGGCCGCTCAGCCCCTCTCACTGCAGGTCGCTCAGCCCCTCTCACTGCAGGCCGCTCTGCCCCTCTCACTGCAGGCCGCTCTGCCCCTCTCACTGCAGCCCCTCTGCCCCTCTCACTGCAGGCCCCTCTGCCCCTCTCACTGCAGGCCGCTCAGCCCCTCTCACTGCAGGCCGCTCTGCCCCTCTCACTGCAGGCCCCTCTGCCCCTCTCACTGCAGGCCCCTCTCCCCTCTCACTACAGGCCATTTTGACCCACTCACTGCAGGCCGCTCTGCCCCTCTCACTGCAGGCCCCTCTGCCTCTCTCACTGCAGGTCATTCTGCCCCTCTCACTGCAGGCCATTCTGCCCCTCTCACTGCAGGCCATTCTGCCCCTCTCACTGCAGGCCACTCTGCCCCTCTCACTGCAGCCGCTCGCCTCAGCTAACCTGCCTTCATGCTTTTGCTACCCTGCCTTCCCGTCTCCGCCGCCAAGCACCTCCGCCCTGCACTGCGCGGGTGTGTGATGACGTCACCCATGCCCTGGCGCAATGCACTACTGGGATCGCTGAAGCCAGAAGAGGCTTCAGAAGACAATGGGCTGTATTGCTGCACATTTTCTTCTCAAGCCTCTCCTGGCTTCAGCGTTCAGATAGGGTCTTTGCCATTCAAGCCCATGAGCCTGTAGGCCACAAAAATAGCGGTCCGAGAGTTTGACATGGCTGATTTAGATTAATCGCCAAGGGGCTAAGGAAAATGGGATTGCGCCGCTTGAAAGAACATGGAATCTGGAATAGGGATTGACGTCTTCAGACCTTGAACCATCCAATAGAAGCTTGATAGTTAGTTGTCTTTTACTGAATCAGAGTACTACTATTATATGTGAACAGATTCCAAGAGGTAAATTTAATAAAATGGGAGTTCTATGGAAGATAGAATGTTGCCCAAAGCAACCAATCATATTATTTGATCTATAATCTTCTATAAGGTGCTAAACAAATAAGAAGTAGACTCTAACGGGTTGTTCCGGGCAACATCCCATCTTCAATAGATGGGATGTTGCCCGGAATATGCACCTAAATATTTCTCTTAAACCAATGAGGAATTCCCAGGTTATAGTTGGATACTTTACATATCTTCTGAGGAAACCGTCTGATCCCACGACGGAGAAACGCGTTAAGACCGGGAGGACCACCCGACACTCACCTTTACCCACCACTTTGCTTCAAATCACCAGATTTATTTCCTATCCTCGGGGCCGATACCTGTGAGCAGAAGGGTGACCTGCGGCGATCCCGGACTTTACCATCCACAGGCTCCCCCGAGAGGTGTGACTCGCTCCAGACCCCGAGACCAAGTGCGGCAGGTACCCCGTCACTCCCACCGTTGGCTCTCTTCCCCAGAACGTCACGGTGGTAGATGAGACAGACTTCTCCAACATACACCTAGCCGCGCCACTGGTTCACTATGGAGTGCTCCCGGCTCATTACCATCATCTGCCGGTTGTAGCACAGTTACATCTATTTCCAACAGCGAGGCTGCTCTGCGAGTCACCTTTTCATCTCTACAAATCCCCCTCCATTTTTTTCCCCCCCATTCAAACATCACATATTTCCATAAACTTACTGGATGGACTTTGTCTTCTCATATCTCATCAAACTCAATTACAAGTTCCCCGCTATTGGACATAACATCATCCTTAGTGGGTAAGAGCAACTGGACATTATTCATATAGCATTGTGTGGGGCATCAGTGATTGCCCAGTGGTCTATAACTATTTTATATCATATTGATTTTATTGTTATATTTTATTAAATAATTGTGATCGTTTATATGAGCTTTTCATCTATTATTATTGTTTTTTAATAAATATTTGTGCTTAATTCAGTGCGCTCTCTATAATTATTAGATTAGAATAATTATATCCCCTAGATTTTGTTTCATTGGATCCCCTGCTGGGAATCCATTGGGAGCTGCCATTTAATATATTGTTTCTTATATTAATTATTTAATTAACCACTTGCGCCTGATTATATATTACATATATATTTCCCTTGGATACTTTACTAGTAGGAGAGGTAAATAATTATACTTTTCATAACTGGCAACTTTTCAAACTGATTCGAAAAATATTAACTGTTGTTCGCACCATAAAATGTGGTTTAAAGGCCCCTTTATATGTAGAGATTAGAATGGTGTACACACAGTGCAATGTACTTTGTATTCAATCCCAATTCGATCCTGACCGAATCAGGATCGAAACACAGGGTGCCATGTTGATAAAACAGAAATATTTCTGAAGAAATATTTATCCAGCAACCCATCAATAAATCTATGTTATACTATATTTGTTTCCTTAATATCCTAATACTGGAGAAGACAATGCTTGTTGTACAGGCCCCTCACTAAAGGTTTATCTTATGCAGAATCCATTTTGTTTCACCATGACTAAGTTAAAATGAACTTAAAATGGCATAAGCTTTGAAATATTACTGTAATAGCTGAATGTCCAATACAAGTTGTTTTTAGTTTGATAAGTTTAGGAATGTGATATTGAAGTTAAGGCCCCCATACACTAGGGCAAATTGTCCTTAGGACAAGTCGCCCCCGACATCCCCCTGAGCTTCCCCGGCTGCTCCCCGGGGGAGCTTGATTAGATTGGCACTTGATGTGCCATTTTTTACATGTGATAAATCGTCTCGATTTATCACATGTAAAAAACCTGGGGAGCAGGGGGGGGGGGGGCTACAGAGCAGGGATGCTGGTGGGAGCAGGGGGGGCTGGGGACGCTGCGGGGGACACAGGCGGCATAGAGCCGGGCAGAGGGAGCCGGGAGCTGTCAGTGCTAGAAAAAAAGCCTATACAATGAATGGGCAGCCTATGATTGGCTGAGCGCTCTCTCTGCCAATTGCTGACTGGCTGAGAGAGCGCTCAGCCAATCACAGGCCGCCCATTTATTGTATGGGCTTTTTTTTTTTATTCAGTACTGACACAGCTCCCGGCTCCCCCTGCCCGGCTCTATGCCGCCTGTGTCCCTCGCAGCGTCCCCAGCCCCCCCTGCTCCCTCCACCGCCGCGCCGCCCCACTAGGTCCCAAGTCGGGTGGTCGGACGTGCAGCAGGTCCGACCACCCGACGCAGATCCGATGCGCACGGGACCGCGCATCGGATCTGAGGGGACATCAAAACTAGCCGATTTTGGTCCGATTTCGGCCAGATCCGACTGATCTGGCCGAAATCTGACCAAAATCGGCTAGTGTATGGGGGCCTTTACAGTGACCAGAGCAGCCAGCTAGTCTGACACAACTAGATAACAGGGGTATGTATGTGGAGACCCCAGGGCCACGGGGCCATTTATGCCACTCTATTCTTCACTGGCAATAGGAAGATGGGTAATTGGGGAATTAATGACAGCATCATTATTGAAGGCAGAACTGTTCAATAAAATGTTATACAAAAGATGAATTGAATAATAAAATTGAATAAAGGTATAAATATTCCAGAGAAAGAGGGAGTGTTAGGCAGTTGAGGAAGAAGAGACAAATACACGGAGAAGGGGCTGGAGGTGCTGGATAATTTATGGACAAGGTTTTTGGCTGGTTACCATTTTGATTTAGAATTATTGTTAAAGTATTAGCCAATCAGTTTTATGTTTCCTGTCTTAGGGCAGTATTCGACGAGAATAATTCTCCGTGCATGGCGAGAGATTTTTTCTCTCGCCATGCACTCGCCCTGTTCCGGAGGGCTCGCTGCCACTCCTGCTCCCACTATTCAATGTGGTTAAGACTCGCTGCCACTCGTGGCGAGTCTTAACCCCTGCAGCGGACGAGCGTCCGCGGCAGGGAGCTGGCAGGGAGCCGGGGGACGGTAGCAGCCAGGGAGATTAAAGTCTCCCTGGCTGCCCCAGAACATATGTGGAGGGGAGGTGGGCTCCCCGGGACCCAGGCAGCACAAGCTGCCCCCCCCCTATAGCCAGCGGGGGACCCAGTATTCACTGCACCCGATCGTGCATATGTAATGATCGGATGCAGTGAATATATGAATATCTAATGAGCGGCTCGAGAGCTCCGGCCCCCTGCTGGCTGCTCTGTGTAAAAAAAAAAAAAAATAGTTTTTTTTTAAATTAAATATATATTCATGTGCTATAAGCACATGAATAAAAATAACATGCCCCTTCACAGAAAAAAAAATCCAGATTTTTTGACACCAAAAAAAATAAAAAAATAAAAACCTTTTAGTTTAAAAGTTCACATTCCAGTTCTCCATGAAAAGATGGAGAATTGCTACACGGAGAGACACGGCGAAAATCACTTAAAAAGACGGCGAAAATATCACATTGAATAGGGTGGTTCACTTTTGGAGAGCAAAATGCCCCTTCCAACGCGAAAATAGCACAAACTCGCCATAAAACACGGCAAATTTTTCTCATTGATTACTGGCCTTAGTCTGCATTTGCAAATACATATAATCAAGCTATTTTTAAAGTAAAGCATGGTCATTTATTTTACAAGTTTGTGTTGGCGTCCCATTATTTCAGAATTTGCCATTATATTTAAGGGTTATACAAATACTTAGATATACTGTAAGTATGTTTTTTTTTCAATGTACACATTCTATTTAGACTATATAGTACAGTTCTGTACTACAGGTCGAGTCTCCTGTACCAGGAGATCTCTTATCCAAAATATTTAAAAAAACGTGTTTTTTTAGAATATTTCGGATTTTTTTCCCCTCTGCCCCTTTTTTCATACATACTGTCACGGCGGCCTTCAGGATCTTCTTAGCATCTCCAGCGGTCCCAGGAGTGCATTGCGCGGGTGCACTCCTGTAAACTCATGCAATGCATCTTGGATACTCAACCTGGATATAGTCTTGCCTGCACAGTCTATTTCTCTATTTGATTTAGATGCCGCGCATCTGGATCAATCAAATGTGTTCAATTTCCATTCGAATTTGCTTATATATTACAGTATTGTACAGGAGATATCAGTTAATATAATATAAACAAATAATAATAATAATAATAATAATAATAATAATAATAATAATAATAATACTTATTATTATTATTATTATTATTATTATTATTATTATTATTATATTATAATAAAAACCAGCAATATTTTCAGTTACATTATATTTTCTTAGCAATTTCACAGATAAGAATTATAGACATTGAATACTGTAAAGTCATGACCTGCGACCTTGGGTCACCCCTGAACCTTTCTACCATGTTACTGATTGGCCAGCGCTTCTCTTCTGTCCTACATCCTTCTATCACTAATGCAGCCACTATCGATGACCTTTCCACTCTATTTGTGTTCTAGTCTACTGTAATTACTGAAAGAATCTCCCTTGCCAAGCCTTGGAAATACATATCAATTAGCATCTCCAAGTCGCTCGGAGGCCTCAGCATCCTACATTTAATGAATTCCTACTTTTCTTTCATGACTTCAGTTAAATTTGCTTACAAAAGTACAATTATTCTGTAGAAGGTAATGTGACTGAATACTGAATGTAGACTTTGCCTGTTGGCTATTTGAACACTTACACATTTCTATAAATGTATATAAATGATCCACATATCATAGCACACTTACAGATGTGTCCGGCCCCATCCTTGAAGCAATTTGCAGCAATGTGTTCATGATAAGTGTGCCCGCAAATGGGCATATGTGCTGCGTACACAAGAGCACTCCATAGGGAATGCATTGTGTATACTTACCTCATAGGGAATGCATTGTGTATACTTACATCATAGGGAATGCATTGTGTATACTTACCTCATAGGGAATGCATTGTGTATACCTACCTCATAGGGAATGCATTGTGTATACCTACCTCATAGGGAATGCACTGTGTATACTTACCTCATAGGGAATGCATTGTGTATACTTACCTCATAGGGAATGCATTGTGTATACTTACCTCATAGGGAATGCATTGTGTATACTTACATCATAGGGAATGCATTGTGTATACTTACCTCATAGGGAATGCATTGTGTATACCTACCTCATAGGGAATATATTGTGTATACTTACCTTATAGGGAATGCATTGTGTATACTTACCTCATAGGGAATGCCTTGTGTATACTTACCTCATAGGGAATGCATTGTGTATTCCTACCTCATAGGGAAGGCATTGTGTATACTTACCTCATAGGGAATGCATTGTGTATACTTACCTCATAGGGAGTGCCTTGTGTATACTTACCTCATAGGGAATGCATTGTGTATACCTACCTCATAGGGAATGCACTGTGTATACTTACCTCATAGGGAATGCATTGTGTATACTTACCTCATAGGGAATGCATTGTGTATACTTACCTCATAGGGAATGCATTATGTATACTTACATCATAGGGAATGCATTGTGTATACTTACCTCATAGGGAATGCATTGTGTATACCTACCTCATAGGGAATATATTGTGTATACTTACCTTATAGGGAATGCATTGTGTATACTTACCTCATAGGGAATGCCTTGTGTATACTTACCTCATAGGGAATGCATTGTGTATACCTACCTCATAGGAAAGGCATTGTGTATACTTACCTCATAGGGAATGCATTGTGTATACTTACCTCATAGGGAATGCCTTGTGTATACTTACCTCATAGGGAATGCATTGTGTATACCTACCAACTAATAGGGAATGCATTGTGTATACTTACCTCATAGGGAATGCATTGTGTATACTTACCTCATAGGGAATGCCTTGTGTATACTTACCTCATAGGGAATGCATTGTGTATACCTACCTCATAGGGAAGGCATTGTGTATACTTACCTCATAGGGAATGCATTGTGTATACCTACCTCATAGGGAATGCATTGTGTATACTTACCTCATAGGGAATGCATTGTGTATACTTACCTCATAGGGAATGCCTTGTGTATACTTACCTCATAGGGAATGCATTGTGTATACCTACCTCATTGGGAAGGCATTGTGTATACTTACATCATAGGGAATGCATTGTGTATACTTACCTCATAGGGAATGCATTGTGTATACCTACCTCATAGGGAATGCATTGTGTATACTTACCTCATAGGGAGTACATTGTGTATACCTACCTTATAGGGAATGCATTGTGTATACTTACCTCATAGGGAATGCATTGTGTATACTTACCTATTACTATATATATTTTACTGCGAATAGTCGCCGTGATGTGTGTGCACATGTGAACACATCCCAGCAAGGATGACTGAGGACCAGAGGTGGCTGCAGCACCAACCACGGAGACCGGTGGAGGTAACAGCAGTGCCTGACTAACAAATACTTTAGGCTGATTAGGCTGCAGCCTATGGTGCCAGGAATGGGGGGTTCAACTTGCAGGTGACAGCCAAGGAATAAAATGAAGGCCTAATTTATCTCATGCTTGTTAGCTATCACCCGTCCCGATGTATTGTGGGGGGTAAAGTTCTTAAGGTCACTGCCAGATGGCTGTACCAATGTAACTTACTGATGGAACCATTACTTTATGTACATTGTGCTACAGTGCCAGCTGGGCAGCCTAAACCACAAGCATTAAATCATACATGCAAATGGGTAGTATGACTGACGAGTCCCCGATCACCCATACACGTGTGTTTATCTGTGCAACAAGGGGAGTTACATGTGTATTAGCCTAGGGCACCTGGTACCTTTAATCAGGTCCTGGCTAACAGAGCACATACAGTATATACATGCATGTTATCATGCGTGTAATCAGAGGCAGCTGCAGCGATGACCTTGCAGTGTGGGGAGGGGATCACAGAGCACATACAGTATATACATGCATGTTATCATGCTTGTAATCAGAGGCAGCTGCAGCGATGACCATGGAGTGTGGGGAGGGGATCACAGAGCACATACAGTATATACATGCATGTTATTTTGGATCACCAGCACTGATTGCTTCGAGCACCTTATGGCACCCGGGAATCAGCAGAAACCAGTGTAGTGTTAAGCCCCTCCCCCCCCGACTCCTATTGGCTGGGGAGTGGGCTTAACAGTGTAATAGCTTTTGCTGACTCGCGGGTAGCGATGGCGATCCCCAGCATGTATTTTACATGCATGACAACATTTAAATATGTGCTCTGCGATTTCACCCTGCCGATGCTGCAGTCGCCTCTGCTGAGGACGCATCTTTACACCTCTTGAATCTAGGTAATTGTTTTTGGCTGGCTGCACCCCATGACCATTAATGGAATGCAGTGGTTATGGGGTGTAGCCAGCCTCACAGAAACATGTAATTCATCCACTTAAAAAGTAGCAAACATTTGTGGATTTTACCCCCCACCCCCTCCCAGGAAAAATGCTTTGCTGGACCTGCGCATCAGCCCCTGCAGTCCCCTCCTCTGAAGGTCAATTTCCAGCATTTGAGCTCTTTGGGGAGGGGGCAGGGCTTCAATGACGCAAATCACACCATTTTAGTCCCACCGTTTACTATAATGGGGGAGGGGCTTAAAGATGCCAGACTCTTCCTACCCGTCCCCAGAAATGCAGCAGATCGTCTCCTTTCTAGGCTTCTCATGGAGAATGGACACAAAATGCTTATAGAATACACCTGATGTATTCACCGTTCCTGCATGTCAGATTTATACATGGGAAATTGTACATAATGTCAAGAAATCATGATCATGTGAAGAATAATCTGAAGCGGGAAGCTACAGTCAGGGCCGGCGCCACCACTAGGCAAATCTAGGCATTTGCCTAGGGCGCCGGCCACAGGAGGGGGTACCTGTCCTGCGGCTGTGTATATAAAGCTTGCGGCGGCGGCAGCGGCGGGTCCCTGCAGTCAAGAAATAACGAGCGCTATCCGCCTGGCTACGCGGAAGCGCTTCTGTTGTGGAAACACTGGCCGCACGCTGATTGACTGAGATTCAGCCAATCAGCGTGCGCCGTGCGGCCAGTGTTTTCACAACAGAAGCGCTTCCGCGTAGCCAGGCGGATAGCGCTCGTTATTTCTTGACTGCAGAGACCCGCTTTATATACACAGCCGCAGGACAGGTACACCCCCCCCCCGGCACCGGGGCGTCCACACCCCGACTCGCCTGGGGCGCTCCGGTGCCTTGCACCGGCCCTGGCTACAGTATATGTAACCTTATGGCTGTGGCAGAAAAACATTTTAGCAAATGATTTGCAAAAATAAATAGAGTTAAGACAGTAGCTCAAATTAATTAGCAAAACCGAGATTGCTCAGTCATTTCACAGCCTCCCCCCCAATTGCTATGGTGTGTCTTACATATTTTATAGCCTTGCCTGCGCCGCACAGTTACCAGAGAGGCAAGCAGCCCCCCCCCCCCCCGCTATCTTTCCGTGTTTTGCCTAAGTCCAAATAATTGATTGTCGCATGCAAGAGCGACTCTGTGCTATCAGTGTTGTTTAGAAATCACTTTATCCCACATTCCCCTTGTGTTTGTGGATAATTTCTGCAGCAAAGGAGTGAATTGTGGTATTCATGCTGAAGATACCCCTGAGATAACATCACACAAACGCACAGGATGGTTTCAATCCAAGGGAAACTGCTGAATGTCAGGAAGGAATTGAAATAATTTTCTGTTATTGCTTCGGCTCAGAGAAAATGAGAACTTTTATTTGGCATAGAGGCCAATGTACGCTGCTGTGTCAGATGTTTGACATGCCAGCCATAAATAATGGAGAGCGATCTGTACTGTTTATAACTCTTTCTACTTTCAGTTTTACATTTAGAAACACAATTGTAAGAGCAATGCCGTTCCATGCCTGCGTTGTATATAATGTATAGAAAGCTTTAATGGGTTTTAGAGCTCACATAATGCACATGTAATCTAACTTCACATCTAGAACCAATGCCCATAAAATTGTCAGCCAATTGCCTCCCTTAAATAATGACATAGGTGACGAATGCCGTCATTGTTTCAAGGGTAGATCAGCGGCTTCAGTGAGACTAGATAGCTACCAAAGTAATAGAGATTTGGATACATACAAATACGTTCCTCCTAGGGGCGAGTGAATGCCTTTGGTGAGTTACCCACTGGCAGGGAAGTTCGCTTAATGATGGGCAGATAGTAGGCGTGCCCAGGTGTCTTCGGGGCTGGTGGTTGACGTCACAAGACATCAGCACCCAATTTGGCGGATAGCGGTAGAGCAAAAGCTGAAAAAAATCATTTGAAGCTAGTGTTGGGATAAGCTCGGCGGGGGGGGGGGGGGGGGATGCATTCAGTGGGGCAGCATTTACCAGCTCACTAGGCAGCAAATATAAAATATACAATGCTTTGCAGGTCTGAATCGGGCCCCTAGGCACCTGTGGAGACTTAATATGAGAGGAAGACTATAAACATTATCAACTGACAGCTTTAATAGAAGGAATTGAAAAGGTGCAGGGGGGGGGGGCACTAAAAAGGTTGAAAGTTAATAGGTTGACCACTATTGAGAGACTGGAATGAGCGTGAGCGTGAGACGATCTTGTGCCCCGTCGCCGGTGGGGACACCATGGTGAGCGCCGTGCAGAGAGGGGCTCCTTCTGTACTGTTATATATTTAGTAAGACATTGGATCGTATAGCTGATGGGTTTTACGTGCCTTCATGACATTGGCCTTACCAGTTCCAGGCCCATTAGGCCCTTATTCTGGTCCTGATTAACCACTTCAGTGGTGTGCCGATATGGTTATTATGCAAATGTAAGTAAAAAAAACCCTCTAGGAGCACCCTCACCCCCTGTCGCTCCCCCACTCCCCTTGCACTCCCCCAGCCAGTCCTGACTCCTTCCACCACAGCGATCATACGCTGGGGCTCCCATGCTGATGCAGCAGTGAGCAGCAGGCAACGGCGGCAGGCCCTTCTCGGGAAAGTTCGGGCTGCTCGGGTGTGCTCAGGAGTTCGGCCACCCAAGTCCCATCAAGCCACCCCAAACATCCCCGAGCCTGCCGCCTAGTCACTGCTGTGAATGGCGCCGGGGGCAGCAGCTGGAAAAAAAAACGCAATCCGGAGTGGGAACGAGGCACTGGATGGCAGTGAGAACAGGCGGGGAGGGGTAGGTGACAGGGGAGGGACTGCCCCTAAGTTCTGTGGTGGGTTTTTCTGGGGCAGCACAAACCTGCCCTGATTGGTTTGCCCTGCCCCAGAAAAACCCAACACTCAATAGGTTAAAATAAATCTTAGCGAATCAGGTCACCATAGCCCCACCTCCTGGGTTTAATGCCACATTTGGTGGCATTACATTGAAGAGGTGTCACGATCCGAGCTCTCAGACAGACTT
This sequence comes from Crinia signifera, assembly GCF_055691185.1. Taxonomy (NCBI): domain Eukaryota; kingdom Metazoa; phylum Chordata; class Amphibia; order Anura; family Myobatrachidae; genus Crinia; species Crinia signifera. Next base: position 108,510,553 of record NC_139227.1, read on the forward strand.
TCTTACCGGCTAAGTGCCTCCACAGGTTCAGCTTGCGGTCCAGACGTCATCTCTGCCGGCCTCCTGTCTCCCAGTGACAGTCCCCAGTGCACGGCAATCCACCTGTCCGCCGCCATTGCTCCCAGTATCCAGCATGGTGTGCACAAACACACTTTCCCGCCATAGCAGACATGGGGGCTGCCATGTTCTTTCCAGTCACATGTCTGTGCTGTCCAATCCTGTTGGTTCTGATCTCCCTGTCATACTTCCTCGGCCAATCCTGGCCACCCAGTGGGGATAAGTATGCTGGGAGCTCTCAGAACCATTGCTAGTGCTTCAGTTGTCTCCAGTGTATGGTCAGCTGTCCTTGTCTCCGTGCAAGTGTATTTCCTGCTGGTGTTGTCTTCTCTGCTGCAGTGTATTCCAGGCATTCCATCTCCTGTGAAGTCCAGGTTATTCCATCACCTGTGTTCCTGCTTCGACATCCCAGCGATCAAGCCTAGCTCCGGGACTCTGGTCCTTCCGATGTTCCAACATCGCCCACCATCGATGCTCCGACATCATCTGTAAATCCGATACTCCGGATCTCCTGCTTCCAAGCTTCCGTCCGTCATTCCGGACCCACAGTCTCCTATCCGATGTTCCATCATCGTTCACCATCGATGTTCCATCATCGTCCATAAGTCCGATACTCCGGATCTCCATCCTCCAGTTCCCGTCCGTCATCCCGGACCCACAGTCTACCATTCCGTATCCGATGTTCCACCATCGATTCCACATCATCCATCTGTAAAGTATTGCTATCTGTACAGACTGTATAACATCTCCTGCATACTTTACTGCCTGTTTATATATACAACCATCTGCTAAATAAACTCGGTTGTATTTTACCACTGACTATTTATTGGCTTTGGGTGCACTGTCGCGCATCCCATGCGCAAGGGTCCTCTCCAACCTCCCCGGTTCAGGTACCGGTCCAGGTCCCCACCAGAGGTCTCTGTCTCGTCGACTCAGACCCCTGGTGTGACAAGAGGTCAGTGCCCAAATTATTTGATTTGGTAATTCTGTCCTCAAACAATGGCTTTCTGTATCTCCCCTTCAAGTGGTCAATAGAGGAGAAACTGTAAAAATACTAGCAAGCGTTATCTAATTCACTACATAACAGAGGTACATACTGTATATTACTAGCAAGCATTATCTAATTCACTACATAACAGAGGTACATACTGTATATTACTAGCAAGCGTTATCTAATTCACTACATAACAGAGGTAAATACTGTATATTACTAGCAGTGCCTATGACCTTCCATGTTCAGCCTCCCGGCAAGTTCAGAGGTTGGGTCCAGCTGAGTTATAGCACAGAGCTTTGCTGATCCCCTTACAGCTTTACTGGGATGAATGAAAAACCATATAACTGCTAAGGAAAGCTAGAATGAAGCCATGTACTATAAGAGGTAATGTAAATGAAGCTTGCAATATACTTTACAGTATATTCACTACAAATATATATAAATATGAAACAATTAGGTAAAAATTTGGTAAATCCTTTTTAAACTTTACATTGACTTGTATTCTCTGCAGCCTTCAGTTATTTTGTTTTCCAATGATATCCATGGTGACTTTTATCCTGTGCTCAGTGGCGAAACAAAAGCTCCGCAGACCCCGCAATGGTATGAAGGCGCTTGGTAAGTTTGGGCGCAGGGGGTCCCCATGGTCCGCTAATTGGACCGCCGCCGCCTAGTTGTTTTACTGTTCCGCTGCCGGACCCTGCCGGACCAGCAGATCTTCCTGGCAATGGCAGTGGTCCCATTAGCAGCTAGAGGGGGAGTCGTTGAACTTTTTGGGGGCGGGGGGGCGCACAAATTTTAGTTACGCCACTGCCTGTGCTGAAACTCTTTTTGCTCAGAGACCTCATAGTCTTATCAACATATTCACAAAGGGTCTGATTCAGACCTGATCTCACGGCTGCTAATTTTCGGGTCCCAGAGATCAGGTATAGGCCTCCCTGCCAGAGTAAAACCTTGCCCCGGACAAGCCTGAAAATGGCTTAGTGAACAGTAGCTGGAATGGGGATTCACCTGCTAATACCTTTGCACCATCAAATGATTTTTCCAATGTGCCGTCTTTCTGTTAATCACAATGGAAACGGGCAGCAATTATAAAATGTAGCAGGATTTCATCACAAGATGGCCTCACGCATGCAGTCTATGGCTTATCACCATGGAAACGGCCAGCGATTATAAAATGTAACAGGATTCCATCGCAAGATGCCCTCACGCATGCAGTCTATGGCTTATCACCATGGAAACGGGCAGCGATTATAAAATGTAGCAGGATTTCATCGCAAGATGCCCTTACGCATGCAGTCTATGGCTTATCACCATGTAAACGGCCAGCGATTATAAAATGTAACAGGATTCCATCGCAAGATGCCCTTACGCATGCAGTCTATGGCTTATCACCATGTAAACGGCCAGCGATTATAAAATGTAACGGGATTCCATCGCAAGATGCCCTCACGCATGCAGTCTATGGCTTATCACCATGGAAACGGCCAGCGATTATAAAATGTAGCAGGATTTCATCTCACGCATGCAGTCTATGACTTATCACCTGGCTTGCAAATGAACAGTTGTACGATCATTGTATGAATCAGTCCCAAAGTCCTTACTGATCAGTGCAATGGTACTAGTATTAACTGTACAGTATGGGGCTTATTCAAATGTAGGTAGAGTGGCTCTGTGTGTCACAAAGTACTGATTATCGGCAGGGCCGGTGCAAGGCACCGGAGCGCCCCAAGCGAGTCGGGGTGGGGAGGGAGGGGGTGGTACCTGCAGTGCTGGAGCGGGCAGGGGTGTCCGTGCCGCGGGGGTCCCTGCGGCGCTGTCATTGTGTATAAAGCTGGTGGCGGCCGGCTGGGTCCTTGCAGTGAATAGAAAATAACTAGCGCTTCCCGCGCCGCAGCGCGCATAGCGCTAGTTATTTTCTATTCACTGCAGGGACCCCGCCGGCCGCCGCCAGCTTTATACACAATGACAGCGCCGCAGGGACCCCCGCTGTACGGACACCCCTGTCCGCTCCAGCACTGCAGGGATGCCGGCGCCGCAAGTTTTTTACACAGTTCGCTAACCCTCCATGCTGGGGGTGAGGGGCGAACTGCCGCCCTCCAGGTGCTGGCGCCCTAGGCAAATAGCCCGGATGCCCGCTGCCTGTTCTCGGACCCCCGCTGCCCGGCTCGACAGCGCCCCCCACATGCAGCGCCCGGTGCACATGACCCCCCAGCCCCCCCCCCCCCTAGTTACGGCCCTGAACATAGGCATACACAGCTTTTTACATTTCTAGCTGTGTGTGGGGGTGTCTAGAACCATGAGAGGGCGGGATGCACTAAGGGGAAAACCCCCATTTTACCGCATTTTCCTATGTATTAAAACGCCGCCGCCACAATACCGCATTGTAGGGTATCGCCACCTTTGGGTGGCGATACCCAATAGAAGCCTATGGTCTTCATTTCACCGCCCGACACCTCCGCCGCAAACCCGCCGACCCCCCTGCCCCCCTCCCTCTGGCTTAACTTAGTTCAGGTCCTCCTGGACCCCGGAAGGTAAACCCCTTTTCCCCCTAGCAAGGTAGCCGAACGTCCTTCTGGCTGCAAGGGGAGGAGGAGGCGCTGGGGACATCCTGCTAAGCTGTTCCCGGCGTAAGGGGAGAAGCAGGTGGCAGGGAGTTGATGGAGACCCCCCCACACCACACAGTACAGGTATCGCGGGGGTTCTCCGTCACCGCACCGCAATGTTAGCCACATATGTTAGTACATATGCGCTGGCATGGCGGTGAAGGGCGTCGATTTATTTTAATACATCCCACCCAGAGTGTTATTCTAGCACTATCTTAGTCATGAATCCACTTATTGTCATAATTAAACCAAAACATACATATATTGGGGGTGATTCTGGATGACCTGCAAAGCTGCCAAATTTGCAGCTTTATGGGTCCAATAAATGCTGCCTGGTGCCCGCACGAATGCCGAACAACCCCTTGATTGCTGATTCTCTGCATGCTTGTTCGCAGCCTTGCGTGCGGGTGCAAAAACATTCAATGGTCGCCAGCCATCGAGCTCGCAGATCTAAGACATCGCTCTGGTGTTTTAGATCTGTGGCGTCTCTGTATGGGAAAAGGGTGGGCAGCTGACATCTGCTGATGTCAGCTCCCTGCCCCCCGCACCCGTAATACTCATTACACATTATGCCACACACTGTAATGCCTATTACACATTGTGCCAAACACTGTAATGCCTATTACACATTGTGCCACACACCATAATGCCTATTACACATTGTGCCACACACCATAATGCCTATTACATATTACACAATTTAAGTGGCCCTCACCTACAAGCTTGTTGTCAGGAGTTTCTTGTTCAATGTCAGGGGTTACATGCTCCTTGACAGGAATTGCATGCTCATTGCCACAGGGGATTACATGCTTGTTGCTTGGGGTCAAATGCTCATTGCCAGGCGGTTACATGCTCATTGCTAGGGGGTTACATGCTCCATCCCAGGGGGGTTAAATGCTCGTTGCCAGGGGTTTACATGCTCATTGCCAGGGAGAGTTACATACTTGATGCAAGGCCAGGAGAGGAATGCTGCCTGCTGCTGCTCCTTCACCTCAGGCCTCACCTCACCTTCACCGAGCCCGAAGCGTGGCGAGCGCAGCGAGCCCCGCGAGGGGATGCGGATACCTGTGAAGCCCGCGAAGGGACGCGTTTACCTGTGAAGGTATCCGTGTCCCCTCGCGGGGCTCGCTGCGCTCGCCACGCTTCGGGCTCGGTGGCTCGCTGCGCTCGCCACACTAATCTATTCTCAACTCCACGCCGACGTGGATAGTGGGGGTATGAAAAGGTCGTAGGAGGCGTACCGCCGCCCCTCGTGGGCTCGCTGCGCTCGCCACGCTTCGGGTTCACGTTTACAGTGGGGGGGTGGTGTGGTTGTGCATTTAACATTGTAAGCACCCATTAGGGTGCTTAACATTGTATAAGCACCCATTAGGGTGCTTATACAATGTTTAATCGCATCGCATCGTATGGCATTGTATGCCATGTACAATGGCTAACAATTTCAAAATTGTATGCCATCGTACACTAACCACCGAAATCGCGTCGCATACCATCGCATGCGTTATGGTATGCGATGCGATGGGCGCCGCATAAAATACACAAGTACCTAAAAATCTTTGCAATCTGTTTAAACCATGACTTGCAGTGTACTGTATATTTACCTAAGAAGTACACAACTAAAGTAAAATTAAGCTGAATGTGTCATTTTCTTACTGTTAAAGAACAGAATGTCCTCAAATAAACAATATTAATGTAAGAAACCCACGCACCCTATGGAATATGGTCAGCTGTGCAGTTTGGGGTTTTTCTTTAGTTTTTTTCTTACCAATTGCAGCTGACAACACTTTTATTTGGAATACAGTAAGTTGTTTAATTAGTAAGACAAATTCAACATCCACAGCAAATGGCATATATTTTAATTGGCTTAAACTAGGTAGACAGATGACAATGTATCAAAAACAAAATGTCTTTGAGATTTACTTACGATAACTACATCAGAATGAATGTAAGGGGTTTGAAAAATGTTTAGTTAAAATATGGGATTTATTTTATTCCTACAGTTTTAGGTATATTTCACTCTAACATTAATAAGGTGGACGTTCCGGACTGGGGCATAAACATACTTGTCTACCCTCCAGGAAATGGCCAGAAAATAGTGTGACACTCCTGGCATCGGGGAAAAGGTCGAGAAGTATCTGACTTTCCCCACCAGGTCCTCTCCTCTGCCACCCACAATTGAGTACAAGAAAGCAGTCTGATTGGGACCCAATGACATGATTTGTACTAAATAGCGTCATTGGAGCCATAGGTGCCAATTCTGTGGGTGCTTGACACAGGTACTGTGTGGGCATTTATGTATTTGGCACTGTTGCCATAATTTGAATATTGGAGAAAACTGTGCTGTGTTATATAAATCAGTATTATTTTGTGGCCACGCCCCTTTCCCATGAAGCCACTCCCCAATATTTTTGGCTTGAGCACCCACCTGCAAAAACATAAATCGGCACCTATGGTTGGAGCCTTGCTATACAGTGCCTTCTTATTCAGCGCTGTATATCAGGGGTGGAGACAATGTCATAATTGGGATGCCACGCCCTGTCAGCCCATCTTACCTCTTGTAAGTATGGGCATAAAGGGCCTACAGTACAGTCAGACACAAAACAGCTCATCAGACATTATTAGAGCTGGTTTGTTTGGTGGTATATATTATTTATTATGCGCATACAGTTGCAATTGCAAACAAAATATAGACAAGCCCCATATTTTTGCAACTATATATTCATAATAAATAAGGTTACACTGTTTGACTGAAAAACCCTGTAGCAGAACAATTTTGAAACAGATACAGTCTCAATTACATAAAAAATATAGGCATGCTGTATATATTGGGGATATAGGGGAAATATTCCATGTACACTATTTTTTCAAATAAATGTATACTATTCATTTTTAATGTTAGAAATTATTTTTACGTTTATTTGTTACTAATGTGCTGTAATTGTGTGTTTATCATTGCTGAATGCTTATTGCTGACTCTGCTCCTATTACTTCCTGGTCAGCAACTTTTATACTAAACATAGCTGGTTGGGGGACCATGGACTGGTCCCTCATATCATGCTCCCTTCTCCTCAAATTCAAGAGGGGTATCAATTTTGGTCAAGAGATCTCTGATATTCGAATGTGGAATGGTTAAGATAGACACAGGGGGTAGATATATCTTCATGTAATGTAGTATAGAACACACTCGTAGATGTCTATTGGCTGTATATATCCCCCCCCCCCCCCCCATTTTCTTATGAACTGATAAAAGCGGTCGTAGAGTTTGCGGCACAGTACCCTGATAATATGGTAATATGTCTAGGAGATTTTAATAGTGTTGGTACCTAGATTAGATAGGTGGAATAGATCTGAAGAAGATATTTCCAGGGAGGGAAACAGATTTGCAGAATTTATGAGGGAGGTAGGATGGAAGGATCCTTGGCGGCTTAGAAACCCGGATCTCCAACAATTATCTTGCTATTCATCTGCACACAAAGTATTGTCCAGAATAGATATGGTTCTTGTCTCTGATGGACTTCTCAATAAAATTATCCATGTTGAATATAAACCCCGCGGGATTTCAGATCATTCCCCCCTTGTTATCCAATTAGACCTGGTAGCTCCGGTAGGTTTCCGGTACTGGAAACTTCAGCCCTTCTGGCTGGCACAGATGGGAGAACAGAAAGAGCTGGAAAAAAAATGATAGAAGGTTTTATGAAAGATAACAAGGGTTCGACAAAAGCAGGGTATGTCTGGGATGCCTGTAAAGCTTACATACGAGGGGTCTTTATAAAAAAGATCGCCTTTTTGAAAAAAAAACACATAGAGCGAGGGCGTCAGAGTTGGAGGGAAGGATGATAGCACTAGAAAACGTTTTCCTTGCGAGTAAATCAGATGATGCTAGGACTGAATGGTTAACGTCACAAAGCGAATGGGTGGAATATCTGCAGGATGTGACCTGCCGCAAGATGGCAATTGGGGCCCATAAATGGTATTCAGAAGCCGACCGGGCGGGGAAATTTATGTCCTACCTAATTAAGCAGGATAAGCCCTCTAATATTATTCCCATAATTAGGCTTGAATCTGGGGAAACGCTGACAGAAACCCCAAAAATAGTGGCAGAATTCGTGACATATTTTAAGGAAATGTGTCAATCTAAATTAAGATGTAGGGATGAGGAAATAGAGGAATACCTGGGTAAAATAGATATGCCGCGGATGTCCCTAGAAGCAAGGGAGTATTTAGATTCACCTATAGTCCAGGAGGAAGTGGACTTAGCTATAAAGACACTTAGGGGTTGCAAAGTGCCAGGGTTGGATGGGATCCCTGGAGAAGTCTATCAGAAATATATAAAAACACTAGGACCACAACTGTTGGAGGTTTTTCAGGACATGACGGTAGCAGGGTTAATGCCCCCCTCAATGACAGAGGCTTCAATAATCATGATTCCAAAATGCGGTAAAGATCAAACCCGGGTTGATTCTTTTAGACCAATCTCGCTCATAACAACGGATGCAAAAATATATGCGAAGATCCTTGCGAATAGATTGAGCAGGGTGATCAGCCAGATTGTCCATCCCGACCAGACGGGCTTTATGGAGGGTAAGTCCACCATGATCAACCTGCGCAGGGTCTTCACATATATTCAATGCATAGAGCAGAAGAAAATGGATGCAGTGATAGCCTCATTCGATGCGCATAAAGCATTTGATTCAGTGGAATGGAAGTTTTTATGGAGTGCATTGAAAGCATTTGGGGTAGGAGATGGGTTTATTAATCTAGTTTCCCGGTTATATCAAAATCCGAATGCTCGGATGTCTATTAACGGGTTTACATCTTCCCCATTCCTCCTAACCAGAGGTACACGGCAGGGGTGTCCTCTTTCCCCTCTGCTGTTTGCAGTGGCGATGGAACCCCTGGCGTGTATGCTGAGATATGCCTTGGCTGGGAGAGATTCGGAAGGGGGTATGGGGAACAATTTAGTATCACTGTATGCAGACGATCTCCTGGTTGGGTTGGTAGATCCTCAGAAAAACCTCCCAGTAGTAACTGAGATTATACGAGTGTATGGGAAATATTCAGGTCTAATTATGAATTGGACAAAGTCCCACCTTCTGCAAATAGGTAACAATGTTCAAGCTGCACTTTATGATAATGTACAGTTGCAGAAAGTGGACAAGTTTAAATATCTAGGGATCTGGGTTGCTAGAGCGCCATTGGACTTTATTCAGGATAATATTGTACCATTTATGGAAGAACTAAGGGCTAAATGTCGCTGTTGGATTAGGCTGCCCATCTCCCAAATGGGGCGAGTTAGTCTGGTAAAAATGGTTATTCTGCCCAAGTACACTTACATAATTCAACAGTTTCCAGTGCAGTGTTGCAAGTAAGGGGGTACGGCGTGGTACGGAGTACCTGTAAGAAATATGTTGCAGGTACGCAGTACCACTTACACCCTGACCCACTGTCAATTATATTTTTATTTTAAGTCTAAATATAATGCATCTGCATTATGATTGATGCTGTATGCAGCTACCGGCTACTGCTGATTTAGCCTGTCACACTGACAGGTATCAGCGGTGCTGAAAGTATGAAGAGCAGGCTCCACAATTGTAAGTACAAGCTGCCTGGCTCTCCCCCAAGCAAGAGCTTGGGGGAGAGCCGGGCAGCTTCCCTGTTTCTTATTCCCTGTCTCCTGATGCCACACCACTATTGTCATTTAGTCACTCCTCTAGCTTTGTGTGACCACGACCCCTCATGACACATGGTCACGCCCATTTTTGGTGGAGGCTATCAGTACCACCAAGAAAAAAATACTACTTGCACCACTGCTCCAGTGTAAATAAGGGACGACTATTTTAGGAAAATAAATAGCTTAGTTTCGTCCCTAATATGGCGAGATAAGAGGCCCAGAGTTAGGTTGGAGGCTCTCTGCAGGGATAGAGACAAAGACAGGCTCGCTCTGCCGGATTTCAGGATATACTATATGGCTGCACAGATTGCCCATTTGTGCTCTTGGATCCGGCATGAGGAAGCGACAATGGAACTGACACATCTAATTGAGACCGTGGACCCGGAGTCGACACCCTTGCAGAGACTGATGGTGAAAGGTCTTCACCGCAAGCTCCCACCAATTATAGTACAGGCCGTTAAAGTATGGAAATGGGCTAGTAAAATTACCAATTTTGAGGGACTAGATCCAGACACTCCTATTCTTTCGATACAGACAGTAAAGGCCATTAAAGAACAACAGGGGGGAGGGTCTGGAGTACCTATGGGATAGAAACAATGGGACAGTTATATCAGGGTGGGGCGTTGAAATCCTTTCTCCAGCTACAAACTGAGTACGAGGTTCCAAGAGAAATGTTCTTTAGGTACAGTACCTTCAAATACGGAGTGCCCTGAACCAATATGGTAGGGGCGAACCGGTGTGTATTGAAGAGTCTCCATGTAAAAACCTCCTTAAACAATTGGGACAGGGTAAGCGATTATCCAAACTTTATAATTTCCTGCATTCACATATGCAAGCTGAGGTACTGGGGTCTGTACGGGCTAAATGGGTGGAAGATATTCCTCAGCTGGATGAGTTAAGCTGGAGAGTGGCCTTATCCGTTCATAAATCGGCCACCAATTCAATGCGGGTACAGCAGATACAGTTCAATATTCTGCATAGGATATATATTACCCCAGTAAAGCTAAAAAGATTCAATGGGGCAAAATCCGATAAGTGCCCCAAGTGTGGGGAAGGAGAGGCTACATTTTGGCACCTACTATGGAGGTGTCATGTGGTGGCCAGATTTTGGGATAAGGTAATTAAAATCATGGTTTGGATAGAAATTCCCAGGAGTCAATTAAGTGAAATCAATGCACTGTTGGGGGTATGGAGGGAGGGTAATATGCCAGGTGACATGACGCAAATGGCTCGGAACTTATCCACCTTAGCAAAAGTAATTACTGCTAGATATTGGATGGCAGCTAAAGGACCAGAGGTTGCAGAATGGCTAACCTAGTAAACTCTACACATGATCATGAAAAATTTGTATATGCCTCACGGGGGAATCTACATAAATTTCAAAACATATGGGGATATTGGCACAGCTCAATTTACTATAAGGTGACGAATGGTAATTAAGTATAAGAAGTATAAATGGGGGGCAATATATATAAAAAAAATATAGTGATAAGCTAGAATCACGTTGTGAGCAACATTATGGCCCTTATTCTGGTTGGTGCGTATATTTCCGATTTATTTCGGAGAGGTCCGCACGCCACGCTGTGCGGACATCGTACGAAAAAACGCCCACCGGTCCTCCGCATTCGGACGGACTCACTCTTTAAGAAGAGGGCGTGTTTACGGACGACATCCAAACCTTTGCGTGTGCGGTGGACACACACATATTCTGCACGGCCTTACAGCGTATGCACGGTCTTTCCGCGTCAGAACGGACGGGAACCTGCCCGTACGCACCGATGCGGTGTATTTCCGCACAAATCACCACTATTATCTGACTCTATTATATTACACGCAGGGCTATTTTTGTGCAGGCTCCAGCAGGAACTGTGGCCCTTATTCTAGCTCACTCTTTCTGACAAAATATTTCTTAGATGGACAAAACCATGAGCACTGCAGGTGAGGCAGGTGCTACTTGTGCAGAGATAATTAGATTTGGGTGGGGTTTTACACCTGCCTCACGTGCAGTGCACATGGTTTTGTCCATCTAAGAAATATTTTGTCAGAAAGAGTGAGCTAGAATAAGGGCCACAGTTCCTGCTAGAGCCTGCACAAAAATAGCCCTGATTACAAGTGACATGTATATTTATATTAGTGATAGGAAGTTCTGTCCATTGCTTGCAGTGTAAATGTGTGTCAAAAATGCAGCCGTGCTTTGAGCATATATTTGTGTGTTTAGTAATGGTCCATTTAAGCTGCAATGGTTCCAATTGAAGCAATGACAAGAGTGTAATTAATGAGTAAAGGAGTGGATTGTATTGTGTTCAGCTGACATTGGTTCAGGTGCGCCCCCGTACTGATTGGGCGTTCCGAATGCCTAGCGCATGACCGAGTGGTGTCCGCAAAGCAATACTTGCTTATGAAGACCGCAAGTTTCCTGCCTTTTTGTTAGTGTGCATTCGGTGTGCTGTCCGAATGTACGCGTACCAGAATTAGTGCACTCCCTCGTGTACGCCCATGTTTACACCCAGTTTAGCCCACTTTGAAACTACGCCCCTGTGTACTTCCGAATGACGCCCATATTACGCCCATATTTCCCGAGTGAATGAGGTGCACATTTCTGTACGGTATTAGTGAGAACAAGCACAGATACCTTGCGTGGCACATGCGCATAGCATTGCCCACGCATGCGCAGATGGCTAAAAAACGCCATCCGAAAGAGTGCGGGAAAGTACGCACAGACCAGAATAAGGCCCTATATTCACTGTTTAGAATAAGAGTCGGGTAAAAAAAATCTACTTATTTTATGTTTTTGCACGGCATGCAGATGTACACAGTATATAATTCTATAAAGAAAACTATATCAATTATATTTTAAAAAATTCACGTAATTATGGATTGTATAATTAATTTGATTGGAATATATACAGATGTTGGTAAAACTTTAAATAACATGCAACACTTTAAATAAATCACAAGTGTTAAAAGTAGCACTATATTTAATAACGCTGGATACACTATAGAATAATGTATATTTTTTCTTTTTTCTAGCACAGTATGCAGATGTACACAGTATATAAGGCTATACAAGGAATTATATTAATTTTTATAAAAAAAATGAGAGCTGTAGTTTATTGTCCTACTAGTAATAAATGGCATATATAATCAGTATAAAGATGGGTTAAATATAGGGTAAATTATGATAGGGGTAATATAGGGGTGAGAATTGACAGAGGAACTAGTCTTGGGATAATGGGCATGGTTAGGGATGGGAGGGAGGAATTGCAGGAACGTGTATGTTGTGTCTTGTGTTGTGTAGATAAAAGTGTATGTTATATATACTGAATTATATGATATTTTTGTATGTTGAATGTTATGAAATTATAAATAAAGACTTAATAAAAAAAAACATAGCTGGTTGGTCTTAAAAAAAATCAGATGCTTTCTGCTTTAAAAATTACGTCAGATGTGAAATGCGAATTCCCTTTAAAGCGATCAAGATGCGCGACATTAGATTGGCCAAGTTGGGGTGGAAAAGTCGGACATTCTAACATCTGACTTTGAGCAAACTTTCCTGGACACTAAAATCGTCTCTCATTACACCTCTTTCTTTGAGTTCTTGTTACTTATATGGACACTACTTTAGCTCCTTTGCTTTATCGCTTTTTTTTTAATTTAGCTTAACTTCAAACAGCAAACAAATACAGGGCAATGGGGGTATTCAAGTGTTGCGCACTTCGGCACTGACACCACAGTTATATTGTTCCGTCATTTTGACAGGCTGGTAACTAGTCAGAGCCGGCCCTAGCCTAACTGATGCCCTAGGCAAGATTTTGGCTGGTACCCCCTAGCACCGCCACTAGTTCCACCTCTGACCCTGCTCCCCTTTCCCAGCACCATCAATCCTCATCATAGCAGTCATCATTTTGGTGCTCCTACCCACAATATTTTAAATAGAAACAGTGCACACATTCGGTGCGCAGCCCAAACAGGGGTGTGTTCTTGCTGGGAAGGGGCATGGCCACACAATAGTACCCCCAATTCAAATTATGCCATGCAGTAGTGCAACTTTATTCACATTATATCATGCGATGGTGTCCCTTATTCACGTTACATCACACAGTAGTACCACTTTACCTTATATACATTACTCGTCACATTATTCACATTATACCCTTAGGGGAGGAGGCCCGAGGCCCCCACTGGGCCCTTCCATCAGACTTTGGCCTGGGTAATTTGTACCCCCTACCCCTTTCTCTCGGCACCCCTGATAATACCACACAGTAATGCCCCTTACACATGACACACATTATTAATGTCCATATAAAAATAATGCCCTTACACATTATGCCAAACTTTATTAATGCCCTTCATACACATAATGACACACATAATGCCCCGTACACATATGCTGCACATTATTAATGCCCTTATACACATGACACACATAATGCCTGTTACAAATGTCGCACATTATTAACGCATTTATACATGACACACATAATGCCTCTTACACATATGCCGAACACTATTGCATAACCAACCCACCCGCAGACAGCACTCGCACAGCCGCTAACACTGTGACCTCTGCTTGGATACAGATGTTTCCTCATACATCTTGCCTCAATAGGCCATGCAGCTCCTGGCCAGTTCTGCTAACGTTGGGTGCCTTTTTTGCTGAAAATTTGTCTTATTTGCATTATTATGACCAGCACACACAAGGAGCTTCCAATGATTAAAATAATATGTGGCATGCCTATATTCTGTGAGCGACTGTGGCTGTACCTGCATACAGAATGCTATGTTACAGTGATTTCCATGAATACACTATTTCATATGCAGATACAGCCTCACTCACACACAGAATATAGGCATGCTGCATATCATTTTAATCAGCAGAAGCTGCTGCTGCCCCCAGGCATTCCAAATGCCCTAGGCAATTGCCTAGTTGGCCTATGCCTAAGGCCGGCTCTGTAACTAGTAAATAAACAAACTTTAGCTAAATAATACTGCTTTCACATTGCAGAAACAGGTAATGACACGGTATTCTTAAATCGGACTTTAAAACGGGTCTGAGCCTTGGGACCATTCATTTAAAATCATTTAATACCATTCAAACATTCAACCCGTTTAACCCCCAAGGGACACGTTTCAAGCCATTGAAATAGAGCAGTTCAAACTGCCAAAAAAAACGGCTTTAAAACGTGTAGGACTGTGCTTTTTAACCGTGTTGAAATACCGGTTAACTTTAACCGGTAAATCAACTCTGTCACTTTCACACTGCAGCCTTAAACGTTTTAAAATGGAAAAAAAAAAACGGCAATATACCGTTTTAAAAGTGCGATGTGAAAGGGGTATGAGTTAAAAAGTATCCAATAGAAATGGATGGGATGAAAAACACATGGACCTGAGTTTTTTGTTGGGACCCTACACTGAGTGCTAGGAAGCTGCAATCACCCCATTTGTATCATCTCTTCTAGGCGTAACCTATTCCACCCAGAGTAATATTATGTGGTGCGCCCAAGATGGCTGCTCACCATCAAATTTTTTTTTTTTTAGTGTGTGCATTCTTTGTGCAGCCCAGGATTCACTCGGCACCTGCAATAGAAACAGGCTGATTGGGGGCGGAGCCGACACACCCCTTCCCCTCAAACACCCAGAAAACGGTCAGGTACCACCCACAAACGCCGGCTTTTTATCAGTCAACTTGCATACAGCCAGTGATAAAATAAGTAGCAGGATTTTATTGAAGGACGGCTTCAGCCTCCTACTACCAGCCATGCGCAGTCTATCAATTATCACCCGTACTTCGAATTCGTGTCCGTGTCAGGTCTGAATAACCGCCATAGTTAGGTAAAATGAGAAGGCATGGAACTGCACAACAATTTTGTGTCATATTTAATTTAAAATATAACCACTTGGGGGCACTCCAATAACTGCAAACAAGTACAGTTTTTTTTTTTTTTTATGAGTTCTCTGCAGTGCATTCGTTTATTTTTTCTTTTATTTTACCTAAATTCATTTGATTTTGCAAATATTGTACTGTGACGAAACACAGTTTTCTTTAGAGATACTATATTAACAGTTGAGTTACATGTAAAAAAAATGCTGTTAATATTTTTGTATTAATGTTACACATGAATGTTTTAATTTGCAACTAAAAACCTTTCTGTCTCATGAGTACAGTAACCTTGTGAACATACTGTAATAAACTTCTATTAATAACATAAAATAACTATGCCTGCAAGGACTGTGCTCGTTGTGGAGGTATCTGTGGTCCAGACTGACATATAAGGCCCCACCCAGCTAGCCCATTGTATTGCTTTAACAAACTTGTCAGGGAAACTTACTCAGAAACTCTTCAGATATCCAAGGCTGGAGCAGAAACGACATTATCTGAGACAAGATCCTGCACTTTCCAAGACAACTGCTTGAAGTGTAGCAGGAGAATTAATAATTAAAGAAATGAGGTGTCTGCGCTTTTAGAAAAGTTCTAAAATATCTATTTGGAATTAAAGAAAATCTGATTGAAGTGCAGAAAAAAAGTGGTTGACAGACAGCTGCGCTTTACCACTTGGCGCACTGCACAGCCTTGAAAAGTGGCATTTTATTTTATTTTTTTGAAAAGTGTAATATTACAACATTTCTACCATGTCAGCGGTGAGAGTCGAACTGGATAATCTTTCTTTAGGAGAAATTGAGTGTAAGAATGACTTCAAATCCAATTTTATTGTTGCTAACACCGGTGAAGCAGATGTCGATTACTGTGAACCTGAATATATGTCTTCAAGCTGTAATCCCCCTGGTAAGCCTCAATTCTTATTCTCTGGGTCCAATGGGATATATACAGTAATCATGTTAAGAATAACTTTGTAATGATTGATTGAGGTATATATGTGAAATGTATATATTCACGATATACTGATAATGAGGCTTCATAGTTTTTTTAAAGTATAAATAAGAAATGTTCATTAATATGTGATGCATAATTTACTAATTATTATGAAACTAGTAAGCCGGCTCGAAGCAAATGCGTTGAAAACTAGTCTGCTACCTTGTGATTGCCTCTGTGTTTGTGCATGTGTGAGATAGAAAGGGATGTAGTTTTACTCGCTGCTAACAGTTGGCAGTGTTTCGCAGACACTAGACAGATATATATATATATATATATATATATATATATATATATATATATAGACGGCGAAAATGAATGGGCGTCACTCAGAGGCTTGTAATCAAAGAAACAGTGTATTTGGTACACAAAGTTACATCTACGTTTCGGGGACGTGCTCCCCTTCGTCAGGATCCTGATGAAGGGGAGCACGTCCCCGAAACGTAGATGTAACTTTGTGTACCGAATACACTGTTTCTTCGATTACAAGCCTCTGAGTGACGCCCATTCATTCTCGCCGTCTGTATGGATTCATTTCCTCGGGAGGGCACCAGAGCACCGTATCCCCGAGGGGGAGCCAGTTAAGCCGGGCATCATTTGCTTCATATATATATATATATATATATATATATAGGTACGTGTATGGACCGCACTCGCACTTATTTATTTGTAACTGCGGGGTGCCAGACAGAGGATAAACGGGGTGAGCGGATATCCCAATAATAGTCTGGGGTGTATCCACACCTGCTGCGGTGTGGAAAGTCAGGCACTCGCCTAATAATAAAGTCCAATGGTCAGATAAAGGGGGAAATTTACCAATATGAAAAACCTAGTTTTTCGTATTGGTTGTTTCCCTACGACTGCATACGACTGTTTAAGTCGTATGCAAAGTCGTGTTCCGGAGGGGGATTTACAAAGCAGTCAGATACGACTGCTTTGTAACCCTCCGATGGTGTAATGATTCGTATTAGCGGCCGTATATACGGCCGCTAATACGAATTATTTCTAGCAGTCTGCACGGATCAAGTCAGATCCGTGCAGGCTGCAAGGTGTAAAAAAAAATAGAAAAATAAATAAATAAAAAAAAAAACGGCGTGGGGTCCCCCCCACAGCCGAAACCAGCACCAGGCTGAAGGAGCCGGGGCCGGTAATTAAAAATCAGGGAACCCGACAAATAGGGGTTCCCCGATTTTTAACAACCAGCCCCAGGCTCCAGGTCCGGGGCTGGTTCCCAAAATACGGGGGACAAAATGAGTAGGGGTCCCCCGTATTTTAAGAACCAGCCCCAGGCACAACCAGCCGGCAGGGTAATGTCACAGCCGGGGGACACTTATAATATAAGGTCCCGCGGCCAAAACATTCTCCCTACCGACCAGTCAGCCTGGCCAGGGGCCCTGGGGGAGTGGGGACCCCCCCAATAAAGGGGTCCCCCCCCTCCAGGACTTACCTGACCAGGCTGAAGCCTGGTGCTGTCCCCGGTGACCCTGGAGCGGTGGTCACCGGGCTGATGGTATTGTGTAAAAAATAGATAAACCATTGTTTTTTACTGTGGCACTACAAGTGCCAGCAAGCCTCCCCAGCAAGCTGGGACTTGGAGAACCACAAGTCCCAGCCTGCTGGGCATTAAAGGGCCCGCTGGCACTTGTAGTTCTACAGTTAAAAAAATAGTGCACAAAACACACTGACACACTTTTAAAATAAAACTTTATTACACACAAAGCCCACACATACTGATACTTACCTATCTTCTTCCCATAGGTCGCCCTGATGTCCTGTGTCGTCTTCGGGATCCATGTCGACGTCCTTCTTCATGTCGACGTCGCTGTCGGCGATGGTGTCCCCGTCCGGATCCGAAGAAATCCATTTGGGAAGCTGTGGAAGGAAACCATACTCACCTGTCCCAGCGCGACGTAGTCCAGGTAAGGGTCTTTGCAAAAAAACAAACCGACAGCCCCGAAACCAAACCGGACACGACGGAGACACACGGTGTGTTTACATCGTGCGGCTCCGCCTCCCGAATGCCGCTATTGGCCGCCTTGCGGCCTAGCGGCCAATCAGGAGCCGCTAGGCCGCAAGGCGGCCAATAGCGGCATTCGGGAGGCGGAGCCGCACGATGTAAATAAACACACGTGCGTCTCCGTCAGAGTCCGGTTTGGTTTCGGGGTTTTCGGTTTATTTTTTTGCAAAGACCCTTACCTGGACTACGTCGCGCTGGGACAGGTGAGTATGGTTTCCTTCCACAGCTTCCCAAATGGATTTCTTCGGATCCGGACGGGGACACCATCGCCGACAGCGACGTCGACATGAAGAAGGACGTCGACATGGATCCCGAAGACGACACAGGACATCAGGACCAGGGCTACCTACGGAAAGAAGATAGGTAAGTATTAGTATGTGTGGGCTTTGTGTGTAATAAAGTTTTATTTTAAAAGTGTGTCAGTGTGTTTTGTGCACTATTTTTTTAACTGTAGAACTACAAGTGCCAGCGGGCCCTTTAATGCCCAGCAGGCTGGGACTTGTGGTTCTCCAAGTCCCAGCTTGCTGGGGAGGCTTGCTGGCACTTGTAGTGCCACAGTAAAAAACAATGGTTTATCTATTTTTTACACAATACCATCAGCCCGGTGACCACCGCTCCAGGGTCACCGGGGACAGCACCAGGCTTCAGCCTGGTCAGGTAAGTCCTGGAGGGGGGGGACCCCTTTATTGGGGGGGTCCCCACTCCCCCAGGGCCCCTGCCCAGGCTGACTGGTCGGTAGGGAGAATGTTTTGGCCGCGGGACCTTATATTATAAGTGTCCCCCGGCTGTGACATTACCCTGCCGGCTGGTTGTGCCTGGGGCTGGTTCTTAAAATACGGGGGACCCCTACTCATTTTGTCCCCCGTATTTTGGGAACCAGCCCCGGACCTGGAGCCTGGGGCTGGTTGTTAAAAATCGGGGAACCCCTATTTGTCGGGTTCCCTGATTTTTAATTACCGGCCCCGGCTCCTTCAGCCTGGTGCTGGTTTCGGCTGTGGGGGGGACCCCACGCCGTTTTTTTTTTTAATTTATTTATTTTTTCTATTTTTTTACACTGAAGCCTGCACGGATCTGACTGATCCGTGCAGGCTAAAACGCAAATAGAACAGGAAAATGGTGTTCTATTTTCCTGTCGTATTTGCGTGGGTGTTTCACACCACTAAGCAGCCGTATTGTCAGTACGGCTGCTTAGTAAATCAGAAACCACCATTCTTTTGAATGGTGATTTCTGTCGTATCCTATCGATGGTGTAGACATTCGTATTTGTAACTACAAATACGAATGTTCCATCTTTAGGACTACGAATTGTTGTATTTTTGGGATTGTAAATCCCGAAAATACAAATTCGTAAAAAAAAGGTGTATTTCTCCCTACGAATACACCTTTTTTCTACGAATCCATTTTGGTAAATGTCCCCCAAAGAGTCCAAAGTTTAGTGCAGTTTAATTTCAACTATTACATATAGTCATGGTTTTTTCATACTGTGCCCCGACGTTTCGGTCCAAGTGGACCTTTTTCAAGGAGCCTATAACATTTGTAATAAAGCATTTCAGTAAACAATATAGGACAGCACTAATTAACAAAAGAATCAAATGGAAACATATGGTCAAAAAATCGTCTTACTTTGTAATGAAAGAGACTTGCTATCAGCGAAGATTAGGGTAGAAAAACGCCCATGGTGCCTGGAGCTGCTGCTGAATAGCACTGCCCGGGCCCGGCTATTTATCCCCCCTGAGATTGAATTAATCAGAGCGTGGGAGTCGCATCCACGCTCTGACAGCGCAGCTTCCGGCATTACCGGAGGTGCGGCGCCGGAAGTAGCGTCTATTTGACACGCAGGTGGAACGCAGGGCACTAGCCCTGCGTGCGCATCTTTACTGGAGACACGGAGCTGCGCATAGCAGGTTCCGTGTATTCTAAGTACACATCCTAAATGCTCAAGCGGTAATTTCGCTATTGAAAGGAGGGGAAGCCGGGGTATCAGTATTGGCGGCCAGTAGCATCTAACATTACCTGAAAAAGGTCTACTGGATACAACCTAAATGCGCACGCATTGCTGCGATGCGTTAGATGTATTAATATTTAATGTATTAATGTATATGATGAAGTTACTTATAGGCTGGCCGTTAATTAATTATGGATCTCAAAGTGGGTGGAGAATTAAAGCTAAAAATTATATAAAAGATGCGTGTGCATGCTAATCATTATGCCAATTCATAAGGAATTTTTTATAGAAAAAAAGGGTATTAATTGGAAAAGTTTTGTAAATGGTCGACATTTGTGTCGACTTTTATCGGCAATAATTTTTTAGGGTTTTTCTTGATTATTTTATACTATTTTTATTATATTTATTATTATAGTAATAAAGGGGAGTGCAATTAATCACTGGTATTATCCGTGAAAAGAGAAGTTTGATAATGAAATAATGAAATGGTAATAAAAGATGAATAGAGGGATGCCTGTGTTTTAATGAATGGGAAGTGATTTTTTTAGTGTTAGATTTGCTTCAGAGGTTTTTGGTTTATAGGATGAGAGTCACCACATTACTCAAAGGTGCTAGGTATTATGCATATTAGATATTAGGTATAAGGTTTAAGGAAAAAAGGGGCCGATTAGTATATGTATATATAAAAATATAAATCTAGCAAAATTTCATATATATGAGAAAAGGAATTTTTTCAAAACATGGAACATGGAATCCTTCCATATGTTTCCTTTCTAGACAAAGCAATATACAAGACAATATATAAGCAGTTATACAGAATTATCAAACACTTATAGAAAGTTGCAAGACATCCGGATGGCAGTATATAAATGAGTCCAATTGGGTGAAAGTTCTTATTTCAAAAAGATATTATATGGGTTGTTTTCATTTAGGCCTCTCGGGGCCAAGGTTCCTAATTGGTGAATCCACCTGCTTTCCCTCTTTTTTAGTAGTAGTCCCCGGTCTCCTCCCCGTGTGGGTGGGGGGATCCAATCTATCAAGCGGCATCGAAGGGATGATACTTGATGGCCTGCTAGTAGAAAATGGCGAGGAATTGGAAGTTCTGCTTTTCCTGTTTCCAGGGCGACTCTGACCGAGTTTCTGTGGTTAGCCATGCGCTCCCGGAATTTGCGGGAGGTCATCCCTACATAAGCAAGACCGCATGGGCAGACTAATAAATAGATCACATGATCCATCTGGCAGTGGAGCCGGTGTCTTATTTTGATCGCCTTGCCTGAGTGGGGGTGTGGGAAGGTGGACCCTTGGATCAGACCATTACACGTTGTGCACCCCGTGCACCGAAAGCAACCTGGTCTCCTGGAGTGCAACCAGGTGGTGTTTTGTTCAACGTTTGGTGTTGCCATGGGTCTCATCAAGATTTTTTTCAAATTTGGCCCTTTCTTATACGCCATCATTGGTGGTCCAGTTCTCTGTAGTTTTAACGCGTGGTCAGAGGCTACAATAGGCCAGTGTCTTTTAATGCTTTTCTGGATTTCGGTCGAAGCATGGTTGAATGTGTTGATATAGATCATCCTTGGAGTTGTTTTTGGCCGTGTCGCTGCAGGAGTGGAACCAGCTTGCTTCCTTGATATGTTACGACGAGCTTTGGATAGACATCTACTAAGGGTGTCGACCATTTACAAAACTTTTCCAATTAATACCCTTTTTTTCTATAAAAAATTCCTTATGAATTGGCATAATGATTAGCATGCACACGCATCTTTTATATAATTTTTAGCTTTAATTCTCCACCCACTTTGAGATCCATAATTAATTAACGGCCAGCCTATAAGTAACTTCATCGTATACATTAATACATTAAATATTAATACATCTAACGCATCGCAGCAATGCGTGCGCATTTAGGTTGCATCCAGTAGACCTTTTTCAGGTAATGTTAGATGCTACTGGCCGCCAATACTGATACCCCGGCTTCCCCTCCTTTCAATAGCGAAATTACCGCTTGAGCATTTAGGATGTGTACTTAGAATACACGGAACCTGCTATGCGCAGCTCCGTGTCTCCAGTAAAGATGCGCACGCAGGGCTAGTGCCCTGCGTTCCACCTGCGTGTCAAATAGACGCTACTTCCGGCGCCGCACCTCCGGTAATGCCGGAAGCTGCGCTGTCAGTGCGTGGATGCGACTCCCACGCTCTGATTAATTCAATCTCAGGGGGGATAAATAGCCGGGCCCGGGCAGTGCTATTCAGCAGCAGCTCCAGGCACCATGGGCGTTTTTCTACCCTAATCTTCGCTGACAGCAAGTCTCTTTCATTACAAAGTAAGACGATTTTTTGACCATATGTTTCCATTTGATTCTTTTGTTAATTAGTGCTGTCCTATATTGTTTACTGAAATGCTTTATTACAAATGTTATAGGCTCCTTGAAAAAGGTCCACTTGGACCGAAACGTCGGGGCACAGTATGAAAAAACCATGACTATATGTAATAGTTGAAATTAAACTGCACTAAACTTTGGACTCTTTATCTGACCATTGGACTTTATTATTAGGCGAGTGCCTGACTTTCCACACCGCAGCAGGTGTGGATACACCCCAGACTATATATATATATATATATATATATATATATATATATATATATGTATATAAAGATGATGTGTTGAATATTTATTAGTTATACATCTTGCTACAGTATATAAAACCCCTAACCCTGGCCATCTCCCTGAAGCGGAGGCGGGCATGGTTTCCGCCCCCCACCGCTGAAAAACTGGGACGCAAATGTGTGTGAGATGCACACGCGTCCCAGTCAGATGGAGCGCATCTCCTCTGGCGATCGCCAGCAGGGAAATTCTGGTGATTCCCGGCGCTGAACGAAAGGTGCTCCATCTGTAGTCAACATTTCGGCCAATCAGATGTCCTTTGTCAAGACACAGAAAATTGGAAAACCACACATCTCCAACAGTTCCAAAGATCAGGACCGGTGGAGCTGTGTGGTTGTCTAAATTGCTGTGTCTACATGCAGTGTGAGTCACACTGTGTGACCCTACTAACGGTTCTGCATACTGTATCCCGTAAAACATAAGCCTTACCGCTTTCATCCAATGCCGCAAAGTCAAAAATGCACTAATTGTTTTGATTAGCCTTATTGGGACAGACTGATAAATTGACCTACTGACAGGGTAACGCATATAATGGTATATATGGTATTAGTAGTTATGTTTGTAAGAGAACTGGATCCAAGGCTTAAGGTCTTTTCATCTCAAAACTTCTGATATCCGTAGTTATGGTGAATTGTTTTTTTCTCTTTCATATTCATAAGCATTCTAGACGAGAAACGTGTGACAACAATGTCAAAACATTTGTTATATGAAACAAATTATATTAATGGTTGCCTAGGGGTAGAATACGATTTCCAATAGAGAATGTTGTTGATGTATTGTGTAGTGAACTAGAAGGACATTTAAACAGATTATGTATATTTATGCAATATCATGGAGTTATCAGGTTGCTTTTAATTAGAATAGTTATCTTTTTATGTGTTATTATAACTGTTGTTATTATTATTATTATTTATTATTATTTTTATTATTAATAATATATATACAGGTTGTGTATTCCTTATCCGAAATGCTCGGGACCACGAGCAATTCGGACAAGGGATTTTTATGGATTTGGAATATTTTCCAAAATCCGCTCACATCGTGGTGCTGGTGTGTGTGCGTTTAGTGGGGTGGCGTTTACCTGCTCGCAGCATAGTGACCAGGTCTGAATTACCCAATTGTTTCCTTTGTACATTTCCATGATCAAGAGAACGTTGCCAATTAAAGTGATCCATCTCCATTTTTTTAGACTTTTCTCAGCAGTGCTATTTTTTTTCATTTGTCTTTTCATTTTATATCCCTATGAGGGCTTTGGATGTCTTTATAGGAGGATACGAGGCAGCAATACTGGAGGTCATGGTGAAAAAAAAAAACTTTTATTTATTACTTTATCCTACCTAGCTAGAACCTTAACATACTATTACTAAATGCCTTTTATTTTGCTATTCCATTCAGCTGCTACAGTAACTGTTCCTCTTCACCAGCCATTCTATACATACTGTATTGTAATTTACAAAACCTCTTGAAACCTGACAAAATATCTGCACACGTATTTTAAGATTATTTGCCCAATCATCCAACTAGTTGCTTGGTTGGAACAAAAATCTGGTCCCAAACACTGAAAAATGGACGAGAACAATTGTCCAGACAAATTGGACAATCTGATTTGATAAAATGTTGCCTGTCTTCTGGTCTTTGAGAGTGAATGGTCAACTGTCATTTTCTCCAATACACTGCCATATTTTCATTCCAACCTTCCAACTAGTTGGATGGTTGCACAGATAATCTTACAGTGAATGACCAGCTTCAGATTCATTGTTGAGCTGAGGAAAGTAGTGAACACATTAAGATATTCAAAGCATCTTAAGAGCCCACCAATATGGTAGCAGGAGGTATAATCTGCACATTCATCAGCTAAAGTTTGCAGGAATTTCACAATTCTCTGATGATTGCCTGAAAGCATCATTGATGCATAAGCTTCTCCAGTTGATGATTGTGATCATGTTGGACAATCTGTGACTGCTAATGTATTGTGGCAATTGATCTTAAGTCTGATTGATTTGACAATCATACCATTCTTTCACTGCTGTCAATCACTGCTTAAAGGTGCCCACAAACTTGAACAATTTGTTTTGCTTATCTGCCAATCATGATCTTTTGTTGAATGTTCTCTTCTTAAAAGCTGCATGAACGATCAAAAGATTTAGCAAAAGATCAATAGGAATGCACATTGGATCTTAAGAAAAATCTTTGGTGAAAATGTGCACTTGCCTGAAATCGTTTTTCCAGGGCGGACAAAAGATTTGAAGGTTCACTGATATTCCTAGTGTGTGGGCACCTTTAGGGATTACAATTAGCTTGTGTAGTGTATGGGTATTTCTAGATTTGAAGATCCAATGGGAAAATCCCCAAAAATCTGAAATGACTGGTAAATAGCTGTAGTATACGGACAAAGTAAGAATAGGAATTTGTATAATCATGGATAAAATTGCAAAAACATCAAATCGTGGATTTCCAATCGCTGCAGTATGGGGGGGGGGGGGGGGCGCTAATGTTGTAGCCTTATTAGATTTTTGTTTTCTATTGAACAAGTGTAATTTGTTTTGCGGTAAATAATCCACATTTATTGTTTTACATTTTTTTACAGTTCTACATCTAGATATCCCAAAAAATGTATGAAATAGATAGCTCAAATTGATCGAAGTTTCCCTATGGCCTCAGTGATGATACAGACCCAGTACCGACTTCCTTTGTTTTTCCATGTCTAATGCTTGGGATGTGGCATGCAGGGCTGCCACTAAGAATTTTGGGGCCTGGGACTGATTTCCAGTTCACGCCCCTCTGATCCCCCCATCATCGCCCCCCCCTCCTTCACTTACCACCCGACTCCTGCTCCATCATCCCCTCCTGTTGAGCGCAGCAGGTCCCAAAGCACAGGCTTCTCCAATGCAGGACGCCTGCGGCCAATTAAAATGCAGCACTGTCTTGTGAGCCAATCAGAGCTCGTGTTCCGGCAGCCACTCTGATTGACTAACGGTACACAAGCTCTGATTGGCTCAAGAGCCAGTGCAACATTATAATTGGCTGCGGGGGAGGGGGTTTGCAGTGGACAAAAAGAGCCACCCGGGCCCTTCCAGAGGCCTGGGCCTGGGGCAGCTGTACCCACAGCACCCCCCTATCGGCGGCCCTGGTGGCATGTACTATAAGTTAGTCATATGGGACTTGCACCTGCTCATGGGTCTATCAAACTGTATTACCAAACGCATCCCAGCATGCAAACAGTGCAGTGTCTGCTCTGCCGGCATCTAGATTTCCCAGGGGAACAGTGCAAGTTACCTGCAGGTGATTCTTGTAAGGACGACGGGAATAAAATAAACCATGTCAAAGTATTACTGCTCTTCAACATTCAAAACTATAATAATAGCAGAGATTACTATTCTCCTTGTCTACTTGTGCGCTGGATATTCTCCTTGTGAGCTGGAGATTCTACTTGTGCGCTGGAGATTCTACTTGTGAGCTGGAGATTGTACTTGTGAGCTGGAGATTCTACTTGTGCGCTGGAGATTCTACTTGTTAGCTGGAGATTCTACTTGTGCGCTGGAGATTCTACTTGTGCGCTGGAGATTCTACTTGTGAGCTGGAGATTCTACTTGTGTGCTGGAGATTCTACTTGTGCGCTGGAGATTCTACTTGTGCGCTGGAGATTCTACTTGTGAGCTGGAGATTGTACTTGTGAGCTGGAGATTGTACTTGTGCGCTGGAGATTCTACTTGTGTGCTGGAGATTCTACTTGTGCGCTGGAGATTCTACTTGTGAGCTGGAGATTCTACTTGTGCGCTGGAGATTCTACTTGTGCGCTGGAGATTCTCCTTGTGCGCTGGAGATTCTACTTGTGCGCTGGAGATTCTACTTGTGCGCTGGAGATTCTACTTGTGCGCTGGAGATTCTACTTGTTAGCTGGAGATTCTACTTGTGCACTGGAGATTCTAGTTGTGCGCTGGAGATTCTACTTGTGCGCTGGAGATTCTACTTGTGAGCTGGAGATTGTACTTGTGAGCTGGAGATTGTACTTGTGCGCTGGAGATTCTACTTGTGTGCTGGAGATTCTACTTGTGCGCTGTAGATTCTACTTGTGAGCTGGAGATTCTACTTGTGCGCTGGAGATTCTACTTGTGCGCTGGAGATTCTCCTTGTGCGCTGGAGATTCTACTTGTGCGCTGGAGATTCTACTTGTGCGATGGAGATTCTACTTGTGCGCTGGAGATTCTACTTGTGCGCTGGAGATTCTACTTGTGCGCTGGAGATTCTACTTGTGAGCTGGAGATTGTACTTGTGCGCTGGAGATTCTATTTGTGCGCTGGAGATTCTACTTGTGAGCTGGAGATTCTACTTGTGCGCTGGAGATTCTACTTGTGCGCTGGAGATTTTACTTGTGAGCTGGAGATTGTACTTGTGCGCTGGAGATTCTACTTGTTAGCTGGAGATTCTACTTGTGAGCTGGAGATTCTACTTGTGCGCTGGAGATTCTCCTTGTGCGCTGGAGATTCTACTTGTGAGCTGGAGATTCTACTTGTGTGCTGGAGATTCTACTTGTGCGCTGGAGATTCTACTTGTGCGCTGGAGATTCTACTTGTGCGCTGGAGATTTCAGCTGAAAATCATCAATACCATTTTAATAATCATGTGAGCTGTCAGGTCTGATATTTGTCTACATTGGGCTATCAGACCCAGACATACTTGTTACTGTTTATGGGATGGGTTTGGGGGTGTGCTACCCCTGTGTTGGTGTGACTGGGCTGCTCCAGGTCAGCACACCCTACCTTTTTATTAACACTTATGTTTTTCCCTATCACATTGTATGTATTATTTTAATCACACCTTCACTCCCTTACATAACACCTATGTGCTTCTTTTTAACCCTTGCTAACTTTTATTTGTGTGCTGCCCTGGAGTGGTCGGCCTGTGCCGGCATGTTGGGGGCCCACACCCCAGACCCATACCAGTATTAGGGACCCACAGTGACAGAGATGCCTTGACGACGGCCTGGGGGCTTAGCCCTATATCTGCAGATATATGCAGCCAAGATCTCTGTATTATCTGATTATTATGTAGATATTTCTCACTCAGTGTGCAATTGGGATACAAAATGTTTTTTTCCTAGCCTGATATTTGTCTAGTTTGCTGTCTTTAATCTAAATCAGCCACACTGTACATATCTGCTATCAATCTCAAAAATACATCATTTTGTCTTTGGCAGAATTGTGTGGGAGAATTGAGGCTTGATTTTGACATATTGGAAGTTTGCAGCGACAGCTGCAGATTAATTGATTATTGAAGCTTGGAACATGGCCAAAGAAAGTAACCAATGACGATATATTTGCATATAAAAAATGGGCGGAGCACTGCAAATATTGGCGATACCTGCTGTAAACCCTCTACAGTTTTTCAAACACAGGCGGAAATTTACTAAGATGGGAGTTATATTTCACACGTGATGTTGCTATAGGCAACCAATCATATCCTTTCTATTATATTCTAGAGGGTGCTAAATAGGTAAGTAGTAGATTTTGATTGGTTGCCCGTAGCAACATCCCATGTGATGTGAATCAGACCCTAAGCAAGGAAATGTAATAAGATGGGAGTTCTGTTTCACAGAACCAATTGTTGGGTAACCAATCAGAATCTACGTCTTATTTATTTAGCATCTTCTAGATGATAATAGATAGTACCTGATTAGTTACCCATCGCAACATCCCATCTGAAATAGAACTCCCACCTTAGTAAATATCTCCCATTGGTAGGATGTATTAAGCCTTAACAAGAGATAAATATAAGGGTGATAAGGAGAGATAAATGTCCAGCCAATCACCTGCTAACTATCATTTATTTATTTATTTATTTACAGTTTCTTATATAGCGCAGCAGATTCCGTTGCGCTTTACAATAGTAGACAGTGATAAGACAAACTGGGTAACAACAGACAGACTTGAAGGTAGGAGGGCCCTGCTGCAAGCTTACAATCTATAGGGATATAGGGGGGAAACATAAGGACAGGCACTAGTAATAGCATAGTTGTTACAAGTCCAGAAGGGAAGCTATATAATACATATTGTAAGTGCCTCGGAGGGTTATGCATGTAGAACTTAAATATGATAGGCTTGCCTGAAGAGGTGAGTTTTCAGGGAACGCTTGAAAGTTTGGAGACTGGTGGAGAGTCTTAATGTGCGTGGAAGGGCATTCCATAGGATGGGAGCAGCCCGATAAAAGTCCTGTAATAATGAATGGGAGCTAGTGATCCGTGCAGAAGAAAGACACAGATCTTGTGTAAAGCGTAGTGGTCGAGATGGGAGATATTTTGTGATAAGTGCAGGGATATATGCTGGTGCAGTATGCTTAATTGCTTTATAAGCAAGTAGAAGTGTTTTATATTGAATACGGTAATATACAGGCAACCAATGGAGGGACTGGCAGAGCGGATCAGCAGACGATGAGCGTCTTGCAAGGAAGATCAGCCTAGCAGCAGCATTTAAAATTGATTGCAGTGGTGAGAGTCTGTTCTTGGGAAGACCAGTTAGGAGACTATTGCAATAATCAATGCGGGATATAATGAGTGCATGGATAAGAGATTTGGTAGTGTCTTGTGTGAGATAGGGTCGTATTTTGGATATGTTTTTTAGATGCATGTAACATGATTTGGAGACAGATTGAATGTGGGGAAGAAAGGACAGTTCAGAGTCGAGGATGACCCCTAAGCAACGAGCTTGTGGAGTAGGGTAGATTATCGAGTTGTCAACAGCGATGGAGATGTCAGGATGGTAACTGTTCTTAGTTGGCGGTAATATAAGTAATTCCTTTTGGAAATATTGAGTTTGAGTTGGCGACAAGACATCCAAGATGAGATGGCAGAGAGACAATCAGAAATTCGACCCAAAACCACTGGTGACAACTCTGGGGTTGATAGATAGATTTGAGTATCATCAGCATACAAGTGATACTGAAATCCGAAAGAGCTGATTAGTTTGCCAAGAGAGGAGGTATAGATTGAGAAGAGCAGAGGACCTAAGACTGAACCTTGCGGAACTCCGACTGACAGAGGTAATGAAGAGGAAGTAGAGTTAGAGAAGCGAACACTGAAAGAGCGATCAGATAGGTAAGATGTGAACCAGGAAAGGGCTGTATCATTAAGACCTAGGGAGTGTAGTGTTTGTAAGAGAAGAGAGTGATCGACGGTGTCAAATGCAGCAGAAAGATCAAGAAGAATAAGTAGTGAGTAATGGCCTTTAGACTTAGCCGTTACCAGATCATTCACCACTTTAGTCAGTGCTGTCTCAGTGGAGTGTTGAGAGTGAAAACCTGACTGAAGTGGGTCTAATAGGGTGTTAGAGTTAAGAAAGTTTGTGAGGCGAGAGTAGACAAGTCTCTCCAGTAGCTTGGAGAGGCATGGGAGCTGAGATATAGGACGATAGTTAGAGAGAGAGTTAGGGTCAGAATTCTGTTTTTTTAGAATAGGAGTTATCACTGCATGTTTGAGCAGAGAAGGAAAAGTACCAGTAGTAAGAGAGAGATTGCAGATTTTAGTTAAGGTTGGAATAATCACAGGAGATAGATTTTTAATGACTTGCGCAGGTATAGGATCGAGAGGAGAGGTAGTAGAGTAAGAGGATAAGAAGAGTGCGGATACTTCCTTTTCATTTGTGGGCTCAAATGAAGAGAAAGTGCCAGAGGGTTCAGGTGGTAAAGAAAGAGGGTTAGAGGTTGTGGAAGAGCATACCATTTCATCTTGGATGTTATCAATCTTGTCCTTAAAGTAGGAGGCTAGTTCTTGTGCACTGATGGTAGCCGGTGGGGGAGGAGGGAGAGGGTACAGAAGAGACTTAAAGGTGTTAAAAAGTCACTTAGGGTTGGTGGCATGAGAAGAGATGAGAGATTGGTAGTATGTTTGTTTGGCAGTGTCCAAAGCATTGCTGTAGGAGTAGTAGCTAGTTTTATATGCGAGGAAATCAGTCGTACTACGAGATTTGCACCATTGGCGTTCTACTTTACGTGACTGATTTCGTAGTTGTCTTGTTGTTTTGGTGTGCCACGGTTGGCATCTAAGCCTACGTGGGGTGTAATGGGTAGCTGGAGCCACGTCATCAAGGGCTGTTTCAAGGGTCTGGTAGAGGTGGGAAACAGCAGAGTCAGGAGAGGTAAATGTAGAAATTAGTGAGAGCTGTTATTGCAGGGAGGTGGTAAGTTGTGGAAAATTAATTGCATTAGTATTTCTGCGGGTTAGAGTAGGCTTGCATGATTTCAGTGTCAGTGAGCTTGGGGTAATGGAAGAGAGTGAGAGGGTAATGAGATTGTGATCAGAGAGAGGGAAGGGAGTGTTAGTAAAATCAGAGACTGAGCTGGAGTGGTCGGCCTGTGCCGGCATGTTGGGGGCCCACACCCCAGACCCATACCAGTATTAGGGACCCACAGTGACAGAGATGCCTTGACGACGGCCTGGGGGCTTAGCCCTATATCTGCAGATATATGCAGCCAAGATCTCTGTATTATCTGATTATTATGTAGATATTTCTCACTCAGTGTGCAATTGGGATACAAAATGTTTTTTTCCTAGCCTGATATTTGTCTAGTTTGCTGTCTTTAATCTAAATCAGCCACACTGTACATATCTGCTATCAATCTCAAAAATACATCATTTTGTCTTTGGCAGAATTGTGTGGGAGAATTGAGGCTTGATTTTGACATATTGGAAGTTTGCAGCGACAGCTGCAGATTAATTGATTATTGAAGCTTGGAACATGGCCAAAGAAAGTAACCAATGACGATATATTTGCATATAAAAAATGGGCGGAGCACTGCAAATATTGGCGATACCTGCTGTAAACCCTCTACAGTTTTTCAAACACAGGCGGAAATTTACTAAGATGGGAGTTATATTTCACACGTGATGTTGCTATAGGCAACCAATCATATCCTTTCTATTATATTCTAGAGGGTGCTAAATAGGTAAGTAGTAGATTTTGATTGGTTGCCCGTAGCAACATCCCATGTGATGTGAATCAGACCCTAAGCAAGGAAATGTAATAAGATGGGAGTTCTGTTTCACAGAACCAATTGTTGGGTAACCAATCAGAATCTACGTCTTATTTATTTAGCATCTTCTAGATGATAATAGATAGTACCTGATTAGTTACCCATCGCAACATCCCATCTGAAATAGAACTCCCACCTTAGTAAATATCTCCCATTGGTAGGATGTATTAAGCCTTAACAAGAGATAAATATAAGGGTGATAAGGAGAGATAAATGTCCAGCCAATCACCTGCTAACTATCATTTATTTATTTATTTATTTACAGTTTCTTATATAGCGCAGCAGATTCCGTTGCGCTTTACAATAGTAGACAGTGATAAGACAAACTGGGTAACAACAGACAGACTTGAAGGTAGGAGGGCCCTGCTGCAAGCTTACAATCTATAGGGATATAGGGGGGAAACATAAGGACAGGCACTAGTAATAGCATAGTTGTTACAAGTCCAGAAGGGAAGCTATATAATACATATTGTAAGTGCCTCGGAGGGTTATGCATGTAGAACTTAAATATGATAGGCTTGCCTGAAGAGGTGAGTTTTCAGGGAACGCTTGAAAGTTTGGAGACTGGTGGAGAGTCTTAATGTGCGTGGAAGGGCATTCCATAGGATGGGAGCAGCCCGATAAAAGTCCTGTAATAATGAATGGGAGCTAGTGATCCGTGCAGAAGAAAGACACAGATCTTGTGTAAAGCGTAGTGGTCGAGATGGGAGATATTTTGTGATAAGTGCAGGGATATATGCTGGTGCAGTATGCTTAATTGCTTTATAAGCAAGTAGAA
The DNA here is from genome assembly GCF_055691185.1 of Crinia signifera. Taxonomy (NCBI): domain Eukaryota; kingdom Metazoa; phylum Chordata; class Amphibia; order Anura; family Myobatrachidae; genus Crinia; species Crinia signifera. The sequence goes on from NC_139227.1 coordinate 108,543,174, forward strand.
GTGTTTTATATTGAATACGGTAATATACAGGCAACCAATGGAGGGACTGGCAGAGCGGATCAGCAGACGATGAGCGTCTTGCAAGGAAGATCAGCCTAGCAGCAGCATTTAAAATTGATTGCAGTGGTGAGAGTCTGTTCTTGGGAAGACCAGTTAGGAGACTATTGCAATAATCAATGCGGGATATAATGAGTGCATGGATAAGAGATTTGGTAGTGTCTTGTGTGAGATAGGGTCGTATTTTGGATATGTTTTTTAGATGCATGTAACATGATTTGGAGACAGATTGAATGTGGGGAAGAAAGGACAGTTCAGAGTCGAGGATGACCCCTAAGCAACGAGCTTGTGGAGTAGGGTAGATTATCGAGTTGTCAACAGCGATGGAGATGTCAGGATGGTAACTGTTCTTAGTTGGCGGTAATATAAGTAATTCCTTTTGGAAATATTGAGTTTGAGTTGGCGACAAGACATCCAAGATGAGATGGCAGAGAGACAATCAGAAATTCGACCCAAAACCACTGGTGACAACTCTGGGGTTGATAGATAGATTTGAGTATCATCAGCATACAAGTGATACTGAAATCCGAAAGAGCTGATTAGTTTGCCAAGAGAGGAGGTATAGATTGAGAAGAGCAGAGGACCTAAGACTGAACCTTGCGGAACTCCGACTGACAGAGGTAATGAAGAGGAAGTAGAGTTAGAGAAGCGAACACTGAAAGAGCGATCAGATAGGTAAGATGTGAACCAGGAAAGGGCTGTATCATTAAGACCTAGGGAGTGTAGTGTTTGTAAGAGAAGAGAGTGATCGACGGTGTCAAATGCAGCAGAAAGATCAAGAAGAATAAGTAGTGAGTAATGGCCTTTAGACTTAGCCGTTACCAGATCATTCACCACTTTAGTCAGTGCTGTCTCAGTGGAGTGTTGAGAGTGAAAACCTGACTGAAGTGGGTCTAATAGGGTGTTAGAGTTAAGAAAGTTTGTGAGGCGAGAGTAGACAAGTCTCTCCAGTAGCTTGGAGAGGCATGGGAGCTGAGATATAGGACGATAGTTAGAGAGAGAGTTAGGGTCAGAATTCTGTTTTTTTAGAATAGGAGTTATCACTGCATGTTTGAGCAGAGAAGGAAAAGTACCAGTAGTAAGAGAGAGATTGCAGATTTTAGTTAAGGTTGGAATAATCACAGGAGATAGATTTTTAATGACTTGCGCAGGTATAGGATCGAGAGGAGAGGTAGTAGAGTAAGAGGATAAGAAGAGTGCGGATACTTCCTTTTCATTTGTGGGCTCAAATGAAGAGAAAGTGCCAGAGGGTTCAGGTGGTAAAGAAAGAGGGTTAGAGGTTGTGGAAGAGCATACCATTTCATCTTGGATGTTATCAATCTTGTCCTTAAAGTAGGAGGCTAGTTCTTGTGCACTGATGGTAGCCGGTGGGGGAGGAGGGAGAGGGTACAGAAGAGACTTAAAGGTGTTAAAAAGTCACTTAGGGTTGGTGGCATGAGAAGAGATGAGAGATTGGTAGTATGTTTGTTTGGCAGTGTCCAAAGCATTGCTGTAGGAGTAGTAGCTAGTTTTATATGCGAGGAAATCAGTCGTACTACGAGATTTGCACCATTGGCGTTCTACTTTACGTGACTGATTTCGTAGTTGTCTTGTTGTTTTGGTGTGCCACGGTTGGCATCTAAGCCTACGTGGGGTGTAATGGGTAGCTGGAGCCACGTCATCAAGGGCTGTTTCAAGGGTCTGGTAGAGGTGGGAAACAGCAGAGTCAGGAGAGGTAAATGTAGAAATTAGTGAGAGCTGTTATTGCAGGGAGGTGGTAAGTTGTGGAAAATTAATTGCATTAGTATTTCTGCGGGTTAGAGTAGGCTTGCATGATTTCAGTGTCAGTGAGCTTGGGGTAATGGAAGAGAGTGAGAGGGTAATGAGATTGTGATCAGAGAGAGGGAAGGGAGTGTTAGTAAAATCAGAGACTGAGCACAGCCTGGTGAAAACAAGGTCAAGGTAGTGGCCTTCCTCATGAGTAGAGGAGTCAGACCACTGGGAGAGGCCGAGAGAGGAGGTTAGAGAGAGGAGTTTGGAAGCATGCAAAGATGGTGGACTGTCAATAGCAATATTGAAGTCACCCAGGATGACAGTGGAGATGTCAGGGGATAAGAAATGGGGGAGCCAAGCAGAGAAATCTTCTAGAAATTGAGTTTTGGGAAGCCCAGGTGGGCGATAGATAGCAGCAACACGCAGAGAGAAAGGGGAAAAAACTCTAATAGAGTGAACTTCAAATGATGTAAATGTTAGTGAAGGAACTGGTGGTAGAACTGAGTATGTGAAGTCTTGTGACAGTAATATACCAACCCCACCTCCTTTACAGTTACCAGGCCTGGGGGTGTGAGTGAAGTGGAAACCACCATGTGACAGTGCGGCAGGCGAGGCCGTGTCTGATTGTGTGAGCCAGGTTTCTGTAACTGCCAGCAGGTTGAATTTGTTAGAGATAAAGAGGTCATGGATGGTTGTTAATTTATTGCAAACCGAGCGTGCATTCAATAGGGCACATTTAAGTTGTTTGGAGTGTGGTGGGAGGCATGTGATATTTATGAGGTTAGCCGAATTTCTAGGCATACAACCAGTAAACTCTGAGTGGGACAGGTGTTACAGGCTGTTTTTGAAAAAAGTCAGTAAGGAGCTGATTGGCTGGATGTTTATCTCTCCTTATCACCCTTGCATTTATCTCTTGTTAAGGCTTAATACATCTGCCCCTAAGTTTCTTAAATACCAAATAACACATATTTCCCTAAATGAAATGTTTTCTATTCCTTGATTTAATCTCATTGCTGCCGTTTACCTGTAAATAGTAATTTCCTCCCGGTTCCTTTACATCTTCAGAAGAGCAGTAAATATTCTCATCACTAGAACGTTAAGGTCAATGGATCAGACAATTCCACTAGGCTTTGTTATTTTGTCAGTGCTTGCCTGGTCCTTTGTTACATTGTGTGATTCATCTTTACTGAATAGTTATTATTCAAGGAAATCAAATTTATGCAAATGTGAACATTTTATTTTTAAAGAAAGCAGAATGAACGATAATTTAGCAGACTTCCTCTCCGCAATTCACAGAGAACCTGATTCACATGCAAAGCTGTGAAATTCACAGGTCTGCGTGTCGTTTAAATGCCACCCACCGCCCGCGCAAACAGCCTTCCCCCACCAGGCACCCCGATATACCTACACGCTTGTGATTGGATGTTTAGCAGAAACATTCATTCGCAGCCTTGTCTGCAGGGACAGAATCATTTGATGGTTAATGACCATCGAATGATTTCACAGGCGCTCGCAGCTGTAAGACACCTATCTCAGTGGCATAACTATAGCACCGCAGCGCCCGCAACCGCGGGGGGGGGGCGCTATGCATGTGCGGGCGCCGGGGGCTGCAGTGCTATAGATACGTTACACCCCGCCGCCCGCCGCCCGGTGCACCAACCCCCGCAAACCCCCCCATCACCAGTCTTTACCTGTGTTCAGTATGCGCTGGTCCCGGCTCCCTTCTTCTGCTGAGGACCACCACAAAATGGCCGCCCCTATATAGCACACAGTTCTCTGAAACTGTCTGCTGTATGGGGGCGGACATTTTGTGGTGGTCCTCATAGCAGAAGAAGGGAGCCGGGACCAGCGCGTACTGAACCTAGGTAAGACTGTGGGGGTTGGTGCGGCGGGCGGCGGGCGCAGGGGCGGGTAAGTGACTGGGCGCCCTCCCTTTAACGTCGGGGGGGCGCCCAAAATGTAGTTATGCCGCTGACCTATCTGGTGTCTTACATCCGTGGATCCCGTACAGGAAGGGCAGCTGCCCGCTCCCCACACCCGCATTACCGATCCATTAACATGCTGGGCGTTCCTATTAGTGCAGCCCATCGCCGACGCACTGCACTGCTAGGTGTGAACGGGATGTCGAACAAGCAGTTTGCCACGCCCCCTCGCACCAAGCGGCTGCACAGGCGCATAAAAGCATACATGCATGCGCAGTTACTCTCCATTGCTCCTCTGCGCACACGCAGAATCATTAGAATCACCCCCAGAATGGATTTGGCTGCAGTATATTCCATGAATATAATGACCAACTATGAAGCTCACAAAGTGATATTTCTGCTATTGGGATCATAAGAGCCAAATAATTGCTTTTATTTAAAAGTGCTGATAAATTGTTCCTGTCCCCCTGTCAGATTCCCAGCACTGCCGTCTCCTGGGCTCACTATTGCCGTCTCCTGGGCTCACTATTCATGATTCAGGATCATATAACATCGTCTTTGGTTCCAAATTCTCCTAACAAAAAATAACAGTAATGAAGATTGAAAGGGAATTCTCTCCCAGCATTCAGTTTACTATAGTTACAGGAATGTTTATATTTTATTAGTTTTCGCAATAAGATATTATAGTACAGGTAGAGTATCCCCGGGACCACAAGCATTTTGGCTAAGGAATTTTTCTGGTTTTTGGATATTGTTTTAACATACTTACATGGTCCCCCTGGCGTCCACGGCGTCCCCTGGCGTCCACGGCAGCATAGGTGCCAATTCTGTGGGTGCTCAAGGGCCCGAGCACCCACGGAAATTGATGAGCACCCACGGGCCTGAGTCCCGCTGCTGGGCCGCCATATTACTTTGCTAATTTGCGCCTGCAGCACCCACATCGCCAGACCCACCACCTGGGAAACAGTATGCCGGGAAGAGTGTATTCTGTCCGCGGAGTACCTGCACTGTGGTGGCATTTATATACCTGCACTGTGGGGGCATTTATGTACCTGCACTGCGGGGGCATTTATGTACCTGCACTGTGGGGGCGTTTATGTACCTGCACTCTGGGGGCATTTATGTACCTGCACTATGGGGGCATTTATGTACCTGCACTGTGGGAACATTTATGTACCTGCACTGTGGGGGCATTTATGTACTTGTGCCTGCACTGTGGGGGCATTTATGTACATGCACTGTGGGGGCATTTATGTACCTGCACTGTGGGGGCATTTATGTACCTGCACTGTGGGGGCATTTATGTACAGTACCTGCACTGTGGGGGCATTTATATACCTGCACTGTGGGGGCATTTATGTACCTGCACTGTGGGGTTATTTATGTACCTGCACTGTGGGGCCATTTATGTACCTGCACTGTGGGGCATTTATATACCTGCACTGTGGGGGGCATTTATGTACCTGCACTGCGGGGGCATTTATGTACCTGCACTGTGGGGGCGTTTATGTACCTGCACTCTGGGGGCATTTATGTACCTGCACTATGGGGGCATTTATGTACCTGCACTGTGGGAACATTTATGTACCTGCACTGTGGGGGCATTTATGTACTTGTGCCTGCACTGTGGGGGCATTTATGTACATGCACTGTGGGGGCATTTATGTACCTGCACTGTGGGGGCATTTATGTACCTGCACTGTGGGGGCATTTATGTACAGTACCTGCACTGTGGGGGCATTTATGTACCTGCACTGTGGGGTTATTTATGTACCTGCACTGTGGGGCCATTTATGTATGTGGAACTCTGTTGCCGTAATTAGTATATTGGAGACAACTGTGCTCCATAATATAAATTGGTAGTATTTTGTGGCCACACCCATTCCCCATGAAGACACTCCTCTATATTTTTGGCTTTAGCCCCCACCAGCAAACACGTAAATCGGCACCTATGCACGGCAGCCTTCAGAATCTTCTTCCGAAGTCCCAGGGGTGGGCCCGGGCCCTATCCTCTGTCAGGGTGACCAATAATACTATGTTTTAGGATCTCACTTTGCTTCCAAAAGGTCAAAGGTCTATTTTTTGTACATCTACAACCATTCATCTCATTGGCAAAAGTGGAGTAACTCGCTCTCCAGTTGGAAAGTGTGGGCTTCATATTTCAATAAAGTCTTCTCTACATGTACGTGCGGGGATGCCTGTGGTGAACATCAGACATGAATACAGCTGTAGTTATATAATCAGTAATAATCTCTGACAGCAACAATACCGTTAATGGTTGTAATGAATTAATAACTATGGCCCTTATTCTGATCGGTGCGGATATTCCCGCATTCTTACGGAGCGGTCCGCACGCCACGGTGTTTTGCCGCATGCGGCCATCGTCCGTAGAAACGCCCACGTGTCCTCCGCATTCGGACGGACTCACTCTTTAAGAACAGGGCGTGTTTACGGACGACATACAAACCATGCGTGTGCGGGAGAAACACTCCGATTCTGCACGGTATTACAGAGTATTACAGAGTATGCTCGGAAATACCGCATCCGACCGGGAGCCAAGCGGTGCTACCGCCCGTAAGCGGAGTATTTACGCCAAACAACCCACTATTAAGTATCTTCTGCAATACATCACATGACCCACTTATTCAATTACCTATCCTCATAAAAAACTGCTTATTTGGAATTGGAATCAATTAGATGCCAATATATCCTTACAAGCATGCCTAACACATGCATTGCACACATTAACCCTTACAGCAATTGAAGTGCAATGGTTTCAATTAAAGCACTGACAAGCGTCCTATTAGTGAGTAATGAGTAAAGGAGTCGATTCTATTGGGTTCAGGTGTTAATGCTTGTAGTCATTAGGCGTACGTTCGCCTACCGCATGAACGAGTGGTGTCCGCAAAGCAATAGTACACTTGTGGACACCGCACATTTCTTCCCTTTTTGATCGCGTGCATTCGGAGTGCTATCCGAATGTACGCCCCCCAACATAAGTGTACTCCCCCGTGTCCGCCCATGTTTCCGCCCCGTTTTGCCCACTTTGAAACTACGCCCATGTGTCATTCCGCATGACGCCCATAATACGCCCATATTTCCCGACTGATTGCGGGGAACAGTTTGGGACGGGATTTGGCCGAACTGGTACGGAGTCAAGGCCTGGCACATGCGCGTTGCGTTCTCCACGCATGCGCAGACGGCGTAAAGACGCGATCCGAAAGTATGCGGTAAAGTCCGCGTCAATCAGAATAAGGGCCTAAATTCTGTGGGGAAGGGGATGTGTACAAGGCTGCCGCTCCAGGGAATAATGGATTATATATCTTCATAGACAGTTCTAGCTTGATAATCACATGCTCAACAGCTACTGATTTCCACAGGAGTTTCTAAATAGCATTTGATAACCGCTTGAGGCTTTGTATTGAAAAAAAAAGAAAATGTATATTTATCAAACATATATGGCAAAAAGTGCTTCAACAACATCCCATTTATCGCTAATGTGAAGTGAATATAATTTAGGGCCTTATTCTGGTTCATTCTTTCTGACAAAATCCTTCTTAGATGGGCAAAACCATGTGAACTGCAGGTGGGGCAGATGTAACTTGTGCAGAGAGAATTAGATTTGGGTGGGGTTTTACTTCAAAGTGAGATCTATATTGCAGTGTAAAATCATGCAGTCAGTATTTTCCCTGCACAGAAACAAAATTACTCACCCAAATCTAACTCTCTCTGCACATGTTACATCTGCCCCCCTGCACTGCACATGGTTTTGTCCATCTAAGAAGGATTTTGTCAGAAAGAATGAACCAAAATAAGGCCCTTAATGAGCATCTATATACAGTATGCCACTATGCATTATCTCTTTGTGTATACATAAAATGAGTAGGCGAGTGAGGGATAATTAACTGCGCCATCGGATACATTATAAAATCAGCAGATGAGTGTCAAGAATACATGTGCACAGGCTTATTGTAAGCATACTTGCCTACTTTTGAAAACTAGTTTGAAGGAGATTATAGTTGGTAAAAGAATTTTGCACAGTGCCCCATTGAGGGGGCGTGTCATGCTCCACCCAAAGGGCGTGTCTAGTTCCATATATGGAGATATTGTGAAAATAGAATGTGAACGTGGCACCTAGAAGCGTGGGTGTGCACTGCTACATCTGTTAAGGAATCATTTAAAATTACTTATATGAAAATGTAGATGAGCCCAAAGCAGTTAGTAAGAGATACTATACTTGGTAAAGTGCTGGGAAATGGTGCAGATGATTCAATGTAAATGTATCTATCTCTTATTCCTTTTTTCCCCCAAAAAAGTAACAGTGTAATGTGGGCTAGGTGACATGAGGGAGATTGCTAGACTAATGAGGGAGAGAGGGAGATTGCTGCTATGTCAGGGAGTCTCCTGCAGAATGCAGGAGGGGAGGTAACTATGATGTAACAGTGTAATGTGGGCTAGGTGACATGAGGGAGATTGCTAAACTAATGAGGGAGAGAGGGAGATTGCTGCTATGTAAGGAAGTCTCCTGCAGAATGCAGGAGGGGAGGTAACTATGATGTAACAGTGTAATGTGGGCTAGGTGACATGAGAGAGATTGCTAGACTAATGAGGAAGAGAGGGAGATTGCTGCTATGTCAGGGAGTCTCCTGCAGAATGCAGGAGGGGAGTAACTATGATGTAACAGTGTAATGTGGGCTAGGTGAGATGAGGAAGATTGCTAGACTAATGAGGGAGAGAGGGAGATCGCTGCTATGTCAGGGAGTCTCCTGTAGAATGCAGGAGGTTAGGCAAGTATGATTCTAAGACAGAAATAATACTAAAATGGTCTTACTGTATATCCAACTTGTATATATACAAAAAAAAAATGTCTCTTTCTGTACCTTATGTATAAGCTTTAAAGTAGGTTACATTTAAGCTTCCTTGCACAGATGGTTCCAGGAAGTGTTTGTGATATTCATAAAGTAGTCTTCTAGGGAGAGATGTATCAACCTTGGAGACAGACAAAATGGAGAGAAACAAATTACCAATCAGCTACTGTTGTATTTTAAACACGGCCTGTAAATGGCCGAAGCTGATTGGTTGATAGTCTCTTCTCAAGGTTTGAAACATTTCAAATACTGTCGGTGCTCAGAGTAAATATAAACAATGGTTTAGTTTGATATTCAGAATAATCAATATTGGATCATCAACAAGTTGTGGTCAACTTCTAAAAACTTTTCCTGAAAAAGTCCTGTAAGAATTGCAGTCAATTACATTTAAAATAATATTTTGTGTATACTTTAAAAATGTGACATCTAAGTGGACTGGCCCACAGGCGTACATGGGAAACCCACTGTGGGCCCCACTGCCTGTGGGCCCTACTTCTCCTTAGGGCTATGGTGCATTTTCTACAGTGCATTGCCATTATTAATCTGGTACATCAGGCATTCCAAACCACAGTCCTCAAGGCACACCAACAGTGCAGGTTTTAGTGATATCCAGGCTTCAGCACAGATGGTTTAATCAGAATCCCTCAGGTACTAATTAAGTCACCTGTGCTGAAGCCTGGATATCTACAAAACCTGCACTGTTGGTGTGCCTTGAGGACCGTGGTTGGGAATGCCTGTGGTACATTATCATGCAGCCACTAGCAGTAATTACTATACAGATGTAGCGCCTCTCAGTCGGCGCTGGGAATCACCAAGAGCTGGCGGAGAGGCGTCCATCTGACGGGGACACACGAGCGTCTCACATGCTCACGCATCCCCATCACTCAGCGGCGGGGAGCCGAATCCCCGCCCGTCTCTGCTTCAGGGAGACGGGCAGGGTTCAGGGGGTTGCGGGCAGTGATGGGGGAGCTGCGGGGAGACGGCAGCGGTGGGCTCAGACAGAACAGGGCAGTGAGCGTTTTGTGTGCGTGCACCCCCTTCCGTCTGATGTCAGGTACTGGTGGTTGGCAATAGAATCGCCAGGACCCACAAGAATGACAGGTGCTCCATCTGTATATACACATTGATATTGCACTCTCTAAGGGTTAGTCAAACCTCTGTGGCAGCTTGTCACACCCCCTCTGGAAATTAGCCACACCCCTAAACAGGGCCCCTATCACTTCATGTCCCAGTCTGACAGTCTAAGATGCAGTCTGTTTATGTGCCATCACTATAGGGAAACAGCATCAGATTTAGGGGGAGATTTTCTAAACTAAATATGCGGTAAAAACCTCGTTATCGGGGGTTTTACTGCATTTTGGGATGCTCTAAGCATCCCCTGCCAGGATACCGCGATGGGGGGCTTAAAAATCTGGCGATGCCCCATAGAAGCCTATGGGCTTCTACCGCGACCCACCGCCGCCGCTTTGCACCGACCCCCGCTGCCCCGCAGCCTCCCCCCCGCCCCTCACCTGTTGCCGGGCAGCACAGAGCTGTGCTGTCCGGACCTGTGACATCCTCCTCCCTGCACTATGATCCTCTTCCAGGTGCAGGGAGGAAGAGAGTCCGGCGCAGCAGCGGTGCCGGGTAAGTCAGGGAGGTGGGGGCCGCCGGGACCTGCCGGGACCCGCTGCCTCTCACCACAAAGGACAGTTCTTAACGCAAGACCTGTCCTTTGCTATAATTATCGCATATGTTAGAGCATATGCGATAATTATGTATGCAATGGGCAGCAAAGGGGGGTGAAGCTTGGCTGCGTATGTTTGAACATCCCACCCCTAGATCTGTATGCCCTGTATGCATATTTACTAAGCCTTGGATATGGATAAATTGGACAGAGATAAAGTATGTCGTTTTTCATACAAAGCCTACAACATACAGTTTAGGAGCAGATTGTCTGGTACTTTGGCCAAAATTTACCAAGATGGGAGTTCTATGGGCAACCAATCAAAATCTACCTCTTATTTATTTAACACCTTCTAGAAGATAATAGATAGTGTCTGATTTTATCTCAATCCAGGCTGATTACAAAGACAAAAAAAGGATATCGGGCTCAGATAAATATAAGAATATATGTATAATGTAAAGAATAAATTAATTAATATAATTATGGATTAGCCACAGTTTTAATTTAATGTTGGGCTGCTCCCACAAGAATGATCAAATTCAACAAGGAAAACAAAATATTGATAATTTAAGAGAGCGCACTGAGTTGATTAAATAATTATAATGTGTTTTTGGCCACATACATGTTAGGCTGCTAGAAAGAATGTTACAGTGTTGATCAATATGAGCAGTTGTGGAACTACAAGGCCCAGCATTATGAGCAATTTGAAAGTAGGAGCAGGCAATTTCTTGTGCATGACCTTGCTGGGCTATGTAGTTCCACAGCAGCACTTTACTTAGCATAACAATTCAAGTGAAGAATACAGTTAGAAAGCATTGCCATGTTTATTTAAGATTGCATGTGGTCACACTTACCAGCTCTGGATGGCGTTTGCGGCCTATCGGTATCCGCCACGTGCATACCAGGCAGGACCTCAGGGGGAGGGAGTATGATGCGCTTCAACTTCACCTCATAGGACGTGTAGCACACAGTGGTGGGGCTTCCTCCTCCATTCTTGGGGGCCTCCACCAACTCCATGGCCATTTTACTTTTCAACTGCCTTTTGATGTCATTGAACCTCTTCTTGACACTTCTGACCAGGCGCTTGTGCTGACTGATAGCGTTCACCGCCTGGGTGATGTCCTTCCACATAGCCCTTTTGCGCTGTGCAGTGGTCTTGTGGTGAGATTTGCCAAGTAACCGGTCAAACACAGGCATGATAGCCCGGACAAGTGCAGCATTTTCCTCATAGGAGAATCTGACCTTTCGGCCACTTTTTGTGCGGCCAGCTTCCACCTCCTTCTCCTCATTTTCTACTCCAGCCATGTACCCCTCCTCCTCCATGCCAGTGTCTTCCTCCTCCTCACCTCCATCTTCCTCCACCTCTGACATGTGGCCCTCCTGCAGCTGCTGTGGGGTATGGTCAAGGTCTTGGCTATAGGATGGGGATGCCAGCGGATCCTCCACCTCCTCCTGCTGGGGCTGGATGCCCAGGGCCTGGTCTGGGGCTGGCCTTGCTGTGGCCATGCTGCCTGCCACACTGCTGGCTCTCCCACTTGGCTGGCTGCTGCCACTGCTCCCTCTGCCACTGCTCCCTCTGCCACTGCTTCCTCTGCCACTCCTCACTCTGCCACTGCTCCCTCTGCCACTCCTCACTCTGCCACCAACACCTCTTCCTCTACTCACACTGCCACTGCTCCTCTCCATGCTCCTTACTTCCTATCAAAGAGTGAAATGGCGCCAGTGCCCCTTTATATAGGGGGTGTGATGCATAATGGAGGGGAGAGAGGTGGGCCAATAGGTTGGGGGGTTCTTAGTCATGCGGAGACAGTTTTGTAAATCGCACTCCGGTTGGTCCAAAACTCGCACATGACCGGCGGAAGAATTCGCACTTTTTTGTTACTTAAAATCGCACCACTTTGCCGCAACTCGCACCACTTCGCACTTTTCAGCCTCCAAAGCGCATCACATTAAATATGTGAATTATTACTAAAAAGTGCGATTTAAAAAAGGGCGAATAGCGGCGATGTGGTGCGCTAAAATAACATGCGCATTTATCACATCCCATAGAATGTCACCCTATATGTGATAAATAAAATAAAAAAAAAACATTGAAACATTCAGTAGTAGGGACCTATTAGAAATCAGTCGTATTATCTGTTTAGTTCTTTTCTTGTAAATCCCATTCTAGCGAGTGATATTCAATTCATAAATAGTAAACGTTTAATTAAGGAAAACATAGGCCCACTAACTGATACTAGTGAAAAAAGTGTTACTGAGGACAAGGGAAAAGCAAAACTGTTAAATGAGTTCTTCTCATCAGTATTTACTAAGGGAGAGCAGACTGTGGAACGAACATTTACCACAAACGGGACAAATAAGCCAGATCTCATTGTGGATTTTACGCCGAAGGAAATAATACTGAGGCTAAGCAAACTCAAACCAAATAAATCACCAGGGCCAGATGGGATTCATCCGAGGGTATTAATGGAATTAAGGGATGAACTAGCTACCCCCCTACATTATATCTTTAGCAAGTCACTATCGTCAGGTATAGTACCAAAAGATTGGAGAATAGCAGAGGTAGTGCCAATATTCAAAAAAGGAATAAAGGAAGATCCCGCTAATTACAGACCCGTTAGTTTAACATCAATTGTGGGTAAACTATTTGAAGGATTTTTAAGGGATGGTATCCAGGAATATTTAGATCATCACCGTCTACTCAGTACTAACCAACATGGGTTCGTGAAAAATCGTTCATGCCAAACTAATCTACTAGGGTTCTATGAAGAGGTCAGCAAAAACCTCGATAATGGAAATGCTGTAGATGTGATTTTCCTAGATTTCGCTAAAGCATTTGATACTGTCCCACACAAGAGATTGATTAATAAAATGGAGAACCTAGGATTGGGTGAAAATATTTGCAGATGGGTAGGGAATTGGCTATGTAATAGAAAACAAAGAGTGGTTGTGAATGGTGCCGTATCAGATATGATACCGGTACTAAGTGGAGTGCCCCAGGGTTCGGTTTTGGGGCCCATTTTGTTTAACATTTTTATTAACGATATTGGGATAGGGTTACTCAGCAATGTATCCATCTTTGCGGACGATACAAAACTTAGCAAAGTCATCAAATCATCTAAAGATGTCACCATGCATCAAAATGATCTTGCAATTCTAGATGAGTGGGCAAAAAAATGGAAGATGAGGTTCAATGTAGATAAATGTAAGGTTATGCACCTTGGGAGACACAACCAGTGTGCAAGTTACAACCTTAGTGGAGATGATCTGGGTAATTCCATACTTGAAAAGGATCTAGGAGTCCAAATAGACAGGAAACTAGGATGTAGTGCCCATTGTAATGTAGCTACAAAAAAGGCCAACAAAATTCTGGCATGTATGAAGAGGGGAATGGAAACTAGGGACTCAAGGGTAATTATGCCACTATATAAAGCATTGGTGAGACCTCACCTAGAGTACGGAGTACAGTTCTGGGCCCCACACTATAAAAAGGACATCATAGAATTAGAAAAAGTCCAAAGGCAAGCAACAAAGCTTATTAGGGGAATGGAGAATTTAAGCTACGGGGAGAGATTAAGCAATTTGAGACTATTTACATTAGAAAAGAGACGTTTAAGGGGGGACATGCTCAACATGTACAAGTATATCAAGGGCCAATACAAGGAACTGTCACACACCCTATTTTCTACTAGAAAGGAATCTAGGACGCGAGGGCATGAGTATAGATTAGAAGAAAAAAGATTTCATTCAGCTAGTAGAAAGAATTTCTTTACGGTCAGAACAGTCAAACTCTGGAACTCTCTTCCCAGAGAGGTGGTAACGGCTGGCTCATTAAATGCGTTCAAGGCAAAGTTGGACAAACATTTACTGGAGAAAAACATCCATGGGTACAAATAAGAAATATAATCTGTCTGTAAAATACCAGAACCTACCAAATCAGCAATAGATATCTATACCAGGTTGAACTAGATGGACGCAAGTCTTTTTTCAGCCTTACCTACTATGTAAATATGTAACTATGTAAGTCTATTGAGTGGTATACAATGCAGAGGACACTCTATTGAGTGGTATACAATGCAGAGAACACTCTATTGAGTGGAAAACAATGCAGAGGACACTCTATTGAGTGGTATATAATGCATGAAACATTATATTGAGTGGTATATATGCAGAGAGAATATCCTTTTAGCAGGGGTGTAAGCACAGTATTCGCTCCCTGAACTTGTCTATGTATTGGTGAGGTTCCTCTAATTTTTTATTATTCCTAAAGGCAAATGTATTACACAATCATAGTATGTGCCACTTCATTGCCAACATAGGATATCTAGGATGTTTCAAAGCTAGACTAGGTAAGGTGCAAGCACTGAGGTAATGGGACCCTTCTTTCAGGGGACCCCCGTACTATTACATTGCAGCTGTAGAGCCATTGTTGCGTACACATGGTGTGATTCTGACTCTCTACTATATAGTCAAAATCAAATAGAAAATAAGTCATAATTGCACAGTATTAAGCTGCATTCAATCTGCCCCACAGCATCAAAATTGAAAGCAGAAACAGACTGTGCAGGCAAGTCTATTTGCGCTATATTGAAAGGAGAGTCATGCTGTTCAATGCAGCATGGCCATCGCTCTCCCCCCACCATCCTTACCTCCCTGCCAGCTGTCGCAGCACCCTGCCGGGTTTCTGGCAGATGCCGATATTGAATCAATATTGTACCATGCGTATACACCTTATAAGCAGGTCAGGGACAAAGGGAGAGGGGCCTGGTATGGATGTGTTTCAAAACTGGATTAACAACTGGGTAGCCAGAGCCATCACATACTGGTTGGCCCCACATACAGCTACATCTGTGTGGCATAATGTTAACCGGCGAACTAAAGCCAGAGACTACGTCTTCATACACAGTGGTTCTTGCACCAGTGCCTTAAGCTTGGTACAGTCTGATACAATGGCCCTCATTCTAGTTGGCTCGGTCCCCAGCGATTTCGCAACAAAGACCCAGTGCCAGATTAAGATGTAAATGGGCCTGGAGCTGAAAAATATCAAGGGCCTATTATGCGCAATAATAGGGGTTGTGGCCAGCACCTAATAATGTGGGGCACGGGACCAGTGTTGTGGTTGGGTGGCGTGCTCATGGGTGTGTCTCTATATGTGTAAATACTTTTAACTAATTATATATGCCTGGAAAAGGAAAGGGTTTAGTAAAGGGTGAAAAATGGCAAAGAGGTTGGCATATGCAAGGGCCTGGCACACAAAAGAGGGAAAAAGTGCTGATGCAGTTTAATGCATAATTTATATATATATTAATATATATATATGTATATATATATATTCACTATACCAAACAATAGTGTCTTCAGCGCCCTATTCTAGCAATGTCCATATAATAAAATCAATAATAAGATCAAATAATTCTTTCATATATGTACAGAGGGATGCCGACACTCCAGTCCTCTATCGGTGGTAAATGCCTGGTGCCTTCACTATGCGGGCAGCTGCGCTGGACGCTGGATACAGGCGGGGGTGTAGCGCGGCACTCAGGACGGCGTTAGAATAGACAACAGGAGCCAAACTTGACGTTGATGTTTCAGCCTTGCGGCTTTTAGCTGTTTTGATAAAAGCCGCAAGGCTGAAACGTCAACGTCAAGTTTGGCTCCTGTTGTCTATTCTAACGCCGTCCTGAGTGCCGCACTACACCCCCGCCTATATATATATATATATTTATTTATATTTATTCCGACACTCACAGGATGCAGGGAGATATATTGCCGGGTGCCCAAAGGAGCACCCACAGGATGCCCATATCCTAAGATACTTGTGTGGTGTGGTGGCACTCCAGTCATAAAAAAAATACTGAAAGCTATTAAAGTATTAAAGATTATGCTACATTAGTGCTGCTTACCTACATGCTCATTGCTAGGGGTTCCATGCGCATTTCCAGGGGTTCCATGCTCATTGCCATGTGGGTTTACATGCTCATTGCCATGGTGTCATGGTAACTGGGGGACAGCTACCGCCGGGCAGAAGTGACAACCATTGACAGCCGGTCAGAGAGCCTGGTTCACTGCAGGTCCCGGCTATTTGAAATATTACCCCTTTCACACCAGAAAATGCAGGGGATCATGCAGCGACATTCCCGGGCTGGCCCCTTTTATACCAGCCTAGTCCCTGCATTTTCTGGTGTGAGGGGGGAGAGAAACCCACCCCTCTGCCCCCTTTAACCAGCTATATCTTTGGAACCAACAGACCCATTTACATGAGACAAATATCATATTGAAGAAATTTTGAGTGGGCTGTGAATGATTTTGGTCCTGTGAAACTGGGCCATTTGGTTCCAGAGTAATCTGCCCTCAAACAGCATAAACAGCCATGAAATTACATTTCAGAAACGTAATAATCGGTTTACCCACAATATCTATGGAACCAATTAACCCATAAGGACCAGTGTATCAGATTGAAGGCCCAGCGATTTGGGTTCGAGATTAACCTCAAACTTCTGTGATGCCGGATGGGGAACTGGCAGCCGGTTGGAGAATGGGCCTGGAGCTGCAGCTCCATCAGGCCCATTGTTAATCCGGCGCTGCAAAGACCGATGTAAAAACACTGCTCATGTGCATAATAGCATATCCGCATGTGCAGATCTTCGGTGCGGGTGACTGGCATAGTCGTCGTGGCACTTAATGATATCATATCATATTAGGATCCGGAGATCTAGGTTATAAATATATGGGGAAGCCCCAAGCAATCCATCGAGGCTTCTCTGAGCATTGAGGGTACCTACTGCTATATCTAGGTGCATGGAGCGGCACACCAACAATTAGCATAATCACAGAGAGGGAAACCAGTTAGAGGATTCTTACTTAGAGGCACTTCAGTTCATTTAACGTCTGATACCAGTTGCCAGCACACCCAAGCCATCTCATGCCCCCAGAGCCATTTGCAACATCTTTTTGCTGCTTTAAGTGAGTCCAATCCAGAGCAGGCTATGCTGCAGGTACCTACCTCCATCTATGAGTCTTGGTGGGTGAGCACATCTTCGAGCAGGGCCCTGGGTGTGGGTGTTGTGTCCAGGCACCACAACGGCACAAGCGCCTGATTGCGATCCAACTAACGCAACACCATATAACAGCAAGTGGTAACCGCATTATATGCTACTTTAAAAACTGAATTGTGGAACATTACTTACACTGCGTCCAGTTCGCTTCTGTTCATTTATTATGAGGATTACAAAATTATACAGTATATCAGAGTATATCAGAGTGCCGCCTTGACTTGGTGGCAGATGGCGGGCTCCCTGCCCGTATCCTCTTCAGGGAGATGGACAGGGTGAGGGGGGTTTGGGCAGCAGCAGGGAGGTGGTGGAGGGTGGCGGTGGGCTCCATCAGAACGAGGCATGCGAGCATCTCGTGCATGCACGCCCCGATCTGGCGGCTGGCAAGCCACGGCTGATGACAGTTTTTAATGCACCCAGAAATGAACCCAACTGTGTACATGGGCAGACTAGAAGGGCCAAGTGGTTCTTACCTGTTATCAAACTCTATGATTCTATGTGTCATCTCTCAACACTGATTAATAGGCAATAAATGCTGTACATACCTGTCCATACAGAATATCACCCAAAGCCGGGACCCTCTCTCGGTATAAGTCTGTTATTAGAATACTGAGTGGACAAAAGTGTTCTAAAAATTTGTGACCTTCATTATTGAACAGAAGATTGTTTGCTAAGAGACCTTTGTTCTGTGATTTGCCTGATAATTAACACGAATACTGTGAAAGTTAATCAAACACTTTAAATGAATTTATAACATTAATAAAACCTGTAGCAGCTTAACTGCAAAGAGTTATTTTGTAGTCGTTTATCATGCTGGTCTATGACCATGAAGCAGGAGAAAATGATAGTGGGTAACATCTGAGAAATATACATCTAGGCTGTAGGTTTAACATAATTATGACAGCTGCATAATTCTGATATTATCTGAATAACAGACAACTACTTAATATGCTGCTGCAGGTAGAATCTAATTTCCATATAGATAGTATACACTGGACAATATATAATGTGAGAAGAGCTGAATTAAGGATTCAGACCACACTACGTGTCCTTTAAATGCCCATCATCCCATGTTTGGCATCACACCTCCTCAAAGCCTTTTTCATGCCCATCAGACCCACCTACATGCCCATCAGACTGATACATGCCATTTGCATACCCATCACACCCAACTCTATATGCCCCTTGTATGCCCATTAGACACGACATACCATAAACCATCCTATATCAAGGCCGTCTTAACAGCATTGTAGGCCCTGTGCAAAGAAACGCATTTGCCCTCCCCCCCAACTCATTTTTGAGAAAAAAATTTAAACAAATACAAATAATAACAGGCCCCTCCTGTGGCCCCGTGCCATCTCTTCACTTGCTTCCATACAGTGAATGATTGTCAGCACTATGATTGGTGGATGGCTCCAGCCAATCAGCATGCTGACAGTCATTCACTTTTTGACTGCAGTTGGGAGGCAGGTAGAGAATGCTGGATCTGATTGGTGGATAGCTTCAGCCATCCACCAATCAGCATGATGACAGCCATTCACTGTCTGGCTGCCGGATGAGAAGCAGTAACAGAATGCTGCCTGGTCACTCTGTCTGTGTGTGATTGACAATCAGAGAGACCAGGCAGCATTCTCTCCTGCCTCCCAAGAAGCTCAGGAGGCAGGTGCCCACAACCCAATCTGCCCCAGCTCAAAGGCCCATAGAATTTGGGGGCTCTTTGGCAGCTGCCCATTGAGCCCATACATTAAGATGGACCTCTCCTATATTCCCATCAGATTTGCATATCTGCAGATTATACCATAGGGACCTTTTTACTTCATTGTCTTCCTGGTTAAAAGTCATTTTTGGATTAATCCCTTGAAAACAGACACATTTTTGTGAAAAGTATCCTCAAGATGTACTGTGACATACTAGCGATGGCAGTAGACATCTCTGATGTCACCTATAAGCTTTCTAATTCTGACACTGCACCTGTACCCATTACCCTCATGCTGTCTGACTAGAAGGCTTTGTACCACACTCTTTTCAAGATTTGATCCACGTCCAGTCTGTGTTATAACTGTAAGCAAGGCTATACTGTCCAAATAAATGCCCCCACTGGTTAAGTACTGGGCTGCTCATTGTCTCAGGACATCTGCTGCTTTGTACATACACCCCACCATACCACTGCCATGTACAGTTACATAGTTACATAGTAGGTGAGGATAAATAAAGACTTGCGTCCGTCTAGTTCAACCTAGATTAATAATAGTTTATCCCTGGTTGTATATTATGTTCTGATTATGTTTCTTAGGTGTACCCATGGATGTTTTTAACCAATAAATGCTTTTCCAATCTTATTTGAAAGTATTTATTGTGTCTACTGCCACCACTTCTCCAGGAAGAGAGTTCCAAAGTTTGACTGCTCTGACCGTAAATAATTTTTTTCTTCTAGATGAACAAAATCTTTTTTTCTTCTAATCTAAAATTGTGTCCTAGATTCCTTTCTATACCCACATATATTACAACACTCCCTCTGTATCTCTCAGTCCACCCTTCCTCTGTTTCATCTCGGTCTCTCTCATCTTTGTCCCCCTTACCCCTTACCATCCTTCTCTCTTTCAGATAAGAGGATACACTTCTGTATATTTAACAGCATTGGCAGGATAAGCTGTGAATCCCGGGCTTCCTGATACTTCCCTCCATCTGTCTCTTGCCACCACTCAGGGGCTATGAATGGAGGAGAGGCCTCAGCTCTAGTGAGCTACTGCTAAATGAATATTTACACTACATATACTGTATATAGTAAAGTAGGGGGTGCAAAGAGAAATGTAATTGAAATGAAAACCCTAAATCTTCCAGATCTCAACCAATAACAGTTTAATGAAGTACATTTTCAAAAGATATAAGGCGGGATATAATGCAATTGAAGATCGCTGGTCATGCGGGATGCTGGACAATTTCATACTTAAAAAAAAAAAAAAACTTCGGAGATCAACCAGCCTGCCTGTAATCTTTCCTGGATAAGTCTTTGCAGGTGTGCAACCCCCACTATTATAGATAAGGTGTTCCTTTGATGTATGAATCCACATTTATGGATGTTTTTGCTTTGACATTATTTTGTTAAAGACCCAAAGCTTACACTTAATGGAGAAAAATGACTAATGTTGAATATTTGGGCGCCTTTAAAAAATAAGTCTGTGATTTTGCTTTCCAATTAGCAGACGTCACATAATGAGGTAGTAAAGCGACAGTTCACAGTGAATCGTATATTCATGGCCCCAGTTCCTCTATATATCATTGCACCATGGGGTGTGGGGGTGTTACATTGGAAAACATATGGATGCCTGGTGGACAGGATGCTGGCAGTCAGATTACCGATGCTGGAATCCCGCTCCCCAGCCTCACTCTAACCTTCCCCGAATATTTACAGTCAAGATGCCATCCATTGGGTTTCTGGCATTGGCATCACCATTGTTGACAGGATTCCAATGCCGGCCTCCGTTGTCCAGATTACGATGAGTCAAGATTCTGGCATTGGGATTCTGACTGCCAACATCCCGATGGCTGGAATGTTAACCACATACTGTTATGTTGACATGTCCAACCATGCCAACACAACAGGTTGAAGAAAGAAAGAAAAATAAATATAATTTATATTGATAAATTGAACAGACAAAACAGGAGCTACGGTAGATCTCATCACCTTGTATTCTAGCGGCTTTGCAATTAATGACATGCATGGCATTACAATTCAGCAACCAGCAGATGAGTGATCATTTAATAATGTCTGATTGATCATAGAACGCTAACAACATACTATAGCTTCATGCATTATGCACCACCGCGTTACAGCAATCATTAATTGGCAAGACGTTGCTCCACAAGGTCACCCAGTGTAGGGGTGGGCCAAAGACACGAGGATGATTTATAAACAGCCTCAGCTTTCATCTACAAATATATTGTTTTATTCCCGGCATAGACTGTGCATAGTACGTATCCTCTCTGGTTTTCTAAAGTTAATTTCATAGCAGTACTGCACCTTGCCTTGGGGGGATTAATTCTAGATCAATCAAAAAGGATATACAAAAATAAAACATCAAAAATAAATCACAAAAAGACAGCGTGGACTTTGGGAAACAAACAAAATAACACAAACAAAACATAAAGCTGATGCGCACAATGTTTACTTTGCAGCATATTTCTAGATATTATATACAAAGTTGTATGGTCTAGCTCACAGGCAATGTCTAGGTTGACAGTAATTAAGTTGACCCCAAAAAAACAACACGGAGAAGGTCGTGAAAAGGATGAAATAAAGTTTTCACGATTTTTGGGTGTCAGTGTTGACACCTGAGCACATGGACCCCGAATTATTGTTCTGCATCACCTCGTCAGGCTTCGGGCGATGGATGTTAAAGTATGAAAAAATTAAAAAAATTGATAAAAACTCATGTCAGTCTTGTTATGTGTGGACCATTGCCATGTCATGTCGACCTATTGCTTGTGTCTCAACTACTTAATCATATCGGCCCTATATATGTTGACCATATGGCGCCGACCCAGAGCCGGCGCCACCACTAGGCAAATCTAGGCATTTGCCTAGGGCGCCGGCCACTGGAGGGCGGTATTTCGCCCCCCCCCCCCCCCTTGCCGCCCGGGTACCTGTCCTGCTGCGCTGTGCGTGTATAAAGCTGGCAGCGGTGGCAGCGGGGGGTCCCTGCAGTCAATTAGAAATAACGAGCGCTATCCGCCGGGCTATGCGGAAGCGCTGCTGTTTTGGAAACACTGGCCGCACACTGATTTGCTGAGATTCAGCCAATCAGCGTGCGCCGTGCGGCAAGTGTTTCCAAAACAGAAGCACTTCTGCATAGCCCGGCGGATAGCGCTCGTTATTTCTTATTGACTGCAGGGACCCCTCGCTGCCGCCGCCGCTGCCAGCTTTATATACGCACAGCGCAGCAGGACAGGTACCTGGGCGGCAGACACCGGGGCGCCCCCACCCCGTCTTGCCTGGGGCGCTCCGGTGCCTTGCACCGGCCCTGCGCCGACCTATTGATTGGTGACCTAGTCATTGGGGGAAATTTACTAAGATGGGAGTTCTATTTCATATGGGAAGTTGCTTAGGGGCAAACAATCAGAATTTATTATTTATTTAGCACCTTCTAAAACAGTTGTAGCCAACTCCAGTCCTCGAAAGTTACCAACAGTTCATGTTGACAGCTCACCTCACAGGTACACGGGTGCACCGACACATGTTAAAAGATCCACAGGTGGAGGTAATTACTTCACTTGTGATTCTGTCAGGAGATCTGGAAAACTTTAACTGTTGGTAGATCTTGAGGACTGGAGTTGGCTACCCCAGGTCTAGAAGATAATAGATAGTATCTGATTGGTTGCCCATCCCATCTGAAATAGAACAACCCCTTAGTAAATTCCCCCCCCCATTGTCCATATACCATTTTGTTTTGTAAACTCATCCTTGCATGGTCTTTTGAACTGGAATTTAATTTGGTAAATGAGAAAAGCAAGGATTCGGTAACATAATATTCGCTTGTCAACTCTTCGCTACTGTTTATTGGGTTTTCAGTAACAGTTGATTGAAGAATCTATATCGAATTGAATATACAATATGCTCGGATACCACCACTATTTACACCAGCAACAGATGAAATATACAGAAATGGCAATTTAACATATAGGGGCAGATTTATTAAGCTTGGAGAAGAGATAAACTGGAGATAAAGCGGAGAAAAGGTAAAAGGAGATAAAGCACCAGCCAATCAGCTGTGTTTGAAAAAGACAGTTGGGAGCTGAATGGCTAGTGATTTATCTCCTTTTACCTTATCTCCGCTTTATCTCCAGTTTATCTCTTCTCCAAGCTTAATAAATCTGCCTCTTAAGCATGTTGAGATGGGTTGGGTACGGGATACCAACAGTCAGAATGCTTGTGGTCAGACAGTGGCATCCCGATGGTCAGAATCTGAGCCGGAAAATTTGGAGCCCCCCTCCTCCCCCATACATTCATTATCATTTTTACCTACATGCTCATTGCCAGGGGTTTCTTGCTTGTGGCCAAGGGTTTCATGGTCACCTCCAGAAGTTTATTGCATATTGTCAGAGGTTTCATGCTCTCCAACATGCTACTTTCCCAGAGTCCAGCACTTCAGGGTAACGCTATATGTGCTGCACTTGCAGTGGGACCACTAGCATCAATCTCCTAGGCAGCGGACATGTTTGGAGGGCCAGTTTCAGCAGATTCAATGTGAACAACATAAAACAGGCTCCTGCACCCCCAAGCCACCCCTTGGTCTGCAGTGGTATTGCTACACCACTGCGTCCATGATGGCAGTAGTTCTGCCTTTACCGCAAGAAGGCAAAGCAGGAAATCCAAGGAGCAATATGGCGTATTGTAATATTATGGTTAGAGTGGAACTGTGCATGATTTTATCTAATACCACTTTCAGACAGAACTGTCCCTAAATCCCAGCAATTACCTGGCATTCAGGGTCACTGGGAAAGGGGAGAGCGGATACTAATTACCCAGGCACGGGCTTGCTGGAGGGGCCCAGTGGGGGCACCTGGTCCAACCCCCCTCTGCCCCCCCTTCCCCCTCTATCCCTCCAGGGTGGCAGTGGCAGCACACACCTACAGCATGTGCTGTGCTGACAGCAGGCTCAGCGTGAGAGTCTCACTGACAGCGTGAGAGGTCAGGCTGAGCCTGCTGTCAGCACAGCACATGCTGTAGGTGTGTGCTGCTGCTGAGGGGAGGGGGACGATGACAACAACACTCTCCCTCGACTTAAGAGGTTTTTTTAAACCCCCTAAACATTTTGGGGGCTTGGCCTAATCGCCTCCCACGATTAGGCAATACTCACAAAATTTTACCGGGGCCTAGCATACCGCTCGGCAGCCCTGCTCGTATTTGGGTGAATTACGACCCGGGTTGACCCTTTCACACAAGAAAAGGACACATGTTGAACATCAAATTAACGGGTAGAAACGTTTAACCCGATAATTTGCTTTTCTGTGTGAAAGGGATATAAGACGAATTGCTTTGGATACTGTTGCGGCTTCTTTTATAGTGTTCTGCAAATGATTTATCTAAGTGGAATTCTCTTTTATCTTTATAAATCTATCTTGTAAATGGTGTACACTCTGTTCCCGACTTCATCTCTGTTTTTATTCCATTTAATAAGAGATTGTCTATGACATGTATTTAGCAGTTGAGCTTTTTTTTTTTTTTTGGGGGGGGGGGGGCACCAATCCTTCTAATCACATTTTTTTTTTAATTTTCTAAACTGTGCTAGAAAACTAAATGGTGATAGAATATTTTAGCACAAAAAATGTTATTGGTTGTTATGGGTTACAGATAAGCACATCAGAATTTTAATAATTAAGGGGGTGATTCAGGATCACTTGTAGCGATCCAAATTAGGCCCCAACATGTGCAAACCTCGGCACCAAATGTATTTGCTGAGTTACACACTCGTCGGGCTGTTCATTGCAGGGAAGGGGTGCCTGGTGCGGATGGGGGCGTAAACGGGGCTGAAGCACGGGAACTGCCAGCGGCCCCATGAATATGTTGGGTGTTCCCCTGGGAACGCAGATGACTGTCGGGGATGGGCGGCTGATGTCACATGACGTCATCACCCGACCTCCCTTCGACGGACTCCGAGGGAAATAAAAGTCAGTTTAGACTCTCCCGACCATCAAATGATTTCTCTCCACTCTGGATGCATGCGAGGGGATGTGTTTGTGTACATTCCCTCGCATGTTACAGAGGGGATTTGGTGGCAGGAGGGGGGTGAACGTTTGGCCGGGGGAGTTTTGGGGCTTGATAACTAGCAAACAACCGCTCCTTAGTGAGCCTTGCTGAATGAAGCCCTAAGTCTTGAGGTGCCCATATGCTAAGCCAATTTGGTCCGATTTCGGCCAATTCCGATGGATCTGGCCGTGAAATCGGACCAAAACGGCTGTGCGTGACAAGTCATCAAGTCCGATGCATGCGGGAACGCGCATCGGACCTGATGGCTTGTCACGCACAGACGATTTGGTCTGATTTCATGGCCAGATCCGGACCGGACCCTGTGGTCACATCTGTGGGACATCAGTATTGCAATCGGACCCATCAGTGGCACATTGCGGGTGCTTTTTAGCTGTGGTGAAGTGGTGAAGCACTGCTGGCACACATCTATGTACAGCCAGCAGCGGGTCTGTGCAGCGGGGGCAGGCAGTGAGCCACCTTGGACAGGCAGTTCCTAGTGGCGGGCAACGGGGTCCGTGACCATCCAAGCAGTGGCGGCTGGGAGCTGCCTTGTAGCGCCATTTTGGCTGACTTAGGAGCGGAATCCGGCTGTTGAATATTTTGAATTGACTGGTTGGACGTTAATTGGCTTAGAGAGTTCTCTCAGCCAATTGACATCCGGCCAGTCAATTAAAAATATTCATCAGCTGCCATAGGCTAATCTAGAATTATGGTAATGGGTGGTCCCAGATCTAGACACAATAGTAGGGGGACCTTTGCGAGGCATAGCCGCGCTGCAAAAAGGGGGTGTGGCCTCATGGGAGGAGGCGTGGCATCACAAAAAGGGGTGTGGTATTACACTTTAGACCATACACAGTAATGCCCATTACACATTTCAGCAAACTCCGTAATACCCATTACACATAAAGCCACACGCCGTAATGCCAATTACAAATTGTGCCTCACATCATGATGCCCATTACATACTATATAACAAACCATAATGCCCATTACATATTTGCCACATAAGTGCTGCTTACCTACGTGCTCATTGCTAGGGGGTTCTTGCTTGATGGCACCATAGTACCCATTACACATGATGCCGCACACCATAGTACCCATTACACACGATGCCGCACACCATAGTACCCATTACACATGATGCCGCACACCATAGTACACATTACACATGATGCTGCACACATAATGGGCCTTATTCTGGTTGGAGCGGCCGGGCCGTACGCGTACGTCCCGGGATTTTTTATGATCTGCGCATGCGTACATTCGCTAATGCGCAGGCGCGAGCACTCCAAAACGCTTACGGACGGGCCTCTACGTGCGAAAAAAC
Organism: Crinia signifera; assembly: GCF_055691185.1. Taxonomy (NCBI): domain Eukaryota; kingdom Metazoa; phylum Chordata; class Amphibia; order Anura; family Myobatrachidae; genus Crinia; species Crinia signifera. The sequence goes on from NC_139227.1 coordinate 108,569,565, forward strand.
CTATACGCGAGTGTACGGGCATTGGGGGCGGCATAGGGGCGTGAAGAGGGGAGCGGCCGAAATAATGAGGGAAAATGGGCGTAAATATGGGCGTACACGGGGGTGTGCACCAAAAATGAGCGGTGCTACTACCGCACGATCGACTAAGGCACCGTTCATTTCGGACACAAAACAGGCGTCCGCCAACCGCCATCTCAAACCACCCCTACAGATACCGCATGCCAGCGTGCGCCTGGGTTAGCTAATTTACGCTGATTACTACCAAACACATACACCTGAATGTAATAACCAATGCTGCCGTCTATTAAGTCCAAACCATGATTTCACTACCTGCAAGCCACACACATCACTCAAACACATTGGAAGCTTATCTTTCTATACTTCTCGACATTTAAAGGTTTGTTTAATTTAAGGTAAGAATCTTTGTAAGACATGCTTATATATGCTAAGGTAGGTATTTGTTAAACAGTTAGACACATTCACTACGTGCTTTCATAGACTTTACACAGTAGCACACTCAATCTACACAAGTCGACATGTGTCAACGTGTTCACTCTAATACAAACATAGGTTTTGTATTTATGATACAATAACATAAACCACATCTAACACCTACAACGGATGTTTCAGCAATGTTTTAAGCCCATGGCCACTATTTTGCACATTAATTAATTCAATCAATTAATTAATTTTCATAATTATAGTTGAAAGGCAAGATTTGCAGGTCCATATATGTGAAGGGTATGTCAGCGTACACGGACGTACGCTCACTCTCACGAGCGGTGACATAAGCTGAATTTTCTATTGAAAACAATAGGGACCCGTCCGTGCAAGCTGGCGTACGCTCAGATAGCCGCAAGAAGTCGGTGGGAAGACGGCCGAGAGACGTCCGTAAACGGTGGTGTACGCTCAATTGTACGCCAGTTGTCGGAGTGTAAGGGCTGGCCCGTCCGTGTACGTTGGCGTACGCTCAATTGTACGCCACTCCCCTTTGCCGATGTTTCTGGCCGTACGAATGCGGCTGAGTTGTGGGTGGACTTAACCCCAACGGCCGCGTACGGATAGCGTACGTTAATAGCGAACGTACGCACGTTTGGCCGCTACGATCAGAATAAGGCCCAATGTCCCTTACACATGATGTTGCACACATAATGCTGCACACTGTAATGCCCCTTACACATTAAGCCACACATTATCCGTAATGCCCCCACATACCGCCACTTGTAGCGTTCCTTAAGCAATGCCCCCAAAAGTGCCACTTACTGTAAATTTTTATATGAGCCTTCGCTGCTGCTGCAGGGAGAGATGGAGAGCGGTGCAGCTGCTTCTATGGGGAGAGGAGCAGAGCGAAGCGCAGAGCATGCTCCCACTCCCCTCCTGGAGTCCCCTCTAACCGAGTGGACATTTGAAATATTGTGCGCGCTGTTGTTGTGCGTGACGTCGGGGGAGCACGCCGGGCGCTGGCACCACATGATTAAAAGGGGGGGCGGGCTGAGGTGAAAGCGGGGAGAAGAATTGGAGCGGAAGCTGCAGGGGTGACAGTCATTGACAGCTGGGCAGAGAGCAGGAGGCTGCCTGGCTATATTCAGAGCACTGCAGGTCACGGCTGTTTGAAATAATACCCCTTTCACAACAGAAAATGCAGGGATTTACCCGGGAATATTATCCCAGGATCATGCAGGGACATTCCCAGGCTGACCTCTTATACACCAGCCTAGTCCCTGCATTTTCTGGTGTGAGGGGGAGAGACAACCACTCTCCCTACCCCACTTTAACCAACCAGCTATATCTTCGGAACCAACTGACCCATTTACATGAGACCAGTATCATATTGAAGAACTTTTGAGTTGGCTTCAAATGATTTTGGTCCCGCGAAACTGGGCTGTTTGGTTCCAGATAAATCTGCCCTCAAAGAACATAAACAGATGAAATTACATTTAAGAAATGAAAAAAAAAAAACGGTTTAACCTCAATATCCCTGGAACCAATTAACCCATATGGATCCAGCCTGGTATCAGATTGAAGGCCCAGCGATTTGGGTTCAACTGAGATCAACCTTGAGCTTCAGTGATGCCAAAGGGGGAACTGGCAGCCGTTGAACTGGGTGGGGGTCGGAATTAGCGGGTCCCATGTTATCCTATAGGGAAAATGTTCCAGTTTTGCCTGGCAGTATCTCCGGTTCCCAGGGGGCTAATGGGTGGTCCTGTGCACCCCCGGGCCACCCCCTAGATTCGCCTATGTCAGCCGCATCCCACTGGGAAGCCCGGCAAAATGCCACTACAAAGCAGCTCCCAGCTGCCGCTGCTGCTCGGAAGGACCCCACTGCCCGCCACTATGAGATGCCCACCAGATTGCATGTTAACTCCCGGGAAGCTGCCAGGGGGCTCTCAAGGGCAAACTGGTCCGATTTGTCCTTAGTACAAATCAGACCTGTGTATGGGCTCCTTTACAGTATTTTATTATGCTGTGTCGTAGTAGAAAATAAAATGTTTGTGTGTAGTATCACAAAAACAAATTCAATAAGAAATGCGACTATCATTTTTTTTAATTCAATTTATAGATGAGCTCAACATGACCAGTTTAAAAAATATATTATTTTTTTAAATTTGCTATGGGGGAGATTAGACCTGAACCTGCAGATGTATTCTATTGAGATGCTTATTGCAGATGTAAACAGAGGTACATTACACAGCACAGAGAGTGCAGATATTTCCCCATTTCTCACATTTTATTCATTTGTCTGGACACTTGGTCACATTTTTTTCCCTATTGTTCCATTAAGCTGATCACTGGTTTGTATAATTAATTTTTCATATAGATATGTCCATTCCTCCAGCATCTATGCAATTACGTTGTAGTTTTTCTTGTGCTGGGTGCTACCAAAATGAATGCAGTCATTAAGTTAATTGGCAATATTTCTCTTCTAGTTTTGTCTTTCTTTAATTGGATTTACCCCTCTTTGGAAAGTAAGATAATAATGATGGTTTTCGTGGTGACATATAAAACAGACAGTGGCGTAGCTATAGCTCCGCAGCCCCTGTGGTGGCGGTGAGGTGCATAGAACATGTGGGCGCCGGGGGTCTGCGGGGCTATAGTTGTCACTTACCCGTTGCTGTCTGGTGGCCTGCCGTCACGGTCCCGTCTCTCCCGGCGCCGGCTCCTGCTGCTATAATGAAAACTGACACTTAGAAAATGGCTGCCATTTTCTAAGAGTCAGTTTTTATTATAGCAGCAGGAGCCGGCGCCGGGAGAGATGGGATCGGGACTGCAGATGTGGCTGGGCAGGTACGGGCATGAAGGGGGGGGGGGGGCACCGAGTATAGGGGAGGGGGGCATAGCTGCCTACCCTCCTGCATTTTGCAGGAGACTCCCTCTCCCTCTCTCCCTCATTAGTCTACCAATCTCCCTCATGTCACCTAGCCCACATTACACTGTTACATTTTTTGGGGAAAAAGGAATGAGAGACAGGTACATTTACATTGAATCATCTGCACCATTTCCCAGCACTGTACCAAGTATAGTAACTATTAGTAACTGCTTTGGGGATCATCTACATTTGGATATAAGCAGGGCCGGTGCAAGGCACCAGAGCGCCCCAGGCAAATCAGGGTGGGGGCGCCCCGGTGTCTGCCGCCCGGGTACCTGTCCTGCGGTGCTGTAAAGCTGGAGGCGGTGGTGGCAGCGGGGTTCCCTGCAGTCAATAAGAAATAACGAGCGCTATCCGCCGAGCTATGCGGAAGCGCTTCTGTTTTGAAAACACTGGCCGCACGGCGCACGCTGAATCTCAGCCATCAGCGTGTGGCCAGTGTTTCCAAAACAGAAGTGCTTCCGCATAGCCCGGCGGATAGCGCTCGTTATTTCTTATTGACTGCAGGGACCCCGCCGCCAGCTTTTACGCACATATACGCCACAGGACAGGTACCCGGGCGGCAAGGGGGGGCGAAATACTAGATTTGCCTAGTGGTGGTGCCGGCCCTGGATATAAGTAATTTTAAAAGATTCCTCTCAGATGTAGCAGCACCCACCCATGCTTCTAGGTGCCACGTTCACAATCTCTTTTCACATTCTCTCCATTTATGGAACTAGACACGCCCTTTGAGAGGAGCATGACACGCCCCCTCCATAGGGCACAGTGCAAAATTGTATTACCAACTATAATCTCCCTGAAACTAGTTTTCAAAAGTAGGCAAGTATGGAGGGGGGCGCTGAAAAATTTGCGGTAGGGGGGCGAAAATTAGGTAGTTACGCCACTGAAAACAGACTTTATTGCTGTCAGTCATATAGCAGAAAACAGGAACCTTACTTGGACTTATGTGTCTCTATTACCCCTTTCACATCGCCGACACGTTTTAAAAACCAGTATTTTAAAACGGTAATTAAAACGGGTCAGAGCCTTAACATTGCCGCAGATTACCGTTTTAAATACCGGTTAAGTCTCATTCAACATAGCAGTCAAACCGTTTCAACCCGAACACGTTTCAAGCCAGAGTGTCAACATTGGCTGTCATTTTAAAGGGGACAGCCTATCACTGCTCTGTAGCTTGTGTTGTTTGCCTGAAATACCGTTTCAGACACATTGTACACATTCACATTGCTCAAAAAACGGCAAGGATCCGTGTAGGACTCTGCTTTTTACACGGTTCGAAATACCAGTTAACTTTAAACAGTAAATCGGCTCTGGTGCATTCACAGTGCAGGCTTAAACGTTTTAAAATGACAAAAAATCGGCAATTTACCGTTTTAAAAGTGCGATGTGAAAGGGGTATTAGTAGCCTAGATGATGTTGTTGTTATTATTATTATTATAGTGTTTCTTACTACTGTACCATGGTAATAACACAGTGTATAATCTCTCTCTAAGAATTAAACGGTACTTGTGTATTATCACAGCGCACCGGATTTCCATCGCAGGGCATTGTACGATGAAAAATCGCGTCACATAGCATCGCATGCGATATGATCGCATGCGATGCGATTTGATGCGTTTTTACCCAATTTTTAATTGTGCAGGCACCCAGATGCCTTATTACCATTTTAAATGCTCCCCCAGACCCAATTTTTAATTGTATACCAACCCTCATGGGTCATGAGTATGTGAAATGCCCCCCCCCCCCCCCCCCCCCATTGTTAACGCCACTCCACTATGAACGCCAACCCGAAGCGTGGCGAGCGCAGCGAGCCCGCGGGGGGCGGTGGTACGCGTCCTCCGACCTTTTGATACCCCCACTATCCATGTCGGCGTGGAGTTGATTTTATAAAGTGTGGCGAGCGCAGCGAGCCACCGCGCTCGAAGCGTAGCGAGTCCAGCGATCCCCGCGAGGGGACGCGTATACCTGTAAAGTAATGCGCGTCCCATCACGGGGCTCGCTGCGCTCGCAATTCTTGGGGCTCGGTGGCTCGCTGCGCTCGCCACACTTTATGAAGTCAACTCCACGCCAACGTGGATAGTAGGGGTATGAAAAGGTCGGAGGACGCGTACCGCCGCCCCTCGCGGGCTTGCTGATTCGCCACGCTTTGTGTTGGCGTTGATAGTGGGGGGCTTTTAAAAATGTGGGGGCATTTTACATATTTATTACCCATCAGGGTGGGTATACAATTAAAAATCTGGTCTGGGGATGCCATTTAACATGGGACTCAATGTGAAATCGCATCGCATCGCATGCCATTGTAATGACATACGATGTGACCCGATTTTTAAATTGTATACTCAGCCCGGGAAAAGACTGAAATCGGGTCCATCGCATGCCATCGCATGCCTTAATTAGTGGTATGCGATGCGATGTGATGGGCGCCGTGTTAATACACAAGTACCAATTAAACTTTTTATCCTATAAGTAAATGACTTGGAATCATGATATTTGTATTAATACAGAATTGTTCTAATTATTGTACATAGACTTAATGTTAGGGAACTACAGTACAATTGTGTAAGACCCCTAGGCCTTCTGCCTGTCAAAAACACCCTTTATTCTCTTATTGTTAGGTGTAAACAGCAGCACTTAGGATGCCACCAGGATGCAGAATGCATCATTGCATTAGAAGTAATGGGGAGATGTATTAAGCCGTAACAAGAGATAAATGCAAGGGTGATAAGGAGAGATAAATGTCCAGCCAATCAGCTCCTTACTGACTTTTTTCACACACAGGCTGTAACATGGCAGTTAGCAGGTGATTGGCTGGACGTTTATCTCTCCTTATCACCCTTGGATTTATCTCTTGTTAAAGCTTAATACATCTGCCCCTATATACCTGTACAAAGCATAGAAAAACTTAAACCTGAAGAGTTAAGGCAGATAGGGATCAGAACCTCAGCTGATGCAGATGTATCACAGTGAGTTGGCATTAGGGTGACCAGTCCTGGGATCAGCGGGATCCCAGGTTTTGGCCCCAAAATTGCCAGTATTTCAATCCCGGCATTGGCGTTTTCAATCCAGGGATTTTAGGATTAGACTGCGCATGAGCCTGCCCTGCTCCCGGACCACACCGCCCGCCAACCCTACCCTACCGTGCCTCGGGTAAATTTCATGTCTGTTCTCCTGGGGCATAGGGGATATTAAACATGCATAAATATCCCAATCCTCCAATGGATCACTCCTTGCTGCATGCCGATTGGCGTATCCGGTCTGCGAAAAAGCGATGACAGCAAGCCAGGGGATTGAAGTCGCAATTCCCTTTAAATACTGATAATAAATATGCTATCCAAGAAGGGGGTTTGACATAGTAAGAAATATGTAATCACATGAAAATATAATAGATTGAAGCCTAATTCATTTAACACAGATAAAAAGAATACTAGAAACAAATATGTGTTTAATCAAACTATTGGTCAACTGGAGCTACTGTATACTGTAGGTAAATTTGTGTGGAATAGCACACAGAGAACACATTGGTCAAGTCAATCGGTCCACCCCCAAAGGTGGACATGCACGAGGGTGACATTGGAAAAATATTGTCACAAAGCAAAAGGTTGACACAGAAAAGGTCAACCCATGAAATGGTGACATGAGTTTTTCATCCTTTTTTGGTGTCTGTGACGGCACCTGAGCACACGGACTGTGTCGGCACCTGAGATCGCGGATTAGTGTGCCATGTCCGCTTCGCTCTGCATGCTTCAGGCCACATTATTATTCCCATTAATAGTAAAGAATGGTGATGTCTGAAAAAGTCAAAAATTGAAAATAAATCTTGAAAAACTCAAGTCGACTAGATGTCAACAATTGCCATGTCAACAAATTACATATGTCGACATTTTGACTAAGTCAGCCAAATGTATGTTGATCATAGTTGACCTATTGACTATTGACCTAGACATTGTGGGGCTCATTCAGACTTGTTCGCACACGTACAAATTCGGCCCGTCCCCGATGGTGGGGGTCTGCTCATAAGCATTTGCAAACCCCCGGAGTGAACGTCTTCTACGAGTTTCACAGTTGCCGGGCTGTTCACACAGTGGACAGGCAAGGGGTGGTCTCAGGGGTCCACCCACAAAAACAGTGGGCGTGCCCATAGAAACGTTGACATCAGCGCCCACCCCCAATTTGGTGGAAAGTGGAAATATGAAAAGTATTCATACTAAACAGAGGACAATCATTTGGTGGTGATTGACCGTCGGAGGGACGTGCAGTATGTGAGGCAGCGTTTACCCATACTTGCTTACCCTCCCAGAGCGGCCGGGAGGGTCCCCCCCAAAATCTGGTCTCCCACATCAACGCCGCAGCCCCCGTTTCCCCCTTCCCTGCTGTATAAAATTCAGTGGTTAGAGGGCGGGGCTAAAATGACACAAATTGCGTAATTTATTGTCATCCTAGCCCCTCCCCCTATCCGCGGACCAGTGATTTAACGCAGTCTTGGAGGCGGGGCTTGGTGACATCAGCCTCGTCTCGTCCCCCTTTCACTCTTCTCCGGGCTTCTCCCTGAGAGGAGTTATAAAGAGTAGGCAGGTACTGTATGCATTTACTTAGGCAGTGGATATACGCAGCCTAGCAAGCAGTCCTGAATCAGGCTCTGTCTTGTAGCCATCTGGATGACAGTTTATCTGTGATCATCTATAAAACTTTGGTAACAATGTAAATATCATGTATTATTATAACTATATAATAGAAGAGTGCAAAGCCAATAAACAGTATAGTAGTACAATGAACTGCACTCCAAAGCCGATATTGCATTTACAACATGTATTTAATGCAGTATAAAGTAATAGAGATTTCAAGTCACCTTAATCGGTTTCTACAAACATTCAGATGAACAAAAAAAAAAATCTATACAGTAGTAAAAAGCCTTAGATTTTATCTATAAAATACCATTATATATGATCCAATGAAATGTTCGTCGCACAATTATCAACATATCTGTACTTCAGACAGTATTGTTCATTTAGAATTCACTATCTGGTTTAACTGTAATTGATTTTGTGTTTAATGCTTTATAGTTCTATGCTTGTATTTATTATGCTATAAATAGTGTTCAGCGCTTTCAGGAAAACAAAGCATATACTCTTTACTGAGCCATTAAAAGTTTTATTAAAAAACGAAAAGTTTCAATGTATGAGGCAGCAAATTTAGGAATAAAAAATAAAGTGTATTTTTACAAAGAATTCTGATACAACAAGAAATATTTTGTGTGCGATGTGCAGTGGTGATAAATGTGACATTACATCACACATGTGTGGTCCGCTTAGCATACAGGCAATCGGGATGCCGGTAGTTAGAGTTAGGGGTACTTGTGTAGTTTGGCGGCGCCCATCGCATCGCATACCATAAGGCATACGATGGTATACGATGCGACGCGATATCGCGCGATATTGTACAATGCCATACAATTTAAAAATTGTATGACATTGTATATGGCATACAATGCCATACAATGCGATGCGATTAAACATTGTATGAGAACCCTAATGGGTGCTTACAATGTTAAATGCACCCCCCCGCCACCCCCCCACTATAAACGTGAACCCGAAGCGTGACGAGCGCAGCGAGCCCGCGAGGGGTGGCGGTACGCGTCCTCCGACCTTTTCATACCCCCACTATCCACGTCGGCGTGGAGTTGAGAATAGAAAGTGTGGTGAGCGCAGCGAGCCACCGAGCCCGAAGCGTGGCGAGCCCCACGAGGGGACGCGGATACCTGTGAAGGCCGCGAGGGGACTCCGATACCTGTGAAGGTATCCGCGTGCGCTCGCCACGCTTCGGGCTCGGTGGCTCGCTGCGCTCGACACACTTTCTATTCTCAACTCCACGCCGACGTGGATAGTGGGGGTATGAAAAGGTTGGAGGACGTGTATCGCCGCCCCTCGCGGGTGCGCTGCGCTCGCCATGCTTCGGGCTCACATTTATAGTGGGGGGGTGGCGTGGGGGTGCATTTAACATTGTAAGCACCCATTAGGGTGCTTAAAAGCACCCTTTAGGGTGCTTATACAATCTTTCATCGCATAGGGGGCAAAAATCGCTTTGCATCGCATCGCATGGCATCGGGTGCATGGCATGCGATGCGATTAAAACATTGCGCGATGGAGATCGGGGGCGCCGCCAAAATACACAAGTACCGAGTTAGGTGTTAGGATCCTAACCATAAAAAACCATGGGATGCCTCTGTTGGGCTTCTGACTGCCACCATCCCAAGCTCTGGGATCCCGACATATACCTTACAAAATAGTTATTGTCACTTTACATAGGGTCTAATTCAGACCTGCAAGCCGGGTGATTATCGTTAGAGTGCACATGCATACATCCTGTAGTACTCATGCAGGAGGCTGTCCTGCAACAAAATCCTACATTTTTTCGTTGGCCGTTTGCAAGTTCATTGACAGGAAGCCGGCATTTGGGGGCACAAGTTACATCTGCCCCACCTGCAGTGAACCATGGTTTTACCCATTTTGAGAACAGTATATGATAGTATTGGTTGCACATACAGTAGCAACACCCCATCTGAAATAGAATCTTAGTAAATTTCCCCCTTAGGGGGATATTCAATCCCAGGTGACGACTGTCAGGGTGGCCTGACAGGGGCGACCCTGTCTCTTTCTCGGCCGGGAGGGATTCAATGTCCCATCTGCCGAATGCCGAAAAGGGGGCGTGGCCGCAAGATAGCCAAGATAGCCAAGCTGTGGCCGGGAGATCGACAATCCACAGGCGTTCTCAGCAAAACGGGCCGGACTGCTTCTAAAGTCGGGTCCTTTCTGCCGAGATCCCTGTTTAATGCTGTCATGAAAGACAGCATTGAATAGGGCCCTGCCGCTATTTCCTTTGTCGGGAATAGCGGCGATGGATTGCATACCCCCCTAAATGTCCAATTACAAAAATAAGGCAATTTATTCATAAAAAGTCCGCTGCACTGTAATTATTGCTAATCTTTGTAAATGATCTCCATTTTGAACAGATCATCGGCAAAAAGAAAATGTATTTATGTTTATGTTTTTTATTTACCAGAAAAATAATAATACTAAGCAATCAATGGGGAACTAATGCACATTTCCGAACCATGGGATGTAAGATAGAAAAACACATGAAAGGAAAACACATAAGACAATAGTAGACAAACAACTGTTTACGAGAATCAGTGACGGGACTTCAGGTAGAGGGTTCCCTAGAGAATATGCATTGGAGGATGCAATAGGGAACATAAGAGTAATGGAACGTAGTTTGTCTCTGTTCTTTTTATGTAAACAACTGGCATCCTTTGTTTAAAGTCGTGTTCAGTTTTGGATACCCAGAGAGCTAAATAAAAGATTACAGAAAAGGCATGTATAAAGGAAACCCTTTTAAGCATCACGCTTCCTAAGAAATACCATGTTATTATTAGAATCTATTCTAAAAAAAAAAATATAGATCTGGAATTTTCCCACTATTATTAAGTTGGGTCTGCGATATATTTACACTTTTTAATTATATGTGTACTTGGGGGGGGGGGATGCTTGTTGGTTTGCAAAAGCAAGCTCCTTTTTTAATGGACAAAGCCATGCTGCACTGCAGGTGGGGTAGAGGTAACATGTGCAGAGAGAGTTATATTTGGGTGGGGAAAGGAAAATTCACAAGGAAAAATCAGGAGCTATGACAGTAGCTGTAATTCTAGATGGAAGTAGCTGCTCAAAATAGGGGGGTGGTCAATCCCACATGAAGAAAAGCACACAACACCAATCACTCACAAGGCATGTGAGCAGCGCTAAAAGAAAATAGCAAGTGTTTGGTACAAAATAGCAATAAAAAAAATCAATAAAAAAAAAATGTGGAAACAATTACAATGAAAATACACAATAAATAAAAACATTGATATTAATAATAATAATCACGCCACAGGATGGTGGATGGAGTGTGGAGGGCCCAAGGGGGAGAGAATGGTAAGAGAGACAATGGGTCACAGGTAAGAGCACTTTACCGGTTTTAGTAGGTGACCTTGTGGTTCAATGAGTTCCACTTAATAGGGAAGATGCAGGGGCGTAATTATAGCACCGCAGCCCCCCGCGGTCGCGCGGGGGGGGGGGGCGCCGTGCATGTGGGGGCGCCGGGGGGCAGCGGTGCTATAGTAATGCCCCCGCCCCCCATCCCCTACAGGCTTACCTGTCTGCACGTCCCGGCTCACCTCCTGGCTTCAATCAATTCTATGGAGACGGACCACGGAAAAATGGCCGCCCCATAAAGCAGACAGTTCGCTGAAACTGTCTGCGGTATGGGGGCGGCCATTTTATTGTGGTCCGTCTGCATAGAATTATTAAGTGAAGCCAGGAGGGGAGCCTGGACGTGCAGACAGGTAAGCCTGCGGCGATGGGGGGCACCGGCGGCCGTGGGGGGGAGGCCGGTGGGGAGGGGGGGAAGCGCCCCCATTTACGGCGGGGGGCGCCCCAAACCAAGCTACGCCACTGGGAAGATGGTAGTCCTCACTAGTTGTTACGGCACTGTATTTACCATTGGAGGAAAAGAGAGGTAGGCTTCCGCAGTAAGGGGTATCCTTTTACTTTGCTGGTCTATGTTGGACTGTAGCCACCAAGGTGGTCCAGGGTGCGGTGTCCGCCATGTGGATGAAGTTGGAAGTAGAAAAAGGCTTCTGCTCAGATGGAATAACATCCTCCCATTGCTTCCGGTCTGCCTCTGCCACGGTAAATCCTTTTCTTGGAGTCCGTATGGGATTTTGGGGATTCGTCAGAACGTATGTGAGAAGAGAGGCATCCGCAGGAGACAGGCACATAGAAGCTCTTTGACGGGGTGTACTAGCTCCTCCCCTCTACTTCCTTCCCACAATCCAGTTAACATGAAAACTGTGCAGATTCCCGCTCAGTACTCTCTGGCCTCCTCCTGGCTGGGATGTGTTCAAACTGAAAACTAAAATTGTAGTGTAAGAATAAAACAGCCAGTATTTACCCTGCACAGGAACTAAATAACTCACCCAAATCTAACTTTCTCTGCACATGTTACATCTGCCCCACCTGCAGTGCCCACGGTTTTGTCAATTAAAGATGGAGCTTGCTTTTGCAAACCAACCTGAATCACCCCCTTGGCACATGGTAACAAAGCAGATACTCAATTGATTTTTAAAGCTGTCTGTATTAGTTTGAACTTAGGACCCAATTCAAACCTACTCGCTAGGCTGCTTATACCGTATTCACTGCCAACGCCAGCCCGCCTAAAGCACCAACCCCCACACCGCTTTTGTGGGCATGCCCATGAGACACTAGGGGTCCACCCTGGACCGTCCCCGCCTGGCCAGCAAAGGCTACCCTTCACAAAGTCTGTATGCAGTGGGGACCGTGCGAATGCGCACAGCGTACCATGCACATGAGTTGTTTAACGCTGTTTGGATGGGCTTCAAATGGATGTTTGGATGGGCTGCGAGCCTGCGTGGGGACGATGAAGCTTAGCAGCACCATTGTCCACTCGCGGGCTTGCTTTACTCGCCACGCTTCGGGCTTGGTGGCTCACTACGCCCCGCTACGCTCGCCACAACTTTACTAAAGGTAATAGATGGTGGCGTGGACACAGGAGGGTGGTGTGGACCCAGGGTGGGGGCATGGACCCAGGGTGACACACTGTAATTGCTTTTTTTCGGTGATCCTCGCCAAAAATAACCCTTGCGGCTCGCCGTACAGCACATAAGTTCCGCAGCATAAGCAAAGATGAGGAAGTACCGTTAGTTTAAAGTATATTATAGTTTAAACATTTATCGCAATAACATTATGGACGCCCTAATGAAAGCAAATTGATTGACACAAAATGTATCCAGTAACCGTATCAAGGTGAAGATCTAGTGGAATAACAGGATGACTCTGTACTAAACATGAACTGCGATGTTGGGGGGTAGAAAGAACATTCTGTTACTGCATGAGGAGGTTAAACTAAACAGTTGAGAATTAACTACGGGAATATTTATCTTATATTTCTTAGGTTATTTTACTACCACGGTGACGGCGACGTTGCCAATAGCAACCTATCAGATCTGTCTATCATTTCTCTAGTGTATCCTAAAAAAAAGTTAGACAGAATCTAACATCACCTCATTTCATTTTTAGCAACTTTCATAGATTTACCTCTGATTGCCCACTCTACACAGTTTTTCCCTTTCACAATTTTGCTAATTATGGAGGTAATTCAGCAATCAGTTAAACCACTGCCCTACCCCAATGAAATCCCGCCTTGTTTAGTAATGTGCTCGCTGTGCGAATGGAGTTGTATGGGTACGCATAAGTATGTACCATGCGAATATGTCCGAAATCCTTCGTAACAGGCTCAGCATCAAATGATTTTTACATAGGGCACAAGTCATTGCAGGTGCCGTGTAGCCTCAGACTTACTCGGAACTGCGATAAAAAACAGGCACATCCGCGCTGACTTCACAAACCCGCAAACCACTCCTGCATTTTCCACCCCCACACACCCGCTCACTTTCAATCACCTTGCGAACGCCCAGCAAACCAGACTAGTTGCAGGAGTTTATCCCAGGACAGCCATGCACATGCATCCTGTGAAATGCGTAATGTAGAGATAATCAGCCGTTGAGCGAATTTGCAGCCGTACAGGTCTGAATTCTGAGTTATTGGTATGCATACTTGCCTACTTGTGGAGACCAGATACTACATGTCAGGGGGGTGAGGAGGAGACTGTCATCACCGAGCCCCACCCCCATGCCAGTCAAACGCTGCAAAGTATGGGTCCACGGATGGGGAAAGGCTAAAATGATGTGAAATTACGCTATTTGCATCATTTTAGCCCCGCCCCCTCACAGCGGACCCGCAAAATCCGTATAGTCGCACAAACACATAAATCCGTTTGCGCAATTCTTTATTATATGATTTCACTTTTGACGGTGAACTTCAGCCAAACATGTAAATCAGCTACATTTTCAGTCTCCTCATTTCCTGGCAGCGGTAGATCTCCAAGTAGAAAGTGGCCCAGGTTTAAGGTCTGTTAAATAAACAGTGAGCTTGTGTATAGTTTATGTAGACAAGCGCTAACATTTATACGTTACATAAACCGGACAGATATCTCATAAATTTTACTTCCCCATTCTTTATACAACTTAGACGATTACTCCGTAAAATTATCTGCTTTTACCATCTCCGTCCCAAGGAACCGCATGTTATAGAAAAAACTCCTAAACTGTGAAACAGATGAAGGTCAGGTAAAAAAACGTTAGTATATTTTTACGTTTATGTATTCTGTTTCTAATAGATACAGTATTTGATATATTTTCGCTAAATCTTTAATTAAAAAAAAAAGTGATCATTGCTACAAATATAAAATAAATACCGTATATCAGGGCTATTTTTCAGCAGGCTCCAGCAGGAACTGAGGCCCTTATTCTAGTTCACGCTTTCTGACAAAATATTTCTTAGATGGACATAACCATGGCCCTTATTCTGATCGGTGCGGATATTCCCGCATTCTTACGGAGCGGTCCGCACGCCACGGTGTTCTGCCGCGTGCGGCCATCGTCCGTAGAAACGCCCACGGGTCCTCCGCATTCGGACGGACTCACTCTTTAAGAACAGGGCGTGTTTACGGACGACATACAAACCATGCGTGTGCGGGAGAAACACTCAGATTCTGCACGGTATTACAGAGTATTACAGATTATGCTCGGGAATACCGCATCCGAACGGGAGCCAAGCGGTGCTACCGCCCGTAAGCGGAGTATTTACGCCAAACAACCCACTATTATGTATCTTCTGCAATACATCACATGACCCACTTATTCAATTACCTATCCTCATAAAAAACTTCTTATTTGGAATTGGAATCAATTAGATGCCAATATATCCTTACAAGCATGCCTAACACATGCATTGCACACATTAACCCTTACAGCAATTGAAGTGCAATGGTTTCTATTAAAGCACTGACAAGCGTCCTATTAGTGAGTAATGAGTAAAGGAGTCGATTCTATTGGGTTCAGGTGTTAATGCTTGTAGTCATTAGGCGTACGTTCGCCTACCGCATGAACGAGTGGTGTCCGCAAAGCAATAGTACACTTGTGGACACCGCACATTTCTTCCCTTTTTGATCGCGTGCATTCAGAGTGGTATCCGAATGTACGCCCCCCAACATAAGTGTACTCCCCCGTGTCCGCCCATGTTTCCGCCCCGTTTTGCCCACTTTGAAACTACGCCCATGTGTCATTCCGCATGACGCCCATAATACGCCCATATTTCCCGACTGATTGCGGGGAACAGTTTGGGACGGGATTTGGCCGAACTGGTACGGAGTCAAGGCCTGGCACATGCGCGTTGCGTTCTCCACGCATGCGCAGACGCCGTAAAGACGCCATCCAAAAGTATGCGGTGAAGTACGCGTCAATCAGAATAAGGGCCCATGTGCACTGCAGGTGAGGCAGGTGTAAAACCCCACCCAAATCTAATTATCTCTGCACAAGTAACACCTGCCTCACCTGCAGTGCACATGGTTTTGTCCATCTAAGAAATATTTTGTCAGGAAGAGTGAACTAGAATAAGGGCCTCAGTTTCTGCTGGAGCCTGCTGAAAAATAGCCCTGCCATATATACTCGAGTATAAGTCGACCCGAATTTAAGCCGAGGCACCTAATTTTACGACAAACAAACTGGGAAAACGTATTGACTCAAGTGGGACCCTCACTCGAGTATAAGCCGAGGGGGGGCTTTTTCAGCATAAAAAATGTTCTGAGAAAGTAGGCTTATACTCGAGGATATATGGTAATTGTTCTCAACTTTGCCAAATACAAGTCTAAGCAATCTCACTAGATCCATCACTGTATGGATCTAGTGAGATTGCTTAGAAAATGCTATGAAATTGCCCCATGTGTAGGCCTCATTACTGTGGGATCTTCTAGATTGGATGCCAAAAACAGAAAAGATTGATTGTTGAGTAGAGGTAAAAATGTAGTTTCCAAGCTTATACAATTAAATAAAAAGCAGCCCAAGTGTTGACAATCCCGAGTTTCACAGTCTGCAGTGCAGTATTTCATCAAACTGTTTTTCTGTATTACACACAATTAAATAAAGACAAATTTAGAAATTAAAATGCCTTCAAGCTACACAGATGTCACGTCTCACAAGTGAATCCTATCCAAAAATAGATGACATACTCTACTCAATCACAAGTGAATCCTATCCAAAAATAGATGACATACTCTACTCAATCAAAATTCTTGCATTTACGTTATACATAAACCATGAATTTTGCAACATTTTGTTCACTGCAGATTATTTGAATGACAAATTCACAAGGCAATTTTTGTCATGCTAATTTGGGTGGAGGGGAGAACCGATTCAGCCTTCTCCACCACAAGCCTCACAGATGTTTACCAAGCCCCGCTTCCACAGCGAGACAGTTGTCTAAACTATTTATACACATAAATTTACATTTTTAAAATACATTTACAAATCACATTTACATTTTTAAAATTATAGTTAATTACAATTTTGTTGTGTTTTTATTAACCAAATGGTACAGTTGTATAGACGTTCACAATTACACCAAATTACATGGAATACAATCGCATAACAATTTCTGGCAACAATTACAAAACTGGAGAAGCTGCCAAAAGACCTATTTAAAATTCTATCATCCAAAATAGCTCAAACAACAATTTTCTATACAAATAAGGTTAGTTTAAATGACCTATTGTATTGATTATTCATCTAATGCTTTTCTACAGTACGTGTAATCAGATTTGTTTTTTGGATGAAGGAGGAATCTGTTTCCTTAAGTCAGCAGTTCCCAACCTTTTGCTCTCCTGTACCCCTTGATTAGGCTTTTCATTTATGAGTACCGCCTCCTCTCAGTTTGAAATATTGACAGTACTTCCGAGTAGAGTGGAAGTAATCGGTCTGCGTGTTTTATGCATGTCCTTTTTATTGAGGAGCATCAGAGGCGTAGTGTAGTCAGGAATCGGGTACCACTGTTTCTGGCCGCTGGCTGTGTACTGTCTCTGCCTGTAGGATTAATGCCGCTGCTTCCTCCACCCGTGTCAGCAAGGAGCAGATGACCGCTGATGTCTGTGGTCAGCGCAATCCAAGTCTAGTGGATTACTGGTCAGGAAAAAGCACAAGGTGATGCTGATGATGCTGCAGATAGAACTGGAATTGACCCAACATGGTTCATCTCCAAGGCTATGAAAGCTTTCTCACGCCATCAGGGGACTTCTTATTCTTCTTCCACCATTACTAATAATATTTTCAAGTACCCCAAACTAGTCTGCAGAGTACCCCTAGGGGTATGGGTACCTCAGGTTTGCAACCACTGCCTTAAGTGACTAGGTAGATGAGGTCATGGCAGCATTCGACTTTGGGCCTGATTCAGAGATTTACGTTAACTCTATGTTGGTGCACATCTCCGATGGCTTCATATCAGAACATGCACAGATGCCATGTAGACTTGTAGATTTAGATTTTTGTAGACGTGTACATTTAATTTTTCCTGGGGTGCTGCCATCTGATTGGCAAACTGGGTGATGCAGGGGTGAAGCAGTGATGGGGAGCCATTTACAGAACATGTACAGGTCAGCCCCATGTCTGGAGGGGTGCCATGACCAGAGTTTTTTCCAATGCAGATTGAATGGCTCCTGCGGGAAATCCGATGGTCATGCAAATGATCCGCCGCTGTCTACAGACGCAGCAGCAGGTCACAGAAGCCAACAGTGAGCGTCCTTTAACTCAAGACATCTCCCACAACTATAACAGATTTTCTCGGGTATGGGTCACAAGGTCAACAGTAATTAGGTTGACAGTCAATAGGTCGACCACTATTGGTCAACAATCAAAAGGTTGAGATGAAAAAGTTCGACTTGCATTAGGTCAACATGGTGAAAAGGTCTACATGATTTTTTCATGTTTTTGTTGTCTATGACGACATTAGTTGACATGGACAACGTATGTGTGCCACCTTCACTCGAAAGGGGTTTTTTCACTGTTTTTTTAACCAACTTGTGCGGACAGCCGGTATTTCATGCCCTACCATCCACTAGGGCATGGTGGGAGAATAAAATAATGTGCCGAGCACAGCGAGCCATGTGAGGAGACACAGTGCACTTAAAACTGTGTCCATGTCGACAGTGTCGACATTCGGGTCAAAAACATTGAAAAACCCTATATCGACCTTTTGACTGTCGACCTAGACCCCTGAGGACCATGCAGTATGTCGACCCAGTGGTATAAACCTAATGACTGTTGACCATCTTTACGTCGATGAAACAATCCATACCCATTGTCAGAATCAGATATATCCCAGCAGGAGCGTTCCTCAGAGTTTGGGACATGAGGAGAAGCAACCCTGAGGTTTTTCTTATTTCAAAACCCTAGTACTCTGCTTCCCCCTTCTAATGATTAGGCAATTAGAAGTATTATATAGCTTCATTTATGTCATAATTACATGTCATTATTGGGGTGAAATTCAACAAAAAGCAGAAAAAGGTTTAAAAGATGTGAGGCTGGTAAATGAGGGTGTTTTATGGGTGGGAAGGTTTTATTTACAGTGCTGGAAGTTACAGGTGTTTATCTCAATAAAAAATGTTAAGTTGCTTTAACCGTTTTGAGTGCCATCATCTCTTTGAGGGATGTACATCTGCTGAAAATGCCAGTGTCACTCACATTTGTTATATAAATTCAAATAAAAAATATTGTGTAAAAAAAAGATTATATTTCCTGTATAAGTTAAACATTACAGGTCGTTATGATGAATAAAAAAGTTTGCTTGGCAATTTTCACACCTAGTTTGACAAATTCACTCGGCACTCAAAGGGTTAAATGACTATAAAACGCAGCTAACGTGTATTGGTATGCACCCTTTAAATAAGATACAATTTGGTCATTGTTTAACATATTTATCACTTGTTTTTTTTTATTTTATTTTATTAAAAATCAGCCATTTAAAATTATTTAAACCACCAAACATTTTGTTATGGGACAGTAATATATATCTGTAATGTTAACTAATTTTAGTTTGCCTGTTTTTTAGGGTGCAGGCTGATTTGACCTTATTATTATTATTATTATTATTATTATTATTATTATTATTATTATTATTATTATAAATATTATTATTATTATTATTATTATTATTATTATTATTATTATTATTAGTATCATCATCATCTTAAACATTTAACATGGGCTTTGGCAGAGAAAAAGATCACAACCAATTTTTACCAATCGGAAACCGGGGGAATAGTGAACGCACATAACTGCGGTTATCAGAAATTGGACGTACAGTAATGATTGTGTTCATTACGCTTCAAAGATCCTGCGGCTAATTGGATATGACCCTTATAAGTCAACTGTCCTCAGACACTGCAATGTAAATGTTTGTGCAGTAGACTCAAATACCAACAATAAATTGTGGTGTTAAATAGACAGTTATGGACATACATTTTATGATCGATTTACTGATTAGGCCAAAAAATCCATTAGTTTGCTAATTGGATTATAGATTAATGTACTTGCACATATTTCCTAGTACAATATTGATCTGATGATTTATGATCCCCTAAATATTGTAATGCATGTTGACTATTTCAGAAATCTACCATTTCAGGATTCAGTCAATTAATTAACAAGATTACCCATTGTTTACATATGCAAGTTTAAATGAATTCTAAAATTGCTTGTTATTCTTTCAAGATTATATAAATTGTACAGTAGATGTTTGGCAATTATAATGCAGCATCAACGGCACATTAACAATTAGACTATTCATACAATTGATGCAAAGTTTGTTCTGCAACCAGTCAGATTTTTTATTTATAGGCTAGATATATATGGCTGAATCTTATTGGTTAAGTTATTGTTTGACATAGATCATGTCATCATTTTAAACTGTATTTGAGTGTCATATATGACTGGAGGAGATGTTAATTGTTACACCTAAATTGCAAAGAGTAGCGGTAGAAAAAAAAATCCACTTATATCCCTTTTCCACTAGATAAGCCGGGTCACATCCTAAATATTGGGTACGACGCAGCTTGCAAACCCTTTCCCAATGCCAGGCGGGTGACATCATTAGGAGGTGGGGCCGGGCAGCATTTACATTGCAATGAATGGAATCCGGGTTGCATTGACCTGGAATACCCGTTTCCACTGCCGCTGGACCAGGGAGTATACCGAGTCCAACCCAAGTAATTACCCTAGTTTGTCAGGGCAGTCAACCCAGGATTTTTCTTTGGAACGCGTTTTCCACTAACAAAAAACCTGGGTCGATGCATGTCCCTGCACATATTTTTGCTAATGGAAAAGGGGTATAAGTAAAGTAGTTTAATTGTAAAAGTCCATTGCCTATTAATCCGGCAAGTTGGAAGATGACTACCGGCTGACTCTACAGGCAGCAATGACAAATCAGTAGTCTGGAGACTTGACAAGCTTCAATGCATTTTAAAATGGGTAATGTGGTACAGTGCTTCAGATTTCTCTGACAGTACCATTGAAGAATCATCCATTGGCATACACTGGGGGGGGGGGGGTATTGGTAAAACATCTTTATTGATATACTTTTCTTTAAAGACTGTTGTTCACCCTGTTTGAACTCTGAAATGCAGCTGAGTGTATTACTTCTACAAATGTGAATACTTCAAAGTCATGCCTGTCCACAGTATGTGAGTTCTACGTTCCAGATCTCTTATGACTGTTAATGCGATATATTTTATAGTCATGCTAATTGCCATTGTCAGGAATGATCTGTTAGTGCTGACAATTAACACTATGCATAAGGGTTGCAAGGCCATGATTATCCAATGCCTTTCCCCATTCACTTACAACTTGGATCTCTTGCAACTAGACCAAAAATAGGCAAGTCTGATACAAAGATTGTGATCCCATTGTCATGCCTGGATTTATGTAAGTATACATGTTCAGATGAGTGCAGATGAGGAGGAGCAATGATGCCCGAGGAGCAGTGCTGCCATCAGAAATTGTGGGACCCGAGAAATACACAATAGGCAGTTCCACCTCCCATCTCGAACCGCCGGTGTGTCTGGTGAGACCTCTGATATCTGCAGCTCTTTCTGCAAGACTCTACCTCTCGAGGCCAAAAAAAGTGAATTTTGTTTATGACAAATAGACCAGGGCTGAATGTCTTATTGAATGACACTATTGTGGTAGTACTGAATGTCTTATTTGTTCAAAATTAAGGAGGCAATCTCGATTCATTTTTTGCAATCTCTGGATTCCCGGGATACCTGGGATTGAGTTGATCAATAAAAATGTTATTCTATTATTTTCCTAAGATAATGAGAATATAAACATTCACTTGACTCATCCTCCGTCAGAGTTTTCCAGATGGAAGAACAGAACACATATTTTCTTAGCATCCAGGAGACAGACAGCAGCAGGTAGGACTGAAGTGACTCCCGTTCCTCCCGAGTTGGACTCCTATCATGTCCTCTTCTCAAGTCACAGGACCTCACAGCAGTCACTACCCAGTCCTTTATGCCACAGGTGCCATTCTAAAAGTGAGAGACAGTGTGTCACTCACTGTCCCCGGGTGGCCGGACTAGGCCTCCCAGTGGCAAACGCAGGAAATTTAGAGGGGATTTCCCAATGTAATCTAAAATCTCCCACTTTGCAGCACATTGGTGTAAGTACAGGAGTCTGGGAGAGCATAACATCCCTGAAAATTGCTCTTTTTATACACTGGACACAGTATTACCATTTAACAGTGCAGATGGTCTATTTACATGTTTGAAAGAGCCTATACTATAGACCAGGCATGTCCAAACTATGGCCCTCCAGCTGTTGTGAAACTACAAGTCCCATCATGCCTTGCCACAGTTTTGCTATTTGGGAATGCTAAAACTATGGCAAGGCATGCTGGGATGTGTAGTTTCACAACAGCTGGAATGCCATAGTTTGGACATGCCTGGTCTATAGTATAGGCTCTTTCAAACATTTAAATAAGATAAGTGGTCAGGAAAAGCTTAAACCTATCATAATAAATAAACAAACAAACATAATAGACCCAGTACTGCAAGCTCTAAGCTCACATTCTCCCACCTCATGTTGTGGCTCCTGTCTCTTCCTCTTGGCAGCTGCTCTCTGGTCCATTGCGATGTTTGAGGGCTCAGATCCACACATACAGTAAATGTGCAAGAAGAAGCTGGTACACTGGGCATGTGCAGCAGCTCCGCTCTGTCCCTTACACTGCATGATGTGGTGGCAGCTCATCTGATCATATTATATACCAGTGCTATTGCTGTCATAATTTAAGGCACTTACCAAGAGGAGGGGGGTTTCCGGGCAACCAGACCCCCCCCCCCTTGCGTTTGCCTATGCGTATACTCATTAAGCCGGGGGGGTGGCTCACACAGCAGATTCCACACACAGTACTAGTAGGTGCAGCTGTTTAAGGAGTGAAGACATTGTTCTAATACTGTACATAGCCTCAGGTAGCAGAAATGGACAGATCTTAGATAGAGTAGGTGTCTGATGCAGATAGATTACAGACACTGTTTTTATTATTGTTGACATTTAAAATATTTTCCATTAACATATGAAGTTCTTAACAATACTGTAGGTTGGTGAAATGGGAAAGACACATGGTATATGCCCCTTATACGCCAATCGGCATGTGGGACATTGAAACCCATCTGCCTACTTGCTGTCAAGCAATACACAAATGAGTTAGGATAACGGCTCTCAGGACGAACCAACAGTGGTGATCCGGGATTGCATACCCCTATAATCTGATTGTTTGAAATTAACTACATCCCATCTTAGTAAATGTACCCCTAAGTATTTATCAGTCTGCATTAAAAACAACCAATGCAATAACCTATTCACATAAACATTTAGCAGGGGTATTCATTATGGGATTCCGGCTGTGGGAACATCCCGACAGTCGGAATCCTGCGCCATTTTCATCTGATCTGACAGTAACTCAACAGCTGGACTTCAATGTTCCGTTTGTCTAGTGTCGGAAAGTTCATGGATCGGTGAAAAAGGATGCGGATTGTCAAAAAACTGCCACAAATTCAACAATCCGCGGTCGTTTCCGACAAATCATATCCGACTTTAAAAAAGCCTTCAATGCTGTTGTTAATGGCAACATTGAACAGGTGTGTGCAGATTTTTCCCTTGTCGGGAAATTTCGACCATATTGAATACCCCCTTTGTGTACTTATAAAACACAGCTTTAAGCTACAATTGCATTTTTACGGCTTGTGTTCATAGACTCTAAAATGCATGAGAAACCTATTTTACTGTGTAATATAAAATTTCAAGAGCCAAAAATGGTCTAGGTCTAAATCATGAAACGGGGGGGGGGGACCGATATTTAGCATCTGTGCATGCCCATGTGCAGACTCTTGGTTTGAGCGAGCACCACGGACTGCATGTTTGCTGTACCGCTCGCAACTAGTAGCGTGGGTGGGGGTGGGGGCAGCCCATGGGAATACCCAGCGTTTCAGGGTGTCAGCGGATGTCAGCTGCTGCCCGCTTCCCACACGGGGCACTTGGAGATCTGAGACACCACAGAGGTATCTCAGATCTGCGAGACCTGGAGATATCATTCCATGGTCGCCGACTATCACATGATTTCTCCCCCGAACCCACTGCTGCAAATAGATTATTCTGCAAATCATGCATTCGCGTGCCTGAGGAGGATCGCAGCATGTGAAGGGGACAGGGGGGTTCTGCTGTGCGGGCAGGGTCTGGGGGACTCACAAGGCTGCACAATTTGCAGCCTTGAGAGTCAACCAGAATAAGGTCCTAAGTAACTTTCCCAATGTCATTTCAGTAGCGTTGCCTGCAGAAATCTCTGGGGAGAAACAAGTGCTATTGTTCAGCGAGAACGTTTACTCCTACAATATGAGTAGGGGAAATAATGCAGATATATAAGCAGGAAAGAATCTGCAGCTCCGACCACTTGTGTTGTGAACGATATTTGTACTGTATAATATATCAAGGTTAATGTGTTGTAAGTATTTGTTACAGCTATTAATTGATTAAACTAAAGTACAGTACAGTACAGTACAGTGCAGTACAGTAGTGCTCAGAAACACAATAACCCTCTGAGTAACACATTAAACCCTTATGGATGCCAGAAATTCCGATACAACAAATGAACCATGAATCTGCTCATAATCTGAGACTGCAGTGTTTGTGGAGGGAAGAATCGCACATGGTACAAGAATTGGGTATGTCAGGTGTATTATTTCCTTGGGAAGTACTTTAATACACCAAGAGAGAGAGATTCGATTGGGAGTGAAGGTAACAAGGTAAAAAAAAAAAACCTTCCTTACTTCGCTTACAATTTTGAAATTGCAGGGGTTTGTGAATGAGGAGCGGGATGCTGGGAGTCCCAGGTGCTGCTGGAAGATGTAGTTCTCCCAGCAACCAGCTCCAGGGGGTTACTAAGGGTTATTCAATCTTAGCGGGCATCACTAGCAGACACTCATACACATTTACACACACATAGGGGGAAATTTACTAATATGGATTCGTATTTTAAAGTAGAAAAAAGTCGTATTCGTAGTGAAAAAAATTATGTCGTAGTGAAATTATGTCGTATTCGTGAAATGGTCATTTATCAAGTGCAAAAATCGTAGAATCGTGAAATGTGTTTTGTCGTAATCCTGTCATATTGAGGTCGTAGTCGTATTTGCAAATACGACTACGCATGTCTACGAAAAGACTACACCATCGAAAGAATACGCCTGTTTTTTCAATGTGCTATGCGTATTCACAAATTTACTTACAAGTCGTATTCGTGAATGCGTAAAGTCGTATGCGTGAAGTTGTAATATTCGTGTTTGGAATCGTATTTCAAAATAGACCTGCCTTAGGAAGGTGTATTTTGAAGTATGTTTGTTCAGCACCAATGGGACACATCTGTTATCATTAGCTTAATAACTCACAGACATTTCTAATGAATAATTGGTGCCTTATAAAAGCCTCAACACCACCTACAAACACTACCTGACTCTGACCATGGCAGACTTTTATATGTATAGTACTGCTTCAGTGTGGGCTTGCAGAGCGCTAATGTCTTGGCAGTGCCAGCGCAGAAGACGCCAGCATCATGAAATTGAGCATGTTCAGCAGTTTCAGCAGGTATCCCAGAGGCTGCGTAGGCCGCGTTTATTTAGACCGCGTTTAAGTTTGGACGCATTGCCGGATGATGTCGTTATACAGATGTTCCGGCTTAATCGTGCAAACATTCTCCGTCTGTATGGCCTCATTAGACTGGAGCTAGATCCTGTGACAGGACGCTCTTGCGCTGTCTCAGGCCTGCATAAACTGCTGGCTGTGTTGTACTTTCTTGCGTCTGGCAGTTTTCAGCATGTCACTGGTCATGGCATTGGAATATCTCAGCCCACACTGTCCAGGTACCTGACCCAGGTGCTTCAAGCCCTTCAGCCACATATAGATGCCTCAATCTGCTTCCCAAGCCAGGAGACAGAGTGGCATGATGTTAGGGTAGCATTCCATCGGATTGCACGCATGCCAAATGTGCTTGGTGCAATTGACTGCACCCACATTCAGCTGAGACCACCTCGGGATACTGCCCGTTCCTATTACAATCGTCATGGAAGCACAAGTACCAACGTGCAGGTGGTCTGTGATGCAAATCTTAAGATCATGAGTGTGTTTGCAGGCTACCCTGGCTCATGTCATGACTCCTATATCCTCGCTCAGTCAGTCCTCTTTGATGAATTTCAAGCCGGATTAATGCCAGAGGGCTGGCTGCTGGGTGAGTGAAAATCTCCTCATCATTTTCAGTCTCAAATGTGTCTACAATATCAGTTGTTTGCCTCTATACATGTCCTAATGTGTGTTTGTTCCCAAACATTTACTCACGTGTTGCTCTTGTGTTTATATTACTGTTTTGCAGGGGATAGGGGGTTCCCCTGTTTATCCTGGCTCCTGACTCCACTGTCTTCCCCCCTTTCTGAATCAGATCACAATTTTCAACGTGCGCATCAGGCCACCAGATGTGTGATAGAGAGATGTTTCGGAGTGTTAAAATCTCGCTTCCGCTGTCTGGACAAGTCTGGTGGTTTGTTGCTGTACAGCCCCGAAAAGGTTTCGAAAATTGTGATGGCTTGCTGTT
This sequence comes from Crinia signifera, assembly GCF_055691185.1. Classification (NCBI taxonomy): domain Eukaryota; kingdom Metazoa; phylum Chordata; class Amphibia; order Anura; family Myobatrachidae; genus Crinia; species Crinia signifera. The sequence continues at coordinate 108,596,061 of NC_139227.1, forward strand.
TTCTTCACAACCTCTGTCTGGATCAAGATCTACCAGTCATTGAGGGCGGAGAAGACAGCGAGGCTGATTTGGAGAATGATACATCTGGTGATAGATGGAGCTCAGTGTCTGGGCGGCAGATTCGGCAGGAACTGATTGAGGCATACTTTAGTGGTGAGTATCTATGTTATGTGTTGTTCATACCGTCCATGCTATATGGCTGTGGTCTTGCTACATGTGTCTGGGTGTCTGCCACTTAAATGTACCATCACCTGTGCACCATTATGATTTTGTAGGTAACCATTGTACGGTTCTGACGGCTAAAGGTGGCCATACACGTTACAATTATTGTATACAATATGGCATCTCATCGCATCTCGGTTTTGCAATGAGTTCAGATGAGATGAGATCTAGTACAAAAAGTACGTGTAGCACATACTTTTTGTACTAGATCTCATCTCATTGCAAAACCAATATGCTATGAGAAGTGATATTGTATACAATATTGTATACAATAATTGTAACGTGTATGGGCACCTTAAGTCTGCTGTCCCTTGGATACAATGCTTAACATGATTGCATTAACTGGTTTTGCATTAAAAATGGTCAAAATGACAAAAAGGCTACATTCATCTTAAATGTAAAATGACTACCATAACTTTACACATTTGCCTTTGTAGGCTGAATGTGTGTGCAATATGCACAGATGTGTGTGGGCCTTGAACACCTGTGCGGTCTTGTACCTGGATGTCTGTGGTTGGGCTGTCGATGGTCTGTAAGTGTTTTAGTTATTTTTATAATTTGTGGTCGAGTTAGTTAAATGTTTGGGATTGTGCACGTAATAATTGGTGTACAAATTTTACACTGAAAACCTGTTTCTCTCATGCAGCCACCAGCCCTTCCTCATACACCTTTCTCAGGTGTTGTTGTGTGTGCTGCCCTTGCCATGGTTGATGTGTGTCTAAGTTGCCCCTTTTGCCAATCTGCATGGTGAGTCTCATGGGTTTACAAGGTCTTCAAGATGTCATTCATCTATGTGAATGGTTTAGGGAATGTGTTAGTGCAGGGGGTTTTGCAAGGGTCACATCATATCCATAATGTTGCGCCCCTTATGTGTGTGTAAAGCTATGAAGTATGCAGCATGTAACACCAACCTGTGTTTTCTGCTCTCAAACAGTGCTGCTGGTACAGATGTGTGTGGACAATGCACAGATACTTCATTGTGTGGTTGATATTGAGATGTATTGCCTGCCTCTGTACTGTGTGTAAGTAAGTGGTCCCTCTCTTTATAGGTGTATGTATGTGTTGTCCAAGTTGCCTAATCATATTTTTCTTTGCAGATATGTGATGTTCACCAATGCTGGAGTTGGACTAATCAATCACCATATACTTCCTATTTTGGACAACATTCTACATTTTCAATATTCTGTACTGTGCGTGTGTGGCCTGTGTATTTTGCCTGTCACATAACTCCGTTCTGTCAGGTAGACATTTAAACCCACTTACCACAGGTGTGTTTTTGCTTTGAAAGTGACATTCTAATAGCATCAGTGCTGTGTTGTTGCATCAATGGAAAGTGACGACACAAATGTGTTGTTCAAACATTACTTTACTAAGCACATCAGTGGCAACATAACATCATTGCCTTGGACACATTTTTATTAAGCAATATTCATTTACCCCCACGCTTTGACGCCCTAGACCCCTTTGCAGGTTGTGTGTCTTTTTGCGTGTGTCTGGTTGTGCGGCGTGTGGGGGATGGGAGTGGTGGTGTTTGACCCGTGCCACTGCTGCTCTGGGAGGCTGGGCTGTGTGCGGCTGCCAGCAGATTTCGTTCCTTAAACGACACAGAAATATCTTCCAACAGCCTGCTGTGTGTACTCTGCTGCTGGATAAGGGATTCCATAATTGTTAGCATGCGATTTTGGAAGGTGATATTTTCTACACGCATCTCTGTCATGCACTTTAAAAGGGTCCGGTTGTCCTTGTGCAGGAGAGTGAGGGTTTTCCCAATGCGCGAAATCTCCAAATGGATTTTGTCCATGTTCTGGGCTTGTCGCTGCAATGCGGCTTCGCCACGCTCTTGTTGTGCTGCCCAGGATGATGTGAATTCCGCACCTGGACCACAAGCTTCCTGTGGTGGACATATTGGCAATTGTGGCCGCTGTGGAATTTGTCTGGGTGGAGGTGATGGGTTTGTGTCGCTGAAATGGGCCAAGTAGTCATCCTTCTGTTCTGCTGCTGCAGGTGCATTGTCCTCTGGTATCTCCACACCTGTTATAAGCAGCCTAGCGAATTATGTTGCTTGTCACTATGATTCTCTAATAAACCGGCCTAGAAATAAACTCACACGGACACACTTATCTAAAATGAAGACGCGACACCGATAGCTTAGTTTAAACTGTCATACTTATTTATTTAAGAACTGGTATGACCCCTGGTAAAAGGGGATGGCAAAGACCAGGCACCTGAGACCAGAGACCGTTCAGGGGTGTTGCCCAGGGCAACGACCAGGTCGTTCCCAATCTCCTAAACACCCCTTACCAAGGCACAGCCCGCCCTGCGTGGACATCCCCCCGCCTCTAAGGCCTGACGCGAACATATCCGCCTAAATGTTCGTCGCCCCACCGCGCTGAGTCGAGGCCCGTCCGCCCTCCTGGCAAGGAGAGGGGTAATACCACGCAGGGACCACCTGACAACCTTCTAGAATCCTGGTCGAGGGTGCTGTCCCGCCAATTAAAATATAGCCAATTGTATCGAATTTGAAATAAGGCGAGAGCCTTAATGGAGAAGGGAAAGGGAGGGTGGGGATCAAAAACTCAAAGAGGCAGAGCAACCCCTATGACCTCAGTTATATACCCCTGACCTATGGTGCTACCCCCTGGCTACCCATTGGCGGGGGCTTCCCGCCCTGCATTAACCCCTCCTTCTCTGCCTGGTCACTTTCAATAAACTTTATTAAGCCCAAATTCGCAGTCTCTTAAATACACTTGGGCTTATACAGCCCTCGTTCCACCTAAGCAGCCTAGCGAATTATGTTGCTTGTCACTATGATTCTCTAATAAACCGGCCTAGAAATAAACTCACACGGACACACTTATCTAAAATGAAGACGCGACACCGATAGCTTAGTTTAAACTGTCATACTTATTTATTTAAGAACTGGTATGACCCCTGGTAAAAGGGGATGGCAAAGACCAGGCACCTGAGACCAGAGACCGTTCAGGGGTGTTGCCCAGGGCAACGACCAGGTCGTTCCCAATCTCCTAAACACCCCTTACCAAGGCACAGCCCGCCCTGCGTGGACATCCCCCCGCCTCTAAGGCCTGACGCGAACATATCCGCCTAAATGTTCGTCGCCCCACCGCGCTGAGTCGAGGCCCGTCCGCCCTCCTGGCAAGGAGAGGGGTAATACCACGCAGGGACCACCTGACAACCTTCTAGAATCCTGGTCGAGGGTGCTGTCCCGCCACAGCAATGGTACCCTCGGCTGTCATGGACACCTAGTACCAATGCCCCGCCATCCCCTAAAAAACTGAACCAACCTAAAACTAAGCTAAATGTTTAAAAATATCCCTTAGAAACACCTCCATGCCCTCCTCTGAGAGGTGCACCCCATCTGGCCTGTACATGCCTGGGTTCTCCCTCGCAATCTCTGGGTGTCTAACGGTCACTCCCCCTTGCTTCACCACGAACCTGGTTAAGGCGTGGTTCAACTTCCTCCTAGCCCTCTCAATTGCCTCTACGTTTTTAGCGCCTCTCCAACAAAAACGCGGGACGATGTCTGACCACACCAGCCTCAATCCGCTCCATCTATGTAACAAAGCCACCAGATCTTTCTCCATTTTAATCCTTAAGGCTATGCCTGTCGACTTAGCCAAGTCGTTTCCACCCAGGTGTATGACCAGTATATCTGGCCTGCCAAATCCACAAGCCTTCTTTTCTAAAAATCCAAGAAGGTCCTTCCACAACATGCCCCTAACCCCTAACCATCGCACTGATCTTGCGCTTGCCAGCACGGGCGAGTTTCTAGCTAAATTGTGCCTTTCCGCCCAAAAAACGTAGGAATGACCTACAAACCAAACCACCCCTGTGGGGCCAACGGGAGGGGGAGGGGCTGAAAAGGAAGCAAAACCTATTCGTTAGTATCTCTACTTATGCTCTAAGGTAACAATTATGGTAATTTGACTAGGATCCAAGTGGAGGTGAAAAACTTAAAAACCTCGAGAGGGCTTCTGAGTGTGGGGCCAGATTGAATTAAGCACCTCTAAGAGGAAAATTAAAAAATTCGCTCCACACCGACGATTGCGGAACGCTAATCGTTGCACAACCGTTTGTAAACATAATGTTTTTGGACCCGCGCAACAGGCGCATACTATACTTAACTAATTCTAACTTATACTTAGCAATACACTTAAATCATGTCAATTCTAACGTATTTCTTAAAACTATCGGATTTCCACCTCCCCTTTGCTTTTATTGCGCTCTGTGGCAAGCCTGCCGCCGCCGCTGAAGTAGCTGCGCCAATCCGGAACGAATGCGTTCCGAAGTCCTCGGGCCTAAGCCCTAAAGCCGCTACTCCCTTCTTCATGACCGCAGCAAACTGAAATTTGGTTAGTGGAGACCCGTCCCCATGCACAAGAAATTGCGCAGCCGCGCAATGCCTTAATGCTACATAATCGCAAGTCAGCTTAACTGGGCAAATGCTCTTGTTAGTGTGTGGTTTGAGCGTGATCCAGGCGCCCCTGCCTTGCTGGTCCGTTTTAGACCTCCTCAGCCTGCATAGCACCTGCTCCCTGCCAACCACCACGTCTTCCCAAAGGATGCCCGAGTTAACCCTTTTATTGCGCGCTGTTAGCTCGCTAACTCTAAAGGCGCCGTGAAAAGCCCATGCGAAAGCGACTCTAAAAAGCGCTAGTTCCGAGCTATTATCCGCCACTGATACCAATACCTGCAAGAGCTCACCCAACCTAGCTTCGTCTATTGGGCGCCTAGAATCCGGTTGCCCCGGCTGAACACGCGACCAACCCCTCATTGCTTTGCTAAGAATGAAAGACTTAGTCGGATCCGCGATGCCTAATAGCCTGCAGTGAAAAGCTATTCCCGCCAATGTCGCCGCCATAGCCGACTTGGACCGGCCACTATTATAATTGCCCCATACAAAAGCCAAGAGGCAGTCGTCTATGGACTTACCCCTGGACTCCGGCTGCTGCTGATATCTATTCCAGTCCTCCCAGGCTTTTCCATATGCCCTACGGGTAGCTGGCGCCAGAGACCGAAATGCCAATTCTGTCATGCCAGCTCTACTACCTGCCAGACAGATTTTGGACAACTTAGGCCGGTCCCCGCTGCTGCCGGCGCCAGTTCACGGAATCTATCAAACTGAAATCTCGACAAAGCGTCTGCGATCTCGTTCTCCACGCCTGGTACGTGTTTAGCCCTGAAGGTGATATTGTTTTTTAAGCAAATAAGGACCAGATGCCTCAGCAATCTCAATGCTTCTGGTGATGTCGCCCTTTGGTTATTAACAGCGTGAACAACCCCTAGATTGTCGCACCAGAAGACTATATTTCTGTTTGCTAACTGCCCCGCCCAAATCTCCACTGCAACTATGATGGGGAAAAGTTCTAGAAGCAACATGTTAACTGTGAACCCTCTGTCAATCCAGGATTGCGGCCACTTCCCGCAACACCATTCCCCTTGAAAGAAAGCGCCAAAACCCAAGGACCCCGCGGCGTCTGTGAACAGCTGAAGTTCCATGTTTGATGCTGCCTCGGCTTGCCATATGAGACTACGATTAAAATGAATCAAGAATTCGGACCATGTCCTTAAATCATCCTTGATTTCCTTCCCCAAACGGATTGTATGGTGCGGATCTTTAACCCCGGCAGTGGCCCTTTCTAGTTTCCTACAAAAAACCCTGCCCATGGGTATTACCCTACAAGCAAAATTGAAAGAACCCAGCAAGGACTGGATGGTCCTTAGCTGAACCCGTTTTCTTGCTATGCAATCGTGAATAAGTCCCTGCAGCCTGTGCACCTTGTCCGCTGGCAGCCTACAGCAACCTTCCCCAGTATCGATTTCAATACCCAAGTACGAAAGGACAGTTACCGGTCCTTCCGTTTTATCGTGGGCTATGGGAACTCCTAAAATCTTGAACACCCGCAACGCGGCTATCAGTGTCTCCCCACATGTCGCCCGACCCTCCGGACCCACTATAAGGAAGTCATCGAGATAGTGGGCTACTCCCCTGGAGTCTGCTTCCTTTTGAATGCACCACTGGAGAAATGTGCTAAACCTTTCAAAAAACGAACAGGAAATCGAACAACCCATGGGGAGACACTTGTCTATGTAAAACGCCCCTTCTAACTTAAAACCCATAAACCTAAAAGACTCGGGGTGTAGTGGAAGTAACCTGAAGGCCGATTCTATGTCCAATTTGGCCATAAGCGCCCCTGGACCGAAACTCTTAACCAAACTCAAAACTTCATCGAACAACTGGTAACGCACGCTTGCCAACTCCTCAGGAATGGCATCGTTAACGGAATTGCCGGGCGGATAAGACAGGTGCTGTATCAGGCGGAATTTGCCTGGCGTTTTTTTGGGCACAACTCCTAGCGGTGATATACACAGACCTGGTATAGGCACCACCTCGAAAGGTCCCTCCATCCTGCCCAACTTGACCTCATTTAACACCTTAGTCTTAACAACGTCCGGCAACTCCCTGGCTGACTTTAGGTTCTTGTTCGTTGAAGTGTAAAAATCCGGGGGAATGGGTAGGCGAAAACCATGAGAAAAACCCTCTAACAAAAACTCAGCATCTAACCTATTGGGGTACCCTTTCAAATAACGAGCCAACTGCTGTACAACTATGGGGGATTCAGCTTTATTTGGAGCTAGCAGTGCCCTCTCCTGCTTCTCCTGATTTGCTGCCCCCTTTGCAGGATTTGGCCGGGTGGCCAGCCCCGCACAATTTACATTCGTGCTTAAAACGGCACTTTGCACCCCTGTCGCATTTGCCGTCATTGTAGGCGAAACATCGCCCTTTCCCCCCTGACTTCCCCGATGCCTTGCCCCCCTGAAAGGACTTCTTACCGGCGGCCTCTGTCATGGGCTGGCTTCTCCCTATGACTTCCCACCAAATTTCAACATGCTTAGACCCCATAGGCATGGTGGGGGAACCCTCATGGCAAAGGCGAAATTTTTCATCGTACTCCCTCCACGCAGGCCCTTTATAGTTTATAAATGTCTCATTAATGAGGTGTAAGTACCTAAGAACATTTAAATATTCAGTAGGTCTGAGTGACAGGTAGCACGATGAAAATGCTAAGAAACCCCTCAGCCAATTGTGAAAACCCTTGAAGGCAGCCTCACCGTTGGGTGAAGCTTTCTTAGCCTTCTCAAAATCCTTCTTCATTTCGGTTGTAATTGTAAACATGTCAATGAATTTCCCTTTCTTAATTTTCTCCCTGACTCCCTTCCTGAGTCCCCTAGCTACCGCCGTGTTTGAGCAGTGTGATGCGTCCCCTGCAACTGCAGCTGCTACTACCGGGCTAGAGTGCCTCTTGCGCTTTTTCCCCCGCACTGCTTTCGCCACTTGTTTAGCAACTAGCTTCGCCAGCTTGCGCGGACGCTTCGCAGCACCTGACTCCCCGCTATCATCTGAAGATGCTGACGACCCTGACTCACCCGAAGAAGATGCCTCCTCTTCGCCATCTCCCTCTTGCGACGCATTTTCGTCAGCTTCTTCCACCGCCTCTTGCACGGGGCCTTCCTTCGCGGCCGAAGTCTCTCCCACCTTCTTGGATGGCTGGACAGCTGATGCGCTCTCCCCTTGCGTCGACCGCGGTGTTGGTGCAGCTGCCGACCTCTCCCGAGACACCGACTCCAACGAAGGCACCGGTGTAGCTGATCGCGGTTCTGGGGCTGCAATAGAAGGAGCGTCAATAATTGAACGACTGGCCGAAGCCGGTGCAAGTTCGCCAACTTCAGCGCCTCCTAGTTCTGCTTGCAAGGTCGCCGCGCGAGAGCTAGGTCTAGGCCTGTCTACCACTGCTTCGCTTTGCCTGAGGTGAAGGTCGGGGCCCGCCGTAAAATGGCCTCTTGGCGGCGCCGCCCAGCCCCCATATGGTTGCATCTGATAGCCAGGGAAACCATACCCGCCTTGCTGGATGAAGGGGTTGTATGTCGGCATGCCGAAATTAAAGGAGTGGCCGGGCCCAGAACCCCAGTACGGGAACTGAGGCCCGCCGTAACCCCCAAATGCCTGATACTGATTGGGCCACTGACCGAGCCCCTGTTGCCCTAATACGTACTGTTGGGGGAGGTGATGTGTCGAGCCCCCAGGTGTCCGAATAAATTGTGGGCCTGGTGCATAGCTGTGTTGGGGTTGGGGCCCATACCCTTGTGCCCCAGGTGCAAAAATTCCCTGAGGTGGCTGACCCCCAGCGCCCAGCCCGTGGTCTTCATAAACTCGCTCCCCAGCCGGGGGGCGAGCTGCCCCATGCCCATAGGGCCCTCCCGCTACCGGGGGTTGCATGCGCCATAGGCGAGCCCCCCCTTCCATATCTTGCCCTGTCGCTGGGCCCCCCGTGATGACCATCATGGGGCTCGTCCTTCTGCCCGGGCGGCCCTCTCTCCCATCAATTATTCCCTGCCCGTTGCTGCCACCTGGGGAGCCTAAACCTGCGCTCCCCATATCTACAGCCTCCATTCCCTGAGCCAGAGCCTGCGCCGTCTGCCTGGCCTCGCCAGCAGATGGCGCATCGGCTCCCCTGCCTTGTAATTGCTCTTGGGAGTCAGCAGGGGGCGCTGCCGTCCCCCCGCCTCCCGGCTGTGATCCAGAGACCGCGCAGGGAGCCGCGCGGTCTCTGTCCGTTAGTGACGTCTGCACCCCTGCTGCATTGAACTGAGCGGGGGACACTGCCGGACCGCCGCCATCTTCCCCCAGCGTATTAACTAGGCCGGGAGTGAGCGCTAGTGGGGAATGCGCGCCGCCTGGCTCCCCGCCCCTCGGTGGCGCACCAGAAGGCCCAGCCGAGCCGCGTTCGCCGCCCCCCGCCGCCGCAGCCTCCCCAGGTCCGGGTACCCTGTCGGCGCACACAGTGGGGGCGGGAGGGGGGGCCCGCCCGCCTGCCTCGCCGCTGCCATGAGCGGTGGGAGATGCAGGCCGCGACCCGCCGCCTTCAGCTACCATCACCACGGACCGCCCAGAGATCACATCCCCGCGACCAGGGACATGGCTGAGTGGGCGCGCGGCGTCCGCCAGCCAGCGCGGCGGTGGAGCATTCCTCCTGGGCCTGCTGGACATAATGGCTTATAAGGTAAGACACTAAATGCGCAGCGCTGCACTTATCTCAATGACACTGATCCCTGGAGATCAAAAACTCAAAGAGGCAGAGCAACCCCTATGACCTCAGTTATATACCCCTGACCTATGGTGCTACCCCCTGGCTACCCATTGGCGGGGGCTTCCCGCCCTGCATTAACCCCTCCTTCTCTGCCTGGTCACTTTCAATAAACTTTATTAAGCCCAAATTCGCAGTCTCTTAAATACACTTGGGCTTATACAGCCCTCGTTCCACCTAATGAAAGGTTATGATGAATATTTTGTCATACTATTTATGCTATCACACTAACATTGCCTTATTGCTTAATTTGACACAACAGAATTAGTTTTGCAAGTGAGTACTTCTGTTAGATATGTGACAATGGAAAGTGACCATATGATGTAAATAAAAACATATCTACCAAGCATTATGTTATTATTGCTCAGTCATCTTTTCCTGAAATGAACATGCCTATATGGGTATTATACTTTCATACCACTGATTACAATGACAGTATGGACACTGTAGAGGCTGCTGAACATTATTCTGTGTGTGCTTGTTGGAAGCGTTGGTATGGTTGCAAACACATGATGTGCGTTAGCTTAGAAATGCATCTAACCTGACAAATGTTCATACAACTATAACCATTTGTTGAACAGAATTGGCACTATACCAGGCATCCTCATCCTCAAACCAGCTGTTGTGACACTACACATCCCAGCGTGACTTGGCCAAGTTTTAGCATGTGGTAGTAGCCAAACTCTGGCAGCCCATGATGGGACTTGTAGTTTCACAACAGCTGGAGGGCCAAATGTAGAGGATGGCTGCACTATACCATGTGTTTGTTAACTGCTGTATGTGCACATTAACATAGTACTGTGATTCCTGGTCAATTCCCCTGTGTAATGACTAATAAGGCTGGAGCCTAATAAATGCAGCTAATGCAATCACACAATCATTATTGGTGCTGTCACCATGAAAGGCTTAACTCTTCCACAGCCACAATACTGTTTGCTAACCACATGTAATGGAATGCGAAATATAGCTTTAAGGTGTTAAAGGTTACTGGCAAATAATGTGTGTTGCCTAATTGCAAGCAGCTTCACTCTAATGTAGAGTATGTGATGTAAACTGAAACATTGGTGTCAGCTGCTGCACTGATGATCTGACCAAAAAAGGTTGTGTTTAATTAGTTGCATCTCCACATTAATTAGTTTGATTGTCTGGGAAGTGTGTTAGTGAAATTGGCATGGAAATGTTTGCAGTCCAACACACCCAAACCATTAACAAAGATGATGAGTGAGTTAGGTAAGGCATTTTATGAGTTAGATGTTTAATTTGGTTAGGCCCACAATCCACTTATTCTGGTTGTAAGAAGGACACACTCAGGCTCACGGATGCTGTGGCTTTGAAATATGCCATAGTGTGCACTAATTTCCATCTGACCTCTGTTCTGCTGGGCAGACATCACACCAACTTCCAATCAACCAGCCATCTGGTTGTTTGGATTGTTTAAAAGGTGGTACTGGATGGGAGCTAATGTTTTTTTTAATGTGGTTTTTATGTGGGCTACATCTTAACAACAACAAAAACTGACATGCAAACATGGTACTCTAGTTGAACCGGTTACATTTAATTATTTTGTCAGCATTATTTAGAGCAATATCATGGGTTTTAAAACTCTTTTCTGATTGGACTTTGCACCCATCCAGTACCAGGTTTTTATTTTTCCCCAAACAACTACTTGTTTGGAGGGAAGTTGGTCTGATGTGTGTCTTGCATTAGGCGTTTGTTCTGACTAATCTAGTATCCCAAATTTCATGTCCGTGTCAATGTACATTTGCACAACATACAGCTCTTTTTAATTTCTGTGTGTGTGGTGGATCAGTGTTATTTGGGGTAGATTAGCCCTACTAAACAAACTCACCACACACAAAATAACATTAGCAACTACAGGAGTGTGCTAATTATTGGCTCATTGACACATCGATTGAACTCTGATTAACCACACCTGTGCTGATGAGCATGAGCAGATATTTTGCACATAAGCACAGGTGTAAACGTACATTTATGTACACTACAGGGATGAGGGTGTCCATTGCACCTGGTTATGGTCATGGTGTGTGTTATGTGTCACATGATCATAACTTACGGTTGTCTGTTTGTTGCTGCTGAGTGGTGTGGCGTTGTGGGGTAAGCACAGGTGGTAGAATCACCATTGGTCCAAGTGGTTGGGAAGTTTCTGTTTGCGAATCTTGTGCTGAAAAAACTGAGATAAATGACAAGTGTCAACAATCAAAATTAAACCTTCAAGGTTCATGGCAATACTGTGCACACAAATTTCACAATGACACATTGTGCTACACCTGATGTGGATCACAGACATGTACCAGCATGCTTTGCACCAATTGTGAAATAAATGCAGGATCAAATGTAGATGATGAACATCCTGGAAATTGCTTTACTCAAAACCTGACAATAGAATGTGGGAACAATTTACCTATATCAAGGTCATCATCAGTGGCTTGAGGGGCCACCGAGACCGTTGCTGTAGGGGCTGACTTGCGCACACGAGCTGGACCAGCAGAAGGGCTTGGCGCTGCAGTTAACACAACAATATATAAGCACAGTACCAACAACACTTCAGTCAACAAAGGTACATATCTGGAAACGGGATGCGGTCATTTGGTCTACTGCATTATGGTCGACAGTCATTAGGTCGAATCCATTAGGTCGACATGCTAAAAGGTCGACATGACTCAAGGTCGACATGGGAAAAGGTCGACATGATTCTAGTTCAAAAGGTCATTAGTTCGACAAGGGCATTAGCTCGACATTGTCTATGTCGACATTCACAAGGTCAACATGGAGTTTTTAATTGTTTTTGGAGCCAACATGTGCCGACAGGCGGTATTTCATGCCCTACCATCCACTAGGGCGTGGTGGGAGAATAAAATAGTGTGCCGAGCGTAGCTTTAAACTGTGTCCATGTCAACTGTGTTGACATTCAGGTAAAAAAACAGTGAAAAACCCAATGTCGACCTTGTCAATGTCGACCTAGAGTCATGTCGACCTTTTAGCATGTCGACCTAATGGATTTGACCTAATGACTTTCGACCATAATGCAATAGACCAAATGATCCCAACCCCTGGAAACATATTTAGCCGTTGAAAAAAACCTACATGGGAACATTTATGTACATACTGCAAACAATATACTGGTACTACGATTTGTACACCAAAAACCACAAAACCATTCATTATTGGCCATGGCAAAAAAGGAGAGAGAAAGAGAGTGTGAGAGTGAGAGAGTGAGAGAGAGAGAGAGAGAGACACACCAAATAAAAAAAAAAAACAAAAAAAAAAAAACAAACATACATTGAAACATAGGATTACCCATTTCTATATCGAAAAAGTCCCCAAGGGGAACATTGTACACACTGGAGAGTGGTGTGCCATGGCTCCTTGTGTGGACATAGGCCGGTGCAGGACGTATTACTGTATGGAGATAGGAACATAAAATATTATTCCCACAACACCATACAGATACACACACACACAGGCAAGGATGAGGATAAATTGTAACACACCTCTCCCACCATCCGATACATCCCCTTGGCCATGGTCAATTGGGAATGAGCCTGTTGTCCTGTGTGCCCTTGAGGGGTCAGTGTGCGTTGCAGGACGGGGGGCTGTATGGATGTGTAAAGGTAGAAATTCAAAATGTAAGCCAAACAGAGAGAATGGGAAACACATACAGACAGAGTTTATGCTGCAGCTGACGCTGTGAAGACATATTAACCTCTCCCGACATCAGAATGGCCATGGGCAGGGTCAGTGGATGATGCTGCTGATGACCTGTGTGGCCTTGATGGGACAGTGTGTGCTGCTGTGCACAATGCTGTATGGTAGAGAGAAGTGAGTATTAAATTTAACAAACCATACAGAGAGAGAGAGAGAGAGAGAGAGAGAGAGAGAGAGAGAGAGAGAGAGAGAGAGCCATACAGAAAGAAAGACTACATGGTGTGTTTGTATTAGTGAGAAAACACATACCAGTCTCCACATCAAACAACCCGCCTTGCCCCTGCTCAGTGGAGGATGCTGCAGATGTCCTGCGTGACTGTGCCGGAACCGACCGTGATGGCACCTGGGATGCTGTATGGAGAAGACACAACAAAGGAAACTTAGCCAACACTACTAAAAGAGAGAGAGAGAGAGAGAGAGAGAGAGAGAGAGAGAGAGAGAGAGAGAGAGAGAGAGCCATACAGAAAGAAAGACTACATGGTGTGTTTGTATTAGTGAGAAAACACATACCAGTCTCCACATCAAACAACCCGCCTTGCCCCTGCTCAGTGGAGGATGCTGCAGATGTCCTGCGTGACTGTGCCGGAACCGACCGTGATGGCACCTGGGATGCTGTATGGAGAAGACACAACAAAGGAAACTTAGCCAACACTACTAAAAGAGAGAGAGAGAGAGAGAGAGAGAGAGAGAGAGAGAGAGAGAGAGAGAAAAGTGTGCATAATGAGTGTAATTTGCCACAAAAAATATCAAACAAAAGGACACAGACAATCTCTGCATGGCTGTAATGTACACACCACAGTCTCAGTCACAGCTGCAGAGGGCCTTCCTGTTGGTCAATCCCCATGGTGTCACTTAGGCGCTTCTATGATTGTGGACTCATATAATATTTTGAGGACGCACTTTATAACAATACACACCTGTGTCATCATCTGAAAATTGCACATCTTGCAATGCAACTGAACCACAGTGTGCCTTTTGAAGTCTTGCAGCATGACGACTAGACACACCAGTAGTGTGGGGACCACGATGGTGTTGCTTTTGGCTAGACCCATGTTTGTGTCCGGACACAGAAGATCCAGAGGGGGATGAGGTGCGGTCTTTTTTAGCACGGGCAGCTGTGATTACATGCACAAAGAACAACAAATAACAACATCACATTTACACAATATAAACGACAAAACAGTGGCGTGTACTACACAAAATATACCAGAAAAACCAAGTAACTTGATTTAACCCAACCATCTCAGCAGTCGGTGACACATGCATAACACAACAGAACTACACAAAAATAATGCGTTATTCTGGGGGACACTCAACCTCATACTATATTGGTGTGTGTAGGGCTTGGCAGAGTGGCAACTCAGTAATACAATACAATACATAAACCATATGTACATTTTGAAGTTTCTACCACAATGGGCCCACAACACAAACAAAGCACACACATTTGTATGCTGTAATTTTTACTACAAATATACAACATGTACACATGCAAGTTTGAAACATCTAAAAGAGAACAGTTAAATGAAAAGTACCATACATGGAATTAAATAAGGCACACGGTACTGATGTTTCCTGAAAATGACAATAACCAAAGCAGTGCTAAAACGGTGAGCAATACAACAACAACACACACTATACATGTCCCCATTACATGGCCTTACAAACACATGTCAACATAGTGGTTGTGTTGACGGAATGTGTCCATACAAAATTACTGGCAATCAGAAAAAACATGTGCGCCATGTATCATGTGACCTGCACAATTACACTAATTATTGAGGGTGCCTCATTGCTGATTAAACTATGTCAGCTAAATAACTCTGCACAGAAAAATACACAGCAATATGAATCCCTTCCCCAAAAGTTATACTCACCAGCATGACGGGCATCAGAATCAATGACACCTGGTGGACTGATGACTACCTTGGGTATCAGAGTCGCCATTGCCCGCTCATAGGTCTTCCACTCAATGCGGGAGGGCACATTGGCCCCATACTTGCGCACATGTTTCTCCTCCTTGGTCATCTTAGCCTTTACACGGCGGCGAATGTCATAGAAGCGCTTCTTACAGCTGGCAAAGTCACGCTGAATAGACCCGTGGGCATTGACCACTTCTACTACCTTCCTCCATATAGCTGCCTTTCGTCCAGCAGAAACTGCTTGCAGAAACAGGGGTGCCTTGTATTTCATTATAGTGTTCACAAGGGCAGTGCTTTCACCAGCCGTGAACATAGGCATCTTCTTGGCAGGGTTTTTGTTGCCCTTTTTTGAGGCAGCAGGGGTGGCATCAGACACATCATCATCATCATCCACACCTTACTCTGGCATATATTCCTCCTCCTCCTCCTCAAGCAAATCATCACCCACCAACACCTCCTCTACCTCACCCAAATCCATTATGCTATCCCCACTCTCAGACATGATGCTAAATTCAAAAGCCAAACACACAGAAATATAAACACAAACAACACTAAACACACTAAACACACTCCAGCTCCTTCACTCTAACACACACACACACACACACACACAACACCCACTTAAACAACAAAAAATAAATACAAAACTTTGACAATACAAAGACAAACAATAACACAAGACACCTTTCAGCAACAATACACAGTCAGAATTCACACTGATCCAAATACTCACCACACCTAACAAGCCACCTCTGCTCCTCTCTCCACACTCCAACCTACACCCACAAGCATTAGTGGGTCAAACAGGACTTATATAGGCCTGTGTGAGCCCTCCCATGTGTAAACACAATACACCAATCACAGGTCAGCTTCCGTTTACGTCTTCACGTATGTAAAACTGTTTACGACTTTTCGTAATGTAATCTACGAAAATTCGTAAAATAACTAAGGTTTCAAACTAAACTTGTTACGCCATTCGTAATTCAATGTACGATTTTCACGCACGTAAAACAACAACGTACGTATGTTGTTTTACATACGTAAAACAACATACGAATGGCTACGACATCGGAAAATACGACTTTTCTAAATACGACATAATAGTAAATTCCATTCCGGAATACGAATACGTCTACGAAAACAGCATGCGTACACATGCGTAACACATCAACATACAAATACGAATACGAATTTTAATACGAATCCATATTAGTAAATTTCCCCCATATTCTCACCGCTGCGGCTGAAAACCGGCACTCGGCATTGGGACAAGAAGTCAACGGTTTGGAAGGTGAGAAATTACTGACTAATTAAGCAATTGGAAACGTACCTGTTCTACCAATGAATGATAAATGACTTCATTAGTGGAGTGAGGCTTAAATCTGGCACAGCTAGGAAACAACCTGGCGTTTACGGACTGCATCAGCTGCAGCCTGTAGAATGGATGGGAGGGAGGGCTGTCGTGTTAATAAGGGAGGGGTTTACGTAAGGAAGTGCTCTCTGCTTTAACAGGCAGCTTGGAAGTCCCAGGAGGCAAAAACACCTCCCCCAGCATGGACTGTCTAAATGTGATTAGCATAGAGTGCTTCCAATGGGAAGTCACTGCCACTGCTAGGAAGTCCCTACAGGTGGCAAAGAGGCAACTTTTGCATGGGTAATTAAAGAGAAGAGGTGGACCCTCGTTTATTAAGCAAATGTCACACATTGGATGCCATTGTCAGATCGGATCTGAATGAATCTGTTGCAATGGTCGATGGCTTTTATGTGTATAAGCATGTTAGTCTGCCTGTTGGTAACCCAGTCATAATATTTTTATGTCTAATGATATATTTTCTATTTTTCTCCAGACACTTTGAATTTTCCTGTTTATTTTATTGGTAACATTAACACAATTGTAACTAGTTTTATGAAATGCTGATTTAAAAGATGAAAAATAATAAAAGTTGTAACATGACAATTGTCAGTTACCATAACAGCTATTTATAACGTCATGAACGTTGATGAACATTGTATCTGATTGCAGACGATTGGCTATATTGATATAACAGTTCAGTGGGACCCTCTAGTGGATTATTTCTGCAGTACAATATCACATACTGTCTGTATTCTGGAATACGGCTGTTATTAAATAGATTCCATTATTCTCATAATTCTATAGTGAAATTTATATATCTCAGTGCTGTACATTAAAATATGTAATGAATCACGGCAGTCCCTAAAAGGGGTGATTCTGATTGATTTGCTAAGCAGCGCACCATCAAATTATTTCTCCTGCCTTTTCAAATAAGAGTCAGTCTCAACTGACAATATATGGCTGCCGGGTCGAAGCCGGGACAGGCGGCTGTTGTTCTGTGATGTCCGCCAACCCACCCCCCCCCCCCCCGGACTGCCTCCACTGCGCTAATTGCACTGAACAAAGCAGGTCCAGGAGCGCAGGCTTATACAACCCAATTAAAATGCTGCACCGGCTTTTGAGTCAATCAGATCTCGTATACCGGCAGCCAATCAGAGCAGTTGCCGCTACATGAGCTCTGATTGGCTTACCAGCCGGTGCTGTATTTTATTTGTCCGCCAGCATTCTGAGTTGAAGAAGCCTGCACTCCGGGAACTCCATGCTGCAGCTCAGTGGAAGAGGAGATATGGCAGCAGGAGGTGGGTTACGGGCAGTCAAGTGAGGTGGGACTGGAAATAAGTCCCGGGCCCCAACATTTCTGATGGCAGCCCTGTTATATCCTAATTTTCATGATCAAATTATAGCATTTTTTCGTCCAGATAATTATTTGTACCTTCAAAAATAAATATAAAGACATCCCCTATCATCTTGGACACACCTGTCCGACTCAGCATTGTCCTCACCGCACCTGCTTGAATTGTACTGTCAATGGTTATCACACTGCCTGAGTGGAAAAGTCCAGGCGGTAGGTAGGAAATGCATAGACTGCGGTGGAGCCTTCTCTCTCCAACAGGAACCAGCAGGAGCTATTTTAATGGATCCGATACGATTTCCCGGCGGTCGGGATCCCGGCGGTCGGAATCCCGACACTGGAATCCCGACAAGGGGGGGACATGGATCGCCCCCCCTTGCGGGCTCGCTGCGCTCGCCACGCAGCGGGCCCGGTGCCTCGCTACGCTCGGCACACTATTTTATTCTCCCTCTATGGGTGTCGTGGACACCCACGGAGGGAGAAAGTTTCGGGATTTCGGCGGTCGGGATTCCAGTGTCGGGATTCCGACCGCCGGGATCCCGACCGCCGGCAAATTAACCGTATCCCATTTTAATAGTGTCTGCAATGAGACAGATGCCTAGAGGCCCACTGTGCAGACCTGTCAGTGTTCCAAGGTACAATAGTATGACTTTTCTATGTACTGTAGACGAGTAAATCATAAAGATCCATATTTAGAGTTACTGAACATAGTATATACTGTAGATGATCCGTGCTGTTGGCGTTTGTCCATATAGAAGAGTGTTCCTGCACTAAGGTCACCCGTGTCCACCAGCTGGCAGAAATGCGGGATTATCATGTATTGGACACCCGCTGTTCTGAAGAAACTCATACCTGTCTTTGTCTGTCATTGTGACGTTCCAGTTCTGAACAACCTGCAGAATTTTTTGTGCACATACAATTCCAGATACTGGCCAGTTGCAGCTTTTATTGGTAGATTTGTAATGAGCTCTGTGTTCATTCAAAGTTCTTGGTTTGGAAATTCCTATAGGGCAAGCATGTCCAAACTGTGGCCTCCCAGCTGTTGTGAAACTACACAACCCAGCATGCCTTGCCATAGTTTTAGCATTCCCTAAAAAAACTGCAAAACTGTGGCAAGGCATGATGGGACTTGTAGTTTCCCAACAGCTGGAGGGCCTGTTATAGGGTGACCATTTCCAGTGGGAGCAGGGGTGTGCTTCTCTAGAGCTGCAGTGGCCTAGGGCATGGGAATATTGCACCACTGATGGTTAGGGGGGGAATAGCTTACAAGAAAAAAATTGTCTCCTTATTCTTAATAACAGGGACAGTTCCCAGAAAATAGTCCCAATTTTATATAACACTAATGTTCCTGGAAACAGGACGAGTCCAAGAGTCCAACGCTGGTTCCTTTGATACAGGAGAACCCTACTCAATTTTTTGCTGTAATTATAGAAAGAGCAATGGATTCTTTTATTCCAAAACAGACCTGTGGAGGTTCATAGTCAACCATATTGAAACTTGGCTGCAACACAAGAACTTACTGAATGTCAAGCACACTGTAGGGGTCATTCTGGATGATTCGCAGTAGGGCTGCATTCGCATGCAGACCGAAGTTTCCATTCTGAGCATGTGTATACGAAGGGTGTGTGCACCCCTCAGTGAACAGACTTTGACTGGTGCATGCACCCAGGAAAGCAAGGAGGGCGGAGAGGGGCGTGGGGCGGTGTGTGGTGCCATTAGCATATGGGAACTCCAAAGCATTTCATGGGCATTCCCATGAGAACGCTGGGCTTTCTTATGCTAATGAGGCCATGACGTGGGTGCGGGGGGGCAGGCAGCTGACATCACCGGGTGTCAGCTGCCCGCCCACTTCCCCGGAGCGTCCCCGCATATATATGCTTCAGAGTCACTTTTATTTGCGTCCACCTTCGCCATCATTCGATGGTCACCGACCATCGAATGATGTGGGCGGATCCCACAAGGCTGCGAATGGATGTTACTATGTGACATCCATTCACAGGCCCTGCGAACTAATTGCCCTTGTGAATGGGTGGCGCCCTTGTGAATCAACCAGAATAACCAATAATCAACCAGAATAACCAATACCATTGTATGTAGCATAAAATAAAAAATTCAGTAAAAAGGATGAAAATATGGGCTACCTGTGGGCTACCTGTGGGCTACCTGTGGGCTACCTGTGGGTTACCTGTGGGCTACCTGTGGCGGAGCATCTAGGTCCAACTCTCCATCTCACACCATATGGTGCACAAAGGAAACATTGATGAGGACTCATCTGTAGGTGTAACATTTTCATTTGTGCGGTTGATGCATTGCAGCGTTCTATTCTTCCACACATCACACGCACAGTCAGGGCATCTTCTATCTGGTTTTCTCTGATATAAAAGCCGCTGTGAGTGAAGGTATAGATGCGCGGCGTAATGTAGCCTTGCTTTTTGACAATGTACCCCCTAGGGTCTACCAGCGACACATGTCTGGTTATCTGATGAGGGACAAAGGAATCTCTGTTTGAACATAAATTGTGTTATTATCACAGATGATTCTGTCAGGATGACAGATATTGATTACCTGCCATGTGTGGATGTTCTTCTAGAGGCGACAAAATCACTCAAATAAAACCATCAAACATATGTCTCAATCATCGGTTGTGTCTGATAAGCCAATTTAGCTTGTGTTTGTGATCATCTCTTGTTCATTGATGCCAATATCAAGAGATATAAAGAAATAAAGAAGTGTCGCGTTGTGTCATTGTACAAAACAATGGATTCTCCCTGATATTAGTATATGCAACTTGTGTACCATGAGCCTACCCCTCTGCCCCCCCACCACCACCACCACCACTACCACCACCTGCACGTTAGGTCATGGTCAGGTGTCACAGACGAGTTTAGGATGAGAAGCGGAATGTCTCTGACACTTCCTAATGACACATAGGGCCAATGTGCCATTCCTGGTACCTAACAAGCAAATAAAGATTTATTTATTTATTATTTATTTACAGTGTCTTATATAGCGCAGAAGATTCCATTACAGCTTCTTATATAGCGCAGCAGATTCTGTTACAGGGACTTATATAGCGCAGCAGATTCCGTTACAGTGTCTTATATAGCGCAGAAGATTCCATTACAGCTTCTTATATAGCGCAGCAGATTCTGTTACAGGGACTTATATAGCGCAGCAGATTACGTTACAGTGTCTTTTATAAAGCGCAGCAGATTCCGTTACAGTGTCTTATATAGCGCAGCAGATTCCGTTACAGTGTCTTATATAGCGCAGCAGATTCCGTTACAGGGTCTTATATAGCGCAGCAGATTCCGTTACAATGTCTTATATAGCGCAGCAGATTCCGTTACAGTGTCTTATATAGCGCAGCAGATTACGTTACAGTGTATTTTATAAAGCGCAGCAGATTCCATTACAGTGTCTTATATAGCGCAGCAGATTCCGTTACAGTGTCTTATATAGCGCAGCAGATTCCGTTACAGCGTCTTATATAGCGCAGCATATTCCGTTACAGCGTCTTATATAGCGCAGCAGATTCCGTTACAGTGTCTTATATAGCGCAGCATATTCCGTTACAGCGTCTTATATAGCGCAGCAGATTCCGTTACAGTGTCTTATATAGCGCAGCAGATTACGTTACAGTGTATTTTATAAAGCGCAGCAGATTCCATTACAGTGTCTTATATAGCGCAGCAGATTTCGTTACAGTGTCTTATATAGCGCAGCAGATTCCGTTACAGTGTCTTATATAGCGCAGCATATTCCGTTACAGCGTCTTATATAGCGCAGCAGATTCCGTTACAGTGTCTTATATAGCGCAGCATATTCCGTTACAGCGTCTTATATAGCGCAGCAGATTCCGTTACAGCGTCTTATATAGCGCAGCAGATTCCGTTACAGTGTCTTATATAGCGCAGCATGTTCCGTTACAGCGTCTTATATAGCGCAGCAGATTCCGTTACAGTGTCTTATATAGCGCAGCAGATTCTGTTACAGTGTCTTATATAGCGCAGCAGATTCCGTTACAGTGTCTTATATAGTGCAGCAGATTCCGTTACAGTGTCTTATATAGCGCAGCAGATTCTGTTACAGTGTCTTATATAGCGCAGCAGATTCCGTTACAGTGTCTTATATAGCGCAGCAGATTCCGTTACAGTGTCTTATATAGTGCAGCAGATTCCGTTACAGTGTCTTATATAGCGCAGCAGATTCTGTTACAGTGTCTTATATAGCGCAGCAGATTCTGTTACAGTGTCTTATATAGCGCAGCATATTCCATTACAGTGTCTTATATAGAGCAGCAGATTCCGGTACAGCATCTTATATAGCACAGCATATTCCGTTACAGTATCTTATATAGCGCAGCAGATTCCGTTACAGCGTCTTATATAGCACAGCAGATTCCGTTACAGTGTCTTATATAGCGCAGCAGATTCCGTTACAGTGTCTTATATAGCGCAGCAGATTCCGTTACAGTGTTTTATATAGCGCAGCAGATTCTGTTACAGCGTCTTATATAGCACAGCAGATTCCGTTACAGTGTCTTATATAGCGCAGCAGATTCCGTTACAGTGTCTTATATAGCGCAGCAGATTCCGTTACAGTGTCTTATATAGCGCAGCAGATTCCGTTACAGTCAGTGGCATAGCTAAGTTTTGGTCACCCCCCCTTCGTTAGGGTAACTGGGTAACAACAGACAGACTTGGAGGTAGGAGGGCCCTGCTGCAAGTTTAAAATCTATAGGGATATAGGAGGGAAACACAAGGACAGGCACCAGTAATAGCATGGCAGTCCCACCAAGATGCTATTGGGGCAGTGACTGTGCCACCCCTGTGGTCTTGTGCACTGTGTGTCATGGGCAGTCACTGTTGTTCATGCTCCGTGTGGGTTTTGTGCTTCTCGATCATTGCTCCAGGTTTTGGCTGATCCATCTTGCCTTGTTTCCATGCATACCTCATTTTTTGGGTGTGGCTGCCTCATAAGCCACTTGGTATATATAGGTACATACAGTATGCTTTCAGCATTCAGAGCCTGACGGTTATATTCCTGTGATACTCTTATTATATTCTTTGTTCCTGGTGATTTCTATGTTCCCAGAGATTCTCAGAGGTTCCTAGCTAACTCCTGTCTGAGATTACTCCGGAGTTCAGTTTATTCCAGCCTGTGTCTAAGTATTCCAGCAAGCACTCCTGCCAGGTGTCCTGTTAGATCTTGCCTGTGTCTAAGTATTCCAGCAAGCACTCCTGCCAGGTGTCCTGTTAGATCTTGCCTGTGTCTAAGTATTCCAGCAAGCACTCCTGCCAGGTGTCCTGTTAGATCTTGCCTGTGTCTAAGTATTCCAGCAAGCACTCCAGCCAGGTGTCCTGTTAGATCTTGCCTGTGTCTAAGTATTCCAGCAAGCACTCCTGCCAGGTGTCCTTTTGGGATGCAGTTAAAATCCCGGCGGTCGGAATCCCGACCGCTGAAATCCCAACACTTTCTCCCTCCGTGGGTGTCCACAACACCCCTGGAGGGAGAAAAAATTAGCGTGCCGAGCGTAGCGAGGCACCGGGCCCGCTGCGTGGCGAGCGCAGCGAGCCCGCAAGGGGGGGGGGGGGCGATCCACGTCCCCCCCTTGTCGGAATTTCGGCGGTCGGGATTCCGGCGTCGGGATTTTGAACTGAATCCGTCCTTTTAGATCATGCCTGTGTCTAAGTATTCCAGCAAGCACTCCTGCCAGGTGTCCTGTTAGATCCTGCCTGTGTCTAAGTATTCCAGCAAGCACTCCTGCCAGGTGTCCTGTTAGATCCTGCCTGTGTCTAAGTATTCCAGCAAGCACTCCTGCCAGGTGTTCTGTTAGATCCTGCCTCTGTCTAAGTATTGCAGCAAGAATTCCTGCCAGGTGTCTTGATAGATCGTGTCTGCGTCTAAGTATTCCAGCAAGCACTCCTGCCAGGTGTCCTGTTAGATCCTGCCTGTGTCTAAGTATTCCAGCAAGCACTCCTGCCAGGTGTCCTGTTAGATCCTGCCTGTGTCTAAGTATTCCAGCAAGCACTCCTGCCAGGTGTCCTGTTAGATCCTGCCTGTGTCTAAGTATTCCAGGAAGCACTCCTGCCAGGTGTCCTGTTAGATCCTGCCTGTGTCTAAGTATTCCAGCAAGCACTCCTGCCAGGTGTTCTGTTAGATCCTGCCTGTGTCTAAGTATTGCAGCAAGCACTCCTGCCATGTGTCCTGTTAGATCCTGCCTGTGTCTAAGTATTCCAGCAAGCACTCCTGCCAGGTGTCCTGTTAGATCCTGCCTGTGTCTAAGTATTCCAGCAAGCACTCCTGCCAGGTGTCCTGTTAGATCTTGCCTGTGTCAGCGAACCCCTGCTTCCAGTGTGTGAGGTCTTGTCTGTGTCCAGCTTCTGTGAGTGGATTGTGGTGGACGTCGCACCTTTCATTACAATCTGCTGCTGGTAATCTCACAGCGCCAGCTGGAGCCACAGATAGTGTCCTAATCACATACCGACTTGTCTTGTGCATGTTTCTTGTTTTCTTGTCTCACGGCAGATACCAGCGGCATTGGTCTAGCCTGGCAACAGTGCCGCTTAGGCGGTTCGGCTGCAAACCTATCCGAAATGCCTTGGTTATAGTTGTTTTGGTTATTGCGACGGATTCACATTATGGCGGTAAAAGCCGCTAATCCTGTGTTCAGTCCTGATCTGTGAGGTTCCATATTCTAGTCCATGTTCATTTATCTTTGTGTTGTCTAGTCAGTTTATCCTCTCACTAGTACCCTGACTCGTTGGGACTGTGTCACCGCAGAAGACCAGGTGGCACCCGAGTACAGGGTGGAGCTAGTCTGCCCTGGAAAGGCGGCTATTATTGGTCTAACACCTGTGCAGGTGCCAGACAATTTGGGGTTTAGTAATAGAGTCGGGGTCAGGCTCTGGTGCTGCTGTGGCTTTACCGCCTTGGCCACAGAAGCACAAATCAGGCTGTAATCAACATCTTGACCTGCCAGTCAGAGCAAGGGTTAACCCCGAGTTCACCCCAGATTATTATAACACTGTGTGGGAAAAGATAATGCTCAACCCTAGTTCTGGCCTTTTGCTTCTTTATTATAGATGCCTCTAACAAGGAGTAGCCTCCATTGCGTACCTACTTGTGAGTGAGTTGTGTGTGATGGATAAAGTATCCAAAGAATGTTTATAAAGATGCATCTGACTTTGTTCAAGCTGCACAGTTCCACATTTTCCTGAGCATGCACGTTGCAAAGGGTTCCAAAATATAGGTGGGCAGGCAATAGGTACTGTAGCCAGGGGGTGTTGAGGGTGCAGTGGATCACTAGCTCTCCTGATTCCTGTTCCAATATGAGCAGTAAAGAGGCTGCTGCTGTCATGTGACAAGATAGATAATGTAATAGATTTTATTTTTCTATGTGTACATTAAGGTTAAAGCCCAATATTATACACTGAGGGACTTTCAGCCTGAAAGCCTCCCAGTGTGTACAGGGCAGCGATGATCGGTGAGTGGTGATGCGGTGTTACCAGCAGATGAGCGAGGGGGGGGGGGTCTTTCTACTCTTCTGGGGAAAATTGCTGAAATGGGCAAAAAATGATCAGTGTGTATGCAATGAGCATTTGTAAGCCCAGCGATTATCCCCATCATTGTTATCCATACACGCTGGGCAAAATTGCCCAATGTGTGTGAACCTTAAGTTGTCTATGTTCCACAACATGAAAACTTTATAAAAAAGTTGTCTTTCAAGTACAGATGGAGCCCGACATTCAGGCTGGGGCTGGCAATGGTAACGTCAGCCGCCAGCAGCCGGAAGGCGGCGCGCGCACGAGATGTTCGCATGCCCTGTTCCAATGGAGCTCCCCATCGGGCTCTGCGCCCCCCCCCCCGCCGGTAACCGGCAGTCGTTGCTGCCTACCCGCAAACCCCCCCCCCCAATCAAGCCAGTCTCCCTGACTAGGAAGCATGTGCATGTGAGACGCTCGCGTGATGCATACCTTGCATCAGCGGCATAGCTTTGTTTGGGGCGCCCCCCGCCGTTAATGGGTGGGCGCCCCGCCCCCTCCCCGCCCGCCCTTCCGGCCGGCCGGCCCCCCTCCCCCCATTGCCGCATGCTTACCTGTCCGCGCGTCCCGGCTCCCCTCCTGGCTTCAATAAATTCTATGCAGACGGACCATGATAAAATGGCCGCCCCCATACCGCAGGCAGTTTCAGAGTCTGCTTTATGGGGCGGCCATTTTATCGTGGTCCGTCTCCATAGCATTGATTGAAGCCAGGAGGGGTGCCGGGACGCGCGGACAGGTAAGCATGCGGGGCATGGGGGGCAGGGGGATTACTATAGCACCACAGCCCCCCCGGCGCCCCCATATGCACAGCGCCCCCCCCAAGACCCGAGGGGGCTGCGGTGCTATAGTTACGCCACTGCCTTGCATGACACTGCTAGTAACTGCTGAAATGGAGAAGTCCTGGGAGCAATGGTAAAACTGGTCCGGAGTAAAGTGCAGAGTATAGTGCAGTCCTGGCAATTAGGTGCGGTGGAGAGATGCTGGATGTTGCTCAACGTGTTTCGACGCTAGCTCGCGTCTTCATCAGGAGCTTGGGGTGATCATCAAGCTCCTGATGAAGATGCGAGCCAGCGTCAAAACAGTCGAAACAGTTCAGCTGTTACTAGCAGTGTCATGCAAGGTATGCATATACCAAAAGGACTGCCTCCAACAAACCTGCTTTGATTACCTGGACCCACTGGGCATTTATCCGCATTAGGACACAACCTATGCAGCTATATCATTAAGGAGACATTCCAATATCTTCCAGTCTCCCTCTGGTAAATATTACGTGCTGGTGCAATATACTGTATTGTGGAGCTCATTTACATCAGAGAGCCTCTGTCCTATTATATTAATTGTTTTTAATATACACTTTTATTGTTTATGGTTTATTATGAGAGCTCTCATTAAATTATATTTTTTGTAATAATAAATGTTATAAGAATATTCACATGTGGTAGTGTATACTTTTTCAGATTTAAACCTAGCGCTGTACACCCACCTATTTCTTTTGCTTTTATATAATTGGGAGAATTACACAGTCCCTGTACAGCAGCTTTGGCCATGCCTGTGGTTCTTTTCTTTTTTTCCCTATTACTCAAATTACGCCAGATAGAGCCACTATTACACATTATGCCAGGTAGAACCCCTCGTACATATTATGTCTGGTAGAGCCCCTTGTACACATTATACCTGCTAGAGTGTCTCCTCCTCCTCATTCCTCTCTTCCCTTCCCATCCCCCTATGCTGCTTACCTCTGTTATTACTGGCTACATGTCTCTGTAGAGCTCAAACACTGCAGAAGATGAGGTGGGGGGAAGGGGGTGGAGAATATGTAGGTGGCCGATAATAGCATGAAGGAGGCACTGCTCCTATTACATTACACAGCGGGCAGTGCAGCAGCATTTGGCAGTTCTGGCACCTCTCTTGGGTTTGAGGGGAATGAGCTCTCTGCCCCCCCTCCCCCACCACCATCACACATACACACACACACACACACACATCCACCATTCCAACTCCCTTTTACTGAGTAATCTGAGAAATTCAGTCACCCACGAACCCCCACCAACTATCCTGCCGCACTTGGATAGTCTATAATCCCCACCTTATTGATCTAAGGGAATGATTGAAAACGTGTAAACAATGTGAAGCTGTACTCTAATGTGGCACAGTATGAACAGTTGACAGTGTAATGTGTCATAATATGAACTGGGGACACTGTATGTCCTGATGTGAATTGGGGATACTGTGTGTATCATTGTATGTACTGGCAGCCCTACAATGTGACATCATGTAACCTAGGGAACTATTACATCTGTCCTGCGTCATTGTTGCTGCATATACTGTAGCAGCTTACTATAGCGCTCCTCCACATTGCTGCTGCATATACCGTAGCAGCTTACTATAGCGCTCCTCCACATTGATGCTGCAGCAGCTTACTATAGCACTCCTCCACATTGCAGCTTGCTCCCATTGACTTTAATGGCATAGCGAACGCAACAGACAGATGCGGACAGAAGAGTCTGTCTGGAGCATTGGGGGGAGGCCCTTCAATTAGATGCCAAGGGGCCCACAAAGTTTTGGTTAGTACCGTGCACATAAATACTGTATGATGAATATAAAGCACAATAAGGATGTAATTTCCTAAAATATTCCATTACTAATTAGCTAATTGTTTAATAACCGTGAAGAGCATTATGACAAAACCACTTCAAAGAGTCTGCTTTTTAAATTACAGAAAACGTATAAAGGATCTTAACATTAACAATGGACAAACTGAAGAGAATATATTTGGCTTATTCCCCATTTCCTTTTAAATTCTGTTTAAGAACATTAACCACTTAATTAGAAGTTATTCTCCGGACAATGCTCTCGTAGTTTGCTGGAAGGATACAAACAATATGCTTTGTGTTTCTAACAATATAGGGACTGGATACAAACGTAGTTCACACACATCTGTATGTGAATGTAAAGGGGTGTACACAAGGTGCAAATTTGTGCTATTTTCTAAGCAATCTGACTAGATTGCTTAGAAAGTAAGCACAGATCTCTCCGTGTGTATGCTCCGAGAGATTAAATATCTCTTGCTAACTAAGTCAGTGCATGCAGTCAAAATCTAGTTAGATTGCTTAGCAAATCTAAGATTGCTACTGCAAATCTTTTTATGTGTATAGAAAGAGATACTCATCTCATCGGATATTTTTTGCTTAAGCAAAATTGCTTAGCAAAATTGCTTTGCACAAATCATCGTGTGTATGTGCTCTCCATGGAAGATCTTGACAACAGCAAAATTGCTTAGCACAGATCTCTACGTGTGTATGCCCCTTAAGTTATGTAGCAGAGTGACATGGTGTCACTGGTATTATAGCTGCTGTGATTTGGGATCAAGTAGGGGAAGCCTGGACTGAGAGCCAGCTAAAGGATATACTTTAAAGAACAATTCAAATGATAAAATGGGCTAAAAGAATGTGTTTATAGAAAATGACAGTGAGACTCTCCATTCATCTCCAGGGCTCTCCAGAGCAGAATTCTGGCGCCCAACTTGTCATAATAAAGGTTGGACACAGAGTTTGGTGAAAGTGACAAGAAATAACAAGAGATCTAGAGTACAATTATGATAAATGACATAGCTAGTTTGGTAAATAGTTACTGTGGCCAAACTATGGGGGTTATTCAGGTGAGTGAGTTGCGAATGGATTTGCATTTATTCACAGATCTGTGATTTTTTTGCCAGCCATTCGATGGCTTTCACAGTTAGGGAATTCACGCTGGCGGGCGGTGGCGGTTATCTGATCGCAGGCCTCTGCGCAGACCGCAGAGATCTCTCAGCCAATCAGTGGGCAGCCAGTCTTTTGACAGTTTATTTTTTAATTCTCCTGCCCCCCACTACCGCTAATGCAGCGCCCAGGGAGTCTTTATATGAAATAACTTGCATGCAATTTATCGCATGTAAAAATGCCAAATCGTAAGTGAGCCCTCCCGGGGAGCTTCCGAGGGAGCTCAAGGGGAATTTGGTCCGACTTATCCATAGGATTTTGGGCTGTTTTCTCAGTGTTCTGTCTAGATTGCTTAGAAATTACACACGGATCCATATGTATGTATCTGAGAAATAGCGAAGCATGGACTCGCGCGTCGCCATTGCCTCACTAGATCTTCACTGCATATTGCAAATTGCAAGTGTTCTCACCAGGGAACACTGGTCAGCACAGATGCTCAGCACACACTGCTGGTGCATAGCATGTGCGTCAGTGATGTGTGCTGATCGAACTGTGCTAAGCTACATCGCTCAGCAGGGCCCTGAAGTCGCCCTGTGTGTATGGGCCATAAATAACTTATTTATGTACGTTAAAAGTTTTAAAACACATAGATAACAGCAAACGAAGCACTATGATATGTAATTCTATGATGTGTAAGCCATTCAGTCACATGCTCTTTACCTTTCCTTACATAGCGTACATACAGGGCAGGTGTATGGCTTCTCAGCACCCTCGGCAAAACTTCAACCTACTGCCACCACCCCACCCCCTGCCATACCGCCAATACCCACTTTCCAACCCCTTTAGGCATTCTTGCATAACATTCCAGAATGGCAGGGAGGCTCAACAAATCAGGGGGTCCCCTGCTTTTCCTGGAGGCCTCCCTTTGCCACCTACAACAGAGTACAAGGAGGAGGGAGCAAAAAAGTAGGGTAGTATGCCACAAGGGAAAGTATGGGAGTGAGGTCTTAAACATTCCACAGCAGTCACCTGCATTAAGAACTAGAATCCTCACAGACAGCCTTGATTTAATGATAGGCAGACTTGGTGCCCCCCCCCCCAGATCCCAGCACCCTAGGCAGATGACTAATGGTAGAGCCAACCCTGCGTATATACTCTAGTACAGTGGTAGCCAACCCTAGCCCTCGAGAGCTACAAACAGTTCACATATTCCAGACAACCTAGCTGCTGCACAGCTGCACTCATTAATCACTGACACATTTTAAAAGATCCACAGATGGAGCTAATTAGCTCACTTGTGATTCTGTGAGGAGACCTGCAAAACATGCACTGTTGGTAGCTCTCGAGGACTAGGGTTGGCTACCCCAGGTCTAGTATATGCCGACCCGAATATAGCCGAGGCACCTAATTTTACCACAAAAAAAACTGGGGAAAATTATTGACTCGACTACAAGCCTAGGGTGAGAAATGCAGCAGCTACTGGTAAATGTAAAAAATAAAAATAGTAGGTTGCACACACAAGCGAACAGGTTCTTGCCCAGTACAGCACAGACAACACAGTGGCTGCCGGTGGGCAGGAGAAAAGAAGAGCGGTGATATAAGCAGTCATTGGACCACCCACAGAGGCTGCTGGTGGTGATATCAGCAGTCAGCGGACCAGCCACAGAGGCTGCTGGCAGTGATATCAGCAGTCATCGGACCACCCACAGAGGCTGCTGGCAGTGATATCAGCAGTCATCGGACCAGCCACAGAGGCTGCTGGCGGTGATATCAGCAGTCATCGGACCAGCCACAGAGGCTGCTGGCAGTGATATCAGCAGTCATCGGACCACCCACAGAGGCTGCTGGCTGTGATATCAGCAGTCAGCGGACCAGCCACAGAGGCTGCTGGCAGTGATATCAGCTGTCATCGGACCACCCACAGAGGCTGCTGGCTGTGATATCAGCAGTCAGCGGACCACCCACAGAGGCTGCTGGCGGTGATATCAGCAGTCATCGGACCACCCACAGAGGCAGAGGCACCCGCAGATGAGCGGGAGAGACCGGATCACACCCGCACTGCACCGGAGAACAGGTAAGTGGGACTCTCACTCGAGTATAAGCCGAGGGGGCTTTTCCAGCATAAAAAATGTGCTGAAAAAGTCGGCTTATACTCGAGTATATACGGTACTCTGAGAACTACATGCAAATTACAGAAGCAGATTGTTCTACTCTCCTTTAAGTTTGGTCAACTGTGAATTCCAAATATTGCAACTTGTTTTTACAGCAAGTATCATAAAATACTGTATATCCCTGACATGCTTCTGACCTCACTTACAAAACTTGTGTTTGATGAGTTTTTAGATTTCCTAAAAATGTGACCTCGACTATTCTATGTCTTTTATTGTTACACTTTCATAGATAGAACATTTTCTAAATAGTGTACAGTACATAAAGGCCATTGCACAGCGCAGTGATTTACTAAAAGTCTTAGGGTTACTGAGTTACCACCATGTAAACACGTCAGTATTTGAATGCATTCTGTATCTCGTCACAATGGCAGTTATACAATAGGGGCAGATTTATTAAGCTTGGAGAAGAGATAAACTGGAGATAAAGCGGAGAAAAGGTAAAAGGAGATAAAGCACCAGCCAATCAGCTCCCAACTGTCTTTTTCAAACACAGCTGATTGGCTGGTGCTTTATCTCCTTTTACCTTTTCTCCGCTTTATCTCCAGTTTATCTCTTCTCCAAGCTTAATAAATCTGCCCCTATGTGCAGTATTCAATGAGGCTGATTCGCCAGGTTTTTATGGCGATTTTGTGCTGTAAGGCGAATTTCTGACTAAAACGGTGAATCAATCTATTCAATGACCAGATGGCGAATACATTTCGAGGTTTTTATCTCCATGATTCACCGAGTAGCAATCGCTATCTTTTTATGGTGAAGTGGAATGTGAACTTTTAAAATAAAGTGTTTTGTTTATTTTAGATTTGGTGTAAAAAAATCAGGAATTTTATTCTGTGAAGGGGTATGCTATTTTTATTCATGTGCTGTAAGCACATGAATATATATTTAATAAAAAAAAATATAAAAAAATATAAGCTATTAAATAGAAGTTGTTGTGTGAAATCTTACAAGTATTATTCGACTCCCTTTAGGCTAAGTGTGGAAAACTCTGCAGAGCTTAATGTATATGCCATCATTAATCCCAGGGCAGGGTGCAAACATGTCTGCTCCTAATGGAACTTTGTCCTTCCCGTTACACAGTAACAGATGACAGATCTCACATACCAGTAATGTAAACATATTATCTAGAGAGGAAGCGTCTAACATTTAGGAAGTCGGTGATGACAAAGAATATGCTAAATACCATAAACATGTGAGGGACCAATTTCATTACACCAACACTGTGTATGTTTGTTATAACCGTCTATTCAATTCCCACATTAATATTGGAAAATTATTTGGTCACCACAAAAAACATTGGGGGTTATTCTATGTCAGTCGGGAGGGGGGTTGCAGTGGGCAAAATGAGCTGCCCGGGCCCTTCGAAGCATGGCGTGCAAAGAGGTAAACTAACTGCAGTGGCGGCTCTAGAGGTGGGGCAACAGCACAGTCCAAAATTCAAATAGGGGATCCACACTCACTGCCAGTGATTCATAACTAGGACTCGCTGGTAGTCAACCTTTTTGTGTCTCCGTGTATGTCAGCCTTTTAACTGTGTCAACCTTTTTAGGTGGCTACCTTTTCAAGGTCAACCTCTTGACCTTGTCGACAGGTGGACGTAATGGTCCACACCTGAGTGTATGCCTGCATTTTATTTCTTTGCACACTGTGTTAGCGTAATTATGACAATCTTGAATATAATGCTAAAATGGCAACTAGAAAACGGAGTTCTTTTTTTAAACCCTGTAAAAGTTATATTCTGCATATACACAGTGGTGTCAATAGGGGACAGAAGCGGGTTCTTATTACCCTAATTATCAAATTGGCAATGCATGTGACTCACAAGTGTGTAAGAATGTAGCGGGGAACGAAAGTTTTATTCTAACTTGCAAATAAAAAGTATTTGGCAACTGACTGCTTTTAATTCTCTTATTACTACAATTTTACCTCCTTATGCTCCAAAAATCTGCTACATTGTTTTATTAAAAAATAGACAAAGCTATAGATGTTTAATAAATTAAATATCAAATAAGAGTTAATAGCAAAATAGGGGCAATGTCCATTCTTCTATAACAAGTTATTTTGCATTATGACCAGAAGATGGCGATCTTCTATTAAAAATAGCACCAAGGTGGAAGACCACAATCAAATACTGTATATACTTTTACTGTGTGGCTTATTTCTTTTTACTTGAACAATAAGTTGATGATACTCTAACATGACTTATACAGTAGGTATCCAAAAAAAAATTTTTTTTTATTGATTAAAGGTTATGAGACCTATTTACATTTTGGGAAATAAGGACAATTTTTGAGTCCATTTTGTCTAAAATTGAATAGCTTTATTGTTCAGAATCTGGAGGCTAGTAGTACCGCTGTTAACTTCCAGATTCTCTACCAGTCGTAATCCGTCTATGTCCCCTAATGTATGTCCATCTATGTACCCACCATCTGTCCAACCCCCCACTCATCCCTCCACCTAGGCCCCAACCCATCATCTGTCCAAGCCCCCACCCATCCGTCCGTCTATACACCCACCCATCAGTCTGTCCATCTATGCCACCTCCCATCTGTTTGTCCATCTATGTTCTCGTCCATCCATCTATACCAGCATATGTTGCGCTCTTTTGTCTGTCCATCTATGCCCTCTCCCATCCATTCATCTATGCCGCTCCTGTCTGTCCTATGCCCCTCCCATCTATGCCCCATCTCTTCTACCCATCTGTCCATCTTTACCCCCTATTGTTCATGCATCTGTCAATTTATGCCCACTTTAATCTGTCTATCTGTCTATGCCCCTTCTTGGTGCTCTGTGTGTCAATCAATGCCGCCAACGTCTGTCTATGCCCCACAGAGTGTTCTGTCCATCCATCTTTCTCCTCAAGCCCCCAAATTTCCATATCCCCCACCTGCTCATCTGTCCTTCTATGCCTCCACCCCTGTCCTGTTATAAAGTAGAGTCTCTCCTGCCCTCTTCTTCTCCCTTTCTCTACCTAACACTCTCTCTCTCCTCTTGTTCTCTCTCCCTGACACTCTCTCTCTCTCTCTCTCTCTCTCTCTCTCTCTCTCTCTTTCTCTCTCTCTCTCCTCTTTTTCTCTCTGGCCAGATGTTCTAAGCTTGAAATGTGATAAAATGGAGAGTCATAAACAGCTAGCCTATCAGCTCCTAACTGCCGTCACAGACTGTGTTTGAAAAATAAAAGAAGGGAGCTGATTGTTTGGGTGTTTTATAATAAACTCCCCATCAGGTATCCCCAGGTCCACACCTTTCCATCTCACCATAAACTTAACCTAAACCTTAACACTAACTTATATAATAAAAAAGACACAGACACAAGTGCTGGCGTTTCAAAATGAATGTCAATTTATTTTGACAATTAAACTAACTATATATATATATATATAATGGTGGCGGCACCAAAGAACGGTCATTATAGGAAAGTGGGGTTAAAGATGTTACCATACACACCATCGCTGGTGATCGCTCTCCCCGGTCATCCACTCGTGCTAGTGGTGACCACCACCCCGGGCGGGAGCATGGCCGATGACCATCGATGTCAGGGGAGAGCGACACCCCACTATCTACACACACACATCAAGATCTTACAAGGATGACCGTTCTTTACCGCCAAAGCTAGGCCCTAAGCCGCAGCACCGCCACCAGGTAGGAAAAAACGCTCAGCACTGTGTATCTAACCAACTAAAGACATCGCCCAAAAACAGAGCCACGCCCTCCGGGCTCAGATGAACACCATCGCTCCTATACAGCGCACTCCGCTGAAAGCTGATGGCGTCATGGCGAATAACACCCCCGCCATTGGTCAGCAGATATTTCTCAACTGCAGCGTTCACCGTCTTCCGTGAACGCTCCAGGCGGGGGCAGGATATCGTATTTCTCCACACTATCCGTGATGTAATGGAGGACCACACCAACTTACATGCAGGCAAATACAGAGAAATAAAATAGAGGTCCCGCACAATCACCGAGCGTAGCTCGAGAGCGGTCACCCGCCCTAAATCATTACCACCCAGGTGGAAAATAATGACCCTCGGGACCCCAAAATTTCTCAGGGCTCGAATCAGCCCAGCCTGCAGCCCTTTCCACAGCATACCTCTCTCACCCAGCCACCTAACCTCCCCAGCTCGACTAAACACGCGTACATCAGATGCTATGCTTGCCCTGGAAGCCCAATAGACAAACGAATGTCCAATCATCCAAATGGACTTAACGTCCTGTCGACCTGAAATATTTATAAAGAGGTTAGAAGGCTGTCGACAAACTTGCATACCAAGCATCCACCACACTTGTTAGAGAGAGGAATGAGAAGGACCGAGGCCGACCAGCTCTTGAGGCACAAAACACACCGTCTGGAGTAAACTAACAAGTACGCCATGCCAGATTGTAATTATAGCCGAATTGTGCCCCCAGACGGATGTGAAAACACACCTCAAGGCCCCCACTGGAAGTTGGCGAGCGCTTATGCGTCCAGTTGACCAAGGTTGAAAGTGACAGATAAGGCTGGCCGAATGTACCTCCGGAAAGCTGCCGAGCGCCATCGACCCAGAGATTGAATCTCTGCGTCGGAGCGGCCCTCCGCAGCCGCCGAGGTAGCAGCCCCAATCCGAAAGGAATGAGACCCAAATTCCTTAGGATCGAGACCCGTGGCCTCCAGCGCCCGTCCCAAGACGTGACAAAACTGGTATTTAGTGAGCGGTGACCCATCCTCGTGCATCAACCATGCACCTGGAAGGTCCGGGCGCACCTGGGCGAAGGCCGAGACCAACGTCACAGGGCACGCCCTTTCCACCGTGCACGGCAGCAAGGACAGCCACCGCCCCCTCCCAGCCTGGTCCGTCTTGGATCGTCGCAGGTGACATAGCACCGAGTCAGCTTGGACCACCAGGTCGTCCACAGTCAAAGGCGAGGGCGCTCGTTTTGACGGTGCCACCAGCTCCCCAATCCTGAAGGCCCCGTGGTATGCCATCACGTACGCCGTGCGGAACAAGAGTACCTCATAGTGAGGCCAGCAGATGTCCCCCAGGGCGTCCAGCAGTGCTGGAAGCAACGACATGTCAATGGGACGCCTACAGTCCGTGGGGGCAGGTGTAGCCCGCCGCCAACCACGCAGCGCCCTAGACACCAGAAATGACCGGGACGGGTCCGCCCTACCCTGCAATGCGGAGAAAAACGACACCCCTGCCAAGACCCTGCGCACGGAGGCGACAGAGCGACCAATGGAGTATGCACTCCAAACAAAAGCCACCATGGCCTCTTCAGGTGTCTTACCTGCTTGAGGAGCAGACAGTCTGAACTGCTCCCACTCCTGCCATCCCGCCTGATAGCAGTGGAGCGTCCGTGGTGCGATAGCCTGCATGGCTAGCCCCTCCATTCCGGCCTGATCATCTGCCAAATATAAGAGGGACAGCATTCACCAACAATCGATGCATCAGGAGCCAGGGCCCGAAATTTCTCCCAATCGGCCCTGGACAATGCATCTGCCACAGAGTTCTCTGCTCCGGGAACATGTTGTGCCACAAACTGTATGTTGAACAGCAGGCATCGCAGCACCAACCGCGCAAGCAGGCGAACTACAGGCATGGAAGCTGAGCCTTGCCTGTTGATAGAGTGCACCACTCCCAAATTATCGCACCAAAATATGATGCTGGAGTTGCGTAGCCTGTCTGCCCATAGCTCTAGCGCCACCACAATGGGGAACAGCTCCAACAGCAGTAAGTTTTTTGTAAGTCCTTCCGCTACCCATTCCACTGGCCAAGACGCAGCGCACCATGACCCGTGCAGGAAGGCTCTGAAACCCACCCCGCCCGCTGCGTCAGTATACAATTGCAACTGCGCATTGGTGCGCGGGCTGGCAGGCCAAATCAGGACCCCGTTGAACTGCTCCAGGAAGGAGAGCCAAGTGCCTAAATCCCTCTTTATCTCTGCCGAGAGACGTACGTAGTGGAGTGGGTGCCTGACGCCTGACATGGATCTTTCCAACTTCCTACAAAAAACTCTACCCATGGGTATGACCCTGCAAGCAAAGTGAAGCAGCCCCAGGAGAGACTGAAGCTGGCGCAACTGAAGCTTGCCCGTGGCCAATGCCAGGCTAATGGCTCCGCGTAGCCGAGACAGCTTGTCCTGTGGGAGGCGGCAACAGGCCGCCATTGTGTCAATTTCTATCCCCAAGAAGGACAGGCGCTGCACTGGGCCCTCCGTTTTGTCCTCCGCAATGGGGACCCCAAACTCCCTGAACAGATTCTGCAGGTAAGTCAGCAGAAGCTTGCATCGCTGGGAGTCGGCAGGGCCCACACACAGGAAGTCATCCAAGTAGTGGGCCACACTAGTTTCTCCTGAACCCTCTTCTACGCACCAATGCAAGAAACTGCTAAACCTCTCGAAGTAGGCGCAGGAAATCGAGCAGCCCATCGGTAAGCACCTGTCCACGTAAAAACCCGTGGGCAGGCGAAAACCCATGAACCGGAACGATTCCGGATGTAGAGGGAGAAGGCGAAAGGCTGACTCAATGTCCACCTTGGCCAGCAGGGCCCCGTGTCCGTGGCTGCGCACTATATCAAGGGCCTGTTCAAACGACTGGTATCGCACGCGACACAAGTGTTCAGGGATGGCGTCATTAACAGAGCCGCCAGGTGGGTGGGACAAGTGTTGGATAAGCCTAAACTTGCCGCTAGCTTTTTTGGGGACTACCCCCACCGGGGAGAGAACCAGGTTCTCTATAGGGGGTGATGGAAAAGGGCCCACCATTCTCCCCAAGCTCACTTCTTTGTCTACCTTTTCCAACACTATCCCGGGCATCTGTATTGCGGACTTCAAATTACGGGGGGCACGTGCAACCACCTCCCCTTGGATTGGTAAGCGGAAGCCCATGAGGAAGCCTTCCTCTAGGAATTTTGCCTCCTCCCTACACGGGTACCGTCCCAGCCAGCCGGCCAAGCGGTCAACCCGCACAGGAGAAGGGGCCTTACTGAGGTGTGCCCCCGGCTGTGGAAGCCTGGGAGGTGCCTCCCTGCTTGCCCTTCCTGCAGTCTCTAAAAGGGTGATTGCCCCAGCATTTTGAGCATGCGTGCTTGAACTTGCACGAGGCTCCCAGGGCGCAGCCGGCCCCGTTAAATGCGAAGCAACGCCCGGCGGGGGCCCCCCCCGCCCTACCGCGAAAGGGTTGTTGTTGCTTGCGAGGGGCGGGGCTGGGGGCTGGCGTGGCCACAGCAGCAACTGCCGGAGCAGCCGCCGGCTTAGGCCCCATCCAGATCTCCACGTCTTTGCACCCTAAAGCCATAATGGCCAGCCCTGACTGCTTGCGGCGAAAATTCTCATCATATGAGCGCCATGAGGAGTCGGCCTCAGACAGGAACATCTGATGAATCATGTGCATGTAACGCACCATGTTCATGTGCTCCTGAGGTCTTGTTTCTAGGTAACAGGCCGCGAACATGAACATGCCCGCCTGCCACCGGTGATAGGTGCAGTAGGCCTCCTCCCCTATACCCCCTCGCCTCTTCGCCGCGCGATATTCTTTCTCCGCCTGCGCCGTCATGGTGAAGAAGCTGACGTATTTACCGTCCTTTATGCGTTCCTGGACGCTGCGCCTAAGCCCTCTGAGCACTGCTGTGTTCTCGCACTGGACAACTTGTCCCCTAGGGAACAATGGAGACCCTGAGCTGCCGCTGGAACTAGAGTGCCTACGGCACCTATGCCTGCGCCGCCTGCGGGATATTCGGCCCCCATCCTCCTCTGACGATCCCGAGTCGGATCCACCGGAGGAAGAGGAGGTATGCGCGGCCCTACGTTTGCGTCGCTTGCGCTTGGACCCACCTGCAGTACCCTCCACTGGCACGAGGCTCATCTGTGAGGGATCCTCCACCAAACCCACTGGGGGGGTTCCAGAAGCGACGATATCCCTTGAACTGAGGGGGGCCGTAGGTGTTGCTGTTGTAGCCAGGGGGGCCCTAACTGTCGGGGCCGGGACAGGGGTCCCTGATAAGGCCGAAGGGTCCTGACTGTGGGTTGGGGCCACCCCCCCTGAGGCAGGTGACTGTCTCATAAAATCAGATAGTAGTGACAGAAACTGCTGTACCCCCCCATCTGCAGCCGCAGGTAGTGTGGGGGCCACGGGGGCCTGCGCAGCAGGCACAGGGGCCTGAGCACTGCGCACAGGAAGTAATCTGGCATCAGATGCTATGCTTGCCCTGGAAGCCCAATAGACAAACGAATGTCCAATCATCCAAATGGACTTAACGTCCTGTCGACCTGAAATATTTATAAAGAGGTTAGAAGGCTGTCGACAAACTTGCATACCAAGCATCCACCACACTTGTTAGAGAGAGGAATGAGAAGGACCGAGGCCGACCAGCTCTTGAGGCACAAAACACACCGTCTGGAGTAAACTAACAAGTACGCCATGCCAGATTGTAATTATAGCCGAATTGTGCCCCCAGACGGATGTGAAAACACACCTCAAGGCCCCCACTGGAAGTTGGCGAGCGCTTATGCGTCCAGTTGACCAAGGTTGAAAGTGACAGATAAGGCTGGCCGAATGTACCTCCGGAAAGCTGCCGAGCGCCATCGACCCAGAGATTGAATCTCTGCGTCGGAGCGGCCCTCCGCAGCCGCCGAGGTAGCAGCCCCAATCCGAAAGGAATGAGACCCAAATTCCTTAGGATCGAGACCCGTGGCCTCCAGCGCCCGTCCCAAGACATGACAAAACTGGTATTTAGTGAGCGGTGACCCATCCTCGTGCATCAACCATGCACCTGGAAGGTCCGGGCGCACCTGGGCGAAGGCCGAGACCAACGTCACAGGGCACGCCCTTTCCACCGTGCACGGCAGCAAGGACAGCCACCGCCCCCTCCCAGCCTGGTCCGTCTTGGATCGTCGCAGGTGACATAGCACCGAGTCAGCTTGGACCACCAGGTCGTCCACAGTCAAAGGCGAGGGCGCTCGTTTTGACGGTGCCACCAGCTCCCCAATCCTGAAGGCCCCGTGGTATGCCATCACGTACGCCGTGCGGAACAAGAGTACCTCATAGTGAGGCCAGCAGATGTCCCCCAGGGCGTCCAGCAGTGCTGGAAGCAACGACATGTCAATGGGACGCCTACAGTCCGTGGGGGCAGGTGTAGCCCGCCGCCAACCACGCAGCGCCCTAGACACCAGAAATGACCGGGACGGGTCCGCCCTACCCTGCAATGCGGAGAAAAACGACACCCCTGCCAAGACCCTGCGCACGGAGGCGACAGAGCGACCAATGGAGTATGCACTCCAAACAAAAGCCACCATGGCCTCTTCAGGTGTCTTACCTGCTTGAGGAGCAGACAGTCTGAACTGCTCCCACTCCTGCCATCCCACCTGATAGCAGTGGAGCGTCCGTGGTGCGATAGCCTGCATGGCTAGCCCCTCCATTCCGGCCTGATCATCTGCCAAATATAAGAGGGACAGCATTCACCAACAATCGATGCATCAGGAGCCAGGGCCCGAAATTTCTCCCAATCGGCCCTGGACAATGCATCTGCCACAGAGTTCTCTGCTCCGGGAACATGTTGTGCCACAAACTGTATGTTGAACAGCAGGCATCGCAGCACCAACCGCGCAAGCAGGCGAACTACAGGCATGGAAGCTGAGCCTTGCCTGTTGATAGAGTGCACCACTCCCAAATTATCGCACCAAAATATGATGCTGGAGTCGCGTAGCCTGTCTGCCCATAGCTCTAGCGCCACCACAATGGGGAACAGCTCCAACAGCAGTAAGTTTTTTGTAAGTCCTTCCGCTACCCATTCCACTGGCCAAGGCGCAGCGCACCATGACCCGTGCAGGAAGGCTCCGAAACCCACCCCGCCCGCTGCGTCAGTATACAATTGCAACTGCGCATTGGTGCGCGGGCTGGCAGGCCAAATCAGGACCCCGTTGAACTGCTCCAGGAAGGAGAGCCAAGTGCGTAAATCCCTCTTTATCTCTGCCGAGAGACGTACGTAGTGGAGTGGGTGCCTGACGCCTGACATGGATCTTTCCAACTTCCTACAAAAAACTCTACCCATGGGTATGACCCTGCAAGCAAAGTGAAGCAGCCCAAGGAGAGACTGAAGCTGGCGCAACTGAAGCTTGCCCGTGGCCAATGCCAGGCTAATGGCTCCGCGTAGCCGAGACAGCTTGTCCTGTGGGAGGCGGCAACAGGCCGCCATTGTGTCAATTTCTATCCCCAAGAAGGACAGGCGCTGCACTGGGCCCTCCGTTTTGTCCTCCGCAATGGGGACCCCAAACTCCCTGAACAGATTCTGCAGGTAAGTCAGCAGAAGCTTGCATCGCTGGGAGTCGGCAGGGCCCACACACAGGAAGTCATCCAAGTAGTGGGCCACACTAGTTTCTCCTGAACCCTCTTCTACGCACCAATGCAAGAAACTGCTAAACCTCTCGAAGTAGGCGCAGGAAATCGAGCAGCCCATCGGTAAGCACCTGTCCACGTAAAAACCCGTGGGCAGGCGAAAACCCATGAACCGGAACGATTCCGGATGTAGAGGGAGAAGGCGAAAGGCTGACTCAATGTCCACCTTGGCCAGCAGGGCCCCGTGTCCGTGGCTGCGCACTATATCAAGGGCCTGTTCAAACGACTGGTATCGCACGCGACACAAGTGTTCAGGGATGGCGTCATTAACAGAGCCGCCAGGTGGGTGGGACAAGTGTTGGATAAGCCTAAACTTGCCGCTAGCTTTTTTGGGGACTACCCCCACCGGGGAGAGAACCAGGTTCTCTATAGGGGGTGATGGAAAAGGGCCCACCATTCTCCCCAAGCTCACTTCTTTGTCTACCTTTTCCAACACTATCCCGGGCATCTGTATTGCGGACTTCAAATTACGGGGGGCACGTGCAACCACCTCCCCTTGGATTGGTAAGCGGAAGCCCATGAGGAAGCCTTCCTCTAGGAATTTTGCCTCCTCCCTACACGGGTACTGTCCCAGCCAGCCGGCCAAGCGGTCAACCCGCACAGGAGAAGGGGCCTTACTGAGGTGTGCCCCCGGCTGTGGAAGCCTGGGAGGTGCCTCCCTGCTTGCCCTTCCTGCAGTCTCTAAAAGGGTGATTGCCCCAGCATTTTGAGCATGCGTGCTTGAACTTGCACGAGGCTCCCAGGGCGCAGCCGGCCCCGTTAAATGCGAAGCAACGCCCGGCGGGGGCCCCCCCCGCCCTACCGCGAAAGGGTTGTTGTTGCTTGCGAGGGGCGGGGCTGGGGGCTGGCGTGGCCACAGCAGCAACTGCCGGAGCAGCCGCCGGCTTAGGCCCCATCCAGATCTCCACGTCTTTGCACCCTAAAGCCATAATGGCCAGCCCTGACTGCTTGCGGCGAAAATTCTCATCATATGAGCGCCATGAGGAGTCGGCCTCAGACAGGAACATCTGATGAATCATGTGCATGTAACGCACCATGTTCATGTGCTCCTGAGGTCTTGTTTCTAG
The DNA here is from genome assembly GCF_055691185.1 of Crinia signifera. Lineage (NCBI taxonomy): Eukaryota > Metazoa > Chordata > Amphibia > Anura > Myobatrachidae > Crinia > Crinia signifera. The sequence goes on from NC_139227.1 coordinate 108,638,649, forward strand.
GTAACAGGCCGCGAACATGAACATGCCCGCCTGCCACCGGTGATAGGTGCAGTAGGCCTCCTCCCCTATACCCCCTCGCCTCTTCGCCGCGCGATATTCTTTCTCCGCCTGCGCCGTCATGGTGAAGAAGCTGACGTATTTACCGTCCTTTATGCGTTCCTGGACGCTGCGCCTAAGCCCTCTGAGCACTGCTGTGTTCTCGCACTGGACAACTTGTCCCCTAGGGAACAATGGAGACCCTGAGCTGCCGCTGGAACTAGAGTGCCTACGGCGCCTATGCCTGCGCCGCCTGCGGGATTTTCGGCCCCCATCCTCCTCTGACGATCCCGAGTCGGATCCACCGGAGGAAGAGGAGGTATGCGCGGCCCTACGTTTGCGTCGCTTGCGCTTGGACCCACCTGCAGTACCCTCCACTGGCACGAGGCTCATCTGTGAGGGATCCTCCACCAAACCCACTGGGGGGGTTCCAGAAGCGACGATATCCCTTGAACTGAGGGGGGCCGTAGGTGTTGCTGTTGTAGCCAGGGGGGCCCTAACTGTCGGGGCCGGGACAGGGGTCCCTGATAAGGCCGAAGGGTCCTGACTGTGGGTTGGGGCCACCCCCCCTGAGGCAGGTGACTGTCTCATAAAATCAGATAGTAGTGACAGAAACTGCTGTACCCCCCCATCTGCAGCCGCAGGTAGTGTGGGGGCCACGGGGGCCTGCGCAGCAGGCACAGGGGCCTGAGCACTGCGCACAGGAAGTAATCTGGCCCTTCTAAGGAGCTGCCTCCTTGCCATATGCAGTGAGGATCTCATACCCAGGGGCCTCACTACCCTAGGCGTGTCCATAAGGGCTGGTGTCACCATCTGAGCCCTATTTGGCCCTTGACTCCCACCCCTGGCCCCTCTGCGGCCCCTACCCCTTCTATTACTTGTGGGAGGGGGAGCCCCGGAGGGGGAACCCCTCTGGGATAGCCTTGAGGCCAGGATGGGGATGGATGAGGGGCGCGCCATGTATGGCTGCCCAGCTATGTCCTGGTAGTTAGTGGGGGGTTGCCTGGCTTGGGGCCTACCGCGTCTGGCGCTGGACCGGGCAGAAGGCCGCGATCCAGGCCTGGCGGTCTCCTGTGCCTGCGCGCGGGGGCCTAGCCCTCTCACACGATTAATTGCGGCACGGGCTCTACCCCTGCCCGACCCCCCCCGGGTGATGCGGCAGTCCCCGCTCGCGCCGCGGCCTGTACTGGCGGTACGCGAGGTCCGGCGCCGGGCCGCGTCATCAGCCGGCGCCGCGACCATCGCGTCATGCCGCGCGGGCGGCCAGGGAGCCGCCGGACCCCGCCGCGACCCCCTCCGGCCACTAGGACCACCAGGGATCACGCCGCTAGGCCCCGCAGCCTCCCCAGCAGCCTCCGCATAATCGGCGAGGCGGGCAGGCGGGCGGGTGGACCTACGCGGTCTGTAAGCCATCTCAGCCACAGTAATGAAGAAGAGGACAGATTAGAAACAGGGACAGATCTAAAGAGAGAGGGACAGATCTAAAGTAGAGAGAAAATAGATATAGTTGTTAGCGATACACTTGTTACGAATGGACAGTATATGTAGTGCTGCAGAGCAGCCTTGCCTGATCCTGCAGCAGCTTTTTTCAGACAGAGGAAGACTTCCTGTGAGTATGATCCTTTTCTCCCTGCCTATACTCCTCCCACAGCTCTGATAGGCCTTGTGCCCATCCTATTATCATATCAGCTGACCTTCCAGCGTAACCTGGGGAACCATCAGGGGTTTATGCTCACTCAGTGCTTAATCAGCATTCGTGGTTCTCTCTCCATTTTATCACTTCTCAAGGTTAAGTACATCTCGCCTCCTCTCCTCGTTTTCTGTCTCCCTGACACTCTCTCTCTCCTCTTTTTCCCTCTCCCTGACACTGTCTCTCCTCTTTTTCTCTATCTGACACTGTCTCACTCTTTATCTCTCTCTGTAACTCCCTCCTCTCCCTCTTTCTATCTCACTTCCCCCTCTCTTCAGCTCATTACGGGGCATTGTAGTGAGACATCAAGATTTGCAATGCGGCCACAAAGTTCTAGTTACGACCCTGCATGGGTCAAAAAAACAAACAAATCTTCCCCCATAGCCTGGCTGCTGTACCCAGAAGGGATACGTTAAAAGCTGGGAGGGAGATATCAAGTGCTGACTAATAAGCTGCTAAATGTAATTTTCAAGCTGTGCTTCAAAATGACAGATAGAGGCTGATTGGTTGGTACTTTAAATCTCTCTATGCTTTCATACACCAACCCCCCCACCCCCCCACCCCCCTCCATGTCTATTAATTGGGGTATTACTGTATGTCGGCATGGTTGGTGTTCACTATTGTCAGTAACAATTATTATTATTATTATTATTATTATTATTATTATTATTATTATTATTATTATTATATGGCGGCCAGTCCGTGAGCAGGGGTAACCCTAAGGCACACCTAGGGGTATTGTTACATTGTTCCACCACATCTCTAGGGTCACACTGTTATTGGTGTACATTAGGCCTGGCTTAATACTCATCTTTAAATAATACAATGAGGTCAAGAGACTCTACCACAGGCATGCCTCACAATATTTATTGTGGAAATAAATTAATTGATAAACTATAGTATAAATATATCCATTTATTTTGTATAAAAATAAAATGAGGGAACAACTGGAAGAATTGTCAGACTTTAAAAAATAGAATATTTCATTGGTTCATCATAATATATTAAGCTCTGGATTAAAAATACCAAAACAGCTGTATGTTGGGGACATGCCACCATCGGTGTGACTTCCGCGATAAAATGTAGTTCTGAGACAACAGGGAACATGGGAATGCCAATCCCGGGGCATTTTTTAATACCAGAATTCGGGGTTGAAAAATGCTCAATCCTAGGATTTTCAGGATACCAGGGATTGAGTTTGTCATTGCAATAATCAACTGTAATCCCCCCACCCCCTCTCCCCTTAAACTGGGTATGCCGCAGTGTTGGGCAAGAGCTGGACTGGAGCTGGTCAGTGCAGCAGGTGGGAGCGGAGCAGCAGGACCTGACCTCTGACATCATGTCACAGTGTGCACTGCCGCAGAGCCGGGCAGCGTCTGAGTGGGTGCTCATTAGATTTCCACATGCACACGCTAATCCTGAAATCCTGGGATTGTAAACTCCAATCCCGGGATTCAAATCAATGCGTTTTTTAGGCCAAATCCTGAGATCCCGCAGATCACGATTTTGGGATTGGTTAACCCTAAAGGGGCATTTAATGCATTTATAGATCTAAACATATTTATTGTGAAAGATATTGGGACAAAACGTTTGTAGATCATGTGCTATTGCTAGGTTGATAAATAGCATAGTCATTCTTCCCCCAAGTGACTCTCTCTGAGGGAACTCCTCTCCATGGAACTTATTCTGGTTCACTCTTAGAATTTTTTAGATTTGGTGAGTTATTTTGTTTCTGTGCATGGAAAATACTGACTGCTTTATTTCTACACTGAAATATAGATCTCACTTTAAAGTAAAACCCCACCCAAATCTAATTCTCTCTGTACATGTTACATCTGCCCCACCTGCAGTGCACATGGTTTTGTCCATTTGGGAAAGAATTTGCCTCTTGAGTGAACCAGAATAAAGCCCCGTGTTTGCCAGGCTGCTAATGGGTCAGCAGAACCGGAGCCAGCACCCAGCAGCTGCAGACATTAGCAGCCGCTGAGGAATTGCAACTACATCGCACCTCAGTCCCCTAGTATGGACCTGCTGGCTGCTCAGATCAGCAGTCACTAGGAAATTTAAATTACAGATCGTCAAGAAGTCACTAATGTTACCAATGATCCGGTGAAGGCAATCCGATGTCTCGATGTTTGAAACCCAAAGTATTTTATTTCGGATTGTTTGTTTTTAACACATTATGATTATTTAATTTGTTTCTAAAATCATTTTAGATAAGTCTAAATACATGTTCCTAGCCGAATTCACTAATTAGCTGCATTGTATACTATGGGTAAAGCATGTGGTGGGCCCCTATCCCTCATTCATGGGAACAAATTAGAAACAGAATCAGCAGTTATGTGGTTAAAGGTCTGCATAGTAATTACTGTGTTGGATGAATAGATCTCTCTCTTAGGGCCTTATTTTGGTTCATTCTTTCTGACAAAATCCTTCTTAGATGGGCAAAACCATGTGCACTGCAGTTGGGGCAGATGTTACTTGTGCAGAGAGAATTAGATTTGGGTGGGGTTTTACTTCAAAGTGAGATCTATATTGCAGTGTAAAAATAAACCAGTCAGTATTTTCCCTGCACAGAAACAAAATTACTCACCCAAATCTAATTCTCTCTGCACATGTTACATCTGCCCCCCTGCAGTGCACATGGTTTTGTCCATCTAAGAAGGATTTTGTCAGAAAGAATGAACCAAAATAAGGCCCTTACAGACAATCGGTTATTGTGATGTCTATTAGCGCTTTGATCAATAGGCAGCCCACACAGAATTGTATTAGAGGGGCCATTGATTATAACGTTGGTACAGGGACAATGAGCCTAATTTAGACCTGATCAAGGACAAATTTGTTCTCGAAATGGGCAAAGCCATGTCCACTGCAGGTGGGGCAGAGGTAACATGTGCAGAGAGAGTAAGATTTGGGTGGGTTATATTGTTTCTGTGCAGGGTAAATACTGGCTGCTTTTTTTTACATGGAAATTTAGATTTCAGTTTCAACACACCCGATACAAATCTAGGGCCTTATTCAGGTTCACTCGCAATGCACATTTGGTTTGCTAATGGACAAAACCATGTGCACTGCAGGTGGGGCAGATGTAACATGTGCAGAGAGAGTTAGATTTGGGGGAGTTATTTTGTTTCTGTGCAGGGTGAATACTGGCTGCTTTATTTTACACTGCAATTTAGATTTCAGTTTGACCACACCCCACCCAAATCTAACTCTCTCTGCACATGTTACATCTGGTTTTGTCCATTAACAATCCAAATGTGGTTTGCTAGTGAACCTGAATCACCTAATGCCCTGTACACACGGAACGAGTTGAGCCTCTGTGCTGAGCGATCTAGTATCGATCAGATCGCTCAGCACAAAGCGCTGCACCAGCGCAGTGTGCTGAGCGATCTGTCACGGCCAGCGTTCCCAATTGAGAAAGCAATGGCGATGACTAGATTTATACTGCATGCAGTATAAATCTAGTCAGGCAATAGCGACACACAGGGCCGCCGAGAGGGGGGGGGGGGGTATTAATTGCCTGGGCTTGCTGGAGGGGCCCGGGTACCCCGATTCCCCCCTCCGTCCCTCCTGGCAGCAGCAGCACACACCTACAGCATGTGCTGTGCTGACAGCAGGATCAGCATTAGCGTCTTACTGACAGTGTGAGAGGTCATGCTGAGCCTGCTATCAGCACAGCACATGCTGTAGGTGTGTGCCACTGCTGAGGGGGGGGGGGGGGTGACGACAGTAACACTCCTCCCTCAACTTTAGAGTGTATTTTCACCCCCTCCTAAACATTTTTGGGGGTGTGGCCTAATCGGTGGGGGGGGGTGGCCACACCTCCCATTATTAGGCCGCACCTCCTAAATTTTACCAGGCCCCGGCATACCTATTGACGGCCCTGGTGACACACGGTACCGTGCATCACCGTCACCAGGGACATACACACGGAGAGATTTGTGCTTCATTTCTAAGTGATTTAGACAGATCGATCAGATATAGGGCTGTAATGGCCCCATGTGTATGCCCCACAACTCTCTCTTCACATGTTACATCTGCCCCACCTGCAATGCACATGGTTTTGCCCATTTTGAAAACAAATTTTGCCCAATGTGCCTGTGTAACAGCTTTATAAATGGAATAGGCAATATTCAGCTGTTGCTGAGATGCGCATCTTACGTCTGATGCTCGGCCAATCGCTGGACTGCATGCTCCGCTATAAAACATTGATTTTGTGAACATTTGCTATAGGTCCTTTCCCAGTATTTGGAGACAGGATTACTACATAATCTAAATGATTCATTAAATGACTATATTATACTAGTGGAACGTAACTGGATCTCTGATTGATAAAGTTAATAACTGGCAGTCTGTGGGATGTAATATATCCTACTAGATTACACAGTCCATCAGATCTGCCCCAACACTGCTATTATTATATACAGTATTTCCTAGATGTAAAACATTACCATTTGGTAAAATTTGCCTTTTGCATTTCATTGGAACAATTTGAACCATTAAGTGTAAATAAACTCAGTAAGGTATATTTAGCATTTTGGAGACTGTAGCGAAAAGTTCGGTACTTATGTAGTATCTGGGCGTCCGATTTAGAAATCGGATCGCATCGGATCGCATCGCATCGCATGCGACCAAATCGTATGCGATGCGATGGTCAAGATTTTTCCATAGGATTCAATGTTAAAATGGTCTGAGTCCATTTTAACATGGAATTTAATGGGAAAAAGGGTCCTTTTCATACCCCTACTATCCAAGTGGGCATGGAGTTGGATATAAACCTGTGGCGAGCGTAGCGAGCCACCGAGCCCGAAGCGTGGCGAGCGTAGCGAGCCCCGCGAGGGGACACAGAATACTTTTTAAGAAATATGCGTCCCCTCGCAGGGCTCGCTTCGCACGCCACGCTTCGGGCTCGGTGGCTCGCTGCGCTCGCCACGCTATATAAAATCAACTCTATGCCCACTTAGATAGTGGGGAAATGAACAGGACCTTCTTAACATTGAATCCTATGCAAAATCGCATCGCATCGCATCGCATCGCATCTGATTGTATGCCTTGAGGTAAGGCATACAATCACAAAATCGGCAGCCCAGATACTACATAAGTACCAAAAGTTCATAATGGTGCACATTAGAATTAGGGGCAATGGGAAAACATTACCATTGTATTTCGAAAAATTCAAATAGTCAGATATTTTAGTGAGCAGTGGCGGCTCCAGTGGGACTGCAGCAGTGTCCAAATACGGGATCCACACCAAAGGCCAGTGTCCCAGCCAGTGATGTAGGGAGATCCGTCAAATCTTGGAGATAGCTAAAGTCAATCCAAATCAGCTTCTAATTGCCATTTTATGGGCTGAGCTTGAAAAATAACAGACAGAAGCTGATTGGTCGGTACTTTATCTCTCTACATTTTCTCTCTCTCTCTCTCTGAGTTTTAACTCCTTGAGTGGAGGGGTTTCCTGGGGCAGTGTTGATCTATCATCTGGATACCAGAGAACAGATAGTAGAATTAGGTCTTAGAACAGGGCCCATCTGTCTGCCACCATCTAGATCGGGATTGTACAATTCTGTATATATATTTATTATGCTTTAATTATACATATTAAGCAGCGCCCAGCATTGAAAGAAGTAAAAATACCAACAATCATGTCCAATGACAAGAACAGAGGATAGCTGTCACATTGTATGAGGTGCGAGGGGAGAATATACAGATGGAGGGATGATTGCAAAGTCTATTCAGCATATCCCCGTGAACAGAAATGTAAAGTGACAATTACTCCTGTACTACATTCACTCATACATGTGTACATCCGCTGATTACCCTCTACAGTGTCATCCGGCAGCTAAACTAGGCCACCGCAGCAGGTTCCTTTGGGGAACCTAAATGTCCAAAAATAAAACGGAGGCATTTCATATTCAAATAATGGGTACTTATGTAGTAACTGGGCTGCCGATTTTGAAATCGGGTCCATCGCATCGCATCGCACCCGACCATATCGCATGCGATGCGATGCGATGCGATGGACCCGATTTTTCCATAGGATTCAATGTTAAAATGGACTGAGTCCATTTTAACATGGAATTCAATGGGAAAAAGGGGTCCTTTTCATACCCCTACTATCCAAGTGGGCATGGAGTTGGATATAAACCTGTGGCGAGCGTAGCGAGCCACCGAGCCCGAAGCGTGGCGAGCGTAGCGAGCCCCGCGAGGGGACGCAGAATACCGTCCCCTCGCGGGGCTCGCTTCGCTCGCCGCGCTTCGGGCTCGGTGGCTCGCTACGCTCGCCACAGGTTTATATCCAACTCCATGCCCACTTGGATAGTAGGGGTATGAAAAGGACCCCTTTTTCCCATTGAATTCCATGTTAAAATGGACTCAGTCCATTTTAACATTGAATCCTATGGAAAAATCGGGTCATCGCATCGCATCGCATCGCATCTGATTGTATGCCTTAACTTAAGGCATACAATCAAAAAATCGGCAGCCCAGATACTACATAAGTACCAAATAATGTTATACAGTGCATTTACTGGACTTGGGCAGCGTGAATGATCTCTCATTCCACCTTCATCTATTAAATGTAGGTGTAAAGTAAGATAGATAGATGGAGAGATAGATGATAGATAGATAGATAGATAGATAGATAGATAGATAGATAGATAGATAGATAAATGGTAGATAGATAGATAGATAGATAGATAGATAGATAGATAGATAGATAGATAGATAATACTGTAGATAGACACAGACAGACAGATAGAAGATGATAGATAGATAGATAGATAGATAGATAGATAGATAGATAGATAGATAGATAGATAGATAGATGATAGATAGATAGATAGATAGATAGATAGATAGATACTGTAGATAGACACAGACAGACAGATAGAAGATGATAGATAGATAGATAGATAGATAGATAGATAGATAGATAGATAGATAGATAGATAGATAGATAGATAGATAGATAATACTGTAGATAGACACAGACAGACAGACAGATAGATAGATAGATAGATAGATAGATAGATAGATAGATAGATAGATAGATAGATAGATAGATAGATGATGGATAGATAGATAGATAGATAGATAGATAGATAGATAATACTGTAGATAGACACAGACAGACAGACAGATAGATAGAAGATGATAGATAGATAGATAGATAGATAGATAGATAGATAGATAGATAGATAGATAGATAGATAGATAGATAGATAGATGTGTACCCAGCATAGATTAGTTCTGATCATCACCAGGGATAGGAATATAATAATCCCATATTCAATTTAAATCCTAATGTGTGCAGTGGGGGATTATATGGGTAATGAATGAAGAGGAAGGAGGTGAGATTGGTACTGTAGGCGATTACCATTTTTATAAAGCCACAAGGTTGGTAACCATAGTGTAACATGGAATGATTGTTGTGACAGAGTATTAAAGTGCTGCTCTGTGTAATATATGTGTATATATGTATATGTACAGTAGTAGCCCTTTCTGTACAGAGTGCCGGAATGATCAGCGCTTCTGTCCCAGCAGTTATTACCTTGATCTACCCCGGCCATTTTCTTGGTCTAACCAGACCTGAATTCCCCAGATCATCACCTCAGGTCATAGAATCTATTCCCTTTTGTGCTGCTGAGGGAAATGTAATCAGCGGCCACAATTCTATGTAGAGGTGTAACTCTGGGAGGCAATGGAGTCATCTGCCGCTGGTCTCCAGCTCCCAAGGGGGCACCTCTCCTCCCCTGCAAGTTTGAATCAGTTAATTGAAAGCCGTCATTAGCACTTCTGTGGCTGACTCCACCTCCTAGCAGGACCATAGATGTCACACACTCTTTATTTTAAACAATATATATATATATATATATATATATATATATATATATATATATATATATCATACATACAGACAAACATACATATATTTATATAAGGTGGTGTGTTTGTATGGAGGGGGGGGGGCACCACTATTTATCTTGCCTCCAGGCAACCATGACAAACTTACACCACTGATCCGATGCAATCTATTAAAGCCAGGAAAGTTTTTTTCTCTCTTCTGTTTTCTTTGAGGTTTGACAAAGTTCTGACTGTTGGCATCATCCTACATGTATGTCGTAACCTTGCTCTGGACACATTTCTACAGTAGATTATAGGCTGCACTTACTACGTTAGGGCCCTGATTCTGGTTGGCAGGCTATGCAGCGGTAGCTCACTGCTAGCGGCCTTGTATCGCCCCCCAGCGAATATACACACCGTACTGTGAACGGATGATTTGCATATACATCCATTTGCAGGCTAGCATGCACGCCCGATAACATTGCATGGTCGCCGACCACTGTGTACACACTGATACAATCTGCATAAGATCCAGATGAGATTTTGACTATATAGTCAAAATCTCATCTAGATCTCATGCAGATTGTATGGGTTTTATCCCAAGCGATCCAGATGTGTTCAAGATACGTGCTCCCATATCTCAGCCAGAAAGTCTTGGCTGCCCTGTCTATATAGTGCAGATCTGCACTATATAGTCTAAATTGAATGCAGATAGTGTAAATTGTAATCGCATCTGGATCTTATGCAGATTGTACAAGTGTGTACACAGCATTAGACTTGTGGTGTCCTGCTCCGAGAACTGAGCAGGGCACAGACGTCCGGGGACGTCCATCGCATACCCTCCAACATCTCAGAGTAAAAAACCGGTACAGGTGTGTGTGCCATAGAGGGCGTGGTCACGTTTAAAGGGGGAGTGGCCAATGCCCCCCTTTACTATCCACTACACTATGGGGACAGGCTAGGGAGAGAAGGCTGCAAGAGGGGAAATGAGGAGGCTGCTAGAATAAGGGGAGTGGCGGCAAGCCTCAGGGCCCGATCACTTACCGGTACAGGCTGTTCCTTAATCTCCTGTTCAGCGTGTCCTCCCATCTCCCGCCTCACCGCATCAGCAGCCTCTGCCAGGCCCCAAAGTCACCGGCTGAGGGGGGAGCTGCACATACAAAGGCACCGGCGGCAGCGTTTGCAAACTTCAAATGAGCATGCCGGAATGTGGAAGGGTCTGCGGCGCACCATTCTCTACCCAGCTGCCTGAAACCACAAGAAAGCGGTACAATCGGTACGCTTTCTTTTAGCCGGTACAGACCGTTAAAAACCGGTACTGTACCGGCAAAATCGGTGCAGTTGGAGGGTATGCCATCGCCCGCCCCGGCAGACATGTTACTGCTTATGTTTGCATGGGGATCCCCAGTGTTTTTGTGGGTACATCCAGGAAACGCAGAGCATTCACATGCAAATGTCCTCTGGCCCCCTCCATCCCGCCCCACTGTGCGAGCTCCACAGAGACTAAGCAAGTCCCTGAAGGCGCCCGCACAGCATGTCTACACATGTGAATATGAGAATGTGCAGCGCTAAAACATCGGTCCTCGATGCAAACACGCCATCAAAATGAGGGTCTATGTGTGGGGCTTAACCTGCAGCCATGTAGGCATGGGAACACAGGTGCGTAGTAAACTCATCTTTGTTCAACTACATATCAAGCCTCACATGTGCAAAATGCCACTAACATGAACATTGACAACAAGCCAGCACAGTACTGTGTAACATAGTGAACTGTTCTCTGCTGTGGAAATACCATTGTATTCCACTGGGATCTTCCTGGCTGTAACATTGAAGATTGGAATTGGTTCCTTGCAGCTGGGGAACAAGTAACACACACTGTATAACAAGCGTTATTACTGCTGAAGGTCACAATTTATGCCGCTTGCCAGTTAATCTTATTGAGAGTTCACTTGCCACAAAGATGCTTGATATTAACATTCTGTAAAACATACATCTTATGCAACTGACACAAAGGATACAATGTATACTAGAAACAGAGGACGTGTTTGGTAGTAACCTACGGTAACCCAGTAGAGTAAATCAATCATTTAATGCGCAAGAATTAAGTGATGTAACCCATAGCATCAAATGAAAGAATCACTTAGTTATGGTAGTAATATAATAGTGTGTGCAACCAATCAACTTTGAAGTACAAAAGCGTCATCAAGTATATTCCTTAAATAATAGTTAGAATGGATCTGTTCTTATGATCAACAGTTCGTCATTTGCATTTCTTGATACAGTAAAGTACATTTCCTTTCTATTAAGTTCTCATACAGTATTATTTATTAACAGTTTGTTATATAGCGCATACATATTCTGCAGCGCTTTACAGTGAATATTATTATCAGTTATTTATATAGCGCACACATATTCCGCAGCGCTCTACAGAGAAAATTTGAACATTCACATCAGTCCCTGCCCCAGTGGAGCTTACAATCTATATTCCCTACCACATGTACACGCACACACAGACATTCTAGGGTTCATTTGTTGGGAGCCAAACAACCTATCAGTATATTTTTGGATTGTGGGAGGAAACCAGAGCACCTGGAGGAAACCCACACAAGCACGAGGAGAATATACAAACTCCGCACAGTTAGGGCCATGGTGGGAATAGAACCCATGACCTCAGCGCAGTGAGGCAGTAATGTAACCATAACACCATCCGTACTGCCCTGTATATATAACACATGGTGGGAATAGAACCCATGACCTCAGCGCTGTGAGGCAGTAATGCTAACCATTACACCATCCATACTGCCCCGTATATATAACACATGGTGGGGATAGAACCCTTGACCTCAGCGCTGTGAGGCAGTAATGCTAACCATTACACCGTTCATGCTGCCCCGTATATATAACACATGGTGGGAATAGAACCCATGACCTCAGCGCTGTGAGGCAGTAATGTAACCATAACACCATCCGTACTGCCCCGTATATATAACACATGGTGGGGATAGAACCCATGACCTCAGTGCTGTGAGGCAGTAATGCTAACCATTACACCATCCGTACTGCCCCGTATATATAACACATGGTGGGGATAGAACCCATGACCTCAGTGCTGTGAGGCAGTAATGCTAACCATTACACCATCCGTGCTGCCCCGTATATATAACACATGGTGGGGATAGAACCCATGACCTCAGTGCTATGAGGCAGTAATGGTAACCATTACACCATCCGTACTGCCCCGTATATATAACACATGGTGAGGATAGAACCCATGACCTCAGCACTGTGAGGCAGTAATGCTAACCATTAAACCATCCATACTGCCCCGTATATATAACACATGGTGGGGATAGAACCCATGACCTCAGCACTGTGAGGCAGGAATGCTATAACCATTACACCATCCATACTGCCCTGTATATATAACACATGGTGGGGATAGAGCCCATGACCTCAGTACTGTGAGGCAGTAATGTAACCATTACACCGTCCGTACTGCCCCGTATATATAACACATGGTGGGAATAGAACCCATGACCTCAGTGCTATGAGGCAGTAATGCTAACCATTACACCATCCGTACTGCCCCGTATATATAACACATGGTGGGGATAGAACCCATGACCTCAGCACTGTGAGGCAGGAATGCTAACCATTACACCATCCGTAATGCCAATGGACTCTTATAAAAGATAGTTGGGTCAACGCCTAGTTGAAGCTGGGTCATGGAGCAATCTTAATGTGTTACAGCTATACATACACTACACCCGATTATATGTAAGAGCAATTACGGCCAAGTTGCATTCAACTACATTTCCGATCCCACAATGATCTTTTGTTTTCTGCTGTTTATCCAAGTTTTTTTTTTTTATTGACCTTTATTAAACTTTTCCTTAAATACTTTTTCAAACATAAAACATACTGGTCCGACAATCCACCCAACAACATGTTGTATTGCAAGGGTAACATATGCGGACTGCGTTTCCGTTTAGACAAACACATATACACAGAAGCCATTAGTCTGCAGTGGCGCCCTCCCGGGTCCCCCCACTAGGTATGAGTAGTCTACCCTGTGATTATATCATGTGGGACACCTAGCGATTTTTAACCTCCTGTTAATGGCGGGTCTTGTTTTTAGTCAAGCTTGTCCACTACCGAAGAGCTCCATGTCGAGAAAAGGGAGGAAAAGGAGAACGTTATCGTTTATTTCTAACCTGTGTTTAGTTAATTTGTTGAAAAGAATAAAGATGTTGTGATATTAAATACATTTAATTTATCATGTCTGTGTTGTTATGTATTTAGTTACTTTATAAATGCGGCCAAAGGGCTGAGTGCTTTTATTTATTTATTTGTATTTATTTATTTTTATCTCTCAATTTATTAACCTTCCCCCGAAGTGCCTGAACGGTTCCAGTAATTTGAGGCTTTCCACCTGTCCCATATTTCCTCATATTTGCTTATCGTGATTCTGCTTAGGTGTATACATTTCTCCTGCTCAACCGTATAATTGACTAAAGCTATCCAGCAGTGGACATCCGGACCCGTTTTTGCTATCCAGGTTCTCGCTATTATAACCTTGGCCAATGAGCATAATCCTACCATATACTGTACATTTTAACATCCGTTTTGATTCTCCTATCTCTCGCTATATTAAGAATACATCTTTTCATGGTGCGTATTTCTCTGGGTATATCGGTTTCGGTCATTATAACTATGATTTTTTGGTACTTGTGTAGTTTCACGGCTCCACCGCGCGCACACTCTGTCTCTGAAACTTGGCAGCCTGCCAGATGCTCTGTTTAACTGTGCGCGCGCCGCTCTAGCTCTGTCTGTGCCCGTGCCGCTCTAGCTATGTCAGCTACGTATTGTCAGCTACGTTATCAGCGTAGCGCCGAGCAGGAGCGCACTGCCCAGGCGCTGACAGGACACTGTGGTACTTGTAGTTCCACAGTGAAATAGGCAGCCCTGCGCACCGCTGACAATGGGGGCATGTAAAAGTGGACACCACGAGCACACCGCTGACGTGCCGGGGCTTCTAAACTGCTACCAAAGGGGGAGTCCCCCAAGCAGACGCTAAATTTAGACGCAAAAGCGTCTGAAAACCTGACTACCTGCCTGCCGCTACGAAGGGGTCGTGTCCCCCATGCAGACGCTAAAACTTACACGCTTTAGCATATGAAAACCGGACTACCTGCTAGCCGCTAAGAAGCCAGGGTTTCTGGACTTAGACGCTAAAGCCTCTGAATTTAGTTGGGACTAGGGGTACATCTAAATTTAGACGCTAAAGCATCTAAATTTAGCTGGATCTAGGGGTACACTATTATAACCTGTCCACAGTGGCACTAGTCGACGCAACAGCTGTCGACCTTGTAAAACCCACTATCCACGCCAACCCGAAGCGTGGCGAGCGGCGGCGGCAGTGGCGGATTCAGGGGGGGGCACCCGGGCACGTGCCCCCTCTGTCATTTATTTTGTATCTGAGGACCAGGGCTTTCCAACGAGCCCAGCCCCGTGTCTCTAGTCCCCCGGGAACCGGAGATATTGCCTCGCAAACCTGTAACGTTTTTTCCCTATAGGATAATATGGGACCCGTCAATTCCAACCCCCACCCGGTTCCGACGGCTGCCAGTTCCCGTCCTGGCATCTCAGAAGCTTGTGGTTGATATCATTCAATTCAAATCGCTGGGCCTTCAATATGATACCAGGCTGGTCCAAATCGGTCAATCGGCTCCAGAGATAATGCGTGTAAACCGAATTTTTTATTTTTGAAATGTAATTTCATGGCTGTTCATGATTTTGAGGGCAGATTACTCTGGAACCAAACGTTCCAGTTTCACTGGACCAAAATCATTCAAAGCCAACTCAAAAGTTCTTCAATATAATACTTGTCTCATGTAAATGGGTCAGTTGGTTCCAAAGATATAGCCGGTTAAATGAGATAACTGGTTAAAGGGGGGAGGGGTGGTTTTCTCTCCCCCTCACACCAGAAAATGCAAGGACTAGGCTGGTGTAAAAGGGGCCAACCTGGGAATGCATTTTCTGGTGTGAAAGGGGTATTATTTCAAATAGCCGGGACCTGCAGTGCTCTGAATACAGCCAGGCTCTGCCACTGTCAGTGGCTATCACTTCTGCCTGGCGGCGGCTGTCCCCCATTTACCACGAGCATGTATTCCCCCTTGGCAATGAGCATGTAATCCCACATGGCAACGAGCATGGAACCTCTGGCAATGAGCATGGAACCCTTGGCAATGAGCATGTAGAGAAGCAGCACTTATGTAGCATAATTTTTAATAGGCATTATGGTGTTTGGCATAACACATAATGGACATAATGGCGTGTAACTTAACGTGTAATGGACATTATGGTGTAAATGTTTAATAAGCGCCTTTGGTGGACAATGTCCCTGTTTATGAAGTGTATTGTGAATTTTGGCTTAATCTGTGTGGCATTATGTGAATTCTGGCTCAATCCATGTGGCATTATGTGAATTTTGTCTCAATCCGTGTGGCATTATGTGAATTTTGGCTCAACCCATGTGGCATTATAAGAATTTATGTGAATTTTGACACAATCCATGTGGCATTATTTGAATTTTGGCTCAATCCATGTGGCATTATGTCAATTTTGACTCATTCCATTTGGCATCATGTGTAAGGGGCAAGTATAATGGGGTCTAGTATTTTGTTGCATAATGTGTAGAAGTTGTATATGGTGTTGACACGCCCCCTGTTGAGTGGCCACACACCCTTTTCTGGAGCGCGCCTTTGGCGCGCGCACAACTACATCCTTCACTTTTGTCGCCATGGTGGGCCTCCGTACTTTAAATGCCAGGGCCTATTTTTAATTCCATTCCAACCCTCTCCTGCCGCTCTCTTAACATGTACACTGGCACCATTAACACCGCCCCTCCCCCACCCAAACCCTTTTTTATCATGGTGCCCCCCCTGTCATTTTATCCTGAATCCGCCCCTGGGCGGCGGTATGTGTCCTATGACCTTTTCATACCCCCACTATCCACGTCGGCGTGGAGTTGAGAATAGAAAGTGTGGCGAGCGCAGCGAGCCACTGAGCCCGAAGCGTGGCGAGCGCAGGGAGCCCTGCGAGGGGACGCAGACACCTGTGAAGCCCGCGAGGGGAGGCGGATACCTGTGAAGGTATCCACCTCCCCTTGTGGGGCTCGCTGCGCTCGCCACACTTCGGGCTCGGTGGCTCACCAAATTTTTACCATCCTATTTGTTGAAAGATACACTCTATGGAGGATAAACAATTGCACTTGCTGTACTCGTATGGCATTTGTGGCCTTGGCCATTGATACCATGGCGACCTGCCATTCCTCATCACTCAGGGTCCTCGCATCCTCCTCCCATCTTGCCTTTAGTTTTCTTAAATAATCACTAGGTTTCGCCCTCCTGGTGGATTATAAATCCTGGAGGCTAATCTTCTCTAATCAGCCATTTTTATCATTTTTTTTTTATCAGGATTCGCCGAATCGTGGGGGGAGCTATAGAACCGCTCTTCAAGGGCACTTCTCAGCTGAAGATAGCGGAAAAAGTGTGTCTGTGGCAGGTTAAATTCTTCCATTAATTGAAGAAATGACTTAAGTCTACCCTCCATGTATACTTTGCTTAGATTATTAATAGAGTACGGCCCCCATACCTCTCTCAGCTGTAATCCCTTTAGCTCCTCTAACATCCATCTATCCTCTATTGGATTGTCAGGGTCTATAAATTCATGTTTAATGTTTTTATTAGCTTCTTTCCATATTTTAATTGCCTGTGCTACTATAGGGGGGTCTCAGGCTAGTGTCCCTGTAAGATTCTACATAGTGGATTGACACCAGGGGTCGATGTGCTCACCAAGGCGGCTGTTCCTCGACCAGCCAGGCCCTTGTCTGTGCTAATTGAGTTGAGGTATAGTACATTATGAAGTCGGGCATCCCCAGTCCCGCCTCTTCCCTTTCCCGCATAAGGGCTGTAAGCTGGACCTTGGGTCTTGCATTGTTCCAAATAAAGGATGATAGAACACTATTAATTTTCCTAAATAGTGAATTGGGGAGAAAAATTGGAGATTGCTGAATTTCATATAGGAATTTTGGGAGTATAACCATTTCCAACAGATTTATGCGTCCCATCGCTGTTAATGGTAATTTACTCCAGGTTTTAAGTTTTTTATCCAGATACTCCATCAGAGGCTGGATATTTAGTGGAATAAACTCCTTTGGATTCTTAGAAATCCAAATTCCCAGGTGTTTGAAAATGGGCGCCAATTTTAAGGGGAGTGGATGGAGTGAAGGAGCACACTATCTCGTTAGCCGAAAGGATATGGGATTTATTCCAGATTATTTTCACACCTGAATATTTGCCAAATTCATTGATTATTTTTAAGACTAAAGGTAAGGTTGTCACGTAGTCCGATAAGTATATTAATAGATCGTCCGAATACAGGGATACTATATCTCTAGCAACCCCTACTTTGAAGCCCGTGATATTCGGATGTGATCTTAGGATACAGGTCAGGGGCTCGATTGCCAGTGCAAACAAGGCAGGGGATAGGGGGCAAACCTGCTTCATCCCCCTGGCTAACGCGAACGCCGGTGATGTCCAGCCGTTCACTGATACTCGAGCTGTTGGGTTGGTATACAGTAATTGTGTCCATTTTATAAAATTGTCCAATCCAAAGGCCTTCAGGACTGCTGTTTATCCAAGTTTACTTGAGTACAGGGACAATCTGGTTCACAGCCCAGGAAAGTCCAGTGTACACATGTTCCATGAGCGCATATGCGCATAACAAGGGGGTAATGGCAACAGCTCCTGGGCATGCCACAAATCAGGACCTCATGGGCATTACACGATTCCTGGCACTACACAGCTATCTGTGGGCCAGCCAGGAGGCAGGCAGAAGGCAGGAGAAGAGAGCTGGAAGGCTGATTCTCTGGGGGAAATTTACTTACTAAGATGGGAGATCTATTTCACATGGGATGTTGCTATGGGCAACCAATCAGATACTATCTATTATCTTCTAGAAGGTGCTAAATTAAAAGGAATTAGACTCTGATTGGTTACCCATAGCAACATCCTATGTGAAATAGAACTCCCATCTCAGTGAGCAGAAATGTACATATTTCTGAAGATCACCATTGTGACCAGTGGTGGATTTTACCTATGGACTGCAGCCCCCAAGTAAAATCCACCATTGTGGGAGTGAGCCAGTTTCAGTCTGTGTTTGCACTGGTGATACTGTGACTTGGAAATACTTCCTTTCCTCTTCACCCTCAGAAACATCAGTCCCACTGAAAGGTGTTTCTGTACTCCGGGACTGCCAGACCAGGCTGCGATTAGCAGACAGTTGACTTCCTGTAGGAAGCCAGTACCTGCCTGATTGTCAGCTCCAATCGGCTTCTATGGGCTGCATCCCATGCAGTCCATAGAAGCCAGGAGTTTGAGAATATGGTCCCGGTACCCAGCCAGCGGCAGCAGCTCTCCTCCAGAACACGTCAGCATGGTCAGTGGCAGCCCTCGTCCTACTCAAAAGCTAGGCGCCACCGCTGAGTGTTACCCCATATTCTCATTATGTGGTAATAAAAACGAGAATCAAAACATATCACAACTTGTTTGTAATCAGATATGTAGCCAATAAAAGAAAATGGCTTAATTCATCCTCCCCCATTTTAGTTTCAAAACTATTTAAAGTTTACACATCCGCCCGCATGCGCCCACACAGAGGACAATTCATTTGATGGTTACTCACCATCAAATGATTTTTCCTTTGTTCATTGTGAAAAGTAGGCTAGCTTTCTGACAAATTTGGGGCGGGGGCTGACATCATGTCACAAGTAGGGGTACGCCTGCTTTTGGTGTGTCTGCCCAGCATTTCTACGGGTGTGCCCACCGTTTTTGTGGCATTGGCCATGAAATGCCTCACTCTGAAATTCCCCCGCCTGCCAATCTGGCAGCGAGCACCCCGGCGAATGAAAAATTTGCCGAAGCCACTCGCTGCGGGGGTCTGCACATCATCGCGCAATCACCCCACCATCGGGGACGGGGATAAATTCGGACCTTTCAAACAGGCCTGAATTAGCTCCTTTATACCATGCTTGATTAAAGACACATAGGAATCATTATTGTATAACACCTTAGGGGCCCATTTATCATTAACCGCACATTCATTGTGGTCATGTTACTATATTAGCGACCAGGATCTCATTGGATCAAATAGGATTTATCGAGAGATCTAGAGAGAGCAAAAAAAAAAAAAACCCTAAATTCTGTGATTTTAGTGTTTTTATGCTTTAAAAAAAAAAAAATCAGAACCAAAAACCCAAAACGTTGAGGGGGTGTTTTGGCAAAACCCAGTAGAACCCAAAACTTGAAGGTAATCAGAACTCAAAACCCAAAACGCGAAAAAAGTGGCCGGTGCGCACACACACACACACACACACACACACACACACTGTATATACTGTATATAGTTACACATATTAGTTTTATCCATGTAACACAACATAGAATTGCATATTCTCTGCAGACTGTTAACCAGGAGTCAGTGCCTGTGAGTTTTTCATTTCGTACAAATGGATATTATTATATTTTGCATTATTAAAGCACTATGCTTCTTTATTACTATTATCCTTGTATTTAACATGTAAAAATAGGTCCTGTTTAAGCTGATAAAAAAAGTATAAGCGGCTTAACCAGACATATTCTGTTGTTCTGCTTGCGGTATTTCCAGGGACATTCTCTACTACGCAGAGCTGCAGAGCCAGGTTGTGTAATACAGTGACAGAATATATGCAGTGTATGGAAAGGTGACTAGTACAGCATAAAAGCAGACATTGTGTTATACAGAGCGTACCTCCAGACTATCCCCAGTTTCACCGGACGGTCCTGTTTATTGGGGACTGTCCCTCTGGCCCACCCACAGGTCAGAGAGGGGGGGGGGGGGGGGGGTTGGGAGGCTTCCTATCATTCACTCTGCGGTAAATGGATATTGTTACTAATGTAACAGCTTTGAACAGGAGACTGAGGGTCTGGGGCATGGCCAGCAGCTCACAGAATGCTGGGGATGCCCCCCGCAATAATGTAAACGACAGAAGTGGCTTGTGCATGTGGCATTCAGATGAGACCCTTTCCTGGGTGCCCCACTTAGCCATAACACAATGTTGGGGGGTATGGTAGAGATGTTGCCTATCTGCCTGCATGCGCCAATGTGTGTGTGTGTGTGGGGGGGGGGCTGACTTTACAGGATGGTGCGGGGGCTGATGCTGGGGCCCTGCTAAATGTGGGAGGGGAACCCAATTTTTTGGGACCCTCCCAGCCGTTCCGGGAGGGTAGGTAAGTATGCAATGTTGGAAACCACTGCTTTAGAGAGTGTCTCATAACTAGCCTGGTTTATACATGATCCATTCCAGGACGGACAGAGGCGCAAACGCACAAGACATTCCAGGACCCCATTCCGATGGAGCTCCCCCCCATCGGTCGCCGCCGCCTCCCCGCACCCCCCTAACCCTTCCCATCACCCTGAAGTGGCGATGGGCAGGGTTTCCGATCCCCACATGCCTGTGAGACGCTGGAAGGCCCCAGTCAGTAGGAGTCCCTCTCAGCCAGCCTTCGGCAGCGGGGACATTCTGGCGAGCGCTGGAGCTGAATGAGGGGCTCCATCTGCAGTTAGGCAATACCTTCCCTTCCTCGTTTTAAATCTCTACTCAAAAGCAGGCACCAAGTATATCTTAATTTTCTACATCTGTTGCAGTACAATCCTATAGAATAAAAGGCGAATGCTGCTCCTCACCTACCAGATGTGAATTGAAGTGTTGTGCTGGGTGATGGCCACTAGGTGACGTCAGACAGAGCAATTCAGATGTTGCTGTGTTTGGGAGCGCGCAGCCACAGGTGCTGACATGACTCTTATATTGTTCCGTCATGTTGACAGCTGGCAGCTAGTGTTATATATTCCACCAAGATTGCAGAAAATGCTGATATGGATCATTCCATTACAGGAGAATGCGGCAATTATCCCTGAACTGCTTAGTGTGACATATTGAGAAGCCATTTATCAGAGGCGGGGAAGCTAATGCGCACCTCGCCTGATGCTTCGTCTGTGTTCTTATGGGTAGGGGTCATTGGGGGGACCCATTATAGATCAACATGCATTGGGTCGACCACTGAAGGTCGACATGGGATAGGTCGACACATGAAATATGTTGACATGACTTAGGTCGACACACGAAATATGTTGACATGGCTAAGGTCAGCAGGGTTGGAAGGCTGAAACAAGCATTAGGTCGACAATGTGAAGGTCCACAGTCACAAGGTCGATATAAGTGTTTAAAGTTTTTTGTCCTGAATGTCGACATACTGGACATGGGGCCTTATTTTGGTTCATTCTTTCTGACAAAATCCTTCTTAGATGGGCAAAACCATGTGCACTGCAGGTGGGGCAGGTGTAACTTGTGCAGAGAGAATTAGATTTGGGTGGGGTTTTACTTCAAAGTGAGATCTATATTGCAGTGTAAAAATAAAGCAGTCAGTATTTTCCCTGCACAGAAACAAAATAACTCACCCAAATCTAATTCTCTCTGCACATGTTACATCTGCCCCCCTGCAGTGCACAGGGTTTTGTCCATCTAAGAAGGATTTTGTCAGAAAGAATGAACCAAAATAAGGCCCATGGAGACGGCTGCGCTCGCTGCGCTTCAGACACGGTGCCTCGTGACACTATTTTATTCTCCCTCCTTGCTGTGGTGTAGGGCAAGTGAAAAACGCATGTCAACCTTTTACTGTCAACCTGCAGTGGTTGATATAATCGCCATTTATCAGCTGCCACCAGCTGATGGAAGGGGGCAAGCTCACCGTCTCGTTAGAGCCCTCCACTGCCCTCCACCAGCTCACCACTGCTCCCCTGTCAACGCCGGCAGCCCCAACTAACCCTGCCCGTCTCCCTGAAGTGGAGACGGGCAAGGAATCCTCTCCATGCCACCGTGCTGATGGGGACACGTGAGCGTGTGAGAAGCTTGCGCGTCCTCGTCAGATGGAGCCCCAAGCCGCCAGCATGCGCCAGCTCAGGGGATCTGATGATTGAGGCTGACTGGGAGGTGCTGCATCTGTAACTAGGGTCAACCTAATAACAAATCCCCTCCTTATGTATAATGACCGTATCTTCTCCTTATGTATAATGACCGTATGCCCTCCTTATGTATAATGACCGTATCCCCTCCTTATGTATAATGACCGTATCCCCTCCTTATGTATAATGACCGTATCCCCTCCTTATGTATAATAACCGTATCTTCTCCTTATGCATAATGACCGTATCCCCTCCTTATGTATAATGACCGTATCCCCTCCTTATGCATAATGACCGTATCCCCTCCTTATGCATAATGACCGTATCCCCTCCTTATGTATAATGACCTTATCCCCTCCTTATGTATAATGACCGTATCCCCTCCTTATGTATAATGACCGTACCCCCTCCTTATGTATAATGACCGTATCCCCTCCTTATGTATAATGACCGTACCCCCTCCTTATGTATAATGACCGTATCCCCTCCTTATGCATAATGACCGTATCCCCTCCTTATGCATAATGACCGTATCCCCTCCTTATGCATAATGACCGTATCCCCTCCTTATGCATAATGACCGTATCCCCTCCTTATTGCATAATGACCGTACCCCCTCCTTATGCATAATGACCGTACCCCCTCCTTATGCATAATGACCGTACCCCCTCCTTATGCATAATGACCGTACCCCCTCCTTATGTATAATGACAGTATCCCCTCCTTATGTATAATGACCGTATCCCCTCCTTATGTATAATGACCGTACCCCCTCCTTATGCATAATGACCGTACCCCCTCCTTATGCATAATGACCGTACCCCCTCCTTATGTATAATGACCGTACCCCCTCCTTATGTATAATGACCGTACCCCCTCCTTATGTATAATGACCGTATCCCCTCCTTATGTATAATGACCGTATCCCCTCCTTATGTATAATGACCGTATCCCCTCCTTATGTATAATGATCGTATCCCCTCCTTATGTATAATGACCGTATCCCCTCCTTATGTATAATGACCGTATCCCCTCCTTATGTATAATGACCGTACCCCCTCCTTATGTATAATGACCGTACCCCCTCCTTATGTATAATGACCGTACCCCCTCCTTATGTATAATGACCGTACCCCCTCCTTATGTATAATGACCGTACCCCCTCCTTATGTATAATGACCGTACCCCCTCCTTATGTATAATGACCGTACCCCCTCCTTATGTATAATGACCGTACCCCCTCCTTATGTATAATGACCGTATCCCCTCCTTATGTATAATGACCGTACCCCCTCCTTATGTATAATGACCGTACCCCCTCCTTATGTATAATGACCGTATGCCCTACTTATGTATAATGACCGTACCCCCTCCTTATGTATAATGACCGTATGCCCTACTTATGCATAATGACCGTACCCCCTCCTTATGTATAATGACCGTACCCCCTCCTTATGTATAATGACCGTATCCCCTCCTTATGTATAATGACCGTATCCCCTCCTTATGTATAATGACCGTATCCCCTCCTTATGTATAATGACCGTACCCCCTCCTTATGTATAATGACCGTACCCCCTCCTTATGTATAATGACCGTACCCCCTCCTTATGTATAATGACCGTACCCCCTCCTTATGTATAATGACCGTACCCCCTCCTTATGTATAATGACCGTATCCCCTCCTTATGCATAATGACCGTATCCCCTCCTTATGCATAATGACCGTATCCCCTCCTTATGCATAATGACCGTATCCCCTCCTTATGCATAATGACCGTACCCCCTCCTTATGCATAATGACCGTATCCCCTCCTTATGCATAATGACCGTATCCCCTCCTTATGCATAATGACCGTATCCCCTCCTTATGTATAATGACCGTATCCCCTCCTTATGTATAATGACCGTACCCCCTCCTTATGTATAATGACCGTACCCCCTCCTTATGTATAATGACCGTACCCCCTCCTTATGTATAATGACCGTACCCCCTCCTTATGTATAATGACCGTACCCCCTCCTTATGTATAATGACCGTACCCCCTCCTTATGTATAATGACCGTACCCCCTCCTTATGTATAATGACCGTACCCCCTCCTTATGTATAATGACCGTACCCCCTCCTTATTTATAATGACCGTACCCCCTCCTTATGTATAATGACCGTATCCCCTCCTTATGTATAATGACCGTACCCCCTCCTTATGTATAATGACCGTACCCCCTCCTTATGTATAATGACCGTACGCCCTACTTATGTATAATGACCGTACCCCCTCCTTATGCATAATGACCGTACCCCCTCCTTATGTATAATGACCGTACCCCCTCCTTATGTATAATGACCGTACCCCCTCCTTATGTATAATGACCGTACCCCCTCCTTATGTATAATGACCGTACCCCCTCCTTATTTATAATGACCGTACCCCCTCCTTATGTATAATGACCGTATCCCCTCCTTATGTATAATGACCGTACCCCCTCCTTATGTATAATGACCGTACCCCCTCCTTATGTATAATGACCGTATGCCCTACTTATGTATAATGACCGTACCCCCTCCTTATGTATAATGACCGTATCCCCTCCTTATGCATAATGACCGTACCCCCTCCTTATGTATAATGACCGTACCCCCTCCTTATGTATAATGACC
The DNA here is from genome assembly GCF_055691185.1 of Crinia signifera. Lineage (NCBI taxonomy): Eukaryota > Metazoa > Chordata > Amphibia > Anura > Myobatrachidae > Crinia > Crinia signifera. The sequence continues at coordinate 108,663,945 of NC_139227.1, forward strand.
GTATCCCCTCCTTATGTATAATGACCGTATCCCCTCCTTATGTATAATGACCGTATCCCCTCCTTATGTATAATGACCGTACCCCCTCCTTATGTATAATGACCGTACCCCCTCCTTATGTATAATGACCGTACCCCCTCCTTATGTATAATGACCGTACCCCCTCCTTATGTATAATGACCGTACCCCCTCCTTATGCATAATGACCGTATCCCCTCCTTATGCATAATGACCGTATCCCCTCCTTATGCATAATGACCGTATCCCCTCCTTATGCATAATGACCGTACCCCCTCCTTATGCATAATGACCGTATCCCCTCCTTATGCATAATGACCGTATCCCCTCCTTATGCATAATGACCGTATCCCCTCCTTATGCATAATGACCGTATCCCCTCCTTATGTATAATGACCGTACCCCCTCCTTATGTATAATGACCGTACCCCCTCCTTATGTATAATGACCGTACCCCCTCCTTATGTATAATGACCGTACCCCCTCCTTATGTATAATGACCGTACCCCCTCCTTATGTATAATGACCGTACCCCCTCCTTATGTATAATGACCGTACCCCCTCCTTATGTATAATGACCGTACCCCCTCCTTATTTATAATGACCGTACCCCCTCCTTATGTATAATGACCGTACCCCCTCCTTATGTATAATGACCGTACCCCCTCCTTATGCATAATGACCGTACCCCCTCCTTATGCATAATGACCGTACCCCCTCCTTATGCATAATGACCGTACCCCCTCCTTATGCATAATGACCGTACCCCCTCCTTATGCATAATGACCGTATCCCCTCCTTATGCATAATGACCGTACCCCCTCCTTATGCATAATGACCGTATCCCCTCCTTATGCATAATGACCGTATCCCCTCCTTATGTATAATGACCGTACCCCCTCCTTATGTATAATGACCGTACCCCCTACTTATGTATAATGACCGTATCCCCTCCTTATGTATAATGACCGTATCGCCTCCTTATGTATAATGACCGTATCCCCTCCTTATGTATAATGACCGTATCCCCTCCTTATGTATAATGACCGTACCCCCTCCTTATGTATAATGACGTACCCCCTCCTTATGTATAATGACCGTATCCCCTCCTTATGTATAATGACCGTACCCCCTCCTTATGCATAATGACCGTACCCCCTCCTTATGCATAATGACCGTACCCCCTCCTTATGCATAATGACCGTACCCCCTCCTTATGCATAATGACCGTATCCCCTCCTTATGCATAATGACCGTACCCCCTCCTTATGCATAATGACCGTACCCCCTCCTTATGCATAATGACCGTATCCCCTCCTTATGTATAATGACCGTACCCCCTCCTTATGTATAATGACCGTACCCCCTACTTATGTATAATGACCGTATCCCCTCCTTATGTATAATGACCGTATCGCCTCCTTATGTATAATGACCGTATCCCCTCCTTATGTATAATGACCGTACCCCCTCCTTATGTATAATGACCGTACCCCCTCCTTATGTATAATGACCGTACCCCCTCCTTATGTATAATGACCGTATCCCCTCCTTATGTATAATGACCGTACCCCCTCCTTATGCATAATGACCGTATCCCCTCCTTATGCATAATGACCATACCCCCTCCTTATGCATAATGACCGTACCCCCTCCTTATGCATAATGACCGTACCCCCTCCTTATGCATAATGACCGTACGCCCTCCTTATGCATAATGACCGTACCCCCTCCTTATGCATAATGAACGTACCCCCTCCTTATGCATAATGACCGTACCCCCTCCTTATGCATAATGACCGTACCCCCTCCTTATGCATAATGACCGTATCCCCTCCTTACAGATAGCGCCGGCCTTATTATTGCCGCCTGGACGCCATGGCGGAGGTTCTGGCGCATCGATATTTTTATGGCGCTGGCGTCCGCCAAGCAACATGGTTGCTCGCCATGTAATACAATCTGCCACCACTGGGTGGCTAATGCTCCATCAAGATACAGTCGGAGTGATTCCTCCATTCGCCGTATTACTATACTGTATGAGAAGCTCGTGCGCGATTAGACGCTCATGCGCGATGAGGTGCTCGTGGGAAATGATAAAGTACAGTACAGTAAAGTAAATTAAAATGAGACACTAGTGAACGTACAATACAGTACAAGTGAGCAAATGGAGGAGGCGCTGAAGTCAAAGTGCCTCCTGCCTTTCCAGAGTTGGACGGTATCGACTTGCGCTAAAATAAAGTACAGTACTACAGTACATGACAGCACTAATCTATGAAAGGACAAACTCAGACAATCCATGAAAGAACTACAGGTATCAGACGCTGGCGGGCCGTCCTCGGGGTTCTCGCCAGGGGGGCGTCTCAGAGGCTGCAGGGGTACTGGTTTTGCCATCACATCCTGCCACGGGTTACATGACCGTACAGTAGTCTAGTGGTTAGCTGCGCGGCAATCCAAGCAGGAGGCCCGAGTTCGATTACGGAGGGGAGGGGGTTGTAAGATAATTTTGATGTTTAATTTATTTATTCATTCATTCATTTATTTATTTATTTATTTATTTATAAATGCACAGTAATCAATAAAGCTAGCGTAGACCACTAAATGTGTACTGAAGGATTCACAAGCCGAGTCCTGACAGACCAGACTTCACGGAGGTTCAGGCGCATCTGCGGCCGAATCTAGATACTGTAGTACACTCGGGAGATTTAGCCGCTAATGCGACTGAACCTCCGCGAGGACCAAGAGTTACAGTATGAGTTGAAGCGTCCAGTGCGAGGTTTGCCGGGGGTGACTGGTTTAAGAAAGCCCTGTTTCACACGCTGCAATACTGTATTGTCTCTTGCAAGGAGTAATGAAGTCAAGCGCCTCCTCCCCTCCCCCCAGGGGTGGAGGGGGTCGGCTAATACAGGTCATTACACTTCAACATCTCCTGCAGAGCAAAGAATCCACGAAGGGGCGGGCCGTGCCGTCCTCGGGTTTCTCGCCAGGGGGGCGTCTCAGAGGCTGCAGGGGTACTGGTTTTGCCATCACAACTGCTGCTCCTCCTCCTCCTGCCACGGGTTACATGACCGTACAGTAGTCTAGTGGTTAGCTGCGCGGCAATCCAAGCAGGAGGCCCGAGTTCGATTACGGAGGGGAGGGGGTTGTAAGATAATTTTGATGTTTATTTATGTATTCATTCATTCATTCATTCATTCATTTATTTATTTATTTATTTATAAATGCACAGTAATCAATAAAGCTAGCGTAGACCACTAAATGTGTACTGAAGGATTCACAAGCCGAGTCGTGACAGACCAGACTTCACGGAGGTTCAGGCGCATCTGCGGCCGAATCTAGATAGTACACTCGGGAGATTTAGCCGCTAATGCGACTGAACCTCCGCGAGGACCAAGAGTTACAGTATGAGTTGAAGCGTCCAGTGCGAGGTTTGCCGGGGGTGACTGTGTACTGTACGTCATGTGTCGGGAAGTACCTCCCGGCCATGACGTACATGTACGTCAAATGGTAAACTCAGTCACTGTTTCATTTTTTTAGTTTATTTTTTTTTTCTCACTCATTTTCTCACTCATTTTTATTCTTCCCGTTCACAGCAGTCAAATAAATTGCAGTTCCTCTCTGTCCGCATCAGCATGATGCACTCTCGGCTGAAGAGACTGGATCACGCTCGTGCCAGCGGCATTAGAGAGGTGCTCATCGTATAATAAAGTTCATGTAATTCCTGCGCATCATGCACGCGCTGAAGCACAAATCTTACGCATGCGCAAATGAGGTTTTTAAAAGTGACATCTGGTGGTTGGTCTGTGATATTGCACTCGTCGTGAAGCGCCACGGCGATTCGCTACATGTATGCGCCATGGCGTGTGTCGGAAACATCGCCATAGGCGGCAATAATAAGACCCGCGCCATCTGTATGCATAATGACCGTACCCCCTCCTTATGCATAATGACCGTGTCCCCTCCTTATGCATAATGACCGTATCCCCTCCTTATGTATAATGACCGTATCCCCTCCTTATGCATAATGACCGTATCCCCTCCTTATGTATAATGACCGTATCCCCTCCTTATGTATAATGACCGTATCCCCTCCTTATGTATAATGACCGTATCCCCTCCTTATGTATAATGACCGTACCCCCTCCTTATGTATAATGTCCGTATCCCCTCCTTATGTATAATGACCGTACCCCCTCCTTATGTATAATGACCGTACCCCCTCCTTATGTATAATGACCGTACCCCCTCCTTATGTATAATGACCGTATCCCCTCCTTATGTATAATGACCGTATCCCCTCCTTATGTATAATGACCGTATCCCCTCCTTATGTATAATGACCGTATCCCCTCCTTATGTATAATGACCGTATCCCCTCCTTATGTATAATGACCGTACCCCCTCCTTATGTATAATGTCTGTATCCCCTCCTTATGCATAATGACCGTACCCCCTCCTTATGTATAATGACCGTACCCCCTCCTTATGTATAATGACCGTACCCCCTCCTTATGTATAATGACCGTATCTTCTCCTTATGTATAATGACCGTATCCCCTACTTATGCATAATGACCGTATCCCCTCCTTATGCATAATGACCGTACCCCCTCCTTATGCATAATGACCGTACGCCCTCCTTATGTATAATGACCGTATCGCCTCCTTATGTATAATGACCGTATCCCCTCCTTATGTGTAATGACCGTACCCCCTCCTTATGTATAATGACCGTACCCCCTCCTTATGTATAATGACCGTTTCCCCTCCTTATGTATAATGACCGTATCCCCTCCTTATGTATAATGACCGTATCCTCTCCTTATGTATAATGACCGTATCCCCTCCTTATGTATAATGACCGTATCCCCTCCTTATGTATAGTATAACGACAAAGCACTGAACATTTCACAGTCGTTGACCTTGAATCTTCTGACAGTTGACCTCATAAAACCTTTTATTTGACATCACACAAACTAATTAAACAGAACATTTCATCAGAATGTTGACAGATTGATTAATAGCAAGCCTGTAATGATAGGGGCTAAGGTCATTAGGTCTACAACATCTAGGTCGACAAATATTGGGTTGACACCACTAGGTCGACATGCAGCAATCTCGACATCGGTTAAGGTTGACATGGGTCAAGGTCGACATGGGTCTGGGTCGAAGTGAAATTAAGTCGACACAAGCATTAAGTCGACATGGTCTAGGTCGATAGTCAATAGGTCTACATCCAGTTTTTCACTGTTTTTTGAGCCAACATGTGCCGACAGGCGGTATTTCATACCCTACCATCCACTAGGGCGCGTTGGGAGAACAAAATAGTGTGCCGAGCGTAGCGAGGCCCCGTGCCAGGAGCACTGCGAGTGAAGTGGTGCACTTCAAACTGTGTCCATGTCGACTGTGTCGACATTCGGGTTAAAAAAAACCAGTGAAAAACCCCATGACGACCTTTTGACTGTCGACTTAGCCCATGTCGACCAAATGCTTGTGTCGACCTAATGTCATGTCGACCTACACCCATGTCGACCTTGACCGATGTCGGCCTTGCTGCATGTAGACCTAGCAGTGTCGACCCAATGCTTGTCGACCTAGTTTGAATTTGGGGAAATAACGTATTTCTAAAACCTCCCCCCCCCCCACACACACACACATTATAGTTCAGTCAAAAACATATCTGTAGCTGGTGGTTGTGCTTGGATCTACATTTGCAAAATATTTGTTTATTTTTTTGCGGCCGCAGATGTAACTAAAAGCAATTTGTCGCTGTCTCTACCCCTTCCTCTACCTAGCGGGCTTATACTGCATATAGCCCATTCTACCGTCCGCTGGAAATTCTTCTCTATATGTCTCTAGGTCAATACTACAGGACATCCCCAAAAGCAGTGAGCGAGGGCAGCACCGCCGGCCCCGCACTTCAAACACTTACTAGTTGGGGCGAATGAGGCTCTTTAATAATAAAATGTTTATCAACATTTTTCTGTGCTGTTAAACTTTTAATAGTATATACTTGGGGACTGGTTCAATAAGTTGCGAGTTGGGTAAATTGTTATTAGAAAGAAAAGCCAAGCAACGGCATCTCTTCTCGCCCGCTTCCTGCCGATCTCGCCCCAGATTCCGCAAATAAACATTGTTGAGTCCAGGGCATCTGTAACGCCGAATATAGACGTATTTACTCATTCCAACTCTCTGGAAGAGTCTAATAGCATCGACACCTTCATATCCTCTGGCCTTTATTCTGATCGTGCGGCCGGATCCGAATATGCGGCCAGCACCGTGCGTCCTAAACCCCGCCTTCCATACGCGGTAAGAAGCTGTCTGAACGGACAGCACGTGTATTTCTCATGAATACACCTCCTCCATCTCAGTGAACCTCCCCCATCATTCGATGGTCGCAGACCATCGAATGCAGGACCGAGTGGCCAGGCAGCTCCCGCCACCTCAGACCACATGGGCATTTCTCCGTGCAAAAGCAGGGATCTGGGCGGGCAGCTGACATCCGGCGATGTCATATGTCCGCCCCCTACACGTGCGTCACGGGCGCATTAACATACGTACGCCCAGCGTTTGCATGGGAACGCCCATGAAACGCGGGGTGTAAACATATGGTAATGAGCCCAAACAGCCCTTCACACCCCTCTCCACCCCCTGTTCGTAGTGTACACATTTCATGCGGAATGTGGCCGTGCGTCCCGCTCGCACATGCGCAGACACAAAACATCGGCGGCACGAACGCACGTGGATATTACCGCACCAACCAGAATAAGGGCCTCTGAGTGCCAACATTGCTGTGAGCGATTCTCAAAATATCCAGCGACTGTTCTTTTAATATAAATAAATACAAACACAGCCAAGTCAATTAATTAAAGTTAAGTTAAATATTGCACCCAAAAAAATGTCCGGATGCTGTGAGCAGCTCCGGCATTTTTTACGGAAATTTCAGGATTTCTCACAGCAACGTTGTCACTCAAAGGGTTAAAATGCCAAATACTGATGGCTCTGAGCAGAACTTCTATTGATCACAGCAGTGCGGTTTCGGTGCACATTGCTGAGCACTCAGTGTAGATTTGGCCTTCTGTGGTGCTTTGCTGTAAGGCTGTGGTATATGGAGCGCAGTGATGCTTTGTTGTAAGGTTGCGGTGGTGTACGGAGTACTGTAATGCTGTTGTATATGGAGCACTGCAGCATGCGGTGAGGAAGGAGAGAGAGCATGATCCCAGCATTGCTGTGAATTATCCAACCAGCAGCCACTAAGGGGAGTGTGAGCCTGGACCTCCCTCCATGGTTACTATGACAACGGGAAGGAGCTCAGCTCATCTGTATCTTAGTATCAGCAGCAGCGGCCGTGGATCAGGCAGGTGTCGTGTTCCTCTCTCACCAGCTCTCCCCTTATCCCGGGATCCTTTCCCCCTGTATCTCCTATGCTGCCTCTCCCTAGTCCCTGTGCAACCCCTAGGAGAAGATGGTTCACCATTCTGGCTCTATCCAGTGCTTTAAGCAGCAGAAAGGTCAGTGGGATGGTTCTTCCTATGCAGTGTGCCCTGTCCTTGTGCAGCGTGTGCTCCTGTACTGCTATGTGCAGGGTAGCCAGCCTGATGCGGATGAATGGGAAGTCATCCCTGCAGGCTGCTGTCTGCCCCTGTGTGCTGTCTCCGTCTGCAGTATACACAGTGCTCAGCGAAACTTGTGTGTTACTCTGTATTTGTGCAATTACAACTTACTGCATTGAAAGTTCTGCATCCCCTGCGGACGCTGGCTTCCAATGGCTGTATACTGTAATTCCACACATTGCACATTCCTGGCACTAGCTACTGTGCTGCTGCTGCTGGGATCAGTGAACTATTTGTTTTGTCCAACTTTTAACTTTAATTGTTCATTCTGTTGCCTGCGGTTCTGCGCAGTGTTTTGTAGCTCTGTCATTAACTTGATGGATCAGAAAAGCAGTTCTCTATCAAGTAGCCAAAATATACTGTACTGTAGTGTTATAGTATGAATTGAACTGTACAGTACTGTAGTTTAGCAAAGTGTGAAAAACTGAAGTTTACGCACATGCATAATTGGAAGATTGAACTATATACAGATAGAGTCTCCCGTATCCGGAGATCTCTTATCCAAAATATTGCAAAAACCGCTTGTTTCGTATTTTTTTTGTTTTCGTGTCCCCCGATGTCCACAGCGGACTTCATGATCTTCTTCAGCGTCTTTAGTGGTTCCCAGGAGTGCATTGCGCATGTGTGCGGGCACACCGGTGACATCATCGGCGTGTCTGCAAACTCGCGCAATGCACCCCTAGTACCGCTGAATACGATCATGAAGGCCGCCGTGGACGCCGTGGGACCATCGGGGGGACCAGGTAAGTATGTTTAAATTTTTTTTACCAAAAACCGTAAAAATCCCAAAATCTTCATGGTCCCAAGCATTTCGGATAAGGGATACTCAACCTGTAGTAATAGGTAATGACATCATGGAAGAAATGATGGTTTAAATGGTTTGTAAATAAGTTAACAATGTAAAAAAGTAGCGGTGTTTTGTTTTTATGAATATTCAAGTTAGTGCACTATTTTTTTATCCAAATAATTTGTTCTGATCGTTGTTGATTGTGATTTTTACGGTATTAAGGGCCTGATTCTGGTTCACTCGCAAAAGAAAGTTCTCTCTCTAGTGGAAAAACATGTGCAGAGAGAGCAGAGCCGGCCCTAGCCTAAATGACGCCCTAGGCAAGATTTTGACTGTTGCCCCCTAGCACCGCCACTAGTTCCGTCTCTGACCCTGCTCCCCTTTCCCAGCACCATCAACCCTCATCATAGCAATCATCATTTTGGTGTCCCTACCTGCAATATTTTAAATAGAACCAGCGCACCCATTCGGTGCCTTTTTAGCTGAAAATTCATCTTATTTGCAATGTTATGACCAGCACACACAAGGAGCTTCTGATGAGTAAAATGATATGCAGCATGCCTATATTCTGTGTGCGACTGTGGCTGTACCTGCATACGGAATGCTATGTTACAGTGATTTCCATGAATACACTATTTCATATGCAGACACAGCCTCACTCACACACAGAATATAGGCATGCTGCATATCATTTTAATCAGCAGAAGCTGCTGATGCCCCTAGGCATTCCAAATGCCCTAGGCAATTGCCTAGTTGGCCTATGCCTAAGGCCGGCTCTGAGAGAGAGAGAGTAAGATTTGTGTGGGGGTTTTACTTCAAACTGAGATCTCTATTGCAGTGTAAAAATAAAGCCTCCAATATTTACCCTGCACAGAAACAAAATAACTCCCAACTCTAACTCTCTCTGCACATGTTACATCTGCCCCACCTGCAGTGCACATGGTTTTGTCCATTAGAAAGATAATTTACTTTTGCAAGTGAACCAGAATACACCCCTAGGGAAAATCGCTAAAAGGGGGCGAAAAACTCGCAGTGTGTATGCACAGAGCATTTTTCAGTGCAGCGATTTTCCCCATCATCAGTCAGCATACACGCTGAGCAAAATCACCCACCTTAATTGCTCAAACAGTCGTGCCTCAGGTGTGCTGTGTATGAACTTGGTACAGTACAAGGATGCAATTTCCCCGCTGCCGACTGCAGAAAAGGGGGAGTGGTCGTGAGAAGCGGCCGTGGATAGTCAAGATCCGGCCGTGAGCTTTACAATTTACGTCCGTTCTCGGCAAACCAAGCACGACTGCTTTTAAAGTCGGTCTTTTTTTGCCGAGATGCCTGTTCAATGCCGTCAGGAAAGACAGCATTGAATAGGCGCCTGCCGCTGTTTCCCCTGTCGGAAATAGCGGCAGGGGATTGAATACCCTAGGAGTCTAGGAGTGCACAAAATAAAACTTCATTTTTTGGGGTCAATTGAAACTACTTTAAAAAAAAAAAACATTTGTAACTTTTTCCTGCAATTGCCCCCCTCCCCCCCCCCCCCCAAAAAAAAAGAAATACCTGTCCCACCAAGACAACGCCTAATATGACTGCCTCACATGAATGAACCCATTTTTTTAAATTTTTCACATTATCACCCCAAAAATTACATTAATAAAGCAGCCAATATTTACCTGCAGATAAACAAAATAACTCACCCAAGTCTAACTCTCTGCACATGTTACATCTGCCCCCCTGCAGTGCAGCATGCTTTTTCCAATAGAGAGATAATGTGCTTTGCGTCTCCTTAAGGGATTCATTTTCTAAAATGGGAGATCTATTGAAGATGGGATGTTTCCCATAGCAACCAATCAGATCCTATCTATTATCTTCTAGAAGGTGCTACATCAATAAGAAGTAGAATCTGATTGGTTGCTATGGGCAACATTCCATCTTCAGTAGAACTCCCTTCTTAGTAAATTTACCCAAAGTCTGAACATTTTTATCTAAAAACGTGTATATCCCCTCCCCCCTCCCCCCTCCCCTCTCTCAGCTCCACTGTACTCAGAAACATGCACAGACTTTGCGTCCAATTCTGAATCATACCCCTTTTCCACTAGCCTAAATATCCTGGGTTTTTGCACGGGAGCAGTGGCGTAACTATTATTTAAGCTCCCCCCCGCCGCACATTTTGACAGCCCCTCCCCTTTACCCCCTCCCCCCACCCCACCACCTTACCCCTCCGCCCCCCCCGTTTATACCTCCACCTGTACCTACCGCTGTACCGCATCAGTATGCGGTCCCGGCCAGGTCTCCCTGCTCTCCCGGCTCCAGCTAATGAAATTGACACTTAGAAAATGGCTGCCCCCGTACAGCAGACCGTTTTTAAGGAAGCTATAAAAACATGGGCAGTATGACTGGCGAGTCCCTGAGCGCCCAAACACGTCTGTTTAGCAGCATTACAAGGGGATCTACATGTTTATTAGCCGAGGGCACCTGGAACATTTAATCAGGCCCTGGTTGCATCTATCGCTATAATCTATCTATAATTTATCTCCACATTTATCCATTTTCCCTGTGCTCTGGTATTCTTATCTTTTTACTAGACACTTCTATAAAACTGCATTAAATGACTATGACATATCCAGTAATTCAGTATAAAATTTTACAGTTTGTTTAAAAGTCATTTTGTTCTAATAACTAATCACAATCGGATGGTATGAAGTGACAAGAACCCAAGATTCGTATTATATCATAGAATACAGTATATTGCAGAATTGCATCTCTAGGAATCCCTTCAAATGAATTACCCATGGGAGTCAGGCTCACAAGGCCGACCTGTCATATCTTATGTCATATTTCATTTGTTTCCTTGGTACTCTTTACCAAGAACGGCGTCCATCGCGGGCATCGCATGTACATTGCATGCCATTATAATGGCATGCGATGCGACCGATGCGATGCCCGCGATGTCACATAGAAATACATGTTAAAATGTAAATTGCGTCGGTCGCATCGCATGCGACAAAAAATCGCATGCGATTCGACCGACGCGATTACCCCGATTTTACATAGGGAACAATGTTAAATGGTCCACAGAGGCCAAATAGCCACCCTCAAGTGTGAAATGGCCCCCCCAATTGTTAACGCCACCCCACTATAAACCTGAACCTGAAGCGTGGCGAGCGCAGCGGTATGCGTCCTACGACCTCTTCATACCCCCACTATCCACATCGGCATGGAGTTGAGAATAGAAAGTGTGGCGAGCGCAGCGAGCCACCGCGCCCGAAGCGTGGCGAGCGGATGCGGATACCTGTGGAGCCCGCGAGGGGACGCGGATACCTGTGAAGGTATCCGCGGCCCCTCGCGGGGCTCGCTGCGCTCGCCACGCTTCGGGCTCGGTGGCTCGCTACGCTCGCCACACTTTCTATTCTCAACTTCACGCCGACGTGGATAGTGGGGGTATGAAAAGGTCGGAGGACGCGTACCGCTGCCCCTCGCGGGCTCGCTGCGCTCACCACGCTTCGGGTTGACGTTGATCGTGGGGTGGCGTTAACAATTGGGGGGGCCATTTCACACTTGAGGATGCCTATTTGGGCTCTGTGGGCCATTTAACATTGTTCCCTATGTCAAATCGGGTCAATTGGGCCATTTAACATTGTTCCCTATGTGAAATCGCGGTAATCGCGTCGGTCGCATCGGTAAAGAGTACCGTTTCCTTTTCATGGATAGTTACGGAACGGAATTCATTTGGCACATGGGATTGGCTGATGCCATCTCAACCTGATGTTTTATCAGTTTTACCATTTATCTGGAACTGCTCCTGATAATTATAATATCGTTCTGCCAAATTAAGAGGGAATAAATTATTAAGGATGGTCAGAATGTACCGTAATCACATGTTAGGAGCATGTGTTGTGTAGAAAGTAAGAAGATCACTACTGTTATCCCTTTACTCCTGAGTCGGACCCTGCCATCAGTACTGCATGAATACATACTGTATGTGCAAGAGGACTATACCATTGGAGGCTTTTTGGATCCCTTACCCAAAACTCTGAGCTGCTCCTGGCGATCGAATCGCCAACCGCCAGCCAAAGCTATCCACCGGAAGGGGGCACATGCGCACGAGACGACGGAGCCCTCCACCACCTGCTGCAGCTTCCCCAATGCCCCCAGAAGCTGCCTCCAGCTTCCTCCTAACCCTGCCCGTCTCCCTGAAGTGAAGACGGGCAGGGAAAGTGCTCTCCGCCACTGTGTTGACAGGGACACATGTGCGTGCAAGGCGCTCGTGCGTCCCCTTCAGATGGAGCGCCTCTCTGCCGGCGATCGCCATCTAAGGGAATCTGGTGATTCCCAGCGCTGGCTGAGAGGCGTTTCATCTGTACACATACTGTATACATAAACTATTGGCATCATTAATGCAGCAAAAGAGCAATGCATGGGAACCCTGCAGACTAGCGACGACAGTTAATGCATTAGTGCTAACTGGGTAAAAAAGAAAAAGACTGAAGTGATCACAATAACTTTTTTGCAACATAAATGTTGATCTTAAGTGCCTAGAACATCATAAGAAGTTTGGATGCAGCTAATAAGTTACTTAATTCATAAAATATCGACAGGCAACATGTTAAAATTCTTAGAATATTGACAAGTGAGATGCCCGGGTATGGAACCTACCCCCTGCTCACCCGATGGGCACTACCAACAGTCCCCTGTCTTCCTGCTCCTGCGTCTTGCACTGTGGGAAAGACGTCATTACATCTCCCACAGTGCAAGGCGGCAAGGAGCTGCATTGCCGCAGGCAGTGTTGGAGTGGCTCACGGGGCACAAGGGAAACCCCTGGGGGGGCCCACCTCCTATTATAGAGAGCAGGTTCCAAACTGTGGACATTAATTATACATTATACATGCACTATTTTACATTATACTGAACAGGCATTCCCAATCTCGGTCCTCAAGGCACATCAATAGTGCCTTTCTCTCTAAAAGTTGGCCCAACTTTTCTGGCTGCTGACCACACCCCCTCTGGAGTATGGCCACACCCCTAATGTGGACCCCTATAACTTAATTCCCTGGTGAGCCTTTCATGCCCCAGTCCAACACTGGCCCACTTTCTGGAAATGTGAGGTTGGCGGCAGAGGGCAATGACAGCACATGGCGCATGGCTGCCCACTTATGGGAATGCCTCTATGCTCTGCAAATACATAGAAATGTCCATCAACCATTAACCCCAACATACAGATGGAGTGCCTCTCAGTCAGCACTGGGAATCACTGGCGGAGAGGAGTTGCATCTGATGGGGACGCACAAGCATCTTACTCGCTCGCGTGTCCCAGTCACTCAGAGGCAGAGAGCAGAATCCCTGCCCATCTCCGCTTCAGGGAGATGGGCAGGGTTAAGGCGGAGTGCAGGGGGCTACGGGCGAGATGGGGGGTTTGGCGGGGAGGCGTCGGAGAGCTCCATCAGAACAGGGTGAGCAAGCAAATAGAGTGTGCGCGCCCCCTTTCAGCGGATGGCGGCGGCTGGCAGTTGGCTTTTCTATCGCCAAGAGCAGCTCCGACTGTTCTCATCTTTCATCTTTGAGTACAGAGCAACCAAAAATATTTAAAAGTTGAGCTTCCTCCGGACTTTCTACATTTGTTTTATCCAACTTTACTGCTCAGAAGAGATGTATTAACAGTTTTATTATTCATGATTGTCTTTAAAAATATTTTATATTCGATTTGCTATAATCCATTCTCAAACTTTGTTCTTTTGTAACCGGATTTACTTTTTACACATTTTAATACTGTATATTCCTATTATTCCATAGTGCATTTTCAATCCCTTCTATCAATGTAAATACTGTTCCCTCTAACAACCCACAACACTTTCTTGTATAACCGCATCAGCTGCCTCTAGTCCTGGCATTTGTGCCTTACTGCACTATATGCACTTGAAACATTTATTTTTACTGTTTTTATAAATTTCCGTTTGTTCTCATGCTGTTTCAGGCTACAGTCTGCAGTGCTCCAATGAGCTGCGTAACGTTTAACCTTCCAAAAGTCATTGTTTATTTTAGCTCCCTTACAATTTTTTTTATTGAAACTCAGTTCAAGCGATACGGTCTTGTGACCACTATTCCAGAAATGTCTCAATGCCTTTACAATAAATATAATATATGTCATCTATCCCGTCATGTGCTTGTATAGTTGTAATCTATCTATTTGGGCACTGTGGTGTGGCATACTATGTATTGGGGGCACTGGTGTGGCATTCAACTTCTGTGTACTATGTATTGGCACTGTGGTGTGGCATACTATCTATTGGGGGCACTGGTGTGGCATACTTTGTACTGGGGCACTGGTGTGGCATACAACTTCTGTGTACTATGTATTGGCACTGTGGTGTGGCATACTATTTATTGGGGGCACTGGTGTGGCATATTATGTATTTGGAACACTGGTGTGTTATACCATGTAACGGAGGGCACTGTGCTGTGGTACACTTTATTGGGGGGGGGGCACTTTTGTATGACATACCATGTTTAGTAATGGGGGCATACTATGAATTGGCCCCCAAGATGAACATTTATTGGGGTCTGGTGTCATGTGGGGAAGCGTGAGGGGCATTAAAGGGATATAAATGATGTTCTATAGATGTTTTCAGATATTTTGGTTGCGGACATGTGGCTACTGAACTTAAGCTGGCTTCTAGATTTTGTGATAATTTTTTGAGCACAGGCTACAAGTTGTTAAATCACTACCCATTTAGATACAGACTTAACAGACAGTAGGGAGATTAACAGTGGCCATAAATCTCAAAACAAAATGTTTAATATTTTAATCCAAGTGTAATTTAAAAGAATAATTATAATAATCAATGCCTCATTCCTCTTATTTTTCATTCAGCAATCAAATTATTATCATTTGAAGGCCCACCCGACGAAAGTTTATGCTTAGGCAATTCTTGTTTCACCTTCCCTTCCCAACCACAGCAGGGCAGAAGCTGCTGCAGCCAGAGCAGGTCTCCAACTATCCACCTTCCCTTGCCAACCACAGCAGGGCAGAAGCTGCTGCAGCAGCAGCCAGACCAGGTCTCCAACTATCCACCTTCCTTTCTCAACCACAGCAGAGCAGGAGCTGCTGCAGCAGCCAGAGCAAGTCTCCGACTATCCACCTTCCCTTGCCAACCACAGCAGGGCAGAAGCTGCTGCAGCCAGAGCAGGTCTCCAACTATCCACCTTCCCTTGCCAACCACAGCAGGGCAGAAGCTGCTGCAGCAGCAGCCAGACCAGGTCTCCAACTATCCACCTTCCCCTCCAAACCTCAGCACGGCAGAAGCTGCTGCAGCAGCCAGAGCAAGTCTGCAACTATCCACCTAGCTTTCCCAACCACAGCAGGGCAGAAGCTGCTGCAGCAGCCAGAGCAAGTCTCCGACTATCCACCTTCCCTTGCCAACCACAGCAGGGCAGAAGCTGCTGCAGCCAGAGCAAGTCTACAACTATCCACCTTCCCTTCTCAACCACAGCAGGGCAGAAGCTGCAGCAGCCAGAGCAGGTCTCCAACTATCCACCTTCCCCTGCAAACCACAGCACGGCAGAAGCTGCTGCAGCAGCCAGAGCAAGTCTGCAACTATTCACCTTCCCTTCTAAACCACAGCAGGGCAGAAGCTGCTGGAGCAGCCAGAGCAAATCTGCAACTATCCACCTAACCCCCCCCCCCCCCCCCCCTTCCCAACCACAGCAGAGCAGGAGCAGCTGCAGCAGGTACAGAACATACAGAAAACCCTCAATGAGTAAGCAAACAATGTAGAGAAACAAGAACTGACTGGGGATCGATCTCACATGGATTTCACAATGATAACTGCGGTGTGCGAGTTATCTTCGACCTTAGATCGTCCCTTAAGATGATAAGGTTGTTTGTAAAGTTTAAGGATGATAAGGCGCCCAAGGGATTATGTTGGTTACCTGTGTTGTTACCCTTACATTACTTCCTAGAAATAATTCACGCGGACACCTTATCTAAAAATAAGACTCAGACAACCATGGCATAAGTTTAAAATGGTCAAGTTATTTATTTAGGTGGTATGACCCTTGTTAGTCTATCAAAGGGATGGCCAAGAAAGCACTTGAGACCAGCACCAGTCAGAGGTGTATGCCAATGGCAGCGACTGCATCGCTCCAATCTAACAAACACACCCCTTACGTAAGGTACAGCCTGCACCGTGCCGTCTCCCCGCCCCCTCTAAGGTAGGGCGCGGACACCTCAAGGAAGTGCCCACCGTCCCCGCTCAGTTCGGGACTCGCCCACCGTCCTGGCAAGGGGGGGTAATACCGCACGGTGACCACCTGACACCTCACCCGACTGCTGGTCGAGAGCGCCTTCTCGACGATTTTTAAACTAAAATTGAAATTTACAGAATTGTTTGGACAGCCCGAAGGCAATGAGCACCAGAGAGAGGAAAGAAAAGAAGGGATGGGAGGGTGGGGATCCGGATTCCAAGAGGAAGTTCCTACCCCATAGCTGGACCCTATATACCCCGCTTAAGCTACCTCCCCTCTTGGTGCTGATTGGCCCAGATGCACCACATGCTAAACTGCCTATGAATCATACACTGCTCTGTGCTGCATAGCATCTGCGTTTAACCCCCAAATCCCCGGGCTCTTAACTGCACTCTGGCCTATGCTGCCCTCGTTTTGCCTAAGGCGCCCAAGGGATTATGTTGGTTACCTGTGTTGTTACCCTTACATTACTTCCTAGAAATAATTCACGCGGACACCTTATCTAAAAATAAGACTCAGACAACCATGGCATAAGTTTAAAATGGTCAAGTTATTTATTTAGGTGGTATGACCCTTGTTAGTCTATCAAAGGGATGGCCAAGAAAGCACTTGAGACCAGCACCAGTCAGAGGTGTATGCCAATGGCAGCGACTGCATCGCTCCAATCTAACAAACACACCCCTTACGTAAGGTACAGCCTGCACCGTGCCGTCTCCCCGCCCCCTCTAAGGTAGGGCGTGGACACCTCAAGGAAGTGCCCACCGTCCCCGCTCAGTTCGGGACTCGCCCACCGTCCTGGCAAGGGGGGGTAATACCGCACGGTGACCACCTGACACCTCACCCGACTGCTGGTCGAGAGCGCCTTCTCGACGATTTTTAAACTAAAATTAAAATTTACCGAATTGTTTGGACAGCCCGAAGGCAATGAGCACCAGAGAGAGGAAAGAAAAGAAGGGATGGGAGGGTGGGGATCCGGATTCCAAGAGGAAGTTCCTACCCCAGAGCTGGACCCTATATACCCCGCTTAAGCTACCTCCCCTCTTGGTGCTGATTGGCCCAGATGCACCACATGCTAAACTGCCTATGAATCATACACTGCTCTGTGCTGCATAGCATCTGCGTTTAACCCCCAGATCCCCTGGCTCTTAACTGCACTCTGGCCTATGCTGCCCTCGTTTTGCCTAAGGCGCCCAAGGGATTATGTTGGTTACCTGTGTTGTTACCCTTACATTACTTCCTAGAAATAATTCACGCGGACACCTTATCTAAAAATAAGACTCAGACAACCATGGCATAAGTTTAAAATGGTCAAGTTATTTATTTAGGTGGTATGACCCTTGTTAGTCTATCAAAGGGATGGCCAAGAAAGCACTTGAGACCAGCACCAGTCAGAGGTGTATGCCAATGGCAGCGACTGCATCGCTCCAATCTAACAAACACACCCCTTACGTAAGGTACAGCCTGCACCGTGCCGTCTCCCCGCCCCCTCTAAGGTAGGGCGCGGACACCTCAAGGAAGTGCCCACCGTCCCCGCTCAGTTCGGGACTCACCCACCGTCCTGGCAAGGGGGGGTAATACCGCACGGTGACCACCTGACACCTCACCCGACTGCTGGTCGAGAGCGCCTTCTCGCCACTGCCGAGGTTCCCAAGACATAACACAAGGTCGCCCGGGACCAGGCCCGCCACCCCTCAAACTAGACCTACATGCCTTCCTACTGCTGAGTTGTACCAGAAAAGATGTCACCCAGGAAAACCTCCATGCCCGCGTCAGACAGGTGAACCCCGTCAGACCTAAACAGGTGGGCCGACTCCCTGACTATCGTGGGGTGCCGTACTGCCCTACCCCCCATGGCGTGTACCCTCCTGGAAACAGCATGGTTCACCTTGCGCCTTGCCCTATCTATGGCAACTGCATTCCTGCAGCCCCGCCACTGAAGCCGGGGGACAATGTCAGACCACACTATCAGCACACTTGGCCAAAGGGCCGCAATGCGCTCTAGGTCCGCAGTTATGCTGCAAATGAGGGAGAGCCCCGTATTTCTAACCAGGTCGTTGCCCCCTAAGTGTATTATCAGTGTGTCGGGGCGCCCTGAGTTGCGGGCCTTGGCAACCAGGAGGCTGTAAAGCCCACCCCACTGAAGTCCCCTAACCCCAAACCACTGTACTGAGTCGGCTCGTAGAAGCCCTAAAGCCCTGGCGGCCATGGGATGCCTGGCCGCCCAAAATATATAAGAGTGACCCACTACCCAGACTATCCCCCGAGATGGTGAGGAAAGGGAAGAAGCTGAAGAAAAAACCTAACGTCAACATCACAATAATTAATACTGTAACACAACCAGAATACAAGATACAGCCCAAGTGAAGGTGAAAAACTTAAAAAACCTCCGGTGAACTTTGGTGACAGCCGAATTGAATTAGTTCTACCTCGGAGGAAAAAGTAAAAAATTCACTCCACACCGTCGATTCCAGAACGCTAGCCATTCCAGAACCGATTGTAAACTTACGTTTTTGGGCTGGCGCAACAGGCGCATACTACAACTTATCTACCTTATCTATCTTATCTAATCTTACATATTTTTTATAAGCCGATGACTTCCACCTCCCGACCTTCTGTATGGCAGAAGGTGGAAGCCCCGCCGCCGCTGCGCACGTTGCAGCCCCTATGCGAAAAGAGTGTGTCCCATAGTCCTGTGCCCTCAGGCCTAAAACGGTCAAGCACCGCCGTAATACAGCCCCGAACTGAAACCGGGTGAGGGGCACGCCATCCGCGTGAACCAAAAACTTCATGGCTGCAACCGGCCTGTGAGACATATAGTCCCTGCTCAATACTACAGGACAAATGGCTTGGTCCACACTGGCTCGCAGGGTGGCCCAACTGCCTCTCCCCAGCTGGTCAGTTTTGGATCTCTGTATCCTACACAGGACGTGGTCCTCATGGAGAACCACGTCCTCAGACCGGAGACCAGACTGGGCCTTTTTACTCGCAGCTACCAGTTCCCCGATCCTGAATGCTCCAAAGAAGGCAAATGAAAAAGCGACCTTCAGCAGCGCAGCCTCGAAAGCGCTATCAGCCACTCTATCCAGACAGGCTATTAATTCTCCCAGCATGCGCTCATCTATTGGCCGCCGAGTGTCAGGAGGCACTGGCCGCTGTTTAGCCCAGCCCCTTAAAGCTTTACTCAAAATAAACGACCCTGTGGGATCCTGCTCCCCTCTCAAACGGGCGTGGAAAGCTATACCTGCCAAAGCCGCCGCCATAACTGACTTTGACCTGCCTCTTACGTAATGGCCCCAGACAAATGCGAGCAACCGGTCCTCGACCGACTTACCGCAAGCGTCCGGTGCCGACTGAAACTCCTCCCAGTCCTTCCAGGCCGCCGTGTAAGTCCTGCGGGTTGAGGGCGCCAGTGACAGCAGTGCCAAACCCGTCATGCCGATTCTATGATCTGCCATACAAGATTTGGACACCTAAGCCCCAGTGGTGACGCTTCAGGAGCAAGCTCCCGAAACTTTGTAAACTGAAACCTAGACAGGGCGTCAGCAATAGTGTTCTCTACGCCGGGGACATGTCTTGCCCGGAAATGAATGTTGTTCCTCAGGCAATGAAGCACAAGGTAACGTAGTAACCTAAGGGCCTCCGGGAAAGACGCCCTCTGATTGTTGATGGCGTGGACCACCCCCAGGTTGTCGCACCAGAACACTATGTTCCGATTTGCCAATCTTGTCGCCCATAACTGCACTGATACAATGATGGGAAACAGTTCCAACAGTAAAAGATTGACCGTGAAACCTCTGTCAATCCATGACTGCGGCCACCGCGAGACACACCACTCCCCTTGAAAATAAGCCCCGAATCCCGTGGAGCCGGCAGCATCTGTGAAGAGCTGCAGCTCCTTGCTGGATTCCGGCTCTGTGGGCCATATTAGCTCTCTATTGAATTGCCCGAGGAATGCGGACCACACTTCCATGTCGTCTCGCATTTCCCGCGACAGCCTGACCGTGTGGTGGGGGTCTCTTACCCCTGCTGTGGCCCTCTCAAGCTTGCGGCAGAATACCCTACCCATGGGAATGATGCGGCAGGCAAAATTAAAGGACCCTAGCAGGGACTGCAATAGTCTCAGCTGTATCCTCTTCTTTTGCAAGCACTCAACTATTAACCCCTGAAGCTTTGTCACCTTATCTGCAGGTAGGCGGCAGCACCCAGCGGCCGAGTCTATTTCTATACCTAAGTAAGATAGGACCCTAGTGGGGCCCTCCGTCTTGTCTGCAGCTATGGGGACCCCCATCTCCGTCAGCAGGGAAACCGCCCGGGACAATATATTAGCGCATGTGCTGTCGTCTCCTGGTCCCACAAAGAGAAAGTCATCCAGGTAATGGGCTACGCCCGCACAGCCAGTACTGCTCTGTATGCACCAGTGCAGAAACGTACTGAATTTCTCGAAGTAGGAGCAGGAGACAGAACAGCCCATCGGCAGGCACTTATCAATGTAAGAGCCCCCATCTAACCTGAAACCCATGAACCTGAAGGAACTGGGGTGCAATGGGAGGAGCCTAAACGCGGACTCAATATCCAGTTTGGCCATAAGGGCTCCCTGGCCGAAACCCCGGACTATGTCCAGCACCTCGTCAAATAGCTGGTACTGCACACTACAGAACTCATCCGGGATGGCGTCGTTTATGGACGCGCCATGGGGGTGTGACAGGTGTTGTATCAACCTGTACTTACCCGGGGTCTTCTTAGGGACCACCCCGAGGGGGGAAAAACACATGTCAGGTAGGGGGTCCCCCTGGAAGGGGCCCGCCATCCTGCCCAGGGCCACCTCAGCCTGAACCTTCTGGCGGACCACATCGGGAAAATCCCTGGCGGACTTGAGATTCCTGATGGAGGAAACTCTGATTCCGTCGGGGATGGGGAGGGGAAAACCGAAACTAAACCCTTCTAATAAAAACCGTGCGTCAGCCCTGTTGGGGTACGCCATTAACCTGCGGGCCAGGGCCTCTACTACAATTGGGGACGGGGCCTTACTTTACGCTAGTGCCGGCGTCCCCCTGGTCTCCGCCCTTGCCTGCTGACCTGCAAGATTTGGCGGGGTGCCCCCCCCCCCGCAGTTACTGCAGTCGTGACGGAAGCGGCACTTGGCGCCCCTGTCACATTTGCCCTCGTTAAATGCAAAGCACTTCCCTTTGCCGCTGGCTTTGGAACCGGGTTTGGCCGCAGGAAATGGCTTCCTGCCAGAGCTATCCGAGCTATGCTGCCCCTTGCCGATGACCTCGAGCCATATCTCCACGTGCTTGCAGCCCATGGGCATGACCCTTGACCCAGCATGGGCGAGGCGGAATTTCTCGTCATAATTCCGCCACGCCTGCCCCTTATAGTCCGTGAACGTCTCGTTTACCAGGAACAGGTAGCGCAAGACGTTCACGTGCTCACCAGGCCTTGTGCTTAGGTAACATGAAGAGAAGATCAGGAAACCTTTAAGCCAATTGTGGAAGCCTTTGAAGGCCGCCTCACTACCACTCCCCACCTTCTTGGCTGCTTCAAAATCTTTATTCATGTCGACTGTCAGTGTAAAGAAGTCAACAAACTTTTCCCTCTTGATCTTGTCCTTTATCCCCTTACGCAGGCCCCGAGCCATGGCGGTATTGGTGCAATGGACCATATCGCCTGCCGTGGGAACTAATTCCGTCTCCTCCTCCTTCCTAACCCGCTTAGTGCCACCCACTTTCTTTGCTACCGCGCGCGCAACCATTTTTGCAAACTTGCGCGGGCGCTTGGGGGAACCAGACTCGTCACTGCTAGCCGACGAGTGGGAGGAAGAGGATGCACAGTCTGAAGTATTATCATGCTCACCGTCTCCGGAAGCCTCGCCTTGAACCACGGGGTCCACCCGTGGCGTGGCCACCGGCCCTGCGGGAGTAGATGTTTCTGTCCCAGACGTAGAAGCCGGGGTCTCGATCCGCCTGGAAGCGGATGTTGGGCCCCTGGCTAGGGCTGGAGCCGCCACTGGTGTTGCCGGCCGAGATTCCGGAGCCCTCCTGGGCCGTTCTGTGTCTTCCTCTTGGGACGACCCTCCGAAGACGACACTCACACCACCGACAGAAGATACCTCGGGAGATAGAGGGACAGTGTTAGGACCACATCCTGAACCCGTCACCCTCACTGACCCCCCCGCTGCTGTACCAGAGCTCCCCGGGCCCCCAGTCGCATAAACCTGGTTGACCTGTTGAGCCTGGGTGTACATGTTGGGGTGTGCATAGGCCGCCCCTTGAAAAGACTGCTGTTGCCCACCAGGGACCTGCGGGTTCGGTGCACCCGTATCCTGCCATGCCCCCCCCAAATACCCCCCGGGAAACCCCCCAGCTGCCCCCGCTGTTTGGGGGAAGTAAGGGAAAGGGGCCGGTTGGCTCCCTGGGTAGGGCCCGTACTGTGGATTAGGCATGGGATACCCCGGGTACCCCCCTGTATTTGGAGCGGGAAACGCCCACTGCTGCTGCTGCTGCACGGGGGCTTGCATATAGGCTTGCTGGCCCGCCCCAAACCCTGCATGGCTAAACCCCTGGGGTCCCCCCTGCCCCGCCGGAGCCCCGGCGAAACCCTGAGGGGCCGAAGGGAAGGGCTGCTGGCCCTGATGCCATTGGTGCTGCGGGGCCTGCCCGCCCTGAAAGGGAGCGGCACCGCCATCCACCCGGCCGCCGACGTAAGCGTCCCCAGGGCCACCGTCGCAGCCCAAGGGAATGAGCGGCCCCCTTACAGGGGCCATGATGTTTGTCAGAGAAGCCAAGGGGCCCTGACCCGCGTTGCGCTGACCCCCTGCATGCATCCGCAGAGGGCTCCATGTGGGGCCCCCTGTTATGACCTGCAGCGGGCTACCTGGACCCTGTGCTAACGGGGTACTGGTCCTGGGGGGCACCCCTCCATCCCCCCCGCTGTGTGAAGGTCCACCATCACTCACCCCGCTGCCTGAGGCACGCGGGGTGACCATTGAAGCCTGCACAGCCTGCGCTGGCGTTAGGACGCCAGCAGATGGCGCCAAAGCGCTGTCCCCTGCAGCGCTACTCGCTGCTGGGCGCACTGAGCGCGCTGATGAAGCAGCGTGCTCCCCGCTCACAGCAGAGCCCTGCTGAGCCGGGGAGCCACTTCCATGTGTGGGGGAAACCTGCCCCCCAGTAAAAGACAGCGCAGGAGACGGCGCGCGCACCCGCGATGACGCGGTCGCGGCCGACCTGCTGCCTCCCCTCCCACCGCCGCGCACTGGCACAGTGACCAGCGGGCGGGCGGCGTCTGCCAACCACCGTGGAGGTGGAGCAGATCTCTTGGGGCGGCCGGACATGATTGCAGCTGCGCGATGTATACAGGCCTACAAACAAGGTAAATGGTACTTAGCTTCGCGTGCTGCACTGTATAGATCCGGATTCCAAGAGGAAGTTCCTACCCCAGAGCTGGACCCTATATACCCCGATTAAGCTACCTCCCCTCTTGGTGCTGATTGGCAAAGATGCACCACATGCTAAACTGCCTACACTGCTCTGTGCTGCATAGCATCTGCGTTTAACCCCCAAATCCCCGGGCTCTTAACTGCACTCTGGCCTATGCTGCCCTCGTTTTGCCTTAGTTAAAGCGTTCTAGAGTTATCGTGGAACATCCATACACCCACACACATACACACATACACACACACATACAGTACATGCAAACACACACACACACACACACACACACACACACACACACATACAGTACACACACACACATACATACAGTACACACACACATATACATACAAACACTCCCACACACACACATGGTTCCATTATACTTATGTAGATAGTGTTTGGGTTCTGGTTAGAACAGGTTTATGTGTTGTGCCATAAAAACAACTTTACTGTATTTTTAAGGGCACTCATCGCCCTCTGTTACCGGTCATCACAATATCAATGTCACTTTGTAAGTGACATGACTGACATGTAAGCAGCTATTAATAATTAGGTGGACAGTACAAAGGTTGACTTAAGAAAAAGGTCAACATATGCAAAAGGTCAAAGTGAAAATGGTCAACACTTGAACATGTCAACATGAGCTTTTTAGGCTTTTGGGGTGTCATTTTTTAACTTTGGACCATTCCCAATCATGTCAATGGTAAAGTATGAAAAAAAAGTTGTTAAAATTTCAACCATTTAACCATGATGACATGTGGACTAGTAGCATTTGGCCTATTGACTGGACCTATTGCTGTGGACCTAAAGTCCAGAGACTCGTGTAAGCTACTGTACTATACCTGGGGTGATGATTAGTTTTATTTAGGACAGTCTAGAGTAGATTTTGGGAGGTGTTCTGGTTGCTGTGCAACCAAAATATGTTCGCATGCCCAACCGATGTCCTGGGTGTGTGCACCCACTGCGAGTAGTGGGATAGCTGGGTGCATACACCTAGGACAGCTGGGGGAAGGGCAGAGAGGCGCGTGGGGCAGCGGGCAGCCCCATTACCATATGGGAACACCCAGCGCTGACATCCTAAGGGTGCACGTGTATATATGCAGGAACATTCAACATCATTCGATTGTCACCGGCCGTCGAATGATGTGGGTGTTCCCCGTAGCATGCCATTGGATGTTTATGTTGAACACACACTGCTAGGGGGGGTGGTTTAAAAATCAACCAGAATAACCACCTTTGTCCCACCTGAAAATCGGTGCAGCTTTATCTGAAGTAGGAATGGGCGTGTGGCCACAATGACCTGTCTATTGCAAATGCAAGATATTTAAAAAAAATAAAAATTTAAATGAACCCCATGTAAGTTAATATTTTGGAATTCTAAATACCCCAATCATTTTTTTAACCCTTTGAGTGCTAAGTGAATTGATCAAAATGTTTTATGGGAATATAATCTTTTTTTTTGACACATTTTTTTTTTATTTGAATTTATATAACAAATGTGAGCGACGCCGGCATTTTTATAAATGTACAGTAAATGATAAATATTAATTATTTTCTGGAACGTCGCTCACAGAGACGTTGGCACACAAAGGGTTAATTAACAAATAAAAAAAGTGAGTATCAGAATGCATCCCAAATCATTTACATTTGCCATTAGAACACGCCAGCCCCTAATTTGTGCATGGCCGAGAGCTACAGTAACTACCTGTGTTTGCCAAATAACTCCAGCGCTCATTGGCAAAAATTCCTTTGTAATTTTGTTATGGAAAAAAAAAAACATTAAACCTCTTATGCCTAACATCGTAATCCTCAGCGGGAGTATTAATCCTATGACAGCAGGAACATTAAGAAGAACACATACAATAGCTGGAGAGAGATATCACTGCTCATTCCTCTCATCTGTCACTGCGGCTTGTTATTTGACAACACTGCAGATAGAAGACTTGAATCTGCTACATTTAGAATCAATGACTCATTATCACCAGTGCTGAGCACTAGACGGAGGGAGAACCATAGGTGAATATGGATAACTGTCAGCTAGGAAAGAGCTTGGAGGATTTTACACAAAAGGTGTAATTCGCTGAAGATGGTCAAACGTCTGTCCATGCGGAAGGGCCAATGTACCTTTGTCAGAATCGCAAATCATGGTCTGTGCATGCCCATACAATGCATGCTAAGTGGGTGTGTTCCCATGTTAGCTCTCATTCAAATGTAGTTGGTGTTGCTATCGCTGCGGGTTAAAAAGCAGGGCTTTTCTTCGTATGGGCTTAATTGGCACTTGCCCAGTGGCCCCAGGTGTATAAGGGCCCTATGCTGATAGCTGAGGATCCCCTTTTTTCCAGGGATACCAGAATTTAGAAAATCGGCCCTGGGGAACTGGAGATATCCAACTTCAAAGCAGTCCACATCTGACCTGTTAATTGCAATTCCCAGTCATATTTCTCATGTTCTCTCGGACATATAGTTTTTCTGAGAGTATATTCCAAAAGCTGGGACTCTCCCCTTTCTGGCGACACTAGCGGCTTGTCTCTATCATGCCCAGAACCAGAGATATCAGCCTTCTAGCAGCCGGTCCCTGCTCCAGCTCCAAACGTCTGGTGTACAGTTTTATATTCTTGTCAATGGATTGCTCTGGCTCCTGATCTCTGATCCCCAAGTTCCCAGCACCTCCTGAAAGTTGGGACTCTAGGTTTTTATACTATTGAAGGCTAAGAAATCTATTTCCAGATAATGGCGATATCTGCAGTCAAACAAGCTGCCCTTCCACCGGAAAATTATGAATATTAAGCCCACTCCATTATCCAACCCTCCCCTGCGTATAAAACACCCCCTACCTCCCTGGAAGTAATTTACAAGGGACCCTTCATTCAGCTCAATGCCCCCTTCCACACGTTAGTGTTCTCCCTCCCACCACCTGTGCAGTAAAGGAGTAATTAGCAGAAGTTACTGCTCCAGGTCCTACATGTTGAGTGGAAGATAGAGACCCCTGCCACCCGTGGGGCATCAAAGCTGCTGCTGATACCACCCCCCTCCCCTAGGAGGGGAGAATGGGTAAGGGCCCCAGTGCATTGCTTTGCCCAGGGGCCCACACTGCTGTTAAGACGGCCCTGTTAAAAAGTCTATGGCAGGTGAGGCAGTGCCTCACCTGGCCCCCTTTTCTGCTCATCTCTTATTAAAATTCAGCTCATCTCCAGCAGTATATATTGCTGCACATGTGTATAATGCCCATATATACCCCATGGCTCATAAATTGTATGCAAATCTGACTGGTACTTGCCAGGGAAACCTCATCCATTTATCTCACCGCACGTCCCTGATGGAAGCATCCACCATAGCACTAATACTGTTTTAAATCACGCCTGCGCCCATTACTGATTCTAGCTGCACCCATGGCAGTGGCAAACGCAGGATTTTTAGAGGGGGGTAACAGCCCTGAAAATTAGTCTTATTCCCTGTATACTGCATGGAATAGAGTATTAATATTTAACAGTACAGATGGTCTAGTGTAGGCTGTTTCAAACATTTAAATAAGATAAGTGGTCAGGAAAAGGTTAAACATCCTGTATAGTAAATAACACAGAAATATAATAAAACCAGAACTGCACTTTCTAAGCTCCCAATCTCCCACCTCATGGTAATGCTCCTGACTCTTCCTCCTGGCAGCTGCTCTCTATCCAGTGCAATGTTTGAGGGCTCAGATCCACACATACCATGGTAGAAGAAGCTGGTACACTCGGCATGTGCAGCAGCTCTGCTCTGTCCCATACACTGAATAATGTGGTGGCAGCTCTACTGATCATATTATATACCAGTGCTATTGTCATAATTAAAGGCAGTTACCAAGATTAGGGGGTTTCTGGGCAACCAGAAACCCCTCCTGCGCTTGCCTATGTGTGGACACAGTAAACGGCGTCAGAATGTCAATGTGTAACATTTGGCACCTGTTGTTGCAGGACCCTTTCATTAACATGTAGAACAGGCAATGTACCGATAATCGGTAATTTGACCATATCTGACCGATCTCTCCTGTGCAGACACTGGGGGTGAGATTCAATAGGAAAACAACAGTTTTTTTTAAAGCGGCAATCATTTACACGGCAAAACCAGTTTGATTTTGCAGTGTAAATGATTGCCGCTTTAAAAAAAACGGGAGATTTCTTGCCA
Organism: Crinia signifera; assembly: GCF_055691185.1. NCBI lineage: Eukaryota > Metazoa > Chordata > Amphibia > Anura > Myobatrachidae > Crinia > Crinia signifera. Next base: position 108,692,191 of record NC_139227.1, read on the forward strand.
AATCTCTCACTTTCTGATTCTGTCACCTTATTAAATCTCACCCAGGGAGTATGAACGGTAAACGGTCCCTGGACCAACAATGCCTAGGTCGACAGTCTAAGTCACGGCTGGGCAATTGCGGCCCTCCAGATGTTGAGGAACTACATATCCCAGGATGCTTTGCATTAGTTTTGCTATGTGGCCATGCTGAAACTGATGCAAGGCATGCTGGGATGTGTAGTTCCTCAACATATGGAGGGCCGCAATTGCCCAGCCCTGGTCTAGGTTGACACCTAAGAATGGTCAACATACCTAAGGTCCACAATGACAAGTTGACAAAAGCTTAGTGGTCAACAAGAACATGGTCGACACAAGATTTTCCTGTTTATTTTTTAGTTTAGACCGACTTGGGTTATACTTTACTATCCAAGTGGGAATAATATAATAGTGTGCCCAAAGCATGGCGAGCGCAGCAAGCCACGCGAGGGGACGCGGTACACCATGCCCATGTCGACATAGACACCAAAAACATGTGAAAAAAATAATTTCGACCTTACGCTTGAGTCGATCTTCTGTCAATGTCATCTATGGTATGTCGACCATATTTAGTTGTCAACCTAGTCCCTGTCAACTAAAATATCTATACCGGAGCCAATTCAAAGGCAGAAAGCCTTGTCGCCACCCTCAGAATGAATTACTCAGAATGGCCGCCACATCTGTGCTTCCGTGGCTGCGGAGCATATTTATAGCGGCTGTACCCATTATGATAATACTCACGGCCCTCATTCTGGTATGCTCGGTTCCTGGCGTGTTCGCAGCGTGGACCGATGCTAAAGTACTGAGCGTGCGCATAGTCTCATATGCGAATGTGTAGAGTTTCTGTGCTGACGCCTTCACTGACCAGCACAGTCGGCGTGGCGCTTGTACAGGGGGGGGGGGGGGGGCAGGATGGGGCTGTGGTGGAGCTAGGACATGGGAATGCAGGGCCTTCTCATGCAAATGTGGCGTTGACGCAGTGTGCCTTGAGCGGGCCGCCTGCCCTGTCTCCTCTTTTCTCCTCCCCTCTCCTCCTCTCTCCTCCTCTCCTCCTCTCTCCTCTTCTCTCCTCCTCTCTCTTCCTCTCTCCTTCTCTCCTCCTCTCTCCTCCTCTCTCCTCCCCTCTCCTCCCCTCTCCTCCTCTCTCCTCCCCTCCCCTCTCCTCCCCTCTCCTCCCCTCTCCTCCCCTCCTCTCTTACAGCGCCCCTGGACAGAGCATATTTATTTATACAGTGCAGCCAGCAAGGAATTTTTCATTAGTGCATTAATAAGGTAAATTTCCCAGAGAAAGGATTTACACAGCACAGCTTAGTGCTTTCTCTCATTGTGATGCTTTAATCAATGAAAGCTGCTGAACAAATACTGTAAAAAGAATTATTAGTGGATTGCATTTCTCAAATCTGTATTAGTGGGTCAGTTATGAAGCAAAGGAAGTCCATAAGATCAATTATTTATTCATTCCCAGACTGATACTACTGTCTGCTAGCAATCCTACACCTGAAATATGATTTGTTTACGCTCAGTGTTTGTAGACTGGATTCTATAGACTATAGTAACGGCTGAAATGGGAGAGAACTCAATGGAATTTGATGTTTTTGAAAATAACATTTACAATGAATCGGTATTGATGTAATGCAGGTAATAGGACACCGGTACAGAATAATAATGTCACCCATTAGCACCACTATAAGCGCTGTGTTTGCTATAAACAATCACCGTAATTACAGACGCATCACCACAGACTGACACAGATTTATATTAATAACCAATATTCATAATGGCTGAATTTAGGACTGTCTCCTCCAGGAAGAGAACATTGTGGAAGGCGAGGCTCGTGATACAGTTGTGGGCGTGCGGGAGGGTGCGATAAAGCAAAGGGACGGAGCAGCCGGCTGTGTCTTCAAAAATGATGCTCCCCACCACCACATAATTCTGAGATTACCGGCCATGATGAAGAATCAAATCAGCTCAAATTGCGCGCGCCTTCCGTTATGTACAAGTGCAGGATTTTAACACAGGATTGCCTCACACATGCGCAGTCTAAATCAATAATCGCCGGGCCTGCAAATTCGCAGCCAGATGATTGGGTCTTAATAACCTTCAATGTAATGCAGTAAAATATTTAGTTATACATAGGGCGGGGGTCGGCATTTCTGGGGTTTGGGATATGACTGGAGCCAGCCCCCCATTAACCCCTTCCTGACACAGCATGTTTTTGCCTTCCTGACAGAGCCCTTTTTTTCAAATCTGACATGTATCACTTAAGTGGGGATAACTTTTTTTTGCTTTTACTTATCCCAGTGATTTTGAGATTGTTTTTTCGTGACACATTGTACTTCAAGTTAGTGGTAAATTTTCGTCGATACAGTCTGTGTTTTTTTGTGAAAAATAACAAAATGTCGGAAAAAAATGGAAAATTTAGCAATTTGCAAAATGTTAAATTTTCTGCTTGTGAGACAAATAATCATACCACTCAAAATAGTTAATAACTAACATAGACCATATGTCTACTTTATGTTTCCATCATTATTTCAACTTCCTTTTAATTTTTTTGGACACTAGGAGGCTTACAATATGAATAGCAAATTTTCAAGAAAATTTCAAACACTGATTTTTTTAGGGACCAGTTCAGTTCTGATGTGACTTTGAGGGACTTGTATGTGAGACACCCCCATAAATGATGCCATTTCAAAAACTGCACCCCTCACAGTATTCAAAACAGCATTTTGGAAGTTTGTTAACCCTTTAGGTGTTTCACAGGAATTAAAACAAAGTGTAGGTGAAATTTCAAAATTTCATTTTTTTTGCAGATTTGCAATTTTAATACATTTTTCTAAGGAACACAGTACATTTTACTAGAGAAATGTGACTAAAAATTGATTCCCCCAATTCTTTTGTTTTCATAAATATCCTATATGTGGCCCTAGTGTGCACGTTGACCAAACCACAGGCTTCATAATAGAAGGAGCACCTACTTGATTTTGGAGCCTCCTTTTTATGAGATTATTTTTTAGGCACCATGTAGGTTTCTAGGCACCATAAGATGCTAAAAGTTAGGAACCCCCCCACAAGTGACCCCATTTTGCAAACTACACCCCTCAGGGAATTCATCTAGGGGTATAGTGTACATTTCAAACCCCCAGGGGTTTCACCAATTGTGGTACAACTGGGCAGTGAAAATGAAAAATAATTTTTTTTACACAAAAATGCAGTTCTGGCTCCAAATTTGTCATTTTCACAAGGAATGAAGGAGACAAAGCACCCCAAAATCTGTGCCCCAATTTCTACCGAGTACAGCAATGCCTCACATGTGACCAAAAAATACCAGTTGGGAGCATGGCAGGACTCAGAAGGGAAGGAGTGATTTTTGGATTTTGCAGCTCAGATTCTGGTGGAATGTTGGTGGGTGCTATGTCGCATTAGCAAGACCCCCGAAGCACCAATACAGTGGAACCCCCCCACAAGTGACCCCATTTTGCAAACTACACCCCTCAGGGAATTAATCTAGGGGTATAGTGTACATTTCAAACCCCCAGGGGTTTCACCAATTTTGATACAACTGGGCTGCGCAAATGAAAAATTACATTTTTTACACAAAAATGCAGTTCTGGCTCAAAATTTATCATTTTCACAAGGAATGAAGGAGACAAAGCACCCCAAAATCTGTGCCCCAATTTCTCCCGAGTACGGCAATGCCTCACATGTGACCAAAAAATACCAGTTGGGTGCATGGCAGGACTCAGAAGGGAAGGAGTGATTTTTGGATTTTGCAGCTCAGATTCTGGTGGAATGTTGGTGGGTGCTATGTCGCATTAGCAAGACCCCCGAAGCACCAATACAGTGGAACCCCCCCACAAGTGACCCCATTTTGCAAACTACACCCCTCAGGGAATTCATCTAGGGGTATAGTGTACATTTCAAACCCCCAGGGGTTTCACCAATTTTGATACAACTGGGCAGTGAAAATGAAAAATTAAATTTTTTTACACAAAAATGCAGTTCTGGCTCCAAATTTGTCATTTTCACAAGGAATGAAGGAGACAAAGCACCCCAAAATCTGTGCCCCAATTTCTCCCGAGTACGGCAATGCCTCACATGTGACCAAAAAATACCAGTTGGGTGCATGGCAGGACTCAGAAGGGAAGGAGTGATTTTTGGATTTTGCAGCTCAGATTCTGGTGGAATGTTGGTGGGTGCTATGTCGCATTAGCAAGACCCCCGAAGCACCAATACAGTGGAACCCCCCCACAAGTGACCCCATTTTGCAAACTACACCCCTCAGGGAATTCATCTAGGGGTATAGTGTACATTTCAAACCCCCAGGGGTTTCACCAATTTTGATACAACTGGGCTGTGCAACTGAAAAATTACATTTTTTACACAAAAATGCAGTTCTGGCTCAAAATTTTTCATTTTCACAAGGAATGAAGGAGACAAAGCAACCCAAAATCTGTGCCCCAATTTCTCCCGAGTATGGCAATGCCTCACATGTGACCAAAAAATACCAGTTGGGTGCATGGCAGGACTCAGAAGGGAAGGAGTGATTTTTGGATTTTGCAGCTCAGATTCTGGTGTAATGTTGGTGGGTGCTATGTCGCATTAGCAAGACCCCCGAAGCACCAATACAGTGGAACCCCCCCACAAGTGACCCCATTTTGCAAACTACACCCCTCAGGGAATTCATCTAGGGGTATAGTGTACATTTCAAACCCCCAGGGGTTTCACCAATTTTGATACAACTGGGCTGTGCAACTGAAAAAATTACATTTTTTACACAAAAATGCAGTTCTGGCTCAAAATTTTTCATTTTCACAAGGAATGAAGGAGACAAAGCACCCCAAAATCTGTGCCCCAATTTCTCCCGAGTATGGCAATGCCTCACATGTGACCAAAAAATACCAGTTGGGTGCATGGCAGGACTCAGAAGGGAAGGAGTGATTTTTGGATTTTGCAGCTCAGATTCTGGTGGAATGTTGGTGGGTGCTATGTCGCATTAGCAAGACCCCCGAAGCACCAATACAGTGGAAGCCCCCCTCAAGTGACCCCATTTTGCAAACTACACCCCTCAGGGAATTCATCTAGGGGTATAGTGTACATTTCAAACCCCCAGGGGTTTCACCAATTGTGGTACAACTGGGCAGTGAAAATGAAAAGTTACATTTTTTTACACAAAAATGCAGTTCTGGCTCAAAATTTTTCATTTTCATAAGGTATGAAGGAGAAAAAGCACCCCAAAATCTGTGCCCCAATTTCTCCCGAGTACGGCAATGCCTCACATGTGACCAAAAAATACCAGTTGGGTGCATGGCAGGACTCAGAAGGGAAGGAGTGATTTTTGGATTTTGCGGCTCAGATTCTGGTGGAATGAATGGTGGGTGCTATGTGGCATTAGCAAGACCCCCGAAGCAAGGTGAAATGATGAACCTAATAATCCATAGATGTGTGGTATATTTTAAAACACTCCTTTATACATAGGCCGGGTTTGTCGGGGCAAGTGTCACACTGGAAAATAGTTTGCTTTCTTATTCCCTTTTTATAGCAAACTTTGCACCTTTTTTGTGTCCTGCCCTTTTTTCCAGTGGAGGGGATTTCATCAGGAAAATGCTGCCCTGGTACAATACGGGGGCCAGTACTAGAAGTACTGGGGCCCTCTGCTTGCTGGTTTCCAAATATTAGGCCCTTTATGACTTCCTCTTGAAAGTGCATAAATGTCCCCCTCTGGCTGGTAGAACGGAATAGCACGTAAGCGTTATACAGTGCCATCTGGATGATATACACGGCCAGCTTCTTGTACCAGATTTTTGTTTTCCGCAGGGCACTGTACGGCTTCAGTACCTGATCTGAAAGATCCACTCCGCCCATGTACCTATTGTAATCCAGGATACAATTAGGTTTTGAGGTGTGGGTACTGGTACCTCGTACAGGGACGGAGGTGGTACTGTCTCCGTGAATTGTTGTCAGTATAAGGACATCCCTCTTGTCCTTATATTTGACCAACAACATATTTTCGGTGCATATTCCCCCGCTTTCACCCCTTCTCATTACTTGGGCAATGTGCGTTTTTGGGAGGCCTTTTGGTTCTTGCGCACAGTACCGCAAGCTGCTGTACCTCTTGAACCAAGGGCCTTAAACAGGGGGATGCTGGTGTAAAAGTTATCCACATAGAGGTGATAACCTTTATCCAGGAAGGGGTGCACTAAATCCCAGACAATTTTTCCACTAACACCTACGAGGGAGGGGGGGCATTCTGGCGGTTCAATTCTTGAATCCTTCCCTTCATATACCCTAAACCTGTGGGTGTACCCTGAGGTGCTTTCACACAGCTTATACATTTTTATGCCATACCTTGCCCTCTTACTGGGAAGGTACTGGCGGAATTTAACCCTTCCTTTAAAATGTATAAGGGACTCGTCTATGCAAATGAATTTATCTGGGATGTACATCTCTTCAAATTTGGCACTGAAGTGATCAATGACCGGCCTGACTTTGAATAGCCGGTCAAAGGTGGGATCATCTCTGGGTGGGCACTGTGCATTATCGTTGTAATGCAAAAATTTAAGGATTAACTCAAAACGATTCCGGGTCATGGCCATACGGTAAAGTGGGGTGCTGTACAGAACATCTGTACTCCAACATTGCCTAATTTCTGGCTTTTTTACTATGCCCATATGAAACACCAGACCCCAAAACGTCATCATCTCTACTGCATCTACAGGGGTCCACCTAGCAAATGATGACGTGGGGTTTTGAGCAATAAACTGCTGGGCATATAAATTACTTTGGTCCACCATTAAATTTATAAAATCATCAGAGAAAAATAATTTGAAAAAGTCAATTTCTCTGAGACCTGTTGAATCAAATTGGATTCCTGGGATGGCCAAAAACTCAGGAACCTGGGGCTCAAAATTGTCTGGTGGTGGGATCCATACGAGATCAATTATTGGGGGGGGGGCTCAGCTGCTCTACGGGGGCGTCTTTGAGGGGGTCCCTCATCACTAGAGGAGGAAGAGGAGCTTAAGATGAATCCTTCAAATTCCCCGCTTGCCTCACTGGCTGTGTCAGAGTCAGAGGCAAGCATGGCATATGCCTCCTCCGCTGAATACATTCTTCTGGATGACTGGGATGACATTTGGGATGACATTTGGGATGACATTTGGGATGACATTTTTATTTTTGTGTTTCTGGTAGTGAAATGTTTCAACACGTGTATAGTGTAGGGGGGTACAAACTTTATTTCAATGTAGTATGTAGTGTGTAGTGTGTATGTAGTGCAGAAAAAAAAAAAAAAAAGGTCCTGCGCCAAAAATTGAGCACAGATGTTGGTCAGTAACGTCCGTCACTGAACAGCGCTCAAAGGCAACAGGAATTTGATCCAAAAAAAAAAAAAAAAAAAAAAAAAGGATCAACCCTGTGCCGAAAAAGCTGATCAGTGATGTACGTCACTGATCAGCGCACAGTGGCCACAGGACACCCACAAAATCACAGTGTGTGTAAAAAAAAATTTAAAAAAAGACCCCACAGCACCCTCAAAAAAAAAAAAAAGGTGATCACTGATGCGACACTGATTACCAGTGAGGGGCAGCAGGTGCACAACCTTTGGTGCAACTGACAGTGCAACTGGCAGCAACTGACAGGTATACTGTATATAAAAAAAAACCTGCACCCCCAAAAAGTTGCTGATCAGCACAGATATACTGATCAGCACAAAAGGGGGGGTAGCAGACACAAAATATAGCACTCTCTATCACTCTCTGTCACTATCTCTCTCTATCTATCTCTCTCTATCTATCACTATCTATCACTCTATGACACTGCAGCAGCAGCACTGACAGTTATATATATAAAAAAAAACCTGCAGCCCCAAAAAGGGGGGGTAGCAGACACAAAATATAGCACTCTCTATCACTATCTCTCTATCTCTCACTATCTATCACTCTATGACACTGCAGCAGCAGCACTGACAGTTATATATATATAAAAAAAAAACCTGCAGCCCCAAAAAGGGGGGGTAGCAGACACAAAATATAGCACTCTCTATCACTATCTCTCTATCTCTCACTATCTATCACTATCTATCACTATCTATCACTATCTATCACTATCTATCACTATCTATCACTATCTATCACTATCTATCACTATCTATCACTATCTATCACTATCTATCACTCTATGACACTGCAGCAGCAGCACTGACAGTTATATATATATAAAAAAAAAACTGCACCCCCAAAAAGGGGGGGTAGCAGACACAAAATATAGCACTCTCTGTCACTATCTCTCTATCTCTCTATCACACTGCAGCAGCAGCAGGAAGTCACAAGAAGTCAGATCCAGGAAGCATCCAGCACGCTACAAGCAGTGATCAGGTGATCAGGTAAGATATTTGCAAGGATCAGGTAAGTATTTGCAAGGATCAGGTCAGTATCACGGCAGATAGGCACGGTGATCGCTCTGCACGCAATTCCAGACCGGAATGGCGTCTGCAGCGCAGTCACCTGTTAGGATCTCCTGTGCCACGCTGTCTGGCGAGACACCACGTGACACTGGCTGGAAGGAGATAGTGACAGGACCAGGGCAGCCTCGCCAACCTGACTCCGTTGTACTCAGATGGAGTTGACGTGTGTGTGCGGGGTGCTAGGCTTCACCAATAATAGCCGCGTTCGTGGGAGCCCGTTAGTCAGGCTCCCACCTCGATGCCACCTGGTCTTATGTTAAGGACAACACACACGCCAAGGCCAGTGATGAACAAGGGGAAACCTATCTAACAAACAAAGAGGCGAGGACCACCCTGCCCTGCGGAGAGGGGTGCCAGTGGATAGCACTCTAAACAGGAACCCGCTGTGCTAATGCTTAACAGGTGTAACCACATACAGTATGCTGACACACTAAGAACTGCTGACGGGTGTATCAATACACGATATGCTGACACACTAAGAACTGCTGACGGGTGTAACAATACACTATATGCTGACACAATAAGTACTGCTGACAGGTGTAACAATACACTATATGCTGACCCAATAAGCAAATGATTAGTAAGGAGACAAAGAGGGGGAATCTCCCAACTTATCTGAACGCCGAGGGATATCAACTTAGCTGGAGCTGAGATGCTGCGGACAAGGCAGGGAACCAGCCGAAGGAAGCACCACGCTGGAGAAGGGATCCCACAAAGACCAACAGGAGCTGCAGGGACCGGGAGACGGATAAAGGACGACACACGGACACCGGGAGGACAGGAGACTGAACGGAGGACACAGCTGGGAATCAACGACAGGATGCAGGATGACAGGGAACAGGAACCAGGAACACTTGAGACCCTGAGGTACAAAAGCTATAACCGGCATGGGCCTGAATAACCAGAGGGTTTATATAGTGAGCACAATGTGGTGCTGATTACACATTGCCTAAAGGTGTGCACTGCAGGCTAGGAGCCTAATTAGGGTGGCCAATCCCGGGATCGGGATCGGCGGGATCCCGGGATTTGGCCCCCAAAACAGCGGGATTTCAATCCCGGGATTGGCGTTTCCAATCCCGGGATTTCGGGATTAGACTGCGCATGTGCAGTCTAATGCCGGGTAGCGTCTGAGCATCGCTCAGACGCTGCCCGGCTTCCCATGTACGCGGCACTGCGCAGCGTGACAAGGTCATAGGTCACGCTGCGCAGGCCACAAAGGCGCACAGACAGGCTTTACCTACATTGTTCTGGCCGCATCCTGCACGGCTCTCGGAAACCCCGCCCACCCGCCTCCCGGAGAACTCGCTTACCCATCCTGCCCGGCTCCCGATGACTCCACCCACCCACCTAGCTCCCGGCAACGTCACCATGCCCAGCCACCCACCGGGCTCCTGGCCGCATCTGCCCTGCCCTGCACTGTGAGTAAACATGCGGGGCAGTTTTTTTTTTTAGGGAAGCCAATCCCGGGATCCCGGGAATCCCGGGATTGAGCATTTTTCAATCCCGAATCCCGGGATTGAAAAAATGCCCCGGGATTGGCTTCCCTAAGCCTAATCAAGACACCTGAGTCCAGAACACACAGTACTGAAAGTAACCTGCAATGGCCCAGGCTGACCACTGGATGCCACTAGCGAGTAAACACACACACAGGCTGAGATAAACCCAGGGAGAACATGAAACTACACAGAATATGTGAATCTGAGCATAACACAGATCCGCTGGAGGCGGATCCTAACAGTACCCCCCCCCTTGAAGAGGGGTCAAGGGACCCCAATACCAGGTTCTCCCCTACATGGAGAATACCAAACCCTGGAATGGGTATCAACCAACAAACAGAAACAAGCTGTGACTGCAGCTTGTAACAGTGCCCCCCTCTCAAAGGTGGCCTACGGACACAACAAAACCAGACAAACAGATATGACAAACAGGACAAAGCAAAAGGTCAGTGCTTATTCTTCTTTCTCCTTCTCTTTGAATGGCTCTGAAAGGAAGATAGAAAAGCACATCCTGCAGTCAAGGCAATAGCTATGGGCTGGGCCCTTTGTATTGACTCTCCTAAACATGGAGTCTCTGCAGACAAGATGTTCGGCCCAGAGGCATCTGAACCACTTTTATTGGGACCAAATTTTTTCACTACAGCATCACTAAATGCCCGGAAATCCTTAAGAAGGGGATCTTCAGAATTAATCAATTCGAACGCCCATTTGGAAGGCTTCCCTCTGAAGGAGTAGATCATATAGGACACAATATTATCAGAAGTGATACCTAAAAATGGTCTGGACTCCATAATGGAGACATAGTGGTTCGCGAGTGCAACAAATTGGGCTAAGTCCCCATCAAAGACTAGAGATGTAGAGATATCGTTCAAAGAATCAACAGTAACTTCATTATCAGCTAACTGACTGGTCTGTATAGCTGGAATTATGGCCCTTGAGGCTGAGACTTTAGGGACCCCCTTAGAGGTTATGACCTCTTCCAAGTCTGATGGTCTTTCTGGTTGGGCAGCACTATGATGAGTCTCTGGCTGATCACCACTGTGACGTACTTCTAAGTGGGCAGCACTATAGTGAAACTCTGGCTGGGCAGCAACAAAAAGACCAACAGATGGTCCCTCCATGTTACCGACATGGCTGGAACTCTGCTCAGAGACAGGACAATCAGAATCCCTCTTAGGGACTAGATGGACAGAGTCCCCATCTGGGGCGACACAGGCTTGAACCCCCTCTGGGGAGACACAGGCTTGAACCCCCTCTGGGGCGACACAGGCTTGAACCCCCTCTGGGGCGACACAGGCTTGAACCCCCTCTGGGGCGACACAGGCTTGAACCCCCTCTGGGGCGACACCGGCTTGAACCCCCTCTGGGGCGACACCGGCTTGAACCCCCTCTGGGGCGACACCGGCTTGAACCCCCTCTGGTGCGACACCGGCTTGAACCCCCTCTGGGGCGACACCGGCTTGAACCCCCTCTGGGGCAACACCAACTTGAACCCCTTCTGGGGCAACACCAACTTGAACCCCTTCTGGGGCAACACCAACTTGAACCCCTTCTGGGGCAACACCAACTTGAACCCCTTCTGGGGCAACACCAACTTGAACCCCACTCGGGGCTGCGCACTTCGGAACCCCACTCGGGGCTGCGCACTTCGGAACCCCACTCGGGGCTGCGCACTTCGGAACCCCACTCGGGGCTGCGCACTTCGGGCCCCCGGCATCGGACCGGCTCGGCGGGCCCCCGGCATCGGACCGGCTCGGCGGGCCCCCGGCATCGGACCGGCGGGCCCCCGGCATCTGACCGGCTCGGCGGGCCCCCGGCATCTGACCGGCTCGGCGGGCCCCCGGCATCTGACCGGCTCGGCGGGCCCCCGGCATCTGACCGGCTCGGCGGGCCCCCGGCATCTGAGTCAATCACCTGGGTTTTCCCCTTAAGGGTTTGCAACTCTGACTTAATATGAACAGAAATCCCATCATGCGGGGAGCACCTCCTCTGCTGATTATTAAACCCAAAATGGGGACTCCCAGCACTTGGACCAACCGTATTAATCAGAGCGCTTTTACTGGGAGACTCAGAGCACTCCTCTGCCACAGTGTAGACAGGCATAGATCTGACAACCTGCCCCGACTTGGCCAGAGGAAACACCCTGTTGCCACCACTGGAGTTGCGCAAAACACAAGTTTGCACAAAGTGGCCTGAATCTCCACAGTATAAGCATAGATTAAAGTCTCTACGCCGCTGACGCTCCTCCGATGGGAGCTTCGGCCGTAGAACACTTCTATGCATTACCTGAACCTCTGGGTCTGAGGACTTGCTGCCTAATACCTCCTTAGGCAGGGTCCCATTAGGGGCTGAATGAACCCCTGTGACCTCTGGGAGGATCAGAAAAATTTCTGTGAGGAGTTTTTGCAACTGCAGTAAGGACTGCTGCAAAACCTCTAACTGCCCAGGTTTAAAGGCAGAAAATGCCAAATTTAGAGCCGCTAAAGTTTCTTGCATGGCCTGCATGATATAGCCGTGCAAGGTTACAGACCAGACACAACAAACAATGACACGACAAAAAGTGGCTCGACAAGGACAGTGACAAAACAGATACTGTGACAAGACAGGAAAACTGCAGGACTGAGAGGGCAGAACTCAGCTCCAGAGTTATCTGTTATGGCCGGTTATAATGTTAGGATCTCCTGTGCCACGCTGTCTGGCGAGACACCACGTGACACTGGCTGGAAGGAGATAGTGACAGGACCAGGGCAGCCTCGCCAACCTGACTCCGTTGTACTCAGATGGAGTTGACGTGTGTGTGCGGGGTGCTAGGCTTCACCAATAATAGCCGCGTTCGTGGGAGCCCGTTAGTCAGGCTCCCACCTCGATGCCACCTGGTCTTATGTTAAGGACAACACACACGCCAAGGCCAGTGATGAACAAGGGGAAACCTATCTAACAAACAAAGAGGCGAGGACCACCCTGCCCTGCGGAGAGGGGTGCCAGTGGATAGCACTCTAAACAGGAACCCGCTGTGCTAATGCTTAACAGGTGTAACCACATACAGTATGCTGACACACTAAGAACTGCTGACGGGTGTATCAATACACGATATGCTGACACACTAAGAACTGCTGACGGGTGTAACAATACACGATATGCTGACACACTAAGAACTGCTGACGGGTGTAACAATACACTATATGCTGACACAATAAGTACTGCTGACAGGTGTAACAATACACTATATGCTGACCCAATAAGCAAATGATTAGTAAGGAGACAAAGAGGGGGAATCTCCCAACTTATCTGAACGCCAAGGGATATCAACTTAGCTGGAGCTGAGATGCTGCGGACAAGGCAGGGAACCAGCCGAAGGAAGCACCACGCTGGAGAAGGGATCCCACAAAGACCAACAGGAGCTGCAGGGACCGGGAGACGGATAAAGGACGACACACGGACACCGGGAGGACAGGAGACTGAACGGAGGACACAGCTGGGAATCAACGACAGGATGCAGGATGACAGGGAACAGGAACCAGGAACACTTGAGACCCTGAGGTACAAAAGCTATAACCGGCATGGGCCTGGATAACCAGAGGGTTTATATAGTGAGCACAATGTGGTGCTGATTACACATTGCCTAAAGGTGTGCACTGCAGGCTAGGAGCCTAATCAAGACACCTGAGTCCAGAACACACAGTACTGAAAGTAACCTGCAATGGCCCAGGCTGACCACTGGATGCCACTAGCGAGTAAACACACACACAGGCTGAGATAAACCCAGGAAGAACATGAAACTACACAGAATATGTGAATCTGAGCATAACACAGATCCGCTGGAGGCGGATCCTAACATCACCGTTAGTTTAAATGTCGCGCCTTGGCTGTGATTGGTCCGTGGGTCCCATGGACCAATCACAGCCTTGGGGGCAGGTGGGGTGAGGTGTCGTCGTCACCGATGACCCCCTCATGCCCCCTGACGCCCGGCGGTGATTGACACCTGTGTTACCGAGCGTCTGATTCGCTGGTAACACAGGAAAACGCTGTGAATGGCTGTTCACACTGAACAGCCAATCACAGCGATCGCCGACGGGGGGGCGGCATCGCAGCCCCCCCTGGGCATGCAGGGACATGTCTGCTGTCAGGGACAGCAGACATCGTCCCTCTGTCACTGCGTCTCTAGACGCAGTGACAGTTTAAAGTCATGACGTACATTTATGCCATGTGTCGGGAAGTACATCCCGACCATGACGTAAATGTACGTCAAATGTCGGGAAGGGGTTAAAGGCCTTTGTCCCAGCATGAGCAAAGCAAGAGAAATGCTACCAGATACTGTATTTATGTATGAATCTGCTAAAAACTTAAAATATAAAAGATCTGTCAGTTATACTCAAGATGCCACAATGAAGGCAGGGAACTTAGATAGCTTTAGACATGTTCTATTACTTTTCGCCTGTGTACAGTATGTGTGTGTGTGTATGTATATGTGTGTGTATGTATGTGTGTGAGCGTGCATGTGTGTGAGCGTGCATGTGTATGTGTGAGCGTGCATGTATGTATGTATATGTGTGTGTATATGTGTGTGTATGTATGTGTGTGAGCGTGCATGTGTGTGAGCGTGTATGTGTCTGTGTGTATGTGTGAGCGTGCATGTGTGTGTGAGCAGGGCCGTTGCAAGGCACCGGAGCGCCCCAGTGTTTTAAAACCTGGCAGCGCTTCCCGCGCCGCCGCATAGCCCGGCGGATAGCGCTAGTTATTTCTTATTCACTGCAGGGACCCCCCGCCGCCGCCAGCTTTATACACAGCGCCGCAGGTACCCGCGTGGCAAGGACACCACTACAGGCTCCTGTCAGAAGCCGGCACGGACCCCTTGCCTGCTCTCCAGACGGCGCAGCAGGTACCCCTTTTGCACGGGGGGTGAGGGGCGAACTACCGCCCCCCAGTGGCCGGCGCCCTATGCAAATGCCTAGACCTGCCTAGTGGTGGCGCCGGCCCTGTGTTTGAGTGTGCACGTGTGTGAGTGTGCATGTGTGTGAGCGTGCATGTGTGTGTGTGCATGTGTGTATGTGTGTGAGCGTGCATGTGTGTGAGGGTGCATGTGTGTGTGTGGGAATAAACATATGAATACTGTTATCAGGAAATTGACGTAAACCAACATACAGATGGTACAGATGAAGCACCTCTCAGTTAGCGCCAGGCTCGCCAGATTGCCCCAGCTGGCAGGATGGCGCTCCATCTGACTGGGATGTGCGTCCCACACGCAGGTGCGTCCCAGTTTCCAGGTGGCGGGGGGATGCAAACCCTGCCCATCTTCGCTTCAAGGAGACAGGCAGGGTTAGGGGGGGAGCGGGGAGGTGGGATCTGGCGGTGGGGACCGGTGGCGAAGTGGCAGGCGGGAGCTCCGTAGTAAGTGAACGCCTTAAGTTGGCAATCCGACCGCAGCCCCTGCAAGAATGAAGGGTGCTCCATCTGTATGTCCTAATACATTATTGCTGCAGCCAGGCAGCTCCTGTCATTGTGCCATTTTTACGTAAACGTGTCTTTTAGTTATTGATTATTTATTACGTTTCTTATATAGCGCAGCAGATTCCGTAGCGCTTTACAATAGAAGACAGTGATACAACAAACTGGGTATTTGCAGTCAGTCAAAGGTATGAGGGCCCTGCTCGCAAGCTTACAAACTATAGGATTGTCTTAGTCACACACACACACCACAATGTGGCATGAACACACCAGGAGACGTTGCTGATCTATTTAGTATGTGTATGCCTGTTTGAGACTGAGTCTCTGAATCTGTGTATGAGCTGCTGCAATGTAGCAGTTGCAGCTTTTCCCCAATAAAAGTTCTGCTGTGCTCCATATAGACTAAAGGTGCCCATACAGGGTACAATGGTGCTGTCCGGTGCAATGTGCACGCCCGCGGGCATCCCAACGCACAACACATAAAGGGGTTTATTCTGGTTGGTGCGGTGGGGCCGTACGCGTTTGTATCTGTACGGTCATTGTGGGCGGCATAGGGGCGTATTGAGGGGAGCGGCCGAAATAATGAGGAAAACTGGGCGTAAACATGAGCGTACACGGGGGTGTGCACACAAAATGTATGGTGCTACAACCGCTCGATCGGCGAAAGCACCGTGCATTTCGGACAGAAAACAGGCGGACGCCAAAGATACCTCCAGACCACCCCTACAGATACCGTATGAGAGCGGACGCCTGGGTCTGCTAATTAACGCTGATTACTACTCAGACTCAGACACCTGAATGTAATAAGCAATGCTGCAGTCTATTAAGTCCAAACCATTATTTCACTACCTGCAAGCCACACACAGCACTCAGACACATTGGAAGCATATCTTTCTACACTTCTCTACATGTAAAGGTTGGTTTAGTTTTAGGTAAGATTCATTCTAAGACCTGGTTATATATGCCAAGGTAGTTATTTTATAACCATCTACACCCATCCAGTAAGTGTTTTTGTATACTTTAAAAAGCAGGACACTCAATTCACAGAAGTCGACATGTGTCAACTTTTTCACTGTAACACCAACATAACTTTATTCAAAAGTAAAACCAATGTGGGGACACATAGATAGTGATTAAAATGCAACATTAGAACATAATAAATATACATGTAAGGAGGGTTACAATTTATTTTTATTAGGCTGTTCATTAAGGTAGACAATTGAGGTAATAGAAAACAATAATTGATTAACAATTAGAATAATTCATTTAATTGGCTTAATCATAGTTGAAAGGCTAGATTAGCAGGGTCATATATGTGAAGGGTATGCCAACGTGCACGGACGTACGCTCACTCTCACGATCGGTGACATACGCTGAGTTTTCCATTGAAAACATGCGAGACCCGACCGTGCAAGGTGGCTTTACGCTCAGATAGCCGTAAGATGTTGGTGTGAAAAGGGACGAGTCCCGTCCGTATACGGTGGCGTACGCTCTGTACGCCAGTTATCGTGTCTAGGAGGAGATCCGTCCGTGTACGGTGGCGTACGCTCAAGTGTACGCCACTCCCCTTTGTCGGTCTTTGTGACCGTCCGTATGCGGATGTTTTGTGGGTGGGCTTTCGCTCACCGTCCGCGTACGGGCACGTTTGGCCGACCGAACCAGAATAAGGCCCAAAGTCTGTGCAGCCCGTGCTTTTAGTAGTAGATTGCGTCGTATCTAGTACAGACAGCACGGTGTTGTAGCGCATTGTATGGGTTTTGTACTAGATGCTATGCAGTCTAGTACTAAAAGCACGGAGTTCATCGCACCCTGTATGGGCACCTTGAGTCGCACTCTTCTGTGATAAACTATTGGAAACAACAAAGGCACCTGGGCACACCTGCGTTTTTCCACACTCCTACATAGCGTCCGGCTTCCTGTCAATCAACTTCTGAATGGCACAATTGTTTAGTATTCACCTGGCCTGTTGATTTCGCAGCCCAGCAAACAGGTTGAATAACCCCCAATATCTCTATTATCCAGGCTTTGGTACAATGAGGTGAGGCTCACAAGTCATATCCCTTCTTTGTGACTTTATTAAATCGTCCCTGCAGTTTGGATCATAGAGTATTATTAACAACCGATGTATTTAGTTGCTGTTTATACACTGTCCATGATATCAGCGGCGCCATATGATACAGTATACGGCAGTCTTGGCGTGCAGCGTCGCGCGGTTCTATTTGTGATACTGAATCATATGTACAGCAGCTGTGTTATTCTGAATTCTCCACCTGTTTGCATATATACAGATTTGCTTTTTGCGAGTTCTGGTTTCCTGCCACTCTGTACTGTGGGCACAATACGACATGTTCTGATGTTTAGAAATGTATTCATTTTATAATCCAGAATATAAAGGAGAAAAGAGTGGATGTAAGTTATACACAAGGGCGGATGTAGAGTCGCTGCTGTCGGCGCTCTTCCTGTTGCTGCAACGTCACTCCGGCGCTAGTAACAGCCCATCCCTGATGTCTTATGTCGCTACCATCGGCTTGCACCATCAAAATCTGCATTTGATGATGTCACTATATAGTGAAGCACTCACATATTAAGGATAGCCCCCTAGCTGCGAAGCCGAGCCCCTAAGCCAGTCACCAGCCCGCCATGTTTCGGGTCACAGTTATCACACAGCCATTGCAGATATTCCAGACATGCCTGTGCTGTCCGAACGGCAGACCCGCAACGCCACATTACCATACCAATACCATACCATTACCATCATTACATAGACTAGACTGCAGTTTCATGTGTGCTCCAGAACTTTGATTTTTTAGTAATTTGTGGTAGGGGGGTCATCAACCATCGATGATTCAAAACATCAATGCTTTATGACCGATGTTGAATGCTTTTACCATCAATGGGAGAGAGCCAGATGGCTTAACTTTATTGATGGCACAGTATAACCAAACTGTTTTGTTTTTTCCGGCAAATTGCCAGGACCCAGAGCATAGCCCACTCCCGACACTAGTAAAACCCCCACCCACAGGCTGTGATTGGCCCAAAGGTCATTCACTGAGAGAACTGAGAGGACCATTGATGGGTAAAACCATTGATGCTCTCATAGCATAGTTGGTGGCTATTAATGGCCTCTTGGTTTCTTCATCAATTGCAACCATCGATTGTGAGTCCACAGATGGCCAACCCTAATCTGCATATGAACCAGGCCCATAGCCTGTAACATGGCAGATGCTTTATCTTTCTGCACCCAACAACTGTCTCGCCATATGTAGCTTATGTAAAGCTGATATAAGCAGGGGTAGGGACGTTGGTCACCTGGGGACATCCTCGCTTATGCATCACCTGATGTTAGTTCATAAGTCACTGTTTAGTTCAGAAACTGTGGCTAGGACCATAAGCAGTCCAGGGACACCTAAATCCCTTATTCCAGTTGTATCCCAGCACCTAAAAACCACACCTGCAAGTCACTCATTAATCTCCTCCTCCATCTGGATCGGAGGTAGTCCTGCAGGCCATGTCACTGTTTGAACTTGCCACACGTGAAGTCATCTCCGATACTGCCAGCTTGAGTCAGGTGATTCCCCTGATCAGGCTGTTGCAGAAGCAGCTGGAGAAAGTAAAGGAGGAGGTAAAGTGTTGCGATTCCGCAAAGCATGTAGCTCTTGTGGATGAAGCCCTCCATACACTTTGCCAGGATACGAGGGTGGTCAGTCTGTTAAAGTCAGAAGAATACATTCGGGCCACCGTGCTCGATCCTCGGTTTAAAGCTTATGTTGTGTCTCTGTTTCCGGCAGACTACAAAGGTGCAAAGACCTGCTGGTCAGGAGATTGTCATCAGAAGCAGACAATGACATGGCAACAGCTCCTCCCTCATTTTCTCACACATGTGGCTGCGATTTCCCACACAACCCGCTGGTGGGGATGCAGGGCAGGCAGGTGTGAGTTTGGAGTTGGACATCAGGTCCGGACTAAAGGACCTGCCAACGATTGCTGACGTGTCTACTGCCATTGCATTGGATGCTGTCACCATTGAAAATATGGTGAAGGATTACTTTGGTGACAGCATCCAAGTAGAGATATCACACAGTCCATACCTGTACTGGCAGGATAAAAAGGTAGTTTGGAGGCCCATGTACAAACTGGCTCTATTTTACCTGAGTTGTCCCCCCTCCAGTGTCAGAACCTGGTCAGTGAGCGGCGAAGGATGTTGCTTCCACAAAATGTGGAGAAGATGATGTTCATTAAAATGAATTGGATGAGGATGAGGACGACATCTTTCCTCTATAGAGCCAGTTTGTACAGGGAGAGGTGACTTGCTTCTTTTTTTGTGGGGCCCAAACAAACCAATCATTTCAGCCACAGTCGTGTGGCAGACCCTGTCACCGAAATGATTGGTTTGTTAAAGTGTGCATGTCCTATTTACGCAACATAATGGTGGGTGGGTGGGCCCAAGGACAATTCCATCTTGTACCATTTTTTTGCCATTACAGTATGCGCTTTTTGGGGCCATCCTGTTTGCCGCTGCAGTGCCACTCCTAGGTAAGCCACGTGTTTGTGGCGCACACTTGAGTGGCTTAGCATAGTTATCCAGCTACCTCGGTGCAACCTTTTGCCCTAAAAACAATATTGTGAGGTGTGAGGTGTTCAGAATAGACTGCAAATGAGTGGAAATTAATGATATTGAGGTTAATAATAGCTTAGGAGCAAAAAAAACCCCACAAATTCTGCGATTTTAGCAGTTTTTATGCTTTAAAAAAAAAAATCAGAACTCAAAACATGAAACACAAAACACGAAGCACCAGTTTTTTGTGATCCTCCCGGCCATTCCAGGAGGGTAGGCAACCCAAGGTTGGATCGGTAAGCTTCGAACATCGCAACTTACCAAGTGTCTGAGACGCCGCCTGTCCGCTACCACACACATCACGAGGGGGGATGTTGATCTGGGAGGGGCTTAATCAGGGTGGATTGGAAACATAAAGGCCCTGGAAAAATCTGGTGCAGCAGGGAGGTGATAATGCTGCGTGAGCACCGGGTGTGTCGCGACTCCCGGTGAGGGCTCTTACTTCTGAACTGATGCTGATTTTAGTTCGACCAGCTATACCCCTATTTATACTGTATCTTTCAACACACCCTGTACGTTACCTTGTAATTTGTTTTTTTGTTTGCTATGTACGGCGCTGCGGACACTTTGCGGCGCCTTATAAATAAACGTACTACTACTACTTGTGGTATCACTGGATGGAATGGCCATGTTTCCAGACTATAGTTGAAGACATATTTTACCATAGTGTAATATATCATGCATAATAAGTATATATGGGACAAACTGATCTCTGCGACGTGATTGACCTTGTGCTATGTCTTATCTATGTATGACCTGTATTGTCCTGCGTGGGCAAGAACTGTGTCCCTGCCGGTAGTAATTGGCTGATCTGCGATCTGACAACACATCCAATTTTATTTCTTTGACCTCTGCTTAATAGTTTTAGTTTAGTTCTTTTTGCACAATGTTATACGCACCGTCAGCTCAATTGTATTCTGAGGACATCCGAACAGGTCACCCGGAGCACATTCATTTTTTTAAATTAATTTATGGTGTGACATGGAAGCAGGGCGAGCGGGGGGGGGGGGGGGGGGGGTGTTGAAGCCGGTCTCTGGGTGACTAGGTGTCCTGTGATTGATCTGATATTATTTTAGCCATTCATTAATTCATCAAGATTGTGAGGTGGAGCGTCTGCAGCGCTGACAGAATTAGAAAGGTGCACATGCATGGGATGCGCGAGGTGGGAAAGAATGCAGCAAGATGGAGCCACGTTCTCATTATCACCTAACAGAATAACCTGTGGGGACCTGGACAGTCTCATAGGGGTAATGTCTAGCTTTGCTTCAGAGGCAGAACTACCATTAGTGCAGCAGGTGCAGTGAACCGGGGACCCTGTGGACTAAGGGCCCCACTACTGCCCCTGTCACCCACTGTTTTTCTTGTCACACTCTGCCTCCCACCGCCTTTCCCTGCCACCCACTGCCATGTTGCATATTGCCAACTTTAGTCAGGTGTAAGAGGGGGGCCAAAATTATACTTTTGCACCTGGGCTGACCGGACACAAGTCCCGCTACTGCTTTGCTTCCTCCCCACATGGAGGTTGCGGGTTTGGTACACAGAATTGCAGACAGAGGAAACGCAGACCCTAATTCTAAACATAGGGAGCCAAATGAATTAACCCCTTGAGTGGTGGGTTTTGCTGGGGCAGGACAAACCTACCAGGGCAGGTTTGTTCTGCCCCAGCAAAACCCCCCACCCATCTCTCCCCCCCCCCCCCCTGTAGCTCCCCTTTTCCCCTCATCTCGTATGATCGCCAGAACTCCTGGGTCCTGCCACTGCCCCAGCAGCCGATCATAACAGGTGGCAGGCTCGGGATGTTCGGGGCAGCTTGGGAGGACTCGGGCGCACCAAATTCCGAGTAACCCGAGCCCGCACTGAACATCCCTGAGCCTGCCGCCTGCTTACTAGAACTAATGGTGGCGGGGGCAGGGGAGCTCCGGCGTACATCGCTGAGCTACGGCGTACATCGCTGGAGCGGAGAGGTGAGGGGGAGCGATGGGTGGGGAGAGGAAAGCGCCCACTGGGGGGGCACGGACAGGTCATGCACCACTGGCGCACACCTTCATCTAAGTGGTATGCCCGGAAATCTTCCAGTACTGCCCACCGCGGCAGCGCAAACTTCCGAGTAAACCACTCAAGTGGTTAAGCCTTAACAATTGATAAAGTGGAGAGTAACAAGAGACTAGCCAATCAGCTCCTAAATGTGACGTCTCAGACAAATAATGTAATATGGCAGTTGAGCTGATTGGCTGATCCTTTATCACTTGTTAAGGCGTAATACATTAGGCCCAGTGATTGGCGCTACCGTGCTGTGACTTGTAGTATCTCACAGAAAGGAATAGGGAAGATGCAGGAGCGCACCCTATACACGGAACATGCCGCCAATTGAATCAGCAATTTAACGTGCAGAAAATTGATTTACTTAGACCAGGGGTTCCCAAACTGTGTGCCGTACCGCCCTGGGTTGCCTTTACACACATGCAGGGGTGCCTTAGGTTACTGGTACAGGAACAATAACAATTATTTATAGATAAAGTAATAGGCAAAACCAGTTCTGGTGGCTTTCATTCATAATATATGTAGACAAATAGAATTGATTCGTGTCCCTCACCACATATTGGAACCTAAAGATGACATACAGATGGTGCGCTTCTCATTCTTGCGGGTCCTGGCGATTCTATCACCAACTGCCAGGACCCATGATCAAACGGAAGGGGCTCATGAGACGCTTGCATGCCCCTTTCCGTCTGAGCCCTCTGCCACCTCCCGTCACCTCCCTGCAGCTCCCCCATAGCTGTTGGGTTGTGCTGTACTGGGGAATTCCATGCTCAGGACATGAAACTTAGGAATTTTTAGGGACCCACCTGATAAGCTTGCCTGGATATGGCGAATGCACCCAGCCCAGGCAGGAAACACGATGACCACCACTGATGCAGCATTAGCCAGCTTAGATAAGAGCAGAATTAATCCTGATGGTGAGACCTCTAGTGGTAGAGAGCAGAAAGGGTCAAAATAAAACGGATATTCTAAATCTTTACGCATCAGAGATAAACAGAGCATATTGTGTAACTGCAGCTCTCCGGATAGTGATACCATGTCCACTGGGGAGGAATACAGGTCCACGTGATCTGAGAACATTGCCAAATGAAAATGTTAATTATTTAGTATACTATATGGTACACTTCAAAAATAAATAAATGTAAATAATTAATACGGATTTCACAGCATGTAAAGAATGATTTGAATTTGTTTCTCCGTTATTAGTGATATGCTACTACTGTACATAGGGTAGGGTTACCACCTTTTTGTTGAGAGATTCCCGGACACGAGCCCAGCCCCGTGTCTCTAGCCCCCTGGGAACCGGAGATACTGCCAGGCAAAGCTGAAACGTTTTCCCTATAGGATAACATAGGACCCGCTAATTCCGACCCCCATCCAGTTCAACGGCTGCCAGTTCCCCCTTCGGCATCACTGAAGCTCGAGGTTGATCTCAGTCGAACCCAAATCGCTGGGCCTTCAATCTGATACCAGACTGGATCCATATGGGTTAATTGGTTCCAGGGATATTGAGGCTAAACCGTTTTTTTTTTCATTTCTTAAATAAAATTTCATGACTGTTTATGTTCTTTGAGGGCAGATTTCTCTGGAACCAAACAGCCCAGTTTCACGGGACCAAAATCATTCGAAGCCAACTCAAATGTTCTTGAATATGATACTGGTCTCATGTAAATGGGTCAGTTGGTTCCGAAGATATAGCTGGTTGGTTAAAGGGGGTAGGGAGAGGGGAGTGGTTGTCTCTCCCCCTCACACCAGAAAATGCAGGGACTAGGCTGGTGTATAAGGGGTCAGCCTGGGAATGTCCCTGCATGATCCTGGGACCATATTCCCAGGTAAATCCCTGCATTTTCTGTTGTGAAAGGGGTATTATTTCAAACAGCTGTGACCTGCAGTGCTCTTAATACAGCCGGGCAGCCCCCTGCTCTCTGCCCAGCTGTCAATGACTGTAACCCCTGCAGCTTCCGCTCCAATTCTTCTCCCCGCTTTCACCTCAGCCCGCCCCCTCCAATCATGTGGTGCCGGCTCCCGGCGTGCTCCCCCGACGTCACGCACAACAACAGCGCGCACAATATTTCAAATGTCCACTTGGCTAGAGGGGACACCAGTAGGGGAGTGGGAGCGTGCTCTGCGCTGCGCTCTGCTCCTCTCCCCATAGAAGCAGCTGCACCGCTCTCCATCTCTCCCTGCAGCAGCAGCAGCGAAGGCTCATATAAAAATTTACAGTAAGTGGCACTTTTGGGGGCATTGCTTAAGGGACGCTACAAGCAGGGCCGGTGCAAGGCATCTAGGCGCCCTAGGCAAACCTACAGGATACCGCCCCCCCCCCCAAAAAAAAAAAAAAACCTTGCACCACAACACTTCCCCTGCCACTGAGCAAACTGGGATGCTCTGTGTGACTAACCTTACATTTATAGACTGTTATTTTTATTACACAAAAGTGTGTAAGAATCAGGACAATTCCCATAGCCTATATCATATAGGCTATGGGGATTGTCCTGATTTTTACATCCTTTTGTGACATTAAAAATAACAGTCTATAAATACAAGGTTTGTATAGGCTATATATATATCAGTGTGAAGATATGACACAGTGACTGGGTTATTATGTTATTATAAATTGTGTGTACAGTACTGTACAGCCAGGCTCAGCAGCCAGGCAGCACTGACTGGAGCCTGAAGCCAGGACAGCGGATTGCTGGGCGGGCATGTGGCTTGGAGGGGGGCGGGCGGCGGCTCCTCCACCCGCCGGAGATTGCCGTGTGTGCCCGGCTGGTGTCAGTCCAGCACACCCGGGGGGGAGCGGATTGCTGGGCGGGTGGGTGGCTTGGAGGGGGGCGGGCGGCGGCTCCTCCACCCGCCGGAGATTGCCGTGTGTGCCCGGCTGGTGTCAGTCCAGCACACCAGGGGGGAGCGGATTGCGGCTGACAGCTGGCGGGGGCTGGGGTGGTCGCCACATGCCGCCGGACATTGCTGCTGGATAGGGACTGCGACTGTCAGTGAGACAGCAAGTTTATGGGCGGGCTCCAGCGGAGGGGGAGAAGGGGGATTTGAGAAATCACTCACCGCTTGTTGATCGCTGCAGGCAGCTTCCAGCTCCTTCCGTCGGCTCTCCTCTGCGGTAGCTTCCTTCCTGCTGGCCGGCTGCAGCTCACTACCGCCCTCCAGTGGCCTAGGCAAATGACTAAACCTGCCTAGTGGTGGCGCCGGCCCTGGCTACAAGTGGCAGTATGTGGGGGCATTACGCATAATATGTGGCTTAATGTGTAAGGGGCATTATGTGTGCAGCATCATGTGTAAGGGACATTATGTGTGCAGCATCATGTGTAAGGGACATTATGTGTGCAGCATCATGTGTAATGGGTACTATGGTGCGCGGCATCATGTGTAATGGGTACTATGGTGTGCGGCATCATGTGTAATGAGTACTATGGTGTGCGGCATCATGTATAATGGGTACTATGGTGCCATCAAGCAAGAACCTCCTAGCAATGAGCTCGTAGGTAAGCAGCACTTATGTGGCAAATATGTAATGGGCATTATGGTTTGTTATATACATAGTATGTAATGGGCATCATGATGTGTGGCACAATGTGTAATGGGCATTATGGTGTGTGGCATTATGCGTAATTGGCATTACGGCATGTGGCTTTATGTGTAATGGGTATTATGGAGTTTGCTAAAATGTGTAATGGGCATTACTGTGTATGGTCTAAAGTGTAATACCACACCCCTTTTTGTGGTGCCACGCCCCCTTCACATCCCCTTTTTGCCGTGCGGCTACGCTGCGCAAAGTTCCCCCTGCTGTTGTTTCTAGATCTGGGACCACCCATTACCATAATTCTAGATTCACCTATGATGCCAAGGGCTTCAATGTTTCTTTCTTAATGCCAGGGGTCACATGCTCTCTGCCAGGGGTTGCATGCTCTACGCCACTGCCTGTCAATCACTCCACGCCCTTATCGACGCCTTCATGCGTAAGTTGCAGCGCATGCACAGTACAACACTGATACATGTGCAGCCTCTGAATCAGGCCCAGTGCCGCAGTAATAGTGCTTTCTTCTAAGATCATGAAAGGAATAGACAAAGGCGGTAATGCTGATGTGAAGGAAAGGACGACATCTAATCTGCATACATAATATATATGGGATAATGCATCCCTTACTGTAAACTGTATGTATATTGCTCACCAAGGATTACATGACTGCATCTAGGCAATAATGTGCAGGCAAAATGCTCTATATAGCTCCCAGAAATCCAATGTGACCAGCATTCATTACAACGTACACTGGGGTCAATGATGCATTGTGGGGTCAGTAGGAGCGTCTTACGAATTCCAATAATAATCACCATTTACCTGTATATACAGAGGTTCTCAGGTTCTCTAGTACTCTAGTGGGTATCTCAGATTTGAGTTAAAGAGTTCTTCAGTCTTTTAAGTGTAATACAGGTAGAGTCTACGTTGTCTGTATAGCTAAAATCCGGAATATTCCGAAAACCGTGGTAGTTTTTGTTTTGTTCCCCCTAGTTTTTGTTAGACAAGCCCTTTGGGTGCTAAATTTAAAAAGTAGGCAAGTATGCAGCACCTGTGTTGAAACACTTTTCTTATGAATTAATCTGTTTAAAACAGATGTATGTCATACCGGCACTTCTTCGACCACTGACCCCGAAGTGATTTTTATTTATTAAAAAGTGTGCAGCAGGAGGCAGTGGAAGTGGCCAGTCTACTGCACTTATATGACGCTGCTACCCTACCCGAACCCCACCGGGAGCTGGAGCCCACATAGGGTGGCATACGCTGAGCCTCTTACTGCTGCCGAAAAATGTATGGAGCAGTCCCGCTGAAGCTTTCCAACGCATCCTGCCTCTCCGCTGCAAGAGGCACTGCTCGCTGTCTGCTGAAGAACTCATTCGCCATGCGGTACCAAGCAAGATGTACTTCTCTCCCAGGAAAAGCAAGCAGCTGCACTCTGTGGTTCACAGACGGCGTGCGCTTCCATCCAGCCGCATGGCCATCTGTCACACACAACGGAGACGCCAGACCCCCACCAACCCTATCTTACTGCTGCCACTGCCGGGCACCCGAATGGGAAGAGCACGTGTGTCTGTTCCTGCCACCGCCGGGTACCCTGGTGGGTTGTGCCCGGGTCTCTTCCCTGCTGCTGCCAGGAGCCCACATGGAGTGTGCTGACTCTTCTCCCTGCGGTCGCCGGAGCCCTGCCGAGGTGTGCGCCGTGACACAAGTCTGGTAAACTTTAATATTAAACCTGCGCCCCCAATCTTCCAAAAAGTACTCCCCACCCTGCTTCACCGTGGCCCTGCGGTCCCTGTTCCTGCACCCCCCTGTTCCTGCCTCCCTGTGGTCCCTATCCCTGAGTCCTTCAATTTTGTCTCAATCCGTGTTGCAAAAAGTGACATTTTTCTTAATCTTGGCTCAATACCTGTTGCATAACATGAATTTTGGTTCAATCTGGGTGTCATGGTATGATTTTTGGCTCAGTCTGGGTGGCATGACGTGAATTTTGTCTCAGTCCGGGGGCATGATGTGGATTTTGGCTCAGTCCGGGGGCATGACGTGAATTTTGTCTCAGTCCGGGGGCATGATGTGGATTTTGGCTCAGTCCGGGGGGCATGATGTGAATTTTGGCTCAGTCCGGGGGCATGATGTGAATTTTGGCTCAGTCCGGGTGGCATGATGTGAATTTTGGCTCAGTCCGGGGGGCATGATGTGAATTTTGGCTCAGTCCGGGTGGCATGATGTGAATTTTGGCTCAGTCCGGGAGCATGATGTGAATTTTCACACTTTAATTTTAGCATAAAGGTGCCCATACACAGAGCGATCCTGTTTTGCAAGGCTATGGGTGGTCCCTCCAAACAGTATGTGCTGCACATACTTTTTCAACTAGATCGCATCGCATCTAGTTCAAAACGCACGCTGCTTTAGCACATCACATACGTTTTTAACTAGATGCAATGTGATGTAGTTCAAAACGCATAGAACACATCGCTCCATGTAACATTCATTTTTGTTCCATCCGCCTTCGGCGTGTGCATAGCATCGTCCACTTTTCCATACCCCCACTTCTGGAAGTCCAGAAAAAGAGCATTGTGTCCCTCCTGGAATGTTTTTTTTTGGTAGGTATGCAGGGTTATGAGACAGATCCAGCCAGAAGCATACAGGATTCTTATAGTAAAAAATCCTGAACAGATCTGAAAAGTTTAGTAAAGAAGACTCATCTGTCTCTGAAAGACAAGCATTGCTTCTAATGGCCTTGATACTCTCAGTGTTCCTGAGGACATAAGACTTTGCATACACTTTTATTGTTGCAGGTAAAGTTTCGGGAGGTTCTGTTATTCCAGATGCAGCAATTTTCCCTATATGTTCCCCGGAGGCTGCACACATCTCAGTTTTATTATTATTGCCTATATTGTGCACGGATGCGTTTTGGTACCTTCCGTAGCTCACTGTGCATGTTGTGTATTTAATTGTTTCCTATCTTTGGGTGACATTCTATGGGATGAGAGTTTTTCGCACGTCAGTTTTTCGCCCATTATCGCACTTTTTTCAAATCGCATTTTTGCCTTGGATTCGCATATTTAATGAGGTGCGTGTTCCGGCAAGAATAGTGCGATTGAGTGCGATAATGGGCGAATTTTCGGCATGAAAATGTGCGATTTTTAGGCATGAAAATGTGCAAATTTGAGCTTATGTGCGATTGGAGGAGTGGGGACCCCCCCAATAAAGGGGTACTCCCCTCTCAAGGCTTCACCCTCTCAAGGCTTCACCCGTACAGGGCTGAAGCCCGGGGCTGTCACCGGCGTCCCTGGCCAGTGGACGCCGGCCTGATGGTGTAAAATCTTTCAATCCTAACATTGCTTTATACAGGAGAACTACAAGTCCCAGCAGACCTCCCCCGCAGGCTGGGACTTGGAGAACCACAAGTCCCAGCATGCGGGGCATTAATGGGCCCGCTGGGACTTGTAGTCCACCTGTAAAAAAATGTTGAAAGAAAACACACACACAGAAAAGTAAAACTTTATTACATACACATCCACACACCTCACTTTTACACAAATATACTTACCGATCCAGGATTCAGTGCTGGTCTCTCTGCAGCAGAGCCGGTCAGCCCGCACTGGGCTGAACCGGCTTTCTCCGATGGAGCTAACAGCTTCTGTCACGCTGTCCCAGCGCAACAGAGGCTGAGAGCGTCTTCGGCTTATGCGTCTCCATGGAGACGCATAGCTCAGCCAATCAGGGCTGAGCTATGCGTCTCCATGGAGACGCATCACCCAATCACGCTCTCAGCCTGTGTCGCGCTGGGACAACGCGACAGAAGCTGTTAGCTGCATCGGAGACAGCCGGTTGTCCCCGCTGTCAGTGCGGGGGTAGCCGGCTCTGCAGCAGAAGGGAGACCAGCGCTGGATCCTGGATCGGTAAGTATATTTGTGTAAAAGTGAGGTGTGTGAATGTGTATGTAATAAAGTTTTACTTTTCTGTGTGTCTGTTTTCTTTTAACATTCTTTTTACAAGTGGACTACAAGTCCCAGCGGGCCCATTAATGCCCAGCATGCTGGGACTTGTGGTTCTCCAAGTCCCAGCCTGCGGGG
Source organism: Crinia signifera (assembly GCF_055691185.1). NCBI lineage: Eukaryota > Metazoa > Chordata > Amphibia > Anura > Myobatrachidae > Crinia > Crinia signifera. The sequence continues at coordinate 108,721,868 of NC_139227.1, forward strand.
GAGGTCTGCTGGGACTTGTAGTTCTCCTGTATAAAGCAATGTTAGGATTGAAAGATTTGACACCATCAGGCCGGCGTCCACTGGCCAGGGACGCCGGTGACAGCCCCGGGATTCAGCCCTGGACGGGTGAAGCCTTGGGGGGGGACCCCTTTATTGGGAGGGTCCCCACTCCTCCAGGTACCCCGTCCGAGGCTGACCAGCCACGGTGCTCATGGTACGGCCGGGGGACCTTATGTAAAAAGTGTCCCCCGGCTGTGGCATGACACTGCGGGCTGTTGGAGCCCGGTGCTGGTTTCAAAATACGGGGGACCCCCAGATTTTTTGTCCCCCGTATTTTTGGAACCAGGACCGGTCCAAGAGTCCGGGGCTGGTTTCAAAAATACGGGGGGACCCCTACGCTTTTTGTCCCCCGTATTTTTGGAACCAGGTCCGGCTCAATGAGCCCGGGGCTGGTTATGCTCAGGAGGGGGGACCCCACGCAATTTTTTTCACGAAAAAAAAAAAACACATTTTTTACCACAGAACCATGCACAGATCTCAATGATCTGTGCAGGGTTCTGGCCAACTCGCATATCAGAACCTGGTCTGATTTTTGGGCGAATTTAAGACACATTTCCAAAATTTGCATCTCATTAAATATGCTCATTGTATACTTTTCAATGGGAAAACATCTGGATGCGAGTTCCGGCACGAGTTAAAATCGCACTTTGTAAAAGTAAATATTAAATATGCGAAAACTGGATTTCGGACGTTTTTTTTTTTTTGCGAAAATTTCGCCAGAAAACACAAATCTCATCCCAATAAAGCTCTTTTCCAATAAAATAATAACTTAGCGCCTGAAAAAAGACCTGTTTTTCAAGTGAAACCACAGAAGATCCATTAGAAGTTCCTTGGCCTATGTGTTTTTGCTGCCTCAATTACAAAAACAGGGCACTAATAGAGGGTTTTATTTGGGACCCCAGTGGATACCCCACAAAAAAAAGTAGTCTACCTTCAAGGAAAACTGGATAGCCCTGGGTTATTAATTAGCACACAATATTTTTATTTCCCACATTATAATCAAGCCAAAAACAATTGTAGATATTTTAACATATTATTATGTTAAACTTAAAATGATATCTAAAGAACTTATTCTTTGCTTTAAAAAAAAAAAAAAAAAGATCAAATGTGAAGAAAATTAGTTTTTAGACACTTTAATGGGAAGTATAGCACAGATGTGGAGATGAATTGACAGGCATTTACTTAAGTTTAAGGTAAATTGAATGCATTTGAATACATAATGCTTGCATAATACATTATGCAAAATTTACTTCGGATTTCTTTTCATAAAAGTTCCTCTATACTCATAACAAGTTAATTTACTTTTGCTTTTTGTAAATCTTTATCAGCTAGGAGTTCGATGGTGCGTACCATAAAACATAGGTGTAAAACATGAATTTAAAACAAAGGCACCAACAAACATTCCTCAGTACTTGTTTCCTAGCACGGCGCCAGTGATTTTTACCTTAAGCATCGGGACCTAAAAAAATTGCGTCGATCGCATCGCATGCAACCAAATCGCATGCGATGCGATCAACGCGATTTTTACATTTGAATCAATGTAAAATGGTCCCTGAGACCCAATTTTACATTGGGCCCAATGTAAAAAGCCCCCGAAACCCCAATTTTAATTGCATACCCCACCTCATGGGTAAAATGCCCTCCCATTGTTAACGCCACCCCACGATGAACGCCAACCCGAAGTGTGTCGAGTGCAGCGAGCCCGCGAGGGGCGGCGGTACGCGTCCTCCGACCTTTTCATACCCCCACTATACACATCGGCGTGGAGTTGATTTTATAAAGTGTGGCAAGCGCAGCGAGCCACCGAGCCCGAAGCGTGGCGAGCACTGCGAGCCCCGCGAGGGGACGCGTATACCTGTGAAGTTATGCTCGCCAAGCTTCGAGCTCGGTGGCTCGCTGCGCTCGCCACACTTTATAAAATCAACTCCACGCCGACGAGGATAGTGGAGGTATGAAAAAGTCGGAGGACACGTACCGCCGCCCCTCGCGGGCTTGCTGCGCTCGCCACGCTTTGGGTTGGCGTCAATAGTGGGGTGGCGTTAACAATGGGGGGACATTGGCCCATTTCCCACTGTTCCCTATGTAAAATCGCGTTGATTGCGTCGATCGCATCGCATGCCATTATAATGGCATGCGATGGACGCGATCAACGCGATTTGAACATTGAAAGAAAGGTAATTTAACATTGAGCCCTATGTAAAATCGCGTTGATCGCGTCGGTCGCATCGCATGCCATTATAATGGCATACGATAGACGCGATCAACGCGATTTTCTCTTTGCCGGCAATAAAGCCACTTAATTAACAGAAAATCGCATCCATCGCATCCATCGCATGCCTTATGTTACCTTAACTTAAGGTATGCAATCTACCACGACGGGCGCCATGCTAGGAAACAAGTACCGATTCCCCTAAATGTAGCATGAAGGTCTCTACCTGTTATGCCCCTTGAACAGTTAGTGGTTAGCAGGATATAGGAGACAAATTACCACCCAAGGAATTTATAATTCAGCTAGCTGAGGTCTCAATTAGTGTGGGGTGGAGATCCTGATGAAATAATTGGAGGACACTCACCACTGGAGAATGTTGATGTTGGTAGGCCTCATCCTCAATTCCAATTAGACGTAAACACCATAGTGGAAGTTCTCCAAGTCAGCAAGAGGCTGGTTCAGACCATTAAGGTCACAAGTCGGGTGCAACCGGGGGGCTCGGATGCATTTCCCCACAAGCAGCTTTAGCAAATGGTATAAAGGATTCATAAGTATTGTCATACTGTATTTTTAAAAAGGACTATTCATTCAGCACCTAGTGGCATTGCATTGCACAGTGAGGATGCACTGTCTATCTTTACAAGTATCAAAATTGACACTATTAAATCTTTTATTATGTATATTGATTTTGTAATATAAATAGAGAATATGGATTGTAAGCTTCACTGGGGCAGGGACTGATGTGAATGTTCATCTATACTCTTTAAAGCCCCACCCTCCTTCAGGGGGCGGGGTCAAACTGGATCTTTATTATTCCTCACTCCCAACACAAAGAAACATTCTCTATTTGTGGGTCCGTTACAAGGGCTTAGCAAAACAACATGATTCATAATTTTGTGGTGGCGCTCACGGTGGCCACGTAAATGTCAACACCATCCTGCACGCTTCTTAGTAAAGCAGAAGAGTCACCAAATCTTCTGGGGCTGTGCGGACTACCCCAATAATTGGGTGACTCCCACAACTTCCGAGAGGAAAGGCAAGTATTAATTCTGCATAAAAGTTAGTTTCACCTGTAATAGCCGTCATGTATTACATGTTTTTGTCAAGTTTACAGTACATCTGTAGCTTAAAATATGGTCTCATACTTTTTATACTGACACTAGATATATCTAAGCTTCTTTTTATTAACTGGCGTTTAAAGACGTTGTCTTGACATCAATTCTAACTAATGATTTTCCATGGAATGTGCTGCCAAAAATGAGTGTTCCAAAGCAGTCTTCTCAATATGCCTTATCTATTATGTGTTAATTTATGGATGCATTTTTTTCTCCCATCACCATATCACATTGTAGAAATACCTCTTAATATCGTATTAAATATTCACCTCAAAAGGCTATTTCCACACATAGAGCTGGTATAACCCAAATCACCGCAGACATATTAATCATTAATAGCCATCTGAATACTGTATATTTAAAGAATGTCACATTTCTATCTGTAGTTATACTTGCATACACATGGGAACACCCCCTTCATGAGCAAGAATAATCTTTGTTAAATAAAACTGACCAATCAAGGAAAAAATAGGTCTGATATATGTAGTGCCACAAAAAATGGCAAACGAAGAATACAAAGCATGTTAAAAAGCAAAATGCTTACACACAGATGCGGCTCGTGCATTAATTAAGTAGAAAACACCAAGAATTTACTTAAAAAGCAAAATAAACGAAGGCGCGTTACACAGACTATTTAGAATCGTTACTTGGTTCCCTCTACTGCTTGTGCCGTGGATATGACGGGTAATATTGGGCCTTATTTTGGTTCATTCTTTCTGACAAAATCCTTCTTAGATGGACAAAACCATGTGCACTGCAGGGGGGCAGATGCAACATGTGCAGAGAGAATTAGATTTGGGTGAGTAATTTTGTTTCTGTGCGGGGAAAATACTGACTGCTTTATTTTTACACTGCAATATAGATCTCACTTTGAAGTAAAACCCCACCCAAATCTAATTCTCTCTGCACATGTTACATCTGCCCCACCTGCAGTGCACATGGTTTTGCCCATCTAAGAAGGATTTTGTCAGAAAGAATGAACCAAAATAAGGCCCATTGTGTCAAATATTTAAGTTTGCTAACCACAGTTTGTAAATGTTATGTTATCTCAATAAAATTCAGATCGCTGGTCTTAAGCCTCGCACACACTAGACGACCTGCAGTTCTGGCAATATCGTAAATGATACCGGCCGTGCCGCAGGGTGGATGATATTAAACATATGCACTGGACGATACCGTTGATAATATTGTCCAGTAGGATACGGTCATTAGGTCTACAGCAACTAGGTCGACAAGCATTGGGTCAGCATCACTAGGTCGACAGGCAACAAGGTCGACATGGGTTTAGGTCAACATGGGTCAAGGTCGTCATGTGTCTAGGTCCACATGGGTCTAATTCGACAGGTCATTAGGTCGACACAAGCATTAGGTCAACATGGGCAAGGTCGACATGGGGGTTTTCACTGTTTTTTGAGCCGACATATGCCGACAGGCGGTATTTCATGCCCTACCATCCACTAGGGCAGGGTGATAAACTACCAGCCAATCAGATCCTAACTGCGATGTTACAGACTGTTTGAAAAATGAAAGTTCAAGGCTCAGTACATCTCATGGCCGGAATGTTCTAGCATCCGCTGCCCCATACCAGTGCTCTCCGTTGGCTACCTCATCCTCACTAATCGTATATGCTCTAATATATGCGATTAGTATTAGATGGCGATACTGCGCCATCCCCGGACGAGACCTGGGAGTCCCTTTGCGGGGGCATGCTGGGAGGGACCTGAGATTAGTCCCTCACACAGCACTGTGGAGAGAAGCACATAGGTTTCTACAGGGTATAAGCAGCAAGCACTTACCCGGCGTGCGGACGTTGCGGTAAAAACACGATAATGGGGTTTTTACCACAATTCCACTTTAGAGCATCTCCCCTTAGTGTTTTAGAAGGTCATACAGCTCTGGCCAGAAGAGGAGCAGGTCTCTCTTTTATTTCTACATAAAACAGTATTGATGACTTGTCAGTCAGGATTTACGTCCATAATGTTGATTTTCTATATAAAAGAGAGCTTTAGATGGCGACTTACTGTATATTCCATCATAGTAAAGGATATAATGAGAGGAAAAGGAAACTGTTAATACCTAATTAGTATCTTTTGCTGAAGCAGCAGAGACATCATATGATGCAGATTTGTGAACAGAATAAACAGTACTGAGTGATAGGGTATTACAGTCAGGTAATTGGGAATCAGGCCTTGTGCCTATACAGTATAAGTGCTCCTATTCCTTGTGCTGTGTGTAATGCATTATGTGTAACAAGGCATTGGTATGACCTTAAAAGCACCTAATGTAAAACTAGTTATACAGTGCAAATACCAGTAATTCTGGAACTTTTCCAACATTTTGTCTCAAGATGTTTAGGTTATTTATAAAAAAAGTAAAGCAAATATAGTATACACTGCGTGAGTCTGAAAACACCCCATCAGTATGATATATGAGCATATTCTTTAGTGTAAAGAAGCCTTGGGTAAAATTCCATTTATCAATGATGATTGCAGATTGTAAATCTTCTGATAGATGTTCCTCAGGATAGTGCAAGAGGGCAGAAAGGAAGTGCTGGGGTACAGAAAGGAAGAGCTCAGAAAGGAAGTGCTGGGGTACAGAAAGGAAGAGCTCAGAAAGGAAGTGCTGGGCTACAGAATGGAAGAGGGCAGAAAGGAAGTGCTGGGCTACAGAATGGAAGAGTGCAGAAAGGAAGTGCTGGACTACAGAATGTAAGAGTGCAGAAAGGAAGCGCTGGGCTACAGAATGGAAGAGTTTAGAAAGGAAGTGCTGGGCGACAGAAAGGAAGAGTGCAGAAAGGAAGTGCTGGGCAACAGAATGGAAGAGTGCAGAAAGGAAGTGCTGGACTACAGAATGTAAGAGTGCAGAAAGGAAGCGCTGGGCTACAGAATGGAAGAGTTTAGAAAGGAAGTGCTGGGCGACAGAAAGGAAGAGTGCAGAAAGGAAGTGCTGGGCTACAGAATGGAAGAGGGCAGAAAGGAAGTGCTGGGCTACAGAATGGAAGAGGGCAGAAAGGAAGTGCTGGGCTACAGAATGGAAAAGGGCAGAAAGGAAGTGCTGGGTTACAGAATGGAAGAGGGCAGAAAGGAAACGCTGGGCTACAGAATGGAAGAGTGCAGAAAGGAAGTGCTGGGCTACAGAATGGAAGAGGGCAGAAAGGAAGTGCTGGGCTACAGAATGGAAGAGTGCAGAAAGGAAGTGCTGGGCTACAGAATGTAAGAGTGCAGAAAGGAAGTGCTGGGCTACAGAATGGAAGAGGGCAGAAAGGAAGTGCTGGGCTACAGAATGGAAGAGGGCAGAAAGGAAGTGCTGGGCTACAGAATGTAAGAGTGCAGAAAGGAAGTGCTGGGCTACAGAATGGAAGAGGGCAGAAAGGAAGTGCTGGGCTACAGAATGGAAGAGTGCAGAAAGGAAGTGCTGGGCTACAGAATGTAAGAGTGCAGAAAGGAAGTGCTGGGCTACAGAATGGAAGAGGGCAGAAAGGAAGTGCTGGGCTACAGAATGGAAGAGAGCAGAAAGGAAGTGCTGGGCGACAGAAAGGAAGAGCTCAGAAAGGAAGTGCTGGGCAACAGAATGGAATAGTGCAGAAAGGAAGTGCTGGGCGACAGAAAGGAAGAGTGCAGAAAGGAAGTGCTGGGCTACAGAATGGAAGAGGGCAGAAAGGAAGTGCTGGGCTACAGAATGGAAGAGCTCAGAAAGGAAGTGCTGGGCAACAGAATGGAAGAGTGCAGAAAGGAAGTGCTGGGCGACAGAAAGGAAGAGTGCAGAAAGGAAGTGCTGGGCTACAGAATGGAAGAGGGCAGAAAGGAAGTGCTGGGCTACAGAATGGAAGAGGGCAGAAAGGAAGTGCTGGGCTACAGAATGGAAGAGGGCAGAAAGGAAGTGCTGGGTTACAGAATGGAAGAGGGCAGAAAGGAAACGCTGGGCTACAGAATGGAAGAGTGCAGAAAGGAAGTGCTGGGCTACAGAATGGAAGAGGGCAGAAAGGAAGTGCTGGGCTACAGAATGGAAGAGCTCAGAAAGGAAGTGCTGGGCAACAGAATGGAAGAGTGCAGAAAGGAAGTGCTGGGCGACAGAAAGGAAGAGTGCAGAAAGGAAGTGCTGGGCTACAGAATGGAAGAGGGCAGAAAGGAAGTGCTGGGCTACAGAATGGAAGAGGGCAGAAAGGAAGTGCTGGGCTACAGAATGGAAGAGGGCAGAAAGGAAGTGCTGGGTTACAGAATGGAAGAGGGCAGAAAGGAAACGCTGGGCTACAGAATGGAAGAGTGCAGAAAGGAAGTGCTGGGCTACAGAATGGAAGAGGGCAGAAAGGAAGTGCTGGGCTACAGAATGGAAGAGGGCAGAAAGGATGTGCTGCGCTACAGAATGGAAGAGATCAGAAAGGAAGTGCTGGGCAACAGAATGGAAGAGTGCAGAAAGGAAGTGCTGGGCGATAGAAAGGAAAAGTGTAGAGAGGAAGTGCTGGGCTACAGAATGGAAGAGGGCAGAAAGGAAGTGCTGGTCGACAGAATGGAAGAGTGCAGAAATGAAGTGCTGGGCTACAGAATGGAAGATGACAGAAAGGAAGTGCTGAGCTACAGAAAGGAAGAGGGCAGAAAGGAAGTGCTGGGCTACAGAATGGAAGAGGGCAGAAAGGAAGTGCTGGGCTACAGAATGGAAGAGATCAGAAAGGAAGTGCTGGGCTACAGAATGGAAGAGATCAGAAAGGAAGTGCTGGGCAACAGATTGGAAGAGTGCAGAAAGGAAGTGCTGGGCTATAGAAAGGAAGAGTGCAGAAAGGAAGTGCTGGGCTACAGAAATGAAGAGATCAGAAAGGAAGTGCTGGGCTACAGAAATGAAGAGATCAGAAAGGAAGTGCTGGGGTACAGAATGGAAGTGGGCAGAAAGGAAGTGCTGGGCTACAGAATGGAAGAGGGCAGAAAGGAAACGCTGGGCTACAGAATGGAAGAGTGCAGAAAGACAGTGCTGGGCTATAGAAAGGAAGAGTGCAGAAAGGAAGTGCTGGGCTACAGAATGGAAGTGGGCAGAAAGGAAGTGCTGGGCTATAGAAAGGAAGTGCTCAGAAAGGTAGTGCTGGGCGACAGAAAGGAAGAGTGCAGAAAGGAAGTGCTGGGCTACAGAATGGAAGAGGGCAGAAAGGAAGTGCTGGGCTACAGAATGGAAGAGGGCAGAAAGGAAGTGCTGGGCTACAGAATGGAAGAGGGCAGAAAGGAAGTGCTGGGTTACAGAATGGAAGAGGGCAGAAAGGAAACGCTGGGCTACAGAATGGAAGAGTGCAGAAAGGAAGTGCTGGGCTACAGAATGGAAGAGGGCAGAAAGGAAGTGCTGGGCTACAGAATGGAAGAGTGCAGAAAGGAAGTGCTGGGCTACAGAATGTAAGAGTGCAGAAAGGAAGTGCTGGGCTACAGAATGGAAGAGGGCAGAAAGGAAGTGCTGGGCTACAGAATGGAAGAGTGCAGAAAGGAAGTGCTGGGCTACAGAATGTAAGAGTGCAGAAAGGAAGTGCTGGGCTACAGAATGGAAGAGGGCAGAAAGGAAGTGCTGGGCTACAGAATGGAAGAGAGCAGAAAGGAAGTGCTGGGCGACAGAAAGGAAGAGCTCAGAAAGGAAGTGCTGGGCAACAGAATGGAAGAGTGCAGAAAGGAAGTGCTGGGCGACAGAAAGGAAGAGTGCAGAAAGGAAGTGCTGGGCTACAGAATGGAAGAGGGCAGAAAGGAAGTGCTGGGCTACAGAATGGAAGAGCTCAGAAAGGAAGTGCTGGGCAACAGAATGGAAGAGTGCAGAAAGGAAGTGCTGGGCGACAGAAAGGAAGAGTGCAGAAAGGAAGTGCTGGGCTACAGAATGGAAGAGGGCAGAAAGGAAGTGCTGGGCTACAGAATGGAAGAGGGCAGAAAGGAAGTGCTGGGCTACAGAATGGAAGAGGGCAGAAAGGAAGTGCTGGGTTACAGAATGGAAGAGGGCAGAAAGGAAACGCTGGGCTACAGAATGGAAGAGTGCAGAAAGGAAGTGCTGGGCTACAGAATGGAAGAGGGCAGAAAGGAAGTGCTGCGCTACAGAATGGAAGAGATCAGAAAGGAAGTGCTGGGCAACAGAATGGAAGAGTGCAGAAAGGAAGTGCTGGGCGATAGAAAGGAAGAGTGTAGAGAGGAAGTGCTGGGCTACAGAATGGAAGAGGGCAGAAAGGTAGTGCTGGGCGACAGAAAGGAAGAGTGCAGAAAGGAAGTGCTGGGCTACAGAATGGAAGAGGGCAGAAAGGAAGTGCTGGGCTACAGAATGGAAGAGGGCAGAAAGGAAGTGCTGGGCTACAGAATGGAAGAGTGCAGAAAGGAAGTGCTGGGCTACAGAATGTAAGAGTGCAGAAAGGAAGTGCTGGGCTACAGAATGGAAGAGGGCAGAAAGGAAGTGCTGGGCTACAGAATGGAAGAGGGCAGAAAGGAAGTGCTGGGCTACAGAATGTAAGAGTGCAGAAAGGAAGTGCTGGGCTACAGAATGGAAGAGGGCAGAAAGGAAGTGCTGGGCTACAGAATGGAAGAGTGCAGAAAGGAAGTGCTGGGCTACAGAATGTAAGAGTGCAGAAAGGAAGTGCTGGGCTACAGAATGGAAGAGGGCAGAAAGGAACTGCTGGGCTACAGAATGGAAGAGAGCAGAAAGGAAGTGCTGGGCGACAGAAAGGAAGAGCTCAGAAAGGAAGTGCTGGGCAACAGAATGGAAGAGTGCAGAAAGGAAGTGCTGGGCGACAGAAAGGAAGAGTGCAGAAAGGAAGTGCTGGGCTACAGAATGGAAGAGGGCAGAAAGGAAGTGCTGGGCTACAGAATGGAAGAGCTCAGAAAGGAAGTGCTGGGCAACAGAATGGAAGAGTGCAGAAAGAAAGTGCTGGGCGACAGAAAGGAAGAGTGCAGAAAGGAAGTGCTGGGCTACAGAATGGAAGAGGGCAGAAAGGAAGTGCTGGGCTACAGAATGGAAGAGGGCAGAAAGGAAGTGCTGGGCTACAGAATGGAAGAGGGCAGAAAGGAAGTGCTGGGTTACAGAATGGAAGAGGGCAGAAAGGAAACGCTGGGCTACAGAATGGAAGAGTGCAGAAAGGAAGTGCTGGGCTACAGAATGGAAGAGGGCAGAAAGGAAGTGCTGGGCTACAGAATGGAAGAGCTCAGAAAGGAAGTGCTGGGCTACAGAATGGAAGAGGGCAGAAAGGAAGTGCTGGGCTACAGAATGGAAAAGGGCAGAAAGGAAGTGCTGGGTTACAGAATGGAAGAGGGCAGAAAGGAAGTGCTGGGCTACAGAATGGAAGAGGGCAGAAAGGAAGTGCTGGGCTACAGAATGGAAGAGGGCAGAAAGGAAGTGCTGGGTTACAGAATGGAAGAGGGCAGAAAGGAAACGCTGGGCTACAGAATGGAAGAGTGCAGAAAGGAAGTGCTGGGCTACAGAATGGAAGAGGGCAGAAAGGAAGTGCTGCGCTACAGAATGGAAGAGATCAGAAAGGAAGTGCTGGGCAACAGAATGGAAGAGTGCAGAAAGGAAGTGCTGGGCGATAGAAAGGAAGAGTGTAGAGAGGAAGTGCTGGGCTACAGAATGGAAGAGGGCAGAAAGGTAGTGCTGGGCGACAGAAAGGAAGAGTGCAGAAAGGAAGTGCTGGGCTACAGAATGGAAGAGGGCAGAAAGGAAGTGCTGGGCTACAGAATGGAAGAGGGCAGAAAGGAAGTGCTGGGCTACAGAATGGAAGAGTGCAGAAAGGAAGTGCTGGGCTACAGAATGTAAGAGTGCAGAAAGGAAGTGCTGGGCTACAGAATGGAAGAGGGCAGAAAGGAAGTGCTGGGCTACAGAATGGAAGAGGGCAGAAAGGAAGTGCTGGGCTACAGAATGTAAGAGTGCAGAAAGGAAGTGCTGGGCTACAGAATGGAAGAGGGCAGAAAGGAAGTGCTGGGCTACAGAATGGAAGAGTGCAGAAAGGAAGTGCTGGGCTACAGAATGTAAGAGTGCAGAAAGGAAGTGCTGGGCTACAGAATGGAAGAGGGCAGAAAGGAACTGCTGGGCTACAGAATGGAAGAGAGCAGAAAGGAAGTGCTGGGCGACAGAAAGGAAGAGCTCAGAAAGGAAGTGCTGGGCAACAGAATGGAAGAGTGCAGAAAGGAAACGCTGGGCTACAGAATGGAAGAGTGCAGAAAGGAAGTGCTGGGCTACAGAATGGAAGAGGGCAGAAAGGAAGTGCTGGGCTACAGAATGGAAGAGCTCAGAAAGGAAGTGCTGGGCTACAGAATGGAAGAGGGCAGAAAGGAAGTGCTGGGCTACAGAATGGAAAAGGGCAGAAAGGAAGTGCTGGGTTACAGAATGGAAGAGGGCAGAAAGGAAGTGCTGGGCTACAGAATGGAAGAGGGCAGAAAGGAAGTGCTGGGCTACAGAATGGAAGAGGGCAGAAAGGAAGTGCTGGGTTACAGAATGGAAGAGGGCAGAAAGGAAACGCTGGGCTACAGAATGGAAGAGTGCAGAAAGGAAGTGCTGGGCTACAGAATGGAAGAGGGCAGAAAGGAAGTGCTGCGCTACAGAATGGAAGAGATCAGAAAGGAAGTGCTGGGCAACAGAATGGAAGAGTGCAGAAAGGAAGTGCTGGGCGATAGAAAGGAAGAGTGTAGAGAGGAAGTGCTGGGCTACAGAATGGAAGAGGGCAGAAAGGTAGTGCTGGGCGACAGAAAGGAAGAGTGCAGAAAGGAAGTGCTGGGCTACAGAATGGAAGAGGGCAGAAAGGAAGTGCTGGGCTACAGAATGGAAGAGGGCAGAAAGGAAGTGCTGGGCTACAGAATGGAAGAGTGCAGAAAGGAAGTGCTGGGCTACAGAATGTAAGAGTGCAGAAAGGAAGTGCTGGGCTACAGAATGGAAGAGGGCAGAAAGGAAGTGCTGGGCTACAGAATGGAAGAGGGCAGAAAGGAAGTGCTGGGCTACAGAATGTAAGAGTGCAGAAAGGAAGTGCTGGGCTACAGAATGGAAGAGGGCAGAAAGGAAGTGCTGGGCTACAGAATGGAAGAGTGCAGAAAGGAAGTGCTGGGCTACAGAATGTAAGAGTGCAGAAAGGAAGTGCTGGGCTACAGAATGGAAGAGGGCAGAAAGGAACTGCTGGGCTACAGAATGGAAGAGAGCAGAAAGGAAGTGCTGGGCGACAGAAAGGAAGAGCTCAGAAAGGAAGTGCTGGGCAACAGAATGGAAGAGTGCAGAAAGGAAGTGCTGGGCGACAGAAAGGAAGAGTGCAGAAAGGAAGTGCTGGGCTACAGAATGGAAGAGGGCAGAAAGGAAGTGCTGGGCTACAGAATGGAAGAGCTCAGAAAGGAAGTGCTGGGCAACAGAATGGAAGAGTGCAGAAAGAAAGTGCTGGGCGACAGAAAGGAAGAGTGCAGAAAGGAAGTGCTGGGCTACAGAATGGAAGAGGGCAGAAAGGAAGTGCTGGGCTACAGAATGGAAGAGGGCAGAAAGGAAGTGCTGGGCTACAGAATGGAAGAGGGCAGAAAGGAAGTGCTGGGTTACAGAATGGAAGAGGGCAGAAAGGAAACGCTGGGCTACAGAATGGAAGAGTGCAGAAAGGAAGTGCTGGGCTACAGAATGGAAGAGGGCAGAAAGGAAGTGCTGGGCTACAGAATGGAAGAGCTCAGAAAGGAAGTGCTGGGCAACAGAATGGAAGAGTGCAGAAAGGAAGTGCTGGGCGACAGAAAGGAAGAGTGCAGAAAGGAAGTGCTGGGCTACAGAATGGAAGAGGGCAGAAAGGAAGTGCTGGGCTACAGAATGGAAGAGGGCAGAAAGGAAGTGCTGGGCTACAGAATGGAAGAGGGCAGAAAGGAAGTGCTGGGTTACAGAATGGAAGAGGGCAGAAAGGAAACGCTGGGCTACAGAATGGAAGAGTGCAGAAAGGAAGTGCTGGGCTACAGAATGGAAGAGGGCAGAAAGGAAGTGCTGGGCTACAGAATGGAAGAGGGCAGAAAGGAAGTGCTGCGCTACAGAATGGAAGAGATCAGAAAGGAAGTGCTGGGCAACAGAATGGAAGAGTGCAGAAAGGAAGTGCTGGGCGATAGAAAGGAAAAGTGTAGAGAGGAAGTGCTGGGCTACAGAATGGAAGAGGGCAGAAAGGAAGTGCTGGTCGACAGAATGGAAGAGTGCAGAAATGAAGTGCTGGGCTACAGAATGGAAGATGACAGAAAGGAAGTGCTGAGCTACAGAAAGGAAGAGGGCAGAAAGGAAGTGCTGGGCTACAGAATGGAAGAGGGCAGAAAGGAAGTGCTGGGCTACAGAATGGAAGAGATCAGAAAGGAAGTGCTGGGCTACAGAATGGAAGAGATCAGAAAGGAAGTGCTGGGCAACAGATTGGAAGAGTGCAGAAAGGAAGTGCTGGGCTATAGAAAGGAAGAGTGCAGAAAGGAAGTGCTGGGCTACAGAAATGAAGAGATCAGAAAGGAAGTGCTGGGCTACAGAAATGAAGAGATCAGAAAGGAAGTGCTGGGGTACAGAATGGAAGTGGGCAGAAAGGAAGTGCTGGGCTACAGAATGGAAGAGGGCAGAAAGGAAACGCTGGGCTACAGAATGGAAGAGTGCAGAAAGACAGTGCTGGGCTATAGAAAGGAAGAGTGCAGAAAGGAAGTGCTGGGCTACAGAATGGAAGTGGGCAGAAAGGAAGTGCTGGGCTATAGAAAGGAAGTGCTCAGAAAGGTAGTGCTGGGCGACAGAAAGGAAGAGTGCAGAAAGGAAGTGCTGGGCTACAGAATGGAAGAGGGCAGAAAGGAAGTGCTGGGCTACAGAATGGAAGAGGGCAGAAAGGAAGTGCTGGGCTACAGAATGGAAGAGGGCAGAAAGGAAGTGCTGGGTTACAGAATGGAAGAGGGCAGAAAGGAAACGCTGGGCTACAGAATGGAAGAGTGCAGAAAGGAAGTGCTGGGCTACAGAATGGAAGAGGGCAGAAAGGAAGTGCTGGGCTACAGAATGGAAGAGTGCAGAAAGGAAGTGCTGGGCTACAGAATGTAAGAGTGCAGAAAGGAAGTGCTGGGCTACAGAATGGAAGAGGGCAGAAAGGAAGTGCTGGGCTACAGAATGGAAGAGTGCAGAAAGGAAGTGCTGGGCTACAGAATGTAAGAGTGCAGAAAGAAAGTGCTGGGCTACAGAATGGAAGAGGGCAGAAAGGAAGTGCTGGGCTACAGAATGGAAGAGAGCAGAAAGGAAGTGCTGGGCGACAGAAAGGAAGAGCTCAGAAAGGAAGTGCTGGGCAACAGAATGGAAGAGTGCAGAAAGGAAGTGCTGGGCGACAGAAAGGAAGAGTGCAGAAAGGAAGTGCTGGGCTACAGAATGGAAGAGGGCAGAAAGGAAGTGCTGGGCTACAGAATGGAAGAGCTCAGAAAGGAAGTGCTGGGCAACAGAATGGAAGAGTGCAGAAAGGAAGTGCTGGGCGACAGAAAGGAAGAGTGCAGAAAGGAAGTGCTGGGCTACAGAATGGAAGAGGGCAGAAAGGAAGTGCTGGGCTACAGAATGGAAGAGGGCAGAAAGGAAGTGCTGGGCTACAGAATGGAAGAGGGCAGAAAGGAAGTGCTGGGTTACAGAATGGAAGAGGGCAGAAAGGAAACGCTGGGCTACAGAATGGAAGAGTGCAGAAAGGAAGTGCTGGGCTACAGAATGGAAGAGGGCAGAAAGGAAGTGCTGGGCTACAGAATGGAAGAGCTCAGAAAGGAAGTGCTGGGCAACAGAATGGAAGAGTGCAGAAAGGAAGTGCTGGGCGACAGAAAGGAAGAGTGCAGAAAGGAAGTGCTGGGCTACAGAATGGAAGAGGGCAGAAAGGAAGTGCTGGGCTACAGAATGGAAGAGGGCAGAAAGGAAGTGCTGGGCTACAGAATGGAAGAGGGCAGAAAGGAAGTGCTGGGTTACAGAATGGAAGAGGGCAGAAAGGAAACGCTGGGCTACAGAATGGAAGAGTGCAGAAAGGAAGTGCTGGGCTACAGAATGGAAGAGGGCAGAAAGGAAGTGCTGGGCTACAGAATGGAAGAGGGCAGAAAGGAAGTGCTGCGCTACAGAATGGAAGAGATCAGAAAGGAAGTGCTGGGCAACAGAATGGAAGAGTGCAGAAAGGAAGTGCTGGGCGATAGAAAGGAAGAGTGTAGAGAGGAAGTGCTGGGCTACAGAATGGAAGAGGGCAGAAAGGAAGTGCTGGTCGACAGAATGGAAGAGTGCAGAAATGAAGTGCTGGGCTACAGAATGGAAGATGACAGAAAGGAAGTGCTGGGCTACAGAAAGGAAGAGGGCAGAAAGGAAGTGCTGGGCTACAGAATGGAAGAGGGCAGAAAGGAAGTGCTGGGCTACAGAATGGAAGAGATCAGAAAGGAAGTGCTGGGCTACAGAATGGAAGAGATCAGAAAGGAAGTGCTGGGCAACAGATTGGAAGAGTGCAGAAAGGAAGTGCTGGGCTATAGAAAGGAAGAGTGCAGAAAGGAAGTGCTGGGCTACAGAAATGAAGAGATCAGAAAGGAAGTGCTGGGCTACAGAAATGAAGAGATCAGAAAGGAAGTGCTGGGGTACAGAATGGAAGTGGGCAGAAAGGAAGTGCTGGGCTACAGAATGGAAGAGGGCAGAAAGGAAACGCTGGGCTACAGAATGGAAGAGTGCAGAAAGGCAGTGCTGGGCTATAGAAAGGAAGAGTGCAGAAAGGAAGTGCTGGGCTACAGAATGGAAGTGGGCAGAAAGGAAGTGCTGGGCTATAGAAAGGAAGAGTGCAGAAAGGAAGTGCTGGGCTACAGAATGGAAGAGATCAGAAAGGAAGTGCTGGGCTACAGAATGGAAGAGGGCAGAAAGGAAGTGCTGGGCTACAGAATGGAAGAGGGCAGAAAGGAAGTGCTGGGCTACAGAATGGAAGAGGGCAGAAAGGAAGTGCTGGGCTACAGAATGGAAGAGATCAGAAAGGAAGTGCTGGGCAACAGAATGGAAGAGTGCAGAAAGGAAGTGCTGGGCGATAGAAAGGAAGAGTGTAGAGAGTAAGTGCTGGGCTACAGAATGGAAGAGGGCAGAAAGGAAGTGCTGGGCGACAGAATGGAAGAGTGCAGAAATGAAGTGCTGGGCTACAGAATGGAAGAGGACAGAAAGGAAGTGCTGGGCTACAGAAAGGAAGAGGGCAGAAAGGAAGTGCTGGGCTACAGAATGGAAGAGGGCAGAAAGGAAGTGCTGGGCTACAGAATGGAAGAGATCAGAAAGGAAGTGCTGCGCTACAGAATGGAAGAGATCAGAAAGGAAGTGCTGGGCAACAGATTGGAAGAGTGCAGAAAGGAAGTGCTGGGCTATAGAAAGGAAGAGTGCAGAAAGGAAGTGCTGGGCTACAGAAATGAAGAGATCAGAAAGGAAGTGCTGGGGTACAGAATGGAAGTGGGCAGAAAGGAAGTGCTGGGTTACAGAATGGAAGAGGGCAGAAAGGAAACGCTGGGCTACAGAATGGAAGAGTGCAGAAAGGCAGTGCTGGGCTACAGAATGGAAGAGGGCAGAAAGGAAGTGCTGGGCTACAGAATGGAAGAGGGCAGAAAGGAAGTGATGCGCTACAGAATGGAAGAGATCAGAAAGGAAGTGCTTGGCAACAGAATGAAAGAGTGCAGAAAGGAAGTGCTGGGCGATAGAAAGGAAGAGTGTAGAGAGGAAGTGCTGGGCTACAGAATGGAAGAGGGCAGAAAGGAAGTGCTGGGCGACAGAATGGAAGAGTGCAGAAATGAAGTGCTGGGCTACAGAATGGAAGAGGACAGAAAGGAAGTGCTGGGCTACAGAAAGGAAGAGGGCAGAAAGGAAGTGATGCGCTACAGAAAGGAAGAGTGCAGAAAGGAAGTGCTGGGCTACAGAATGGAAGAGGGCAGAAAGGAAGTGCTGGGCTACAGAATGGAAGAGCTCAGAAAGGAAGTGCTGGGCAACAGAATGGAAGAGTGCAGAAAGGAAGTGCTGGGCGACAGAAAGGAAGAGTGCAGAAAAGAAGTGCTGGGCTACAGAATGGAAGAGGGCAGAAAGGAAGTGCTGGGCTACAGAATGGAAGAGGGCAGAAAGGAAGTGCTGGGCTACAGAATGGAAGAGGGCAGAAAGGAAGTGCTGGGCTACAGAATGGAAGAGATCAGAAAGGAATTGCTGGGCTACAGAATGGAAGAGGGCAGAAAGGAAGCGCTTGGCTACAGAAAGGAAGAGTGCAGAAAGGAAGTGCTGGGCTATAGAATGGAAGAGGGTAGAAAGGAAGCGCTGGGCTACAGAATGGAAGAGTGCAGAAAGGAAGTGCTGGACTATAGAAAGGAAGAGTGCAGAAAGGAAGTGCTGGGCTACAGAATGGAAGAGGGCATAAAGGAAGTGCTGTATCATGAATATCTTTAACGAGGACTCCCTTATTCAAACATGTTCAGACGAGGGAGAGGGTCGTTAACGATAGGCGGAGCACACATTGTTAATGATATGGAGTATACACACTAGGCAATATCGCTCTAAAAGCACTACAGATGGAGCGCTTCTTATCCAGCGCATGGAATTGCCAGAATCCCTTAGCTGGTGCAGGCTGGAGGAGAGGCACTCCATCTGACGGGGACGCACAAGAGCCTCACACGCACACGCATTCCCGTCAACACGGCGGTGGGGAGCACTTTCCCTGCCCTTCTCCGCTTCAGGGAGGCGGGCAGGGATCGGGAGAGCTGGGGGAGGGCTGCGGGGGAGCTGCAGAGGGCGGCAGAGGTCTCAGGTGGAACGGGGCGCGCGAGGGTCTCATGCGAGAACGCCCCTTCGGTCAGCTGGCGGATGGCGATTGTATCGCCAGGAGCTGCGAACTGCTCCATCTGTATGTTCACAATATTGCCTAGTGTGTATCGGGCTTTACTATATATAACATATATACTGTGTACTGTATTTATGATGAACACACAGCACATTCTCACTTTGTGTTCTTCTATATTTGCAGTCAGAAGTAGTTGCACTTTGTTACTCCCTGGATGGTGCTAAAGCCAAGACTTTATCACATCAGCTGTTAAATAAGTCTAATCCTTTCATTCAGCAGGTTTTCTAGAAGAACGTCGGATCCTGGTTCCTGGATGTAATATATTATATGGCAACATTATGACTCAGCAACAACTTTCCATATGTCTGATTCCTTAATGAAGCCCTAAATGTCTTTACAATGTAAATGTTAATGTGTTGCCCTTTCCATTTCCCAGCCGTCACCTTGCCACATTCCGCGTCTCTTGCGTAATGTAATTATAGAATACTTTTTTCTGGTTCTATTGGTGCTTAGAGAAGAATTACTACTATAAGTACAATGTGTCATAGGCTCAAATTCTATGCAACACCGCAAACATGTTTAATAAAAAAAAAAAAAGTGTGGCTTCTAGCAATATACTGTACTTGCCAAATTGTCATTGATCCCTCCTTTGATCAGATGCAGATGGTTACTGTGAGGTAGTTCCGGTTTGTCCGCAGACACCGGCTGGCGGAGGGAGGGAGAGGACAGGCTTCCTCTGCAGCTGCCTCTCTCCCTCACTCAACACACAGCACTGTGCAGCATGTGCTGGGATGGAGAGAGAGACTGCTGCAGCGGCATTTTGTTCTCTTTTTCCCTGCAACAGTGGAGGGATGAACGGGACTCAGGCCTTTCCAAAAGGCCTGAGCCCAGGATAAAAGTACCAGTCCCCCCCCTCTTGGCGCCAATGGTACCCCAAAGATGTTACAGCATATGGAGCGCACATTTTGTGGTGTCTTAACCCCTTCCTGACACAGCCAGTTTTTGCCTTCCTGACAGAGCCCTTTTTTTCAAATCTGACATGTATCACTTAAGTGGGGATAACTTTTTTTTGCTTTTACTTATTCCAGTGATTTTGAGATTGTTTTCTCGTGACACATTGTACTTTAAGTTAGTGGTAAATTTGGGTCGATACAGTCTGTGTTTTTTTGTGAAAAATACCAAAATGTCGGAAAAAAATGGAAAATTTAGCAATTTGCAAAATGTTAAATTTTCTGCTTGTGAGACAAATAATCATACCACTCAAAATAGTTAATAACTAACATAGACCATATGTCTTCTTTATGTTTCCATCATTATTTCAACTTCCTTTTAATTTTTTTGGACACTAGGAGGCTTACAATATGAATAGCAAATTTTCAAATTTTCAAGAAAATTTCAAACACTGATTTTTTTAGGGACCAGTTCAGTTCTGATGTGACTTTGAGGGACTTGTATGTGAGACACCCCCATAAATGATGCCATTTCAAAAACTGCACCCCTCACAGTATTCAAAACAGCATTTTGGAAGTTTGTTAACCCTTTAGGTGTTTCACAGGAATTAAAACAAAGTGTAGGTGAAATTTCAAAATTTCATTTTTTTTTGCAGATTTGCAATTTTAATACATTTTTCTAAGGAACACAGTAGATTTTACTAGAGAAATGTGACTAAAAATTGATTCCCCCAATTCTTTTGTTTTCATAAATATCCTATATGTGGCCCTAGTGTGCACGTTGACCAAACCACAGGCTTCATAATAGAAGGAGCACCTACTTGATTTTGGAGCCTCCTTTTTATGAGATTATTTTTTAGGCACCATGTAGGTTTCTAGGCACCATAAGATGCTAAAATTTAGGAACCCCCCCACAAGTGACCCCATTTTGCAAACTACACCCCTCAGGGAATTCATCTAGGGGTATAGTGTACATTTCAAACCCCCAGGGGTATCATCAATTGTGGTACAACTGGGCAGTGAAAATGAAAAATTAAATTTTTTACACAAAAATGCAGTTCTGGCTCAAAATTTTTCATTTTCACAAGGAATGAAGGAGACAAAGCACCCCAAAATCTGTGCCCCAATTTCTCCCGAGTACGGCAATGCCTCACATGTGACCAAAAAATACCATTTGGGTGCATGGCAGGACTCAGAAGGGAAGGAGTGATTTTTGGATTTTGCAGCTCAGATTCTGGTGGAATGTTGGTGGGTGCTATGTCGCATTAGCAAGACCCCCAAGCACCAATACAGTGGAACCCCCCCACAAGTGACCCCATTTTGCAAACTACACCCCTCAGGGAATTCATCTAGGGGTATAGTATACATTTCAAACCCCCAGGGGTTTCACCAATTTTGATACAACTGGGCAGTGAAAATGAAAAATTACATTTTTTTACACAAAAATGCAGTTCTGGCTCAAAATTTTTCATTTTCAGAAGGTATGAAGGAGAAAAAGCACCCCAAAATCTGTGCCCCAATTTCTCCCGAGTACGGCAATGCCTCATGTGTGACCAAAAAGTGGCAGGACTCAGAAGGGAAGGAGTGATATTTGGATTTTGCAGCACAGATTCTGGTGGAATGTTGGTGGGTGCTATGTCGCATTAGCAAGACCCCCAAAGCACCAATACAGTGGAACCCCCCCACAAGTGACCCCATTGTGCAAACTACACCCCTCAGGGAATTCATCTAGGGGTATAGTGTACATTTCAGACCCCCAGGGGTTTCACCAATTTTGATACAACTGGGCAGTGAAAATGAAAAATTACATTTTTTTACACAAAAATGCAGTTCTGGCTCAAAATTTTTCATTTTCAGAAGGTATGAAGGAGAAAAAGCACCCCAAAATCTGTGCCTCAATTTCTCCCGAGTATGGCAATGCCTCATGTGTGACCAAAAAGTGGCAGGACTCAGAAGGGAAGGAGTGATATTTGGATTTTGCAGCACAGATTCTGGTGGAATGTTGGTGGGTGCTATGTCGCATTAGCAAGACCCCCCAAGCACCAATACAGTGGAACCCCCCCACAAGTGACCCCATTTTGCAAACTACACCCCTCAGGGAATTCATCTAGGGGTATAGTGTACATTTCAAACCCCCAGGGGTTTCTCAATTGTGATACAACTGGGCTGTGCAAATGAAAAATTACATTTTTTACACAAAAATGCAGTTCTGGCTCAAAATTTTTCATTTTCACAAGGAATGAAGGAGACAAAGCACCCCAAAATCTGTGCCCCAATTTCTCCCGAGTACGGCAATGCCTCACATGTGACCAAAAAATACCATTTGGGTGCATGGCAGGACTCAGAAGGGAAGGAGTGATTTTTGGATTTTGCAGCTCAGATTCTGGTGGAATGTTGGTGGGTGCTATGTCGCATTAGCAAGACCCCCCAAGCACCAATACAGTGGAACCCCCCCACAAGTGACCCCATTTTGCAAACAACACCCCTCAGGGAATTCCTCTAGGGGTATAGTGTACATTTCAAACCCCTAGGGGTTTCACCAATTTTGATACAACTGGGCTGTGCAAATGAAAAATTACATTTTTTACACAAAAATGCAATTCTGGCTCAAAATTTTTCATTTTCACAAGGAATGAAGGAGACAAAGCACCCCAAAATCTGTGCCCCAATTTCTCCCGAGTACGGCAATGCCTCACATGTGACCAAAAAATACCATTTGGGTGCATGGCAGGACTCAGAAGGGAAGGAGTGATTTTTGGATTTTGCAGCTCAGATTCTGGTGGAATGTTGGTGGGTGCTATGTCGCATTAGCAAGACCCCCCAAGCACCAATACAGTGGAACCCCCCCACAAGTGACCCCATTTTGCAAACTACACCCCTCAGGGAATTCATATAGGGGTATAGTGTACATTTCAAACCCCCAGGGGTTTCACCAATTTTGATACAACTGGGCTGTGCAAATGAAAAATTACATTTTTTACACAAAAATGCAGTTCTGGCTCAAAATTTTTCATTTTCACAAGGAATGAAGGAGACAAAGCACCCCAAAATCTGTGCCCCAATTTCTCCCGAGTACGGCAATGCCTCACATGTGACCAAAAAATACCATTTGGGTGCATGGCAGGACTCAGAAGGGAAGGAGTGATTTTTGGATTTTGCAGCTCAGATTCTGGTGGAATGTTGGTGGGTGCTATGTCGCATTAGCAAGACCCCCCAAGCACCAATACAGTGGAACCCCCCACAAGTGACCCCATTTTGCAAACTACACCCCTCAGGGAATTCATCTAGGGGTATAGTGTACATTTCAAACCCCCAGGGGTTTCACCAATTGTGGTACAACTGGGCAGTGAAAATGAAAAATTAAATTTTTTACACAAAAATGCAGTTCTGGCTCAAAATTTTTCATTTTCACAAGGAATGAAGGAGACAAAGCACCCCAAAATCTGTGCCCCAATTTCTCCCGAGTACGGCAATGCCTCACATGTGACCAAAAAATACCATTTGGGTGCATGGCAGGACTCAGAAGGGAAGGAGTGATTTTTGGATTTTGCAGCTCAGATTCTGGTGGAATGTTGGTGGGTGCTATGTCGCATTAGCAAGACCCCCCAAGCACCAATACAGTGGAACCCCCCCACAAGTGACCCCATTTTGCAAACAACACCCCTCAGGGAATTCCTCTAGGGGTATAGTGTACATTTCAAACCCCTAGGGGTTTCACCAATTTTGATACAACTGGGCTGTGCAAATGAAAAATTACATTTTTTACACAAAAATGCAGTTCTGGCTCAAAATTTTTCATTTTCACAAGGAATGAAGGAGACAAAGCACCCCAAAATCTGTGCCCCAATTTCTCCCGAGTACGGCAATGCCTCACATGTGACCAAAAAATACCATTTGGGTGCATGGCAGGACTCAGAAGGGAAGGAGTGATTTTTGGATTTTGCAGCTCAGATTCTGGTGGAATGTTGGTGGGTGCTATGTCGCATTAGCAAGACCCCCCCAAGCACCAATACAGTGGAACCCCCCCACAAGTGACCCCATTTTGCAAACAACACCCCTCAGGGAATTCCTCTAGGGGTATAGTGTACATTTCAAACCCCTAGGGGTTTCACCAATTTTGATACAACTGGGCTGTGCAAATGAAAAATTACATTTTTTACACAAAAATGCAGTTCTGGCTCAAAATTTTTCATTTTCACAAGGAATGAAGGAGACAAAGCACCCCAAAATCTGTGCCCCAATTTCTCCCGAGTACGGCAATGCCTCACAAGTGACCAAAAAATACCATTTGGGTGCATGGCAGGACTCAGAAGGGAAGGAGTGATTTTTGGATTTTGCAGCTCAGATTCTGGTGGAATGTTGGTGGGTGCTATGTCGCATTAGCAAGACCCCCCAAGCACCAATACAGTGGAACCCCCCCACAAGTGACCCCATTTTGCAAACTACACCCCTCAGGGAATTCATATAGGGGTATAGTGTACATTTCAAACCCCCAGGGGTTTCACCAATTTTGATACAACTGGGCTGTGCAAATGAAAAATTACATTTTTTACACAAAAATGCAGTTCTGGCTCAAAATTTTTCATTTTCACAAGGAATGAAGGAGACAAAGCACCCCAAAATCTGTGCCCCAATTTCTCCCGAGTACGGCAATGCCTCACATGTGACCAAAAAATACCATTTGGGTGCATGGCAGGACTCAGAAGGGAAGGAGTGATTTTTGGATTTTGCAGCTCAGATTCTGGTGGAATGTTGGTGGGTGCTATGTCGCATTAGCAAGACCCCCCAAGCACCAATACAGTGGAACCCCCCCACAAGTGACCCCATTTTGCAAACTACACCCCTCAGGGAATTCATCTAGGGGTATAGTGTACATTTCAAACCCCCAGGGGTTTCACCAATTGTGGTACAACTGGGCAGTGAAAATGAAAAATTAAATTTTTTACACAAAAATGCAGTTCTGGCTCAAAATTTTTCATTTTCACAAGGAATGAAGGAGACAAAGCACCCCAAAATCTGTGCCCCAATTTCTCCCGAGTACGGCAATGCCTCACATGTGACCAAAAAATACCATTTGGGTGCATGGCAGGACTCAGAAGGGAAGGAGTGATTTTTGGATTTTGCAGCTCAGATTCTGGTGGAATGTTGGTGGGTGCTATGTCGCATTAGCAAGACCCCCCAAGCACCAATACAGTGGAACCCCCCCACAAGTGACCCCATTTTGCAAACTACACCCCTCAGGGAATTCATCTAGGGGTATAGTGTACATTTCAAACCCCCAGGGGTTTCACCAATTTTGATACAACTGGGCAGTGAAAATGAAAAATTACATTTTTTTACACAAAAATGCAGTTCTGGCTCAAAATTTTTCATTTTCAGAAGGTATGAAGGAGAAAAAGCACCCCAAAATCTGTGCCCCAATTTCTCCCGAGTACGGCAATGCCTCATGTGTGACCAAAAAGTGGCAGGACTCAGAAGGGAAGGAGTGATATTTGGATTTTGCAGCACAGATTCTGGTGGAATGTTGGTGGGTGCTATGTCGCATTAGCAAGACCCCCAAAGCACCAATACAGTGGAACCCCCCCCCACAAGTGACCCCAT
Organism: Crinia signifera; assembly: GCF_055691185.1. Lineage (NCBI taxonomy): Eukaryota > Metazoa > Chordata > Amphibia > Anura > Myobatrachidae > Crinia > Crinia signifera. Next base: position 108,746,537 of record NC_139227.1, read on the forward strand.
TGTGCAAACTACACCCCTCAGGGAATTCATCTAGGGGTATAGTGTACATTTCAAACCCCCAGGGGTTTCACCAATTTTGATACAACTGGGCAGTGAAAATGAAAAATTAAATTTTTTTACACAAAAATGCAGTTCTGGCTCAAAATTTTTCATTTTCAGAAGGTATGAAGGAGAAAAAAGCACCCCAAAATCTGTGCCTCAATTTCTCCCGAGTATGGCAATGCCTCATGTGTGACCAAAAAGTGGCAGGACTCAGAAGGGAAGGAGTGATATTTGGATTTTGCAGCACAGATTCTGGTGGAATGTTGGTGGGTGCTATGTCGCATTAGCAAGACCCCCAAAGCACCAATACAGTGGAACCCCCCCACAAGTGACCCCATTGTGCAAACTACACCCCTCAGGGAATTCATCTAGGGGTATAGTGTACATTTCAAACCCCCAGGGGTTTCACCAATTTTGATACAACTGGGCAGTGAAAATGAAAAATTACATTTTTTTACACAAAAATGCAGTTCTGGCTCAAAATTTTTCATTTTCAGAAGGTATGAAGGAGACAAAGCACCCCAAAATCTGTGCCCCAATTTCTCCCGAGTACGGCAATGCCTCACATGTGACCAAAAAATACCAGTTGGGTGCATGGCAGGACTCAGAAGGGAAGGAGTGATTTTTGGATTTTGCAGCTCAGATTCTGGTGGAATGAATGGTGGGTGCTATGTGGCATTAGCAAGACCCCCGAAGCACGGTGAAATTATGAACCTAATAATCCATAGATGTGTGGTATATTTTAAAACACTCCTACAAACATAGGCCGGGTTTGTCGGGGCAAGTGTCACACTGGAAAATAGTTTGCTTTCTTATTCCCTTTTTATAGCAAACTTTGCACCTTTTTTGTGTCCTGCCCTTTTTTCCAATGGAGGGGATTTCATCAGGAAAATGCTGCCCTGGTACAATACGGGGGCTAGTACTAGAAGTACTGGGGCCCTCTGCCTGCTGGTTCCCAAATATTAGGCCCTTTATGACTTCCTCTTGAAAGTGCATAAATGTCCCCCTCTGGCTGGTAGAACGGAATAGCACGTAAGCGTTATACAGTGCCATCTGGATGATATACACGGCCAGCTTCTTGTACCAGATTTTTTTTTTCCGCAGGGCACTGTACGGCTTCAGTACCTGATCTGAAAGATCCACTCCGCCCATGTACCTATTGTAATCCAGGATACAATTAGGTTTTGAGGTGTGGGTACTGGTACCTCGTACAGGGACGGAGGTGGTACTGTCTCCGTGAATTGTTGTCAGTATAAGGACATCCCTCTTGTCCTTATATTTGACCAACAACATATTTTCGGTGCATATTCCCCTGCTTTCACCCCTTCTCATTACTTGGGCAATGTGCGTTTTTGGGAGGCCTCTTTGGTTCTTGCGTACAGTACCGCAAGCTGCTGTACCTCTTGAACCAAGGGCCTTAAACAGGGGGATGCTAGTGTAAAAGTTATCCACATAGAGGTGATAACCTTTATCCAGGAAGGGGTGCACTAAATCCCAGACAATTTTTCCACTAACACCTACGAGGGAGGGGGGGCATTCTGGCGGTTCAATTCTTGAATCCTTCCCTTCATATACCCTAAACCTGTGAGTGTACCCTGAGGTGCTTTCACACAGCTTATACATTTTTATGCCATACCTTGCCCTCTTACTGGGAAGGTACTGGCGGAATTTAACCCTTCCTTTAAAATGTATAAGGGACTCGTCTATGCAAATGAATTTATCTGGGATGTACATCTCTTCAAATTTGGCACTGAAATGATCAATGACCGGCCTGACTTTGAATAGCCGGTCAAAGGTGGGATCATCTCTGGGTGGGCACTGTGCATTATCGTTGTAATGCAAAAATTTAAGGATTAACTCAAAACGAGTCCGGGTCATGGCCATACGGTAAAGTGGGGTGCTGTACAGAACATCTGTACTCCAATATTGCCTAATTTCTGGCTTTTTTACTATGCCCATATGAAACACCAGACCCCAAAACGTCATCATCTCTACTGCATCTACAGGGGTCCACCTAGCAAATGATGACGTGGGGTTTTGAGCAATAAACTGCTGGGCATATAAATTAGTTTGGTCCACCATTAAATTTATAAAATCATCAGAGAAAAATAATTTGAAAAAGTCAATTTCTCTGAGACCTGTGGAATCAAATTGGATTCCTGGGATGGCCAAAAACTCAGGAACCTGGGGCTCAAAATTGTCTGGTGGTGGGGTCCATACGAGATCAATTATTGGGGGGGGGGGTCTCAGCTGCTCTACGGGGGCGTCTTTGAGGGGGTCCCTCATCACTAGAGGAGGAAGAGGAGCTTAAGATGAATCCTTCAAATTCCCCGCTTGCCTCACTGGCTGTGTCAGAGTCAGAGGCAAGCATGGCATATGCCTCCTCCGCTGAATACATTCTTCTGGATGACTGGGATGACATTTGGGATGACATTTGGGATGCCATTTTTATTTTTGTGTTTCTGGTAGTGAAATGTTTCAACACGTGTATAGTGTAGGGGGGGTACAAACTTTATTTCAATGTAGTATGTAGTGTGTAGTGTGTATGTAGTGCAGAAAAAAAAAAAAAAAGGTCCTGCGCCAAAAATTGAGCACAGATGTTGGTCAGTAACGTCCGTCACTGAACAGCGCTCAAAGGCAACAGGAATTTGATCAAAAAAAAAAAAATTTAAAAAAGACCCCACAGCACCCTCAAAAAAAAAAAAAAGGTGATCAGTGATGCGACACTGATTACCAGTGAGGGGCAGCAGGTGCACAACCTTTGGTGCAACTGACAGTGCAACTGGCAGCAACTGACAGGTATATATAAAAAAAAAACCTCTGCACCCCCAAAAAGTTGCTGATCACCTCAGATATAGTGATCAGCACAAAAGGGGGGGGGGGGGGGGGGGGCAGCAGACACAAAATATAGCACTCTCTATCACTCTCTGTCACTATCTCTCTCTATCTCTCTCTATCTCTCTCTATCTCTCTCTATCTCTCACTATCTATCACTCTATGACACTGCAGCAGCAGCACTGACAGTTATATATATAAAAAATAACCCCTGCACCCTCAAAAAGTTGCTGGGGGTGCACAAAAGGGGGGCAGCTGACACAAAATATAGCACTCTCTATCACTCTCTGTCACTATCTCTCTCTATCTCTCTCTATCTCTCTCTATCTATCACTCTATGACACTGCAGCAGCAGCACTGACAGTTATATATATAAAAAAATAACCCCTGCACCCCCAAAAAGTTGCTGGGGGTGCACAAAAGGGGGGCAGCAGACACAAAATATAGCACTTTCTATCACTATCTCTCTATCTCTTACTATCTATCACTGACACTGCAGCAGCAGCACTGACAGGTATATATATATAAAAAAAAACCTGTGCCCCCAAAAGGTTGCTGATCAGTTAATTTATACTGATCAGCACAAAAGGGGGGGGGGGGGGGGGGCAGCAGTCAGTTGCACACGCAGTACAGCTGTATATATATAAAAAATATATAGCACAATCTGTCACTATCTCTCTATCTCTCTCTATCTCTCTCTATCTCTCTCTATCTCTCTATCTATAACTCTATCACACTGCAGCAGCACAAAATATAGCACTCTCTGTCACTAGCTCTCTCTATCTCTCTCTCTCTATCTCTCTATCTATAAATCTATCACACTGCAGCAGCACAACACAGCACAGCACAACACAGGAAGTCACAAGAAGTAACAAGATCCAGGAACGCTACAAGCAGTGATCAGGTAAGTATTTGCAAGGATCAGGTCAGTATATCGCGGCAGATAGGCACGGTGACCGCACTGCACGCAATTCCAGACCGGAATGGCGTCTGCAGTGCAGTCACCGTTAGTTTAAATCACCCTCCATGGCTGTGATTGGTCCGTCGGTCCGACGAACCAATCACGGCCTTTGGGGGCGGGTGGGGTGAGGTGGGGTGACACCAGTGTCACCCTTACACCCCGTGGTGATTGGTGCTGTACTTTACAGCACCAATCACCACCGATCCCTGTGTCACCGGCGAACGTTATTCGCCGGTACACAGGAAAACGCTGTGAATGGCTGTTCACACTGAACAGCCAATCACAGCGATCGCCGACGGGGGGCGGCATCGCAGCCCCCCCTGGGCATGCAGGGACATGTCTGCTGTCAGGGACAGCAGACATGTTTAAACTGTCACCGCGTCTATAGACGCGGGGACAGTTTAAAGCCATGACGTACATTTATGCCATGTGTCGGGAAGTACATCCCGGCCATGACGTAAATGTACGTCAAATGTCGGGAAGGGGTTAAAGGATGTAACCATGCTCATTGTGGCTACATCGTGGCCATTAGTACCCGTTTGGTGCACGGAGTTGCACCCATGACTCAAGGCACTGGGCTGCTGTCTATTGTATTGGTAATGGAGCACGACTACGACACGTGGTTTCATCTGTAGAATTCACCACAAATTTGCTTATTATTATATTACACTGGACAGTACATTATTGCATTTGGCATGAGATACATCCAGCCACCGATCACAAGCAGACAGTAGCAGTAATGCCAAATGCTTGTGCAGCTGGGAGAAGACTCAAAGAAGACAACTCTCCAAATATAGGGGGTTATTCTAGTTCACGCTTTCTGACAAATTCCTTCTTAGATGGACAAAACCATGTGCACTGCAGGTGGGGCAGATGTAAAATGTGCAGAGAGAATTAGATTTGAGTGAGTTATTTTGTTTCTGTGCAATGTAAATACTGGCTGCTTTATTTTTACACTGCAATATAGATCTCACTTTGAAGTAAAACCCCACCCAAATCTAATTCTCTCTGCACATTTTACATCTGCCCCACATGCAGTGCACATGGTTTTGTCCATCTAAGAAGGATTTTGTCAGAAAGAGTGAACTAGAATAACCCCCATAGAAACATAGAATTTGAGGGCAGATAAGAACCATTTGGCCCATCTAGTCTGCCCCTTTTTTATCCTTCGGGTAATCTCATCCCTTTTTAATCCTTAGTTATATGAGCTGTCCTTTGTGATGTAAGGACTTCTGACAGTCATTCCGCGTATGCATGTCAATCAGATATCACATATGTGAGCCGTGGCTGGGATATACTAGGAGGGCTCTGATTGGGTCTATCTTGGACAACAATGCAGAGAAAAGCCCATAGACGTATCTTAAGCACCAGCGTCTGCATTAGGCAATGACATATACAGATTCAAGAGGAGCTTAAAAAAATGCATTTTTGTAGGTTACAGATTTCAGCTCAGGATGTAAATGCCTCAGTCATCATCTGTGATGTCATCCTGGTGATGTCAGTCTTATGATTAAATCAATAACATTCCCACAAAGGGTAATACTCTAATACTAAAAATACTGATCTCAAACTAAAAATATATCTATGCAAAATGAACAATATCGGTCGTGTAAATTACATGCGATTTATCACATGTAAAAAATTGCACATCAATCCAATCGTGTGTGAGCCCTCCCGGGGAGCTACCGGGGAAATTTGGTCCGACTTGTCCTGAGGACAAATCAGAAAAGAAAAATCGTTGGATCACCCTTGGGCGCAGCTGCTACTGGATATCAAACACTTGATGAGGAGACACCACTCCTCCAACAACACATATACTCCACAAGATTTTCAAGTGGACATCCTATAGCGCTCTAAACACACAAAATACACAAAATATACACAGTACTTCCCTTTTGAAACTTCTAAGACAATTGGATGGAACAGATGATCCTGGTGATCAATTTTTCATTGTTGGTTTGTCATGTAAAACAATGGAAACAGAGGGATCATGTGGTTAATAAACTGTCCATACAATCAATGGGTAGGTACACCCGTGTGGATTTTCATGGGATTCTGTGCAGCTGTTATTCCTCCACCAATAAATGGGATATGTAGATGAGCGTACCAAAACTCACATCAAAGATGTGGTGGTTAAACACATCAAGGTATCTTTTATATGCGTACCCCAACTCACAGTAAGTGGATGTAGTATTCACACATAAAGGTATCTTTAGACTGTAGTAGATAAACCGATATAGCCACCAAGATGCGTACCCCAACTCACTGAATGAAAGGCTGTAACGTTCTTATCAAGGTATCTTTGGGACCACTCAGTAGATCAAAAAAGTTTTTAATGTCTTCCACATCCAGAAGTACATAACATGTAAAATAAAATAAAATAAAACAGGGTAATCACTGTGGCTGCCAGTAAGGGAAAAACAATGGCGAAGTATAGAGTTCTACAACCTGGGGGGTTTTCCGGATAGTCCACCAGGTAGGAGCTTCAACCAAGGTCCCAAAACTGGATAGCAGCAGTCCAACAGCAAGGCCCCTTCCTCTGGTCACACAACGCGTTTCGATCCACTCTGGGATCTTTTTCAAGTGTACAGAGGCATGGCTTACATGGGGTTTATATACCCATGAGACAGGAAGTGCACAAGACTTCCTGTTCCTGTATTCAGTACAATTGATTAAATTATACATAATTATACATAGGCATAAAATATACATCAAGTGGCGCCTTAGCGCTTAACAAATGAACCCATTCCTGCTTAAAAATATTAAAAACTATTAAAGATAGCGTTTAAAACTTAAAACAGCGCTACCTCCGTGACCGGAAGTAGAGTGCGTTCCATCGCACTCACTTCCGCGTGTCACACCAAGCCTATGCAGGAAGGGCATTGCCGCCTCATTCCTGTGTATAGCAGCGCTTCAGGGAGGGGAAGGGCGGGACGCTGTGCGTGCCACAGCTCCCGCTTCCGCGTGTCAAGCTACAGGGGCGTGTATTAACAACGCGCTCTGTACCTGACGTCCTCAGTGGATGACGCGGCGCTGTGCGTTTCACAGCTCTTACTTCCGCGTTCCAAGCACATAAATATGTAATGCAATGTTGCTGGTGCCTGAATGTTAATGGCAAAAAGGCTGATTATCCTAGCGCTGAATATATAAAGTGCAAAGTGCTTATATAAGCGTATATAACGCAATAGAGTCAGGATTGGGTTCAAATGGCACATAATAAAAAACAGTAAATACAGTAAATAAAATGCAATGATAATGCAAAGAATCACTTTGAATAGCAGCAAGGCAAGTTATTACAGTAAAAAATACAGACATAGTATAAAATACATATAAAATGACAGAATTGATGATGTAATTCATATTTCTCAGTTATTCCATAAAGTGCACTAGAGGAGAAAGAGAAAAAACAAAAAGTGCCTCAGAATATATATACGTTAACATATATCATAGGAACCATTTTAATTCAAAGTCACTATTGTGACCACTTGGTGACAACGTTTTGAATTTAAAAATGTATTCCATTTCTGCTTTGGCTAATTTGCTTGCCACATCCTTATCTCTAAGGTCTGTGGAAACAGTTTTTAAACCAAAAAAACCAGAGATATGTGCAGGAGAACAATTGTGTACTGCTTTGAAGTGTGCAGATAATGCATGCACCTCAACTCCTTTCTTTATATTCCGCAAATGCTCTGCAACACGCGTTTTTAATGGGCGTGAGGTGCGGCCAATATAAAATTTGTCGCATGTACATCTGATAGCATAAATTACATTGGAGCTATTACATGTAATAAAATCACAAATTTTAGCCTCCTTCCCATTAATAAAAATCTCAGTGGTTTTACTCTTTTCTCCTTTAATATGTCTACAAGGAAGACACAGGCCGCATCTATAGAATCCAGTCGATCTTATCCTCCCAGGACGAATTGGGGGTTTTAACTGGCTTGATGTAAGTTTATTTTTCAAATTAGGCGCTTTTCTATAAATGCATACCGGTTTATCCGGAATAATGCTTTTTAGAATGGGATCTTTTTGTAGCACTGACCAGTGTCTCCTGATTGATTTTTCGATTTCTTTGTGCCTGGGATTATAACCTGTCACAAATGCAAACTCAAATTTGTTCCCTTCCGTTCTTTGTGGTTTGGTTTTTGCTGTCATGAGAGTACTGCGGTCAATATCTTTAACTTGCTGGATTGTAGTTTCCAGAAGGTTTGAATTATACCCACAAGCTTGAAACCTATCTTGCATTTCTCTAGTTTGGACTTCTAGAATTTCTGGTTCGGCACAATTCCTTTTTAATCGTTTGAACTGACCGCTTGGTATGGACTTTAACCAATTATTGTGATGACAGCTGGTTGCCTGTATATAAGAACCGGAATCTGTTGGTTTCATGAAATTTTTTGTATATATTTTATTCTGTTTTATATATACTGTAATGTCCAAAAAATTGATGGTGTCCTGACTTTTTTCAAAACATAAGTTGATGTTCTTATCATTGCTGTTTAAAAAAGTGCAAAAAAGATCTAAATCATGGTTGCTTCCGCGCCACACAAAAAATATATCATCTATATATCGGACGTAGGACACAAGGTTCAACCCCCAGCGTGTATTTGCCCAGATGGTATTGGACTCCCAATCTCCCATAAAGAGATTGGCGTAGCTGGGGGCGAACCTTGTGCCCATAGCAGTCCCTGTATTCTGAATATAGAAATCATCTTTAAATAAAAAGAAATTATTTTTCAAGATAAAGGAAATGCCTTCTGCAATGAACTCCTGTAATGAAGGACTAATATCAGATTGTGATAAAGCTTTTTTTACTGCTTCTATGCCATGGCTGTGATCTATAATAGTATATAAAGATGACACGTCGGCGGTTACCAACGTGTCTCCTTCTTGCCATGGAATTTCATTGAGGATCCTAAGAAAGTCACCAGTGTCTTTTAAATGTGACCGATTCTTAGTCACTAACGGCTGTAGGTGGTGGTCAATAAATTGTGATAAATTGGCCGTCAAAGAGCCCACCCCCGATATGATGGGCCTACCGGGGGGATTATCAAGGCTCTTATGCACTTTAGGAAGTACATAAATCACTGGAGTGATGGGGTTCTCTGGTATGAGAAATTTTCTTTGGGGATCTGTAATGGTTTGATTGTCGCAAAATCTTTCTATCAAACTTTTTAATTTTATTACAGTGGCTTCCGTGGGGTCTTTCTTTAATTTACTGTATACTTTGGCGTCTTTGAGTTGCCTGTAGACTTCCCCTTCGTAGTCTTCTAAATTCATAAGTACAACCCCTCCCCCTTTATCTGCCGGTTTCACAATAAGACTATTATCTTCTTTAAGTCTTTTTAGGGCCTGCCTTTCTTTAAAGGTAAGATTATTATCATGTTTTTTTCCATTGTTTGAAATGTTTTCCATATCATCTTGCACTAACGTGCAAAATGTTTCTATGTAGGGGCCCTTAAGATGTTTAGGAAAGAAAACTGACTTGGGTTTGAATTTGTTATTCTCCATAATAAGATTGTCATTAGTGTTTTCTTTATCGGCAAAAAATTTTTTTATAGTCAGTTTCCTGACAAAACGCTGGATATCTAGAAAGGTTTCAAACGGTTGGATGTCATTAGTGGGGGCAAATTTTAAGCCTTTTCCTAAAAGGGATGTTTCTTCCCTAGTTAGGTTATGTCTGCTTAGATTGAAAATTTTAGTAAGCTTTAGTTCTTGTGGTTTTGCCCCTAACTTGACTTTCTTGGGTCTTTTCCTATTGTTGTGTTTCCGTTTGGTTTCTCTATTATTGGGGTGCTTATTTTTCCCACCCCTTTTTCCCCGTCTAGTCCGATTTATGGTTATTTCTGTTGATTTCTCCAGCCACCTCTGTCCAAAAAAGGGGTTCTGGGTGTTTGTTCCAGGGCTGTGAAACGATTACGCCACTGGGGGTCTATATTGCCTTCTCTCATTCCTTTCCTAACGAAGGTATTCTTATTTTTATTTTGATTTTGTACCCGTTTGTGGGGATTATTTTCAAATTGGGTTCTGTTCTCTTGGTATCTAGTTTCTCTCCATCTAGGTCTTTCAAACCCATGTGGAGAATCAACTAGGTCCCTCGTCCATTGACCTCTTGCTGGTCTATCGGACTCTCTGTTATAAGTGGATGGGATATACTGATTTTCATTATAACGATTATTAGTTCTCCCATTGTAAGTGGTATTTACATATTGATTCCTATTCTTATTGGGAATATATTTTTTATGAATTTTGGAGTTTTTTGGTTTGAAGTGTTGTGGGGTAGGGGGTACCTCTTCAACACCATTTTGGGCTTTTTTAATATCGTTATCACGTTGGAATTTTTTTAATTTCTTAGTGGCTAGCATTTTTTCTGTTTTGCCAGTGTTTGAAATAATTCTATTTTCATATTGTTTGAATTCTGGGGAGCTGTTAAATGGAATCACTAGTTCTTTATATTTGGTGATCTCCTTTTCAATCTCCTGTAACTCTCTCTTTCTCTCCTCAATAATTAAACGTATGAGGGAGAAGGAGCACTCCTCAGTAATTAATTTCCACTTATTTTTGAACTCTTTATCAGCAGAGGTAAAAGACGCTTCTTTTTCAATTTTAAGTCCCTTCGGAATTAGTTTATGTGCCAAATATTCCTCCAGGGTGGCGATTTCCCACCAAGTTTTGCAGTCTTTAATTAATACCTGTTCTAATTTTTTCATGATGTTTTCTAAATCCCCATCATAGAGATCTACTACATCTTCAGCTCTATTGAATACATTCTGAAATTTTGACAATCGGCAATCTCTTGCATGAAACATGTTCTATGCAGCCTAACGGTGATACCAAACAGTGGTGAACAATAGCAATGTAGAAAAGAAAAATCGTTGGATCACCCTTGGGCGCAGCTGCTACTGGATATCAAACACTTGATGAGGAGACACCACTCCTCCAACAACACATATACTCCACAAGATTTTCAAGTGGACATCCTATAGCGCTCTAAACACACAAAATACACAAAATATACACAGTACTTCCCTTTTGAAACTTCTAAGACAATTGGATGGAACAGATGATCCTGGTGATCAATTTTTCATTGTTGGTTTGTCATGTAAAACAATGGAAACAGAGGGATCATGTGGTTAATAAACTGTCCATACAATCAATGGGTAGGTACACCCGTGTGGATTTTCATGGGATTCTGTGCAGCTGTTATTCCTCCACCAATAAATGGGATATGTAGATGAGCGTACCAAAACTCACATCAAAGATGTGGTGGTTAAACACATCAAGGTATCTTTTATATGCGTACCCCAACTCACAGTAAGTGGATGTAGTATTCACACATAAAGGTATCTTTAGACTGTAGTAGATAAACCGATATAGCCACCAAGATGCGTACCCCAACTCACTGAATGAAAGGCTGTAACGTTCTTATCAAGGTATCTTTGGGACCACTCAGTAGATCAAAAAAGTTTTTAATGTCTTCCACATCCAGAAGTACATAACATGTAAAATAAAATAAAATAAAACAGGGTAATCACTGTGGCTGCCAGTAAGGGAAAAACAATGGCGAAGTATAGAGTTCTACAACCTGGGGGGTTTTCCGGATAGTCCACCAGGTAGGAGCTTCAACCAAGGTCCCAAAACTGGATAGCAGCAGTCCAACAGCAAGGCCCCTTCCTCTGGTCACACAACGCGTTTCGATCCACTCTGGGATCTTTTTCAAGTGTACAGAGGCATGGCTTACATGGGGTTTATATACCCATGAGACAGGAAGTGCACAAGACTTCCTGTTCCTGTATTCAGTACAATTGATTAAATTATACATAATTATACATAGGCATAAAATATACATCAAGTGGCGCCTTAGCGCTTAACAAATGAACCCATTCCTGCTTAAAAATATTAAAAACTATTAAAGATAGCGTTTAAAACTTAAAACAGCGCTACCTCCGTGACCGGAAGTAGAGTGCGTTCCATCGCACTCACTTCCGCGTGTCACACCAAGCCTATGCAGGAAGGGCATTGCCGCCTCATTCCTGTGTATAGCAGCGCTTCAGGGAGGGGAAGGGCGGGACGCTGTGCGTGCCACAGCTCCCGCTTCCGCGTGTCAAGCTACAGGGGCGTGTATTAACAACGCGCTCTGTACCTGACGTCCTCAGTGGATGACGCGGCGCTGTGCGTTTCACAGCTCTTACTTCCGCGTTCCAAGCACATAAATATGTAATGCAATGTTGCTGGTGCCTGAATGTTAATGGCAAAAAGGCTGATTATCCTAGCGCTGAATATATAAAGTGCAAAGTGCTTATATAAGCGTATATAACGCAATAGAGTCAGGATTGGGTTCAAATGGCACATAATAAAAAACAGTAAATACAGTAAATAAAATGCAATGATAATGCAAAGAATCACTTTGAATAGCAGCAAGGCAAGTTATTACAGTAAAAAATACAGACATAGTATAAAATACATATAAAATGACAGAATTGATGATGTAATTCATATTTCTCAGTTATTCCATAAAGTGCACTAGAGGAGAAAGAGAAAAAACAAAAAGTGCCTCAGAATATATATACGTTAACATATATCATAGGAACCATTTTAATTCAAAGTCACTATTGTGACCACTTGGTGACAACGTTTTGAATTTAAAAATGTATTCCATTTCTGCTTTGGCTAATTTGCTTGCCACATCCTTATCTCTAAGGTCTGTGGAAACAGTTTTTAAACCAAAAAAACCAGAGATATGTGCAGGAGAACAATTGTGTACTGCTTTGAAGTGTGCAGATAATGCATGCACCTCAACTCCTTTCTTTATATTCCGCAAATGCTCTGCAACACGCGTTTTTAATGGGCGTGAGGTGCGGCCAATATAAAATTTGTCGCATGTACATCTGATAGCATAAATTACATTGGAGCTATTACATGTAATAAAATCACAAATTTTAGCCTCCTTCCCATTAATAAAAATCTCAGTGGTTTTACTCTTTTCTCCTTTAATATGTCTACAAGGAAGACACAGGCCGCATCTATAGAATCCAGTCGATCTTATCCTCCCAGGACGAATTGGGGGTTTTAACTGGCTTGATGTAAGTTTATTTTTCAAATTAGGCGCTTTTCTATAAATGCATACCGGTTTATCCGGAATAATGCTTTTTAGAATGGGATCTTTTTGTAGCACTGACCAGTGTCTCCTGATTGATTTTTCGATTTCTTTGTGCCTGGGATTATAACCTGTCACAAATGCAAACTCAAATTTGTTCCCTTCCGTTCTTTGTGGTTTGGTTTTTGCTGTCATGAGAGTACTGCGGTCAATATCTTTAACTTGCTGGATTGTAGTTTCCAGAAGGTTTGAATTATACCCACAAGCTTGAAACCTATCTTGCATTTCTCTAGTTTGGACTTCTAGAATTTCTGGTTCGGCACAATTCCTTTTTAATCGTTTGAACTGACCGCTTGGTATGGACTTTAACCAATTATTGTGATGACAGCTGGTTGCCTGTATATAAGAACCGGAATCTGTTGGTTTCATGAAATTTTTTGTATATATTTTATTCTGTTTTATATATACTGTAATGTCCAAAAAATTGATGGTGTCCTGACTTTTTTCAAAACATAAGTTGATGTTCTTATCATTGCTGTTTAAAAAAGTGCAAAAAAGATCTAAATCATGGTTGCTTCCGCGCCACACAAAAAATATATCATCTATATATCGGACGTAGGACACAAGGTTCAACCCCCAGCGTGTATTTGCCCAGATGGTATTGGACTCCCAATCTCCCATAAAGAGATTGGCGTAGCTGGGGGCGAACCTTGTGCCCATAGCAGTCCCTGTATTCTGAATATAGAAATCATCTTTAAATAAAAAGAAATTATTTTTCAAGATAAAGGAAATGCCTTCTGCAATGAACTCCTGTAATGAAGGACTAATATCAGATTGTGATAAAGCTTTTTTTACTGCTTCTATGCCATGGCTGTGATCTATAATAGTATATAAAGATGACACGTCGGCGGTTACCAACGTGTCTCCTTCTTGCCATGGAATTTCATTGAGGATCCTAAGAAAGTCACCAGTGTCTTTTAAATGTGACCGATTCTTAGTCACTAACGGCTGTAGGTGGTGGTCAATAAATTGTGATAAATTGGCCGTCAAAGAGCCCACCCCCGATATGATGGGCCTACCGGGGGGATTATCAAGGCTCTTATGCACTTTAGGAAGTACATAAATCACTGGAGTGATGGGGTTCTCTGGTATGAGAAATTTTCTTTGGGGATCTGTAATGGTTTGATTGTCGCAAAATCTTTCTATCAAACTTTTTAATTTTATTACAGTGGCTTCCGTGGGGTCTTTCTTTAATTTACTGTATACTTTGGCGTCTTTGAGTTGCCTGTAGACTTCCCCTTCGTAGTCTTCTAAATTCATAAGTACAACCCCTCCCCCTTTATCTGCCGGTTTCACAATAAGACTATTATCTTCTTTAAGTCTTTTTAGGGCCTGCCTTTCTTTAAAGGTAAGATTATTATCATGTTTTTTTCCATTGTTTGAAATGTTTTCCATATCATCTTGCACTAACGTGCAAAATGTTTCTATGTAGGGGCCCTTAAGATGTTTAGGAAAGAAAACTGACTTGGGTTTGAATTTGTTATTCTCCATAATAAGATTGTCATTAGTGTTTTCTTTATCGGCAAAAAATTTTTTTATAGTCAGTTTCCTGACAAAACGCTGGATATCTAGAAAGGTTTCAAACGGTTGGATGTCATTAGTGTAATAACTTGCCTTGCTGCTATTCAAAGTGATTCTTTGCATTATCATTGCATTTTATTTACTGTATTTACTGTTTTTTATTATGTGCCATTTGAACCCAATCCTGACTCTATTGCGTTATATACGCTTATATAAGCACTTTGCACTTTATATATTCAGCGCTAGGATAATCAGCCTTTTTGCCATTAACATTCAGGCACCAGCAACATTGCATTACATATTTATGTGCTTGGAACGCGGAAGTAAGAGCTGTGAAACGCACAGCGCCGCGTCATCCACTGAGGACGTCAGGTACAGAGCGCGTTGTTAATACACGCCCCTGTAGCTTGACACGCGGAAGCGGGAGCTGTGGCACGCACAGCGTCCCGCCCTTCCCCTCCCTGAAGCGCTGCTATACACAGGAATGAGGCGGCAATGCCCTTCCTGCATAGGCTTGGTGTGACACGCGGAAGTGAGTGCGATGGAACGCACTCTACTTCCGGTCACGGAGGTAGCGCTGTTTTAAGTTTTAAACGCTATCTTTAATAGTTTTTAATATTTTTAAGCAGGAATGGGTTCATTTGTTAAGCGCTAAGGCGCCACTTGATGTATATTTTATGCCTATGTATAATTATGTATAATTTAATCAATTGTACTGAATACAGGAACAGGAAGTCTTGTGCACTTCCTGTCTCATGGGTATATAAACCCCATGTAAGCCATGCCTCTGTACACTTGAAAAAGATCCCGGAGTGGATCGAAACGCGTTGTGTGACCAGAGGAAGGGGCCTTGCTGTTGGACTGCTGCTATCCAGTTTTGGGACCTTGGTTGAAGCTCCTACCTGGTGGACTATCCGGAAAACCCCCCAGGTTGTAGAACTCTATACTTCGCCATTGTTTTTCCCTTACTGGCAGCCACAGTGATTACCCTGTTTTATTTTATTTTATTTTACATGTTATGTACTTCTGGATGTGGAAGACATTAAAAACTTTTTTGATCTACTGAGTGGTCCCAAAGATACCTTGATAAGAACGTTACAGCCTTTCATTCAGTGAGTTGGGGTACGCATCTTGGTGGCTATATCGGTTTATCTACTACAGTCTGAGGACAAATCAGTTTAGTGTATGGGGGCCTTAAGGCCTTTAGACAATTGTGTATTTTGTGATGGATTTCCCGTTGAGCCCCAGGAGCAGTATGGCTGAATGCATATTAACAAATCTAGAGGGTTATGAAAAAGTGTGAAATAATAAATCACTGCCTTGAAATAATACAGAACATTTCAAAAACATAAAACACTACAGAAAAGCTGAGCGTCTATGAAGTCTTCCCTAAAATGACACGATGAATAATTTATTTCATCTCAGATTTTATAGTAGGTGTGAGAGATTTATTATCCTGTCAATAAAAGTTTTTAAAACTAATGTTTGACAGTCATTTATTCTCTTTTAGAAAAATTAAAGAAAAAAAACAAGCAGATGTTTTTGCACATTTTTTTCAAAGACCAAACCAAGAAACCAGTCGCGTGTATTTCTTCCATATAAAATATCAAGCTTACAGCTATGGGCGGTATTCAATGAGCCTGATTCGCCATGTTTTTATGGCGAATTTGTGCTGTTTGGCGAATTTTTGACTAAAACGGTGAATCACCCTATTCAATGACCAGATGGCGAATACATTTGAAGGTTTTTTTCGCCATGATTCACCGAGTAGCAATCGCTATCTTTTTATGGAGAAGTGGAATGTGAACTTTTAAAATAAAGTGTTTTGGTTTTTACATTTGGTGGCAAAAAATCAGGAATTTTATTCTGAGGAGGGGCATGCTATTTTTATTCATGTGCTGTAAGCACATGAATATATATATTTAATTTAAAAAAATATATATATTTATATGTTTTTTTTACACAGCAGCCAGCAGGGGGCGCCGGAGCCGAGCCGCTCATTAGATATTCATATATTCACTGCACCCGATCGCTACATATGCACGACCGGGTGTAGTGAATATACCCGGTCCCCTGCTGGCACCCCCGGGGGGCAGCCTGTGCTGCCTGGCACCCGGGGAGCCCACCTCCCCCCCACATACGCTCTGGGGCAGGCAGAGAGACTTCCATCTCCCTGCATGCCACCTTCCTCAGGCTCCCTGCGGCATTCGCCGCAGGAGCTCATATTCGCCGGTCAGGGGCAGCGAGCCCCTGACTCGTTAAATACCGGAGCCGGCGAGGCTCCGGAACGTGGTGAATGCTAAACAGGATTCGCTGCACCTCGCCAGTATTCACATTGAATACCACCCTATGTCTAATTGATATTTTAAGCAACTACAGTAGAATGGCTAGAATGTCTTCATGGCCATCATGTGGACATGTTCAGCAGACCTTGATTATGTTGACACAGATAAAATGGGAACCCCTTACGATGTTGACAATCGATACTGCCGCTTTTTTATGGTAGTTGTGGAGATAAGTTCCCTAATTCAAACCTTGTGGCTAATGTATTGGCAGTTCATAGGTTGTGGCTTTAATCGTAGGTTGTAGAAACAGTAATATCGCAAAAGTGTGGTTGCAGTGGTAAGTATATCAGTGCCCTTAAACATTGAACTCATCTAAAGGCCTCCATACACTAGTCCGATTTGACCCAATCCAAATGAATTGGGCCGAGAAATTGGCCCAAATCGGATGTATATGACATCTGATCCGATGCACGGTCACGTGCAAGCAGGTCTGACTTCTGGCTCGGATCCCTCTCCCGGCAGTGGGAAATGGGGTTGCATGCCATATATTGCATGTGAAAGGAACGCATGTGATGTATCGCATTCCATCCTGCCACCGGGAAGACCCTGGGCGGTTCAAGGGGGGTTCAGATGGCCATACACACAATTTATAGGATCTAATGCTTGTGGCGTGTGAAGGGGACTTTGGCTTTAGGCTGCCCGGCTGGCGCTGTAGCACAATGTACATAAAGTAATGGTTCCATCAGTAAGTTACTTTGGCACAGCCACCTGGCAGTCACATTAATTAGGCCTTCATTTTATTCCTCCCCTTCCAATCCTGGCGCCCTAGGCTACAGCCTAATCAGCATATTGGTTAATCAGGTCCTGCCTCTTACACCCCCCTAACTATCCTGGGTTATTGAACATGAACGTGTAGCTACCTGGGATATTGTTGCATTGTCAAAACACCAAGTTGAAATTACTCGGGTCGAGCGACCCTGCATTATAACCCTGGTAGTGAGAAGGGTTTAACATGGATTTAACCCGGCTTGCGGTGTAGTGTAAACAGGTATTCTGGGTCGATGCAACCCGGGACCCGTTCACAGCAATGAAAAAGCCGGCAAAGGGAATGATCACATCTCCCGGCTCCGGCTCAGGATTCGCCACTGGTGATTCCACCCACACAGCATTATACCGGGTAGGGATGCCAGTGATAAAAGGGGTTTCAAGTTGGATCGCTCCTGAGCTGGAGCTGGGTACAAAACCACGGGTGCGTCCCAGCTCTGTAGTGTAAAAAGGATATTGACCTTGAGTGGTGGGTTTTGTTGGGGCAGGACAAACCTACCAGGGCAGCAAAACCCACCACAGATCGTTAGTACGCCGGAGGCTGAGCTCCGATCTGCCACCAGTCACAGCAGTGTCCACAGGCGGCAGGCTCGGGGATGTTTGTGGCGGCTCGGGGGGACTTGGGCGCCTGAACTTCTAAATGCTCCCGAGTCCCCCCGAGCCTTCACGAACATCCCCAAGCCTGCCACCTTTGTCACTGCTGTAAAGTGAATGGCGGCTGGCAGCAGGGGAAGCAGCAGGGGTCAGGGGAGCCCGGAAATTTTCTGGAACAGCCCGCTGCGGCAGTGCAGCTGAGTCTGGAAAATTTCAGGGCATATCATCCAAGAGGTTAATGTAAGCAATATACAGTGATTTTACAGGACAATACACAAAGAGATCATATAAAAAGAAACAACAGGAAGACAGATTATATTTCCCAGAATATAGTTCATTATCCTCTGAAGATCCTGCGGCTCTTGTCAGTGTTGAAGTGTAAATGCAGCTCAGATTTACAAACTGTAGGCCTTTATTGGAAATATATGAAGTGTTTTATTTTCTCTAAAGCATCTGCCTTGTATTATCTGTTCTGCAATATTCTGACAATGTTCCCCATCATCCACTAAAGAATGGTAATTACATCTCTATGTGGGCGGGATGCATTAAAGGAGAAATGCTGTAAAACCCCAATTTTTCTGGGTTTTTAGCGCATTTTCAAATGCACTTAACCCCACGCGTCGTTCTTCGGTGAAAGGGTAACGCCAGCAAAAGCTGACTTTACCTTATAGAAGCCTATGGGCTTTTTTTCACTGCGTTGTTTGAGGGATCCAAAACGAATCCCTCCCAGCATCCTCCACACCGGCCGGCTTCACTCTGCATATGCACAGACCCAGAAGTCCAGTGAGAGGGAATGTCACAAAGGACACCTCTTAGCAGAAGAGCTGTCTTTTACTTTACTATTCCCATATGCAATAAGTAATAGGAAACCCATGTGATGTGTGGTGGGATGAGCTGGCGGATTCAAGGGAGGGGGCAGCATGGTCAGTTTTAGAGGTTGTGGTTGGAGGGGGGATGGGTTGGTCTGGGAATAGGTGACATTGTAAACAGGCATTGTATAAAGGTATAATTATATGATTCACGCCATCAGGTCCCCCACAGCCCGCCCACTTGTGCGCAATACACTGAGCACAAGTGGGCAACTGCGGCAGAGGGCAACAAAGGAACTTTTCCATTTTTATGAGAGCCGGAAGGGTAGACACGTATGAACTGGTGATGGCAACACAAGTTGTTTTTACCTATGATTTCAGCTACACACCCACCATCATGCCCATAAAGGGGTTTATTTGGGATTGGTACGAAATGCCGGCGGTCGGAATCCCGGCGGTCAAAATCCAGATGCCGGAAACCCGACCGCCAAAATCCCGACAAGGGGGGACGTGTGTGCTCGGCACACTAATTTATTCTCCCTCTATGGGTGTCGTGGACACCCATAGAGGGACAAAGTGCTGGGATTTCAACTGCATCCCGTTTATTTACTGAGATGGTAGTTCTCTTGAAGATGGGATGTTGCCCATAGCAACCAATCACAATCTATTTTTTTATTTATTTATAAAATCTGATTGGTTGACTAGAAAAATCCCATCTTCAATAGAAATCCCATCTTAGCAAATAAACCCGAGTAGCAAGAGACGTGGGTTTCCAAAAGCATATCTTTGTATTTTGGAGGGGTGTATGAAATGAACAAGCTGGTTCATACATATTTCATTACTGTGTGAGCACTAGGTCCCTGAACTATAAAATAGTAAGTATTGTTAAAGATTTTGAGAGAAGGCGAGGGAAGTGTAGTGAGAAAACTGGGACACATGACGGCCTTGGGTTAGGAGCATTAGAGAAGAGTTATCGTTCCAATTCAGACATAAAACAAGGACATCTTTATTTAGTTTCTTTTGTCATCATCAAAAATAATGCAAATAAAGTTTATTTAAAGATTTTTTTTTTTAGAACATACTGTACTGTCATCTTTACCTGCACATGGTAAATATTAGTCTGCAGTAACCATTACTTAGAATCTGTTTAGGGCAGGGGTGGTTAAAGAGAGAAAGGGGCCCCGTTTGCACCCTCCTCAGTCCGGGCCCCTCCTCTCCGTCGGCAACCATGCAGGGTTCAGACTCTTAACGCGCATGTGCAGGTCTCTTTCGCAGCCTTGTATTTTGCAAGTGATGAGGGAGTGGAGGGAGCAATGGTCAATAACTTGTTGTGGTGGAGAGGGGGGGTTGGTGTTTTACTGGCATTCGGAAGTCCCCATGATGAAGGAGGCTTTGATTGCAGGGCACCTGATAATGTTGTCCCTTGGTGTGGCCTGAACCCTAAATTCACCCATGTCAATGACCCATACTTGTCTATGTCCTAGAATGGCCACTAGGCTCCCAGAAATGGGGCGGTAATCCCGGCCACTTAGAGAAATAGGCAAGTTTTCTGCATTCTGCACTCCACCCACCACTGAATTTGTTAAATTGCGCTAAATCATGTCATCATAAATGCGCCCCACTTTATAATGAGGATAATGTGGGTGCCCCTTTCTTATGATCTACTGTATGACCTGGTTACTCCTTCCCGGAGGGAGCAGCCTTATAGTAGTCAAGTATACAGTTACCTATGTAAATCTGAACACCTATGAATGCCAATCTGCCTATACACTATTAATTTAGTACATTCTCACCATCTACTGTACGTTTATGCAGGAAACGGCTGTGCCATTCCATACAGATAAACTTCAGAAGGCATCTGTAGGAGATACAGTACAGTAGATGCCCCCTTAATGCATCTGATCCAAGTGCTGCCTCTGAGGGAACAGCAACAGATCCCCAAGCTGAAGCTTATTAAGTATCCAGACAGTTGGGTCCAGGACGTTTGCATCTGATGACGTAGTCCCTGGGCCCAGCATGCCTACAAAATAGTAGTCCCTGCTCTGTCACTGAATTGCCGCAGCATGTCAATCATGATGAGGGTAAGAGAGATTCTGACAGCTCCAGTAATGAGAAGGGTGTGGCCAATATTTGTGGTTGTGGCCACTCCCACCTCATGTCAATGAAAGTGGCTATGGGCTCTGTGCAGGGTGAGAGGGGGCACAGGTACGATGGAGTGCGATCACTCCCCCACCTTCCGTAGACCATCCCTCTGAACAGACCGGTGGACTAATATATGGGGGAGCGAGGCGGAAGGGGTCAGCAGGATCGGGGCTCCTCTCAACAGGCCCGTCCTGGGTAAAAAGCAGCCCCCCCCTCCGTGCCACTGCCAATTTTGCAAGAGACATTCTGTAAATGTGTAGAACAGGTGTTGCGCCTGCTCAGACCAACACACATCAGATATGTAGATAAACCATCGAGTTTGCATACAAATCAGAATC
Organism: Crinia signifera; assembly: GCF_055691185.1. Taxonomy (NCBI): domain Eukaryota; kingdom Metazoa; phylum Chordata; class Amphibia; order Anura; family Myobatrachidae; genus Crinia; species Crinia signifera. The sequence goes on from NC_139227.1 coordinate 108,768,046, forward strand.
ATGCCCTTGTTGTGAACTACAGTAATTGCAGTGCAATCATGCAGCCTGCAATTACTGTGTCCACGTTAACATAGCTAATCCTAGGACTGCTTAATATTATATTCATACCCTGTATTCTTGTTATGGGGAAATAAAGCAGCAAGGCCACCTCTAATCCGGCCTATCATGCACTATCTATGCCTTCGACAGCTGGAGTCACTGCCGAGAATTATCTGTAATAAGACCTGGCGGCAGAATAATCTTTCTTTCTAAGCGAGTACTATTGGGGCGTTCCGTCATTGTGAGCGAGCACAGGTCACTGTACAACGTACGTCGGCACCTGTTCATCTAATGCTTCTTATCTCAGATTCTTAGTGATTTCACCGACACTGTATATAGTAGATCACTGCGCAGCTGCACAAAGCAGGGTCTGTTTCTCTTATCATTAATGACGGCTTCTACAATGTACTTTGAGCTGTGACAGTTCAGTCCGTATCTGCTCCCACGTTCCATATCCAGCAAGTTTGAAACAGATCAGTGTCCCTGCTACAATTGCGTTAATTTTTGTTATGACATCTTTTAGCACACAAAGGAGTAATTTGGTCTGTAGAGTGGCCTCTAGTGCTCAGTTGCGGTACTTCAAATCATAGAGGTGAGGAGTAGTTAAACCTTTTGTATCTAGAGATTCTTCATTAGAATAGGTTAGAGGCAGTGGTGGCTGCTGGCCATGCGCTGCAGTGCAGGCCATGCATTGCATGGGGTCCAGTAAACACATAGGGAGGGATGTATTAATATACATCGCTGCCCTTCGCCGCCCAGTTGCCGCGATGCCAGCGCATATGTACTAACATATGCGGCTGGCATTGCGGTGCATTGACGGAGGCCCTCCGCGATACCTGTACTGTGTTATGCGGGGGGTCTCCGTCACCTCCCAACTGCCTCCTCCTCCCCCCCTGCAGCCGGAAGGACGTCCGGCTGCATTACTAGGAGGAGGGGGTTTACCTTCTGGGGTCCAGGAGGACCTTTCAGGAAGGTAAGCTCGAGAGAGGGGGAGAGGGCGGTCGACGAGGCAACGGGGTTGCGGCGGAGGCGGCTGGCGGCAGAAAGAAGCCCATAGGCGGTATCAGTGCGGCCAAGTTTTAGTACATAGAAAAATACGGTAAAACTGGGGTTTTACCGCATTTTCCGCTTAATACATCTCGCTCATAGAAACAAATGTGTTGCATGCAATATTTGTGCCGGATGCCTTATCCCGGTGATCAGCAGCACTGTTTTTCCCCCTGGACACAGCACCCAACGTGTCTTTATTCTATAAGCAGGGAAGGAGACAGCTGTGACTAGCCCAGGTAGTTTTAGGGGGCCATGGACATTGCCCCTTACTCAAATTGGGTAGGTGATGGGGCATACAGTAGTTTTCTGTTGATATTGCAGTGCATGGCTGTGGTGGAGGTGGAACTAGTTCTACCTACAATTACAGGTGGTGGTGGAACTCAGTTCCAGCCCATTCCCCCAACTAATCCCCTGTACATTTTAGTACACACACACACACACACACACCTGACCTGGACGAAGGTGCTCATCCCCAGCTTCCAAGCAAGAAGCAGTTACCGTGACTTGCCTATTCTTTCTCAAATAGGCAAATCATCACTGCAGGTGGGGCAGATGCAACATGTGCAGAGAGAGATTTGGGTGAATTATTTTGTTTCCGTGCAGAGTAAATACTGGCTGCACATGGTTTTGCCCGTTAGGAGGATTATGCTTTGAGATTCTGACTGAATTACCCCCTCTACTCAGTTGCACGCTGCAACTTAGTGTGGCACACCAAATATACAGTAATCAAATGCCTGGAAGCAGGGCTGGTGCAAGGCATCTTGCCACCCCAGGCAAAGATTCAGTTTTGCCTGGGGAGGGTTTTTCTACTAATCGTGCCTGCTCCATGGTTGCTGTTGACCTGATTCAAGCTTCAAGCATTCGGCGGCGCCGCTGACGATGCTCCACTGGTGGTGGTGGTGGGGGGGTTTCTACTCGTGGCTGGGGGTGTTGGTGCTGGTGGTGTGAGGGTGAGACCTTACTTTTCCCTGAAGACATTGCCCCGGGACAGCTGGAATGATAAATGGGCAGGGCGCGGCTGCTTTCATCCTTTTCTCCATCTTGGTACTTCCCTCTAGTGGCCAGCGCCGTCCCTGACTGGAGGACACATCTGTAGACTTGTATGTACAGTACTATTGTTTTTTCACCCAGTTCTACATCTCTTCTGATTTCACTAGTGGGCTGAGTTTCAGGTTGGTGGATATGCTTTTAGTACATTAACTCCTCATTTACAAAATATTCTCATTCCGTAATATAAGTTCTCACCTCTGACTCTGAAACCTGCCTTTTGGCCTAATTCAGGCCTGATTGAATGGCTGCATGCGTTCGGCTTGTAGTACCCATGCGTGAGGCTGTCCTGTGATAAAATCCACCTACATTTTTGATCGCTGACCGTTCACAAGTTGATTGACAGAAAGCCATGATTTGGTGCTGTTAACGGGATGTTATCTGGGAGTCAGGGAAAGCGCAGGGTGCCTCAGTGTTTCAGGGAAGTCGTTTCTATCACATACAGACTGCACACAGTGGAAAATCATTTGACGGGGAGCTGGCTTGTACAGATCAGGATTTCACTCTGGGGGATATTCTGGTTCACCCGCAAAGGCAAATTCCTTCTCAAATGGACAAAACCATGTGCACTGCAGGTGGGGCAGATGAAACTTTGCGAATGACCAGAATAACCCCTCTTGCTGTGTGGCGTATAGCTTATCGCTGAGCTCCAGTCATGATTACCTTTGTAATTAGCCCAGGGTTATTTATCCTTTTTTAATTCCACCTCCTTCAAATCCTCATTGCTCTTCGATCCAGTATCACTGCCTGTGTTTACTATTGTCCATTCTTTAGAAAAAAAATATCTGGGATTTGCAGCAACACTTGATTCCTTTGACCAAATCACATTGTAACTGGGGCCTACTGCCTATATTGATCCACCCTCTGGAAAATTGTTAATGGAGAAGCTGTAGTCTATTTAAGTGATTTATATTGATCAAATTGAGAAACTCTCCGGAACACCCAATTTTGCTGATTCTGTAGTAGTGTGTAGTAATGTGTCGCAGGAAGACATGACATTTTAATGTTGAGTGTAGGCTTCCAACTGGTGCTTAAGTATCTTAATGAACGAAAGAGTAGATGATCTGTAATTGCAGTAATTCAGCGAGTCATGTTGACAATTTAGGATAATAAGATTAAAGATTGTTATACCAAGCACCGGAATAGTGAATGGGATCTATTACAGCTAATAGCAGTCAAATATTTTTTTAGTTTCCATGTTGCATTTTGTAATTAAATTATAGGGAGGCTCCTGTATATTATTATGTCTTCTGCAGACCCAAGATGAACTTGAGACAGTTACAATTAAAGCTGGCCATATACTACCGTGACTTCACCCCTCTGAGAAGTCACCGGTGATTCCCCTCTTGAGCCGCCCAGGACCTTCTTGGGAAGCAGTGACGCAAGTGATAGAGATTGCTTGTGCAGCCGGTGCATTGAGATTCGCACAGGACTGCGCATCGTATCGGACCTGGTGTCATTCCAATGCAATTTGGGCTCTTTTCCTGCAATTTATCACAGCAATTGCAAGAAAAGAGGTGCGATCCTCGGATGCGTTTTGAACTTTTCAGTGTAGTTCACATCGCGGCGTGTTTATTTTGCTTTTTGATGTGATGCCCGCTCCCGTGTAGTTCATATTGCAGGCCAAAAAAGAATGTGCAGGCAGTACTTTTTGTACTAGATCGCATCAAAAATCGCAACTAGGCCCTTATTCTGGTTGACTCGCTCGGATGCGAATTCGCAAGGGGGTGCAATGTTTTGTGTATGCGTATGAGCAGCAGCATTTCTGCACATGGGTATATGCTGGGTGCGTGTGAACTCGGCGAAAAATCGATTCGCCGGGTGCACGCTCCCTGCCTTTCGAGCGGGGGGTGGAGAGGGGCATGGGGTGCAAGCCTGGGCCATTCGCATATGTGAACGGCCAGCGTTTCATAGGCGTTCCCATTAAAACGTGGGGCGTACACATGCTAATGCGTTCGTGATGCACGTGCGGGGGGCAGGCATCTGAAAAAAATGGATGTCAGTTCTCCGCCCAATTCCCTGGAAATATACATGTATATGTCTGGACCACCCTTACATATGTGTTCGACTTAACCATCATTCGATGGTCGGGTGAGGTTCCCACTCGTGAATGGATGTTCATGTTAACCCCTTCAGTGGTGGGGTTTTAAGATAGCTCTCCCCACTGGGCGAGTTTTCTAGGGGAAGCGCTACCTAAAAAGAACCCACGTTGCTGTCCCCATGGGCTGGACAGCGCCGCTGAACACTATGCAAGCCGCTGCCTGGCCCTGCGCACCTGACGCCACAGCCCTGCACCCTGCATGTCAGTAGCCAGCGCCGGAGACTTCAATAGAAAAGCTGGATGGGAGGGGGGAGAAGGAGGCGCAGTGGAGGAGAGGGAGCCAGGCTCTAAACAGTGGAAATCCCGAGAATATTCCGGGCTTGCCAGACTGGGAACTGAGGCACAGGCCGGAAAATTCTAGTTTTTACCACTGAAGGGCCATTCGCAAGCCTTAGAATGCATCTCGCGTGTGAATGAGTGGCACCGGCAAACCATACACTAAGCAGGCTTAGAATGACTCGCAAGGATGCAAATTCACATCTGAGCAAGTCGACCAGAATAAGGACCCTACTGCAGCACATATCGCACCGTGTATGGGCACCATTGCAGATTATTGCACTCCAGCTTAGGCACACAGATCCAGGGCCGGCGCCACCACTAGGCAAATCTAGGCATTTGCCTAGGGCGCCGGCCACTGGAGGGCGGCATTCCCCCCCCCCGTGCCGCGGGGGTACCTGTCCTGCGGCTGTGTACTGTATATAAAGCTTGCGGCGGCAGCGGGGGGTCCCTGCAGTCAAGAAATAACGAGCGCTATCCGCCGGGCTATGCGGAAGCGCTTCTGTTGTGGAAACACTGGCCACACACTGATTGGCTGTGATTCAGCCAATCAGCGTGCGCCGTGCGGCCAGTGTTTTCACAACAGAAGCGCTTCCGCGTAGCCAGGCGGATATCGCTCGTTATTTCTTGACTGCAGGGACCCCCCGCTGCCGCCGCCGCAAGCTTTATATACACATCCGCAGGACAGGTACACACACACCCCCCCCCCCCCCCCGGCACCGGGGCGCCCCCACCCCGACTCGCCTGGGGCGCTCCGGTGCCTTGCACCGGCCCTGCACAGATCCCTATACAACTGCAGCACATATCGCACCGTGTATGGGCACCATTGCAGATTATTGCACTCCAGCTTAGGCACACAGATCCCTACACGAACTGCAGCACATATCGCACCATGTATGGGCACCATTGCAGATTATTGCACTCCAGCTTAGGCACACAGATCCCTATACAACTGCAGCACATATCGCACCGTGTATGGGCTCCATTGCAGATTATTGCACTTCAGTTTAGGCACACAGATCCCTGTACAACTGCCGCTGTGAAAGGCTTTAACTTATGAGCTTTGGAAATATTAGCTCTGAGTATATTAAATATGTGCTGTGCCAGGTCTTCTGTTGTCAGCAGTTGAGCGGTGCAGTAATATTCCATCTGTTTTATTGGCAAAGTAATTAGGAAAAGTTAGAATTTTACGGTTTTGCTTCTTGTATGAAAATTTAAATGTTTAGTTTATTTGTCCCTTAGATCAATGGTTCTCAACCTCCGTCCTCAAGTAACCCCAACAGGTCATGATCGGGGAAACGTATTTCCCTCTGCCACTTACTGTAATTATCCACCTCCCCCCATTAGGCTGATCCAGGGCAGTGGTAGGGTTTTTGGAACCCCCTGCAAACTACAAAGCTTTTAAGCAAGAATTAGGCCGGTTTCACACACTCCGGCTCCTGCCAGACGGTGAAATCCCGCACGGCCAGGGAGCCGTGCCGCACACAGTAGATTATCATGGAGGGGATGGGCACAGCCCGGCAGCCGTCCCTTCCAGTGGCAGATCCGGCTGCAGCCGTGCGGCCGGGCCGTGTCCGTCCCATGTGAATGAATAGTGTCCATTCACAACTAATGTGTGCGGCACGGCTCCCCGGCCGTGCGGAATTTCACCGTCCAGCAGGAGCCGGAGTGTGTGAAACCAGCCTTATGCTGCTTTCACACTGCAAAGCCTGCTTAGACCAGGTATGTTAAAAGTTGTTTGAAATGGGCCAGAGCAAGGTTAACCCCTTTCACACCGCATGTAAATACCTGTCTATAGCATGTTTGCTGTGTGAAAGAAATACAGTGAAAGCAGTGGCGTAACTAAGTTTTGGGCGCCCCCCCGCCACCGCCCCGCCAAGCACCCCCAATCCCCCGCCGCCCCGCCGCCCATGCAAACCCCCCCCCCCAATCCCCTGCAGCCTTACCTATCGTGCTGGTCCCGGTAACTCCGTTTTTCTTCTGCTGAGGACCACCACAAAATGGCAGCCCCCATACAGCAGACAGTTTCAGAGAACTGTGTGCTATATGGGGGCGGCCATTTTGTGGTGGTCCTCAGCAGAAGAACGGAGCCGCCGGGACCAGCGCGATAGGTAAGGCAGCAGCACCCGGCGCCCCCACATGCACAGCGCCCCCCGCGGTGGCGGGGGCTGCGGTGCTATAGTTACGCCGCTGAGTGAAAGCTGTAAAATTCACTCCCCTCCCCGAGGACCCCCGGGCAGCCTCCCCCCCCACACACACACGGACCTGTGACTGATGCCGCTCTCTTCTGTGCGCCGGGCACAGTGCTGAATGCTCCGGGCAGTGAGGGTGCTGCTGCTGGGAGCTCCGGGCATCTGATCCTGTATGTGACGCTCTGGGTGGTGCCAGTCTGCACTCCGGGAGCGTGGTGAGTAGTGCCAGAGCTGGCACAACCCGGAGCATCACATACATGGACTAGCAGCTAGCTGTGGAAGCTCCTCTGCCCGCCGCTGCCCATGATGCCCCTAAGTGCCTTCTCCGGCACCCACTCCCTGAGACCCACCGCTATATCCCGCAGCCTGTCCCGCCTCCGGGAGTACCGCACCTGAGAGCGGTGAGAACGTTAAGCCGGCAGCTGGAGCTGAGCTGCAGGTACACCGGCTGGGACAGGGCAGACAGCCGCTCACAGCCCAGACTGAGCCGCCCATTCCTGCTCACCTCCTCGACTCCCTGGAGGCGGTAGCTCCAGTCCAATGCCAGGGACCCCCTGCCCCCAGGGTGATCATTCCCTTCACTGCGCTGCACAGGGGGGGGGGGGATACTGTTTCAGACATGTTTAGACACCAAGAAAAACAGGTCTGAAAAAGATAGGACCCTGCTTTTCTACCATTTCCAATAACCGTTTTTTTTGAAACGGTAAAATCACTAGGCACCTTTCAGACCGCACATATTACCATTAATGTAAATGGTTAAAAATCTGCAAAATACCGGGTTTTTTTGTGCGGTCTGAAAAGAGCATTACTGTGCAGGGGTAAGGTTTAACTAGTTCCACCTCACCATTAGAGGTGAGATGGAACTATTCCTTCCCGCACGTAAGCTGCAAATATAGATCTCACTTTGAAGTAAAACCAGTGGTGCAATTGAGGCGGTACGGGGTGGTACGGCGTACCGCTATATCATAAAGCGCCGGTACCCCGTACCGCCATAAGAAATCCATGGGCAGTGCTGACTGCACATGCGCCGGCATGCGCCATGACGTCATTGCACCGGCGCATCCTGCGTGCCGCATCGGCACTTAACATATTCGGAGGACATCGCCGCGGCCAGACCATTTGGCGCCGGCGGGAATCCACTGTTGCGACGCAGCAAACGGGAGGGGGACAGTCGGCAGCCGCCTAAGATGTAGTGAGGGACTCCAGAGTGTGTACCGCGCCCGCGCGTAGTATAGTATGTAAGTATGGTTGCTAGATGGCACTTTGCCAGAAAGCCCTGAAATATGTATACATTTCAGCAACGCTGCCTGCACCACACTTCTGGGCCATTACATACATCTGAGTGAGGGCTGATTACAGGTACTGAATCGGCATCTGTATTTCATACCTTGGGCAAAGGGGGAAAAAAAATGGTACTTGTGTAGTTTCACGGTGCCACCGCGCGCACAGTGAAACTTTGAAACTTGGCAGTCTGCCAGACTCTGTGTTTACTGTGCGCGTGCCACTCTAGCTGTTCTCAGCGTAGCGCATGGCTGCTTTCCTTATGTAAGCTACGTTATCAGCATAGTGCTGGGCAGCAGCAGTGCAGTGAAATAGGCAGTCCTGCGCACCGCTGACAACCCGGCAATTTAGACTCCTGCGCACCGCTGACAACCCGGCAATTTAGACGCTAAAGCGTCTAAATCCAGAGACTCTCGGAACCGGACACCCCGGCAATTTAGAAGTCTAGATTTAGACGTCTAAATCCAGACTCCCTGCAAACCGCTACGATGGGGGCATCTAAATTTAGACGCTAAAGCCTCTAAATTTAGTAGGGTCTAGGGGTACACTATTAAACCTGTTCACAATGACAGTAGTCGACGTAACAGCTGTTGACCTTGTTAATTCCACTATCCACGCCAACCCGAAGCGTGGCTCTTGTCAGAAAGAGTGAACTAGAAGAGGCCTATAGAAAGCTGCCTTTATTATTCCTGAATCACATGACTGTCCGACTTCTGGGCACTTAGTCAAATGTAACGGGAACCTTCTCACGTCAGGATTTCCTGGGCTTTTTAGCAAACGTGTTTGTTTTATACTGTAGCTACTGTAGTTCTTAAATAAACAGTGCTGCCGCTGCGTGATGGCGAGTAACTGATACTTACGTTACATAAGTCTCACTTATTAAGGTCTCAGGTCTCCGGAGTAGGAGAATTGATATGAAGATTAAGGTAAAGTAATGCCAAATCAAAACAACGTTTGTAAAAAAAAAACAGGGTGTTTTGACGATTTTTGCCTAATATTTATTACCCTGACATGGAAATACCATTTCTCATGCAAAAAATACCCGGTTTATTATTAAAGAATAAAGGTTTAATCAGTTGCGATTTTTAGGAATTTTCCGAAATCACACCTTATCGCATTTTTTCATATCGCATTTATTTTGCCTGAATTCAACGATTTCATGAGATGCAAATTCACGGCAAAAAAAAGTGATATGGTGCGATTTTTAGTCAGGAAACAATGCGATGTTGCGGACATGTGTGATTTGGGAGACACGGTAAGGTACGTACTTGTGTAAAAAAAAGGGGGAGTGGGGTCCCCCCTCCTGAGTATAACCAACCCTAGGCTCAAAGAGACGGTCCTAGTTTCGTAAAATCATGAAGCAAAACAAATAGGGTCCCCCCTGATTTTATAAAACCAGCACCAGGCTCAAGGGCCAGTCATGGTTCCCAAAATACAGGGGACAAAACGAGTAGGGGTCCCCCATATTTCAAGAACCAGCACCCGGCCCAACCAGCCGGCAGGATAATTCCACAGACGGGGGGAGACTTTTTATACAAGTCCCCCCGGCATTCACCCCCTGACCGGTCAGCATGGGCAGGGATTCTGGGTAAGTGGGGACCACCCCAATGAAGGGGTCCCCCCTCCAGAATTTACCAGCCCATGCTGAAACCCAGGGCTGTGCCCGATGGCCCTGGGCTGTGGCCATTGGGTGATAAATGTGTAATATTAGATGTAACTATTGTGTATTTTGGAACTACAAGTCCTGGCCACACCACATGCATGGACGTGGAGAACAACAAGTCTCAGCATGCGGGCATGAAAGGGCCTGCTGGGACTTGTAGTTCCACTAAAGTACAAATAGTAAAAAAATACACAGACACATATGTACAGTAAAACTGTATTACACACATAGCCCATTCATTCAATACTCACCTACACTAGCTTGCAAGGAAGCATCGGCCCCCTTCTCCTGTAGAATCGAATAGGGGTACCTGTTGAAAGAAAACATACTCACCAGCCGTCTTCTCTGCTTCTCCGGGTCTCCTCCATCGCTGTACACACACCAGCACTACTGTTTACACCCGGAGCTTCGCCCACAGACCGGCAGTTAGGCACGCCAACCAGACATTTCTCCGATCATGATTGGCTGGTGGGTGGGCCTAACTCCCAGTCTGTGGGTGGAGTCCCAGATGTAAAGAGTAGTAGCAGAGAGAGTTAAATTTTGGTGGGGCTTGCTCAAAAATGTTGTGTCATTTTTTTCCCTTTGTTTCTATGTTTTGTGAGAGACAGGGTTGGTGACAGAATGCCATGCTATATACATACCTCCCAACATTTATTTTACTAAGATAGGGACTGTTCATGTGGGTGTGGCCATGGGTGGGAGGGGCATGGCCTTGGGGCATTATGGGCAGCTGGGCAACCCCCACTTTCTTCCTTGTCCTGCACCGCGCTTGGGTGGGACAGTAGACAGTATCTGAATGGCGGGACTACCTTACTGCAATTGGGACAGTAGGGAGCAGTGTCAGAACTTGTGGGTGGTGAGCCCATGTGTACAAATATAATTTGGTCCCCCTCATCCACCCCAACTCAAGTTCACAATATGCAACATGGCAGTGGGACAGGGAGAGGCAAGGGGTGACAGGGAGAGGCAGTGGGACAGGGAGAGGCAGGGGGTGACAGGGAGAGGCAGAATGTAACAGGGAATAAACAGTGGGTGTCAGGAAGAGGATGACAGGGGCTGCAGTGGGCCCTTAAGTCCTCAGGGGCCCCAGTGCACTGCAATGGTAGTTCCGCCTCTGGTAGGGAGTAGGGAGGTATCCAATATAGATAAGTGACATTTTGTTAACAGCAGCAACATATTCTCTTTATCCAGAAATTACTAATACCCTGTTCTCATTGCCTAAAAAACCCGGGTATTTGGCAGGGCGAGCGGTAATTTCCCGTGTCGTGTCTCAGTGTGAACGCGTCCTTGTGAAATTCCCGGGTGTTATGCCCCGGGAATTACACATGGGTTTTTTGCAGGGTTTTTCCTGGGTAAAACACGGGTGTACTTCAGTCTGAACAGCGCAGACACGGGTTTTTCAAACATTATGGAAAAAAACAAGCTCATTGGGGGATGTGATCAGGTGACATGTGACGTCCATTTAATGCTGCGTCGAGGAGAGCAGAGATGTCGCACATAATGAAGGCGAGCACTGTCTCTCTCAGCAAGAAATTGCGCTCTCCTCCTCTTCAAGGTACATTGTGCAAGGTAGCACAATGTAAGCAGCTGCATCAAGCTCTCATTTGCTGCATGAAACAGCAAAATGGTGCAAAACAAAAGCATCTCATCAGCCATGATTCCAGCAATGCAGTGTGCTTGGAAAAAACAGGCCACTTTATATGACATCATCCTCAGCCAGCCAATAACAGCTGCTTTCTAAAACAGCCAATCACAGCTACTTTTTCAACAGCCAATCAAAGCTGCTTTTATATTTACACACTTGTTGGCAGGGCAGACCAGGGGAAGCAGTGTGAACGCGTCATACACGGGAATTTCCCGGGTTTAAGGTGCTGTATGAACGGGGTAGAAAAGTATCCATTCTCTGTGCCCCGCCAAAAACCCGGCAACAAAAACCCGGGATTTTGCAGGGGCGGCAATGAGAACGCAGCATTACATCTATTAATCCTCTGTTTATAATTCAGCTTTATTCCAAACGATCATTTCCATAATATACGAAGTTGCAGCATTTGGTATGGAACAAACAGAACAAAAGCTGAATGTGAAGACTGTTATCTTGGTGCCTAAACTCGTTAAGAATAACAATTTGACAGTTTTGCTCATCGCTATATTAAAATGAATCCACAACAGACAGTAGAAGCAGCATCAGTAGGCTGAGTTACAGAGAGATTCACAACATCACAAAGATGTATCACACCAATTAGACAAGGTATGTCAATGTAATGTCAGAGATTGTCGGGATTTAACTGACATCTTTTTGGTTCTTACTGTATGAACTGAAAGGAATACATTGAACTGACTACAGATTTGCCTGAACCGTTATTACTGGCTTTAAACATCTTCCTCATAACTAGACCACAATATACAGTTTGGCTACAGTAGGTCTGGACTGAATCGGAAATATTATTTTAACCGCTTTGGCCATCATAATACGGGTTTCCCTTTTTAATCAGTAATAGTATAATTTTACATTGGCTCTTTGTATATCAAGAGCATTATCATCTATATACTAATATATATATATATATATATTTTTATATATATATATATATATATATATATATATATATATATATATATATATAGCTAGGAAGTAGCGGCACTCACTCAGATTCCATAGAAAAATTCACAACCAGTCAGGTATAGGTATGAGATAACGTTTCGGAGTATCAATCCTTTATCAAATCAAAAGCAACATGTATATATATATATATATATATATATATATATATATATATATATATATATATATATACATACATGCTGCTCAAAAAAACAAAGGGAACACTTAAACAACACAATGTAACTCCAAGTCAATCACACTTCTGTGCAATCAATCTGTCCACTTAGGAAGCAACACTGACTGACAATCAATATCACATGCTGTTGTGCAAGTGGAATAGACAACAGGTGGAAATTATAGGCAATTAGCAAGACACCCCAATAAAGGATTTGTTCTGCAGGTGGTGACCACAGACCACTTCCCAGCTCCTATGCTTTCTGGCTGATGTTTTGGTCACTTATGGAAGCTGGCTGTGCTTTCACTCTAGTGGTAGCCTGAGATGGAGTCTACAACCCACACAAGTGGCTCAAGTAGTGCAGCTCATCCAGGATGGCACATCAATGTGAACTGTGGCAAGAAGGTTTGCTGTGCCTGTCAATGGACATTACATCATATTTTATCAGCCTGTGTTTTTCCTCTTTAATTTTGAGTGTGACTCCAAATCCAGACCTCCATGGGTTAATAAATTTGATTTCCATTGATAATTTTTGTGTGATTTTGTTGTCAGCACATTGAACTATGTAAAGAACAAAGTATTTGATAAGAATATTTTATTCAGATCTAGAATGTGTTATGTAAAGCTGTGTACACATGGGGGCGATAGGGGTTGAAATCGCTGGAAATATGGTCGCTGGCGACCATATTGCCAGTGATGGGAGTGTGCACCAGCAATAAATCGGCGGGTGCGCGCTCCCGTTTTCAGCCCTGTTCTAATCGCTCTGCGGCACCGGTTCCCTTTCATCAGCGACCATCTCTGATTGCTGATGAAAAGGAGAAACTGAGCAATATATCTCCCTTGTTCCCTTTATTTTTTTGAGCAGTGTAATTATGTCTAGTGTCCATGTGGCTCTGAAACACTGCCATCTGTTGGCAGCAAGGGAAACTACACCTAATAGCTTTTGAAGCATCAGCTTTCAGCCAGATTACTAGTACAAGTCATATAAAGCAAATATACAGTAGATGATTACAGCCAATTAGTGCAATCCTTGAAATTTACTAAGAAAAGGAATTGCAGTGTTCTATGTATAACATTGGAAATATTGTACATGTGGATCTTCGCCCGTATCGGAGATAGCCGTATATATGCAGCCTTTCCGCCCCATTCATCCGCTTGTGAAAGAAGCCGGTCACATGGTTGAACGTGACCATTCATAATGTCATCATCACACTAGAACATCAACATGGTTCTACATGTGCAAAGGCACCAGGTCAACATCCTCAGAATGTCGACATGTTCACAATGTGCCACTAGGAGGGTTTGGGTTAGGCAGCGGGGGAGGTTATGCTTAAGGTGTCGGGGGAGGAGAGGTTGGGGTTCTGTACATGGGAGTGGGTTAGGGTATATGCCATCACTGCAGTTAGTGCCAAGGCTGGGCATTGAAAACACGCACCTGAAAGAGGTTGGGGCTTTATGCTGGTGCTTTAACTCCCCCCTGGTGTATGACTTTTGGGGGCATGACTGCTTGCGACCGCAGGCAATGCCCCCATTCTCATCACACTGAGGGCTTGCTGAGTGCTCCAGGAGTTTTTGACCAATCCCCAGCCTCTCATGTCACTTTGTGGATGACACAGACATGTCATTCATCATCACTGTCACTGCTGCCCTATAAACCACTGCATGGGAATGGCACCTAAAACAGCAGAGCAGCTATTTGGTGTCACCCCCTCATATGGGAGGTTATTCTGATCGTAGCGGCCAAACGTGCGTACGTTCCCAATTAACGTACGCTATCCGTACGCGGCCGTTGGGGTTAAGTCCACCCACAAATCAGCCGCATACGTACGGCCAGAAACAACGTCGAAGGGGAGTGGCGTACAATTGAGCGTACGCCAACGTACACGGACGGATCAGCCCTTACACTACGACAATTTGCGTACAATTGAGCGTACACCACCGTTTACGGACGTCTCTCGTCCGTCTTCCCACCGACTTCTTGCGGCTATCTGAGCGTACGCCAGCTTGCACGGACGGGTCCCTATTGTTTTCAATAGAAAACTCAGCTTATGTCACCGCTTGTGAGAGTGAGCGTACGTCCGTGTACGCTGGCATACCCTTCACATATATGGACCTGCAAATCTTGCCTTTCAACTATAATTATGAAAATTAAATAATTGATTGAATTAATTAATGTGCAAAATAGTGGGCATGGGCTTAAAACATTGCTGAAACATCCTTTGTAGGTGTTAGATGTGGTTTATGTTATTGTATCACAAATACAAAACCTATGTTTGTATTAGAGTGAACACGTTGACACATGTCGACTTGTGTAGATTGAGTGTGCTACTGTGTAAAGTCTATGAAAGCACGTAGTGAATGTGTATAACTGTTTACCAAATACCTACCTTAGCATATATAAGCAGGTCTTAAAAAGATTCTTACCTTAAATTAAACAAACCTTTAAATGTAGAGAAGTATAGAAAGATAAGCTTCCAATGTGTTTGAGTGCTGTGTGTGGCTTGCAGGTAGTGAAATCATGGTTTGGACTTAATAGACTGCAACATTGGTTATTACATTCAGGTGTATGTGTTTGAGTAGTAATCAGCGTAAATTAGCAAACCCAGGCGCACGCAGGCATGCCGTATCTGTAGGGGTGGTCTGATCTGGCGGTTGGCGGCCGCCTGTTTTGTGTCCGAAATGAACGGTGCTTTAGGCGATCGTGCGGTAGTAGCACCGCTCATTTTTGGTGCACACCCCCGTGTACACCCATATTTACGCCCATTTTCCCTCATTATTTCGGCCGCTCCCCTCATCACGCCCCTATGCCGCCCCCAATGCCCGTACACTCGCGTACAGGTTTTTTCGCACGTAGAGACCCGTCCGTAAGCGTTGTGGAGTGTTCGCGCCTGCGCATTAGCGAATGTACGCATGCGCAGATCATAAAAAACCCCGGGACGTACGCGTACAGCCCGGCCGCACCAACCAGAATAAGGCCCATGGTGTGGTATGCACCCTTCTAGGGATTCCACTGGTTAGGGGTAGGGTTGGGCGTAGTCATAGTCATCCGGAGACCGGAAGAAGACGCTGAAGATGCTGCTGCCGCTGTAACAGGTAGAGATGGGCAAAACGGGTCACTAGCGAGATCTGGGATACAGCGGATAAGTCCGTGAAAAGATCTGTATCTTTTAGGCAGATCAACGATTCACTTTGAAAGAAGGGGAAATTTGATAATAATGAACCATAATTTGTTTTACAATCACTTACTGCCATTTTTTTTTACTTTTTATTTGTTTAAAACAGTGAGCTGAACAAATAAGAACATACATAACCGAGTAAAACACTGATCGATGGCTGGGTGCAGAATCGCCATCTATGGCAACCATCGATGGCGTCTGCACCGATGGCCATCCCTAGCAGCAGCAGCCTTATTATTCTTTCTTTTACTTGCAGTAGCAGCACTGAACTCAGTCTCCAGAGTCAGTACATCTCAGCTGCCACAGGTGGCAGTGCTGAGCATAGGCAAAGGCATTGTAATAAAAAACGAAACTGAAAGTAAAAGAACGACGGGTCACCTTTTTGGGATCGGCGGCTCCCTCAGTCTTTTATGGGATCCTTTCAAAAGACCTGCTTCGTTCGCGAACGACCCATCTCTAGCAACAGGTAAGCGACCGCGGGCCACAATGAATACTGGGTCAACATTCTTTCATGTTGCCAACCATGGCACACCAAAACAACAAGACAACTACGAAATCAGTCACGTAAAGTAGAACGCCAATGGCGCAAATCTTGTAGTACGACTGATTTCCTCACATATAAAACTACAGTAGCTACTACTCCTACAGCAATGCTTTGGACACTGCCAAACAAACATACTACCAATCTCTCATCTCTTCTCATGCCACAACCCTAAGCGACTTTTTAACACCTTTAAGTCTCTTTTGTACCCTCCCCCTCCGGCTACCATCAGTGCACAAGAACTTGCCTCCTACTTTAAGGACAAGATTGATAACATCTGAGATGAAATGGTATGCTCTTCCACAACCTCTAACCCTCTTTCTTTCCCACCTGAACCCTCTGGCACTTTCTCTTCATTTGAGCCCACAAATGAAAAGGAAGTATCCGCACTCTTCTTATCCTCTTACTCTACTACCTCTCCTCTCGATCCTATACCTGCACAAGTCATTAAAAATCTATCTCCTGTGATTATTCCAACCTTAACTAAAATCTGCAATCTCTCTCTTACTACTGGTACTTTTCCTTCTCTGCTCAAACATGCAGTGATAACTCCTATTCTAAAAAAACAGAATTCTGACCCTATCTCTCTCTCTCTAACTATCGTCCTATATCTCAGCTCCCATTCCTCTCCAAGCTACTGGAGAGACTTGTCTACTCTCACCTCACAAACTTTCTTAACTCTAACACCCTATTAGACCCACTTCAGTCAGGTTTTCGCTCTCAAAACTCCACTGAGACAGCACTGACTAAAGTGGTGAATGATCTGGTAACGGCTAAGTCTAAAGGCCATTACTCACTACTTATTCTTCTTGATCTTTCTGCTGCATTTGACACAGTCGATCACTCTCTTCTCTTACAAACACTACACTCCCTAGGTCTTAATGATACAGCCCTTTCCTGGTTCACATCTTACCTATCTGATCGCTCTTTCAGTGTTCGCTTCTCTAACTCTACTTCCTCTTCATTACCTCTGTCAGTTGGAGTTCCGCAAGGTTCAGTCTTAGGTCCTCTGCTCTTCTCAATCTATACCTCCTCTCTTGGCAAACTAATCAGCTCTTTCGGATTTCAGTATCACTTGTATGCTGATGATACTCAAATCTATCTATCAACCCCAGAGTTGTCACCAGTGGTTTTGGGTCGAGTTTCTGATTGTCTCTCTGCCATCTCATCTTGGATGTCTTGTCGCCAACTCAAACTCAATATTTCCAAAACAGAATTACTTATATTCCCGCCAACTAAGAACAGTTACCATCCTGACATCTCCATCGCTGTTGACAACTCGATAATCTACCCTACCCCACAAGCTCGTTGCTTAGGGGTCATCCTCGACTCTGAACTGTCCTTTCTTCCCCACATTCAATCTGTCTCCAAATCATGTTACATGCATCTAAAAAACATATCCAAAATACGACCCTATCTCACACAAGACACTACCAAATCTCTTATCCATGCACTCATTATATCCCGCATTGATTATTGCAATAGTCTCCTAACTGGTCTTCCCAAGAACAGACTCTCACCACTGCAATCAATTTTAAATGCTGCTGCTAGGCTGATCTTCCTTGCAAGACGCTCATCGTCTGCTGATCCGCTCTGCCAGTCCCTCCATTGGTTGCCTGTATATTACCGTATTCAATATAAAACACTTCTACTTGCTTATAAAGCTATTAACCATACTGCACCAGCATATATCTCTGCACTTATCACAAAATATCTCCCATCTTGACCACTACGCTCTACACAAGATCTGCGTCTCTCTTCTGCACGGATCACTAGCTCCCATTCATTATTACAGGACTTTTATCGGGCTGCTCCCATCCTATGGAATGCCCTTCCACGCACATTAAGACTCTCCACCAGTCTCCAAACTTTCAAGCGTTCCCTGAAAACTCACCTCTTCAGGCAAGCCTATCATATTTAAGTTCTACATGCATAACCCTCCGAGGCACTTATGTATTATATAGCTTCCCTTCTGGACTTGTAACTGCTATTACTGGTGCCTGTCCTTATGTTTCCCCCCTATATCCCTATAGATTGTAAGCTTGCAGCAGGGCCCTCCTACCTCCAAGTCTGTCTGTTGTTACCCAGTTTGTCTTATCACTGTCTACTATTGTAAAGCGCAACGGAATCTGCTGCGCTATATAAGAAACTGTAAATAAATAAATAATGTTGACATGACATCTGTGTAGACATGATAAATATCAACATGATCACTGTAAACATTCCGCATGCCACGTTTCAACTACTTTCAACCTTGGTGCATGCCGAGATGAGTACAGTTGACCTAACATACCCCACGCTTAACCAGCCGTATCTCTGTGAGCTCTGACATCGATATAACGTGATACCACCACCTCATAGTTGCTGGGAGTTGCCTATGCTGACTCAAACACATGCGGTTATCCATCTACAACTCTGAATTGTTCACAACTCTGAATCAGGCCTATTGTTATTTCTCTGTATTGTGATTCCCTTCACGTACAAAAATAAAACAACATGTACAGAAGTACAAGTATGTAATGTGTTAATAAATGATTTATAAATATAGGCTAAGAATATTTAATTTTAACTCTTAAACTTAGCTTGATCAAAGTCTGTAATAAGCTTCAGTTAATCATCTTAATATTCATCAAAAACATGAAAGGTAGAAAGTTACTGTAGCTCTTTTGTTATGGTAATAAATAAAAACAGCGAGAACAGAACAGCAGCCTCGTACATTGCTCTTATCTGTTATCCTACCGATCACATTGGCATAAGACCTAACTTTAGTAGCCACGCTTCAGCAGTAACAGCCAGATGGCAACACTATGCCCTATGATATAACTAATTATTTACACAAATTATTGGCGCAGTTGGAATAACTCACACAAGAGAGGATCTGTCCTTTCCAATGGAGCACTAATTAGCAGTTGTGATTTCCCAAACCCACCGTAGACTCAGATAAGAGGAAATAGCACCGCAGTGTACAGTAAGAACAACACTATTTTGAAAACAAATGTTGCACTCAAGGAACGCATGCACTACAGGGGCCATTGTCATAGTGACATCATACTTGCCTACCTGACCCTCTCCAGGAGGACACAGTGCTCTGTTCCTGGACTTCCCTGGTAATGTAGGATTACCAGCACCTGTGGGAAGATAGGTAACTGATAAGAAAGGTGTCACCACAGGTGCTGGCAATCATACATTACCAGGGAAGCCCAGGAACAGAGCATTGTGTCCTCCCGGAGAGGGGCATGCTGGGAGGTATGGATAATGTATGGTTGCCAGCACCTGGGGGGAGCTAGGTAACTGATAAGAAAGGTGTCACCACAGGTGCTGGCAATCATACATTACCAGGGAAGTCCAGGAACAGAGCACTGTGTTCTCCTGGAGATAAAACTTTAAGTGCACTTAAACCTTGACAAAGGGGTGAATGATACCCCGAAACGTTGGTTTGCTTTAATACACGTTGTTGAAAACCTTTGGAGTGCCGCTGTCTGTTCCTTCCTACGAGACTACCTGTTTGTTCCAGAAGGCACCCAGGTACTGAATTCCAGCTGAGGGAGTGCCAGGCCGTCTACCTCTCTCTCTCTCTCTCTTTATCTCTCTGTGTGTATATATATATATATATATATATATATATATATATATATATATATATATATTGTGACAAGAACACTGGAGTAGTGTTTGAGGGCAGGTATATTTGTCCCAGGTTCTTGTCCTACACCTTTTAGAAACAGGTGGTTTGCCTCACAGAGGGCTAATCAGCAAGCAAGCTGTAAAAAGGCTGCCAGAGTGAACAGTGTGGGAGGATTGCCTGGGAGATTGCAGAGTCTCTGTGTGAGAAGCAAACCTGCCTTTTACAAGTGAGCCACCCAGTGTTGACTGGGAAACTTTGTATTTTTCTTTAGTGACAGTTAGGAGCATCCTGTGTATAGTTAGTGCCGGACAGGCAAGGTGTTTTCTTTTATGTTTATTTTGTTTTCTGCTGAAATAAAACTGGTTGCGGCCAGTTGTACCACAAAGACTGGACTGGTGTGATTACTCAGCTGCTGTTGGCTGCCTTCTACCCCAGGAAAAGGCATCCAAATTCCCCTGCAGTGTTACAATATATATTAGTAGAATCCAAAAATTATTTCTATAAATCTTGTTATATTGAACCAAATTTAGTTACATTGTCATTTTTTTTAAACAAACACATTGCTTAGCAGTCATACCTTGGATTAGAACCTCTGACCTGTCTCACTGGAGGCAGACACCTCTCTGATAGAGCTATTTGCACCTGCACAGTAAGGATTAGAACCTGTGACCTGTCTCAATGGAGGCAGACACCTTACTGATAGAGCTATTTGCTCCTGCACAGTATGGATTAGAACCTGTGACCTGTCTCACTGGTGGCAGACACTGCACTGATAGAGCTATTAGCGCCTGCACAGTAAGGATTAAAACCTGTGAACCTGTGTCTCACTGGAGGCAGACACCTTACTGATAGAGCTATATGCTCCTGCACAGTAAGTAGTTGACCTATTTGCTCCTGAGCTGTAAGTCTGCAAAGTCTGATTATGTATAATTGTTACTATTAGGCTGAGCTATGTAGTTCTAAATTGCATGTTTCCTATGTGGGAGCAGATAGCTCAATCACTAAGGTATCAAGCATTGCAGCGCTGTGTGTTCCACAGCTGCAGAACCTGGCCCCTTCCTCTCATCACAAAAATAAAAACTAAACCAAAAAAAAACAACAACAAAAGAAAACAATGGGCAGCCACCACTGCTCACAATGCAAATAACAGCTCTTATCATAAAATCTGTTGTAGCCCACCCCTGGATCCGCCACTGCTCCATACAATGCAACTTTTCAGATTTTATTACAAATGTGAAAAGTACAGATTGGTCTTCAGTGGGCAGTTCGTTACCCAACATTAGAAATACGAAAACAATACCGAAAAGCCCTTCCCAATATCTGCCTAATCCTTCCAAAATGTGGGTTGAAACTGCTCCCCTTTCAAGATCCACAAACTGGTCCTGCCAAATCAGGACATGTAACAGAATTGCAGTTCCAATAAGTTGGAAGTGAGCACCTTGACATGTGTAGATGGACACACTCGCTCACTTCCACAAGTACAGAAACACTGCAGCCCTTCATTTTTGAGAGGTTTGTCAATGAGTCATTTGTAATGGCTCAAACATTAAGAGGGAATTTGATGGGAGGTAAAGTACCAACCAATCAGCTTATATCTGCCATGTTACAGGCTGTGTTATGAAAAATGATAAGAACTGATGGTCGTTATGTCCCCCAACTTCATCTCTCTCCAAAGAATGACACTGCTCCCCCAGTGAGACAGTTAAATTGACATTAAAAGAAACAACTCAGATAGCATGATTGCTTCCAGATACTAAAAGCTTTGTTCCCATTTATCTCATAAACCTCATTGTTGACTGCACTTGACCTTTGCTGCTGCCAGATCGCTGCCCATGCAGACGATTCGCCTTTTTTACTGAACATCCCAAACCACAGGCTTGAAGAGCAGCCAAGTGAAAGTAGTTCACGGGAATGAATGAGTATGAACACAGTTCAATGAAAGGGGCTAAAATGATAAATGCAAGCACCGGAAAATGTGCCTATATTTCTTAGCTCTTAATACTGAATAAAAAGAAGACAATTACATGAGAAATTGCTCATGTAAAGCTGAAAAAGAAATGATGTATGAAGCTTCATCGCTATTGTGACAGGCATCAGTGCTATTGGATGGACCCAGCTGCCAGGGATACCAGGGGCGGATCCAGGATAAAATTACAGGGGGGGCACCATGATAAAAGAGGGTTTAGGTGGGGGAGGGCCAGTGTTAGTGGTGCCAGTGTACATGGTAAGAGAGCGGCAGAGAGAGGGTGGCAATGGGATTAAAAATAGGCCCACCATGGCAACAAAAGTGAAGGATGTAGTTGTGCGCGCGCCGAAGGCGCGCTCTGGAAAAGGGGGTGTGGCCACTCAACAGGGGGCATGTCCTTGAGTGTAGTGTATAACACCATAAACAACTTCTACACATTATGCTACAAAATACTAGACCCCATTATACTTGCCCCTTACACATGATGTCAAATGGAATGAGCCAAAATTAAAACAAAGCCACATGGATTGTGTCAAAATTCACATAATGCCACACGGATTGAGCCAAAATTTACATAATAACACACGGATTGAGCCAAAATTCACATAATGCCACATGGATTGAGCCAAATTCATAAAATGCCATATGGATTGAGCCAAAATTCACATAATGCCACATGGATTGAGCCAAAATTCAAATAATGCCACACGTATTGAGCCAAAATTCACATAATGCCACACGGATTGAGACAAAATTCACATAATGCCACACGGATTGAGCCAGAATTCACATAATGCCACACAATACGCTTCGGTACTTGTGAGTTATCCGGACGCCCGATTTCAAAATCGGGTCGGATCGGGCACATCGCATCGCATCGCATGCGACCATCGGATGCGATGCGATGCGATGCGATGCGATGACCCGATTTTTCCATAGGAATCAATGTTAAAATGGACTGAGTCCATTTTAACATGGAATTCAATGGGAAAAAGGGGTCCTTTTCATACCCCTACTATCCAAGTGGGCATGGAGTTGGATATAAACCTGTGGCGAGCGTAGCGAGCCACCGAGCCCGAAGCGTGGCGAGCGTAGCGAGGGGACACAGAATACCGGCCCCTCGCGGGGCTCGCTTCGCTCGCCACGCTTCGGGCTCGGTGGCTCGCTACGCTCGCCACAGGTTTATATCCAACTCCATGCCCACTTGGATAGTAGGGGTATGAAAAGGACCCCTTTTTCCATAGGAATCATTTTAACATTGATTCCTATGGAAAAATCGGGTCATCGCATCCGATGGTCGCATGCGATGCGATGCGATATCGCATCGCATCGCATCTGATTGTATGCCTTAACTTAAGGCATACAATCAAAAAATCGGGCGTCCAGATAACTCACAAGTACCTACGCTTCATATACAGGGACATTGTCCACCAAAGGCGCGCATTAAACATTTACACTATAATGTCCATTGCACGTTAAGTTACACGCCATTATGTCCATTATGTATTATGCCAAACACCATAATGCCTATTAAAAATGCTACATACAGTAAGTGCTGCTTATCTACATGCTCATTGCCAAGGGTTCCATGCTCATTGCCAGAGGTTCCATGCTCATTGCCATGTGGGATTACATGCTCATTGCCAATGGGGAATACATGCTCGTGGTAAATGGGGGACAGCCGCCGCCAGGCAGAAGTGATAGCCACTGACAGTGGCAGAGCCTGGCTGTATTCCGAGCACTGCAGGTCCCAGCTATTTGAAATAATACCCATTTCACACCAGAAAATGCATTCCCAGGTTGGCCCCTTTTACACCAGCCTAGTCCCTGCATTTTCTGGTGTGAGGGGGAGAGAAAACCACCCCTCCCCCCCTTTAACCAGTTATCTCATTTAACCGGCTATATCTTCGGAACTAACTGACCCATTTACATGAGACAAGTATCATATTGAAGAACTTTTGAGTGGGTTTTGAATGATTTTGGTCCAGTGAAACTGGAACGTTTGGTTCCAGAATAATCTGCCCTTAAAGAACATGAACAGCCATGAAATTACATTTCAAAAATAAAAAAATCAATTTACACGCTATATCTATGGAACCGATTAACCGATATGGACCATCCTGGTATCATATTGAAGGCCCAGCGATTTGGAATTGAATGACATCAACCACAAGCTCCTGTGATGCCAGGAGGGGAACTGGCAGCCGTCGGAACCAGGTGGGGGTCGGAATTGACGGGTCCCATATTACCCTATAGGGAAAAAAATGTTACAGCTTTGCCAGGCGATATCTCCGGTTCCCGGGGGGCTAGAGACATGGGGCTGGGCTCGTTGGAAAGCTCTGGTCCTCATCTACAAAATGAATGACAGGGGGGGCACGTGCCCGGGTGCCCCCCCCCTGAATCCGCCACTGAGGGATACCCTAAGAGATGTTTGGTCCATGTTACTAACGGGGCTGTGGGAAAGGATGTTGATTCATAAGCGTTCCCTATTGCTTCTCTTTTTAAACAGCGCAATATGCCAGACCTGGCCAACCATTGGTTTTCCAGCTGTTGTGAAACTACATATCCCAGCATGCACTGCCAGAGTTTGAGCATTGCAAACCTGAGACAGGGCATGCTGGGATTTGTAGTTTCACAACGGCTGGATAGCCACAGGTAAGTTTTTTTGCAATTAAAACTTATGGCGGGATGTTATACAGCCTGAGTTTGCAGGTGGTGCCGCGCCTGAATTTGGACGTTTTCTTAAAGCGGCAATCGTTTACAGGCCTACTTGTGCCTTGTAAACCATCTCCGAAGTTGGAGTCTATCTGACTCTCCTCGCCATGTTAATTCCAGTGCTCATATGATTTGTAGAGCATTCAGCTATTTTGGGGGATATTCATTTTATTGCAATTTATTTTCGGTTGGGTTACTAAATGTTCAGTATCCCAACACATTCTGAATGCCGACGAACCCTGGTAATTATTTGAACCCTAACCTTATATTTAATTGTACCCCATCTCCTAACACAGGTATGGTCAAACTATGGCCCTCCAGCTGTTGTGAAACTATTATTATTATTACCAGTTTCTTATATATCGCACACATATTCTGCAGCGCTGTACAGAGAATATTTGAACATTCACATCAGTCCCTGCCCCAGTGGAGATTACAATCTATATTCCCTACCACATGTACATGCACACACAGACACACACAGACATTCTAGGGTTAATTTATTGGGAGCAAATTAACCTACCAGTATATTTTTGGATTGTGGGAGGAAACCGGAGTACCCGTGGGAAACCCAAGTAAGTATGGGGAGAATATACAAACTCCACACAGTTAGAGCCATGGTGGGAATTGAACCCATGACCTCAGTGCTGTGAGGCAGTAATGCTAACCTTTACACCGTCCGTACTGCCCTGTATATATAACACATGGTGGGGATAGAACCCATGACCTCAGCGCTGTGAGGCAGTAATGCTAACCATTACACCATCCGTACTGCCCTGTATATATAACACATGGTGGGGATAGAACCCATGGCCTCAGCGCTGTGAGGCAGTAATGCTAACCGTTACACCGTCCGTACTGCCCTGTATATATAACACACGGTGGGGATAGAACCCATGACCTCAGCGCTGTGAGGCAGTAATGCTAACCGTTACACCGTCCGTACTGCCCCGTATATATAACACATGGTGGGGATAGAACCCATGACCTCAGCGCTGTGAGGCAGTAATGCTAACCATTACACCATCCGTACTGCCCTGTATATATAACACATGGTGGGAATAGAACCCATGACCTCAGTGCTTAGAGGCAGTAATGCTAACCATTACACCGTCCGTACTGCCCTGTATATATAACACACGGTGGGGATAAAACAGGGTTGCCGACTTTCTCATTCTCCTCTCCGGGAGAAGCCCGGAGAGGAGAGATTCAGTAGCCGCTCAGGGGCGGGGCTTAAGCGTGACATCACTAAGCCCCGCCCCCATGCTGGTAAACCAGCGAATTCAGTGATCTCCGTGGAGGGGGCGGGGCTAAAATGACGCGATTGTGTCATTTTAGCTCCGCCCCCTCTTCTGAGACCCGAGGATCGCGGCATTTTAATGCCGCGATCCGGGGGACAGCGGGGGTCCCCCCTGAATCCGGGAGGGTTGCCCACCCTTCCGGGGGGCCGGGAGGGAGCCCCGATTTTCGGGAGACTCCCGGAAATTTCGGGAGGGTCGGCAACCCTGGGATAGAACCCATGACCTCAGCGCTGTGAGGCAGTAATGCTAACCATTACACCATCCGTACTGCCCCGTATATATAACACACGGTGGGGATAGAACCCATGACCTCAGCGCTGTGAGGCAGTAATGCTAACCATTACACCGTCCGTACATATAACACATGGTGGGGATAGAACCCATGACCTCAGCGCTGTGAGGCAGTAATGCTAACCATTACACCATCCGTACTGCCCCGTATATATAACACATGGTGGGGATAGAACCCATGACCTCAGCACTGAGAGGCAGTAATACTAACCATTACACCATCCGTACTGCCCCGTATATATATATATATATATATATATATATAAAAAACACATGGTGGGGATAGAACCCATGGCCTCAGCGCTGTGAGGCAGTAATATAACCGTTACACCTTCCGTACTGCCCCGTATATATAACACATGGTGGGATAGAACCCATGACCTCAGCGCTGTGAGGCAGTAATACTAACCATTACACCATCCGTACTGCCCTGTATATATAACACATGGTGGGGATAGAACCCATGACCTCAGCGCTGTGAGGCAGTAATGCTAACCATTACACCATCCGTACTGCCCCGTATATATAACACATGGTGGGGATAGAACCCATGACCTCAGTGCTGCGAGGCAGTAATGCTATAACCATTACACCGTCCGTACTGCCCCGTATATATAACACATGGTGGGAATGGAACCCATGACCTCAGTGCTTTGAGGCAGTAATGTAATCATTTAGGGTGATTATCTGTGAAATGTTTAATCGATGGGACCAAGTGTGTTTATGTTTGCAGGTGGGAGTTTTTTTTTTTTTTTTTAATTTTGAAAAGTGGCTCAAAATGACACAAAACTCAATTTAAAGCCATTCCTACACCCTTCATTGATCTGGAACAGTTATCCTTGCTGGTTTTCATTGATGTATGCCGCCAATGTGATGACATTCTTCAATGAGGACCAGATCCATTGCAGACGTAATCAATGATAAATTGGCCCCATAGTAACAAACACCTCTGTGCAGAATTGCTTGGCATTAGTATGTGAAGTTCTAATTCTAAAGAAGCATTTGGATTGTGGCTAAACTTTACTGTAACATGTAGGAATGGCGTATGGTCATTCGGCTGCAGTGCAGACCTTGAGACAGAGTGAATTCTATTTATCACATTCCTGTGCTATCAGCTGTTAATTCATTTGACCCGCTGCTGTTGCTGCTGTGCACTCACAGTTGAATCACAGCTTCTGTACCCATTGTACCTAACCCTCTTATGTGCTTGTGAATCAAACATCTGGTGCTTGTTTATTGCAGTGAAGTGAATTAATGTCAGCGCTATAGAAAATGATTTGTTAAAAGCGTCCAAGTCAGCTTGAGGTTCATATATGACGGATGTAGATGTACAATGAGAGAATAAAGAAATAGCGATTCTCATTAGATTTAGGAGCAAATCCAGCTAAAGGGTGCAAATCTGCTCCAGGTCCCGCCATGCTAAAAGAGGTGCAAATGTATTTTTGCATGCAGAGAGCTGACTGGCTTCTTTTGCATGTACAGTAGCACACAAATACTGCAGAGCTTTATCTTTACATTGTGAGCAGTGGTGGGGCTGCAACATAGTCCAAAATTCAAATAGGGGATCAAGACCAAGTGCCAGTGAGTCAGTTTGGGATGGCAGTTGGTGTGGCTCCCTTATTTGAATTCAGCCCCTCTTTGGAGCCTCCCCCGATTTAAATTTATTTAAAAATAAGCAGTTTATATATTTTAACTCTGCTTTCCCTGGTGGTCTAGGGTGAAAGCATTCAGCAAGTGTTTATTACCACACAACCTACCCCTCCCCCCTCTCCCAGCATTTTTGGGGTTGGTGGCAGCCAGACCAGTACAAATACCGGTACTTGTGTAGTTTCACGGCGGCACTCCCCCACAGATCGCATCATATGCAAATCACATACAAATATATGCAATTTAGCACACCCCCACTATCAACTTTGGCGTGGAATTGATTTTATAAAGTGTGGCGAGTGCAGCAGGAACCATTAGTATGGTTCAGGTTTGTTTTTGTGTTTGTGTTTGGCATTTGACTCTTTGGTGGCCTCCGGTGGTCAGTCTGTGCCATTGCAGCTCAAATCTTCTGGAGTCTTGATTTATTCACAAGGCTGACTGATAATGAGCTCATTATTCCTGCTGTCAGGTTGGCTGGAGATGTCACAGGTGTGCTAATCACCTGAGTCCTTCTTAAGGCATTCTCCCCAGCAATGCACAGCAGGTGATAGCTTCCTGTTTTGCAATTTCCTGGTCTGGATTGTCTTGTTCTGTCAAGTCTCTTTTCCTGCTGCAGCCTGGGTCCAGTCATCCTGTGCCATGTGCAAGATTGTCCTGGGACGTGCTGCTGATTCCTTTCTGCCCGAGTTTGCTGCACTTGCTGACATCTTGGGACTTCCACCTTCCATCTTATACCCGGTGTCGTGAGTACTCTGAGCCTGTTGTTAGGTGGCTCTTTAGCATGTTAGTTGCCCTAGTGGAGGTTGGGCATTATTCCTCCTTTTGATTTGTGTGGGGTTAACCCCTTAAAGTTGTGCTGGGAACAACTTTATGGTTTGCAACAAGGTCGCTTGGTTGTGACAGGGTCGCTTGGCTTTGTTTGCAACAGAATCGCTGGATTCAGTTTTGTTATCTCAGTACTCCAGTCTTTGTTTATCCCATACTTGTGTTGCAATTGGGATTTGTACTTCAGGGTTATCCTTCATAGCTGGGGTTCATTAGTTGAGTTAGATTCTCCTCTTGGACTTATCCTTGCTGGTCGTCGTGGGCTTGTCACCACCTAACACCTTGCTGCACCGGAGCTTGGGCGGGCTTAACTCACCCTTCCAGCCATGGCGGTTACAGGCAAAGCCTAGCATCCCGCAGTCCATGGCCACCTGCCAGAGGGATCCAATAGAGTCAGGCTAGAGGATAGCACCACTGATTAATCTGAGTTGGCACTAGGTTACCAGAGTTACTCCCTGGATTGTAACAGCTTCGGGCTGATGTGGATAGTGGGGGTGTGATATAATTGCATTGCAGATCTACAGGCCCCCTTACATTAGTCCGACTTGTCCTAGGGACAAGTCGGACCTGATTTCCCATGCAGCTCCCTGGGAGGGGTACACACGAGTAGGCACTTGATGTGCCAAGTTTTGCATATGATAAATTGCATGCGATTTATCATATGCAACTCCTGGGGAGCTGCAGGGAAGAGCCGGGCAGGGTGAGCTGACAAATAGTCAGCAGGCGGGGGATGCAGATGATCCGGGCAGGGGGAAAGGCTGGCAGGGGCAGCAGATGGAGGGAACAGGGGTCACGAGTTGGGCAGAAGGATCAGGCAGCCGCTGCTGTAAGGAAGAAAAACCCCAATACAAAGGAATGGGCAGACAGTGATTGGCTGAGAGCTCTCTCAGACAATTGCTGATTGTCTGACAAAGCTCTCAGACCAGTGGCGTAGCTACACTGTGGCAGCCACCGCGGTCGCTTGGGGAGCCGTGGTCTGTGGGCGCAGCATAGCAAGTGCACACTGACTTTATTCTAAACTATTGCCTGCCACGGCCGCTCACCAGGATACAGTCAACAGTATCATTCTGTGTCTGCTCATTGGCGATCCTGCACACAGGACAGTGCAGGAGCGCAGCAGCAGCAGACGCAGTGTGCGGGCAGCGAGCAATGTACAGAGGACTCTCCATACAGTCTGCCTGAGAGAGAGGGACGCAGCCCCGTCTCCTTCAATGCTGTGTGTGATGCCTGGGGAGGGACGCAGCCTTGTCTCCTTGACCATGTAAGTGTGCGGCAGGGGTAGGGGGCGGGTGTAAATGTGCACCAGAGGGAAGTGGGGGGGCACCAGGGAATGTTTGGCGGGGGACACAAAATTTCAAGCTACGCCACTGTCTCAGACAATCAATGGCTGCCCATTAGTTTGTATTGGGGTTTTTCTTCCTTGCAGCTGCAGCTCCCTGATCCTTGTGACCCCTTCCCCTCGTCGGTTCACTGGCGTCCCCCCATCCGCTGCCTATGTGTCCGCTGCCCCTGCCAGCCTCTCCCCATGCCCGGCTCACCGGTGTCCCCAGCCTGCTGACTATTTGTCAGCTCACCCTGCCCGGCTCTTCTCTGCAGTTCCCCAGCGTCCTCCGCTGGCTGACCCTGCCCGGAGACTGCACATAAGATTAAGGAAATCTTATGTGCAGCCAGTGCGACTGCCCGACTCGGGTTGGACGGGGTGTCAAAACATGCGATTTGGGCCGATTTCACGGCCCGTCTCATCCGAATCGGGTGAAATCGGCATGAAATCGCATAATGTACGGGGGTCTTAATTGTATGCAAAACGTATGCACTAAATCACATATGATTTGCATATGATCTTCTGGGAAGTGCTGCCGTGAAAGTACCCACCTACCCTAGCACAGCAACAACGCAGCTGCCCCAGCAGTGTCCAGGCTATTGCTGACAATCCTGGAAACTGGACAGACTCGCGATGGGGAAGTCCCGATTAAGCAATCACCGATGCGGTAGTCAGCTCTGCATTGTTGCTTCCGGCACTGCTGTCTGTGTGACAGGCGCAGTACAGGAGGCACCCAGCAGAAGCAGTGTGCGTGGTAGTGAAGGGAGAGACTGAGCGCCTCTTCAGCCTGGCACCTCCCTGCACCGCAGGTGCCGCATAGTAGCGCCGGCCCTGCCCATACTGTTCAGTGGCACAATTGCGGCTTTGAAAAATGGAGTGCGGGAGCGGGCAGCCACCTAGGTGAAGTAGGGGGTGGAGCTCATTATAATGGGCATGGCACTCATGATTGCATCATTGTGGCTATGCCCCTGCTGCCCAATTACAATATTACAGGCATTGTACGATGACACGACTCAGCAGTGGACTTGCCCACCATTCCAGTGCACTCAGGAAGGGGTGCCCAATTTTCAGGAGCGTCCCGAGCGTCCCGGTCAAAATATAATCCTCGCTCTAAATGATTATTTTCTAAATATTGTGTCAATTCTTCTTCTTTTTTTTTTTTAAAGTATATGTACTTTTAATATTTGTTTACAAGCTAAATAATTCCATAAATTAAATAATAATACATTTATTTACTTACTTCTGTATTATACTTGGGTCCCCGGGTGTCTGCCAAGACCCGGTGATTCCGCCCTCTTCTGCTGGATGTATGTTGTCCTTCTGATAAGAAGGTGTCTGTGTGAAAGGCCTACTACAGAGATAGGAGATTATAGCCAGACCAGGGCTGGCACCAGTAGATTCTCATCACTTCTGCTGCCATTATAGACTGTTTTCATGCGGGCAATGTGTTTTCTATCAGCAATACCTGCCACCAGCAGTGTGGAAAGTATGGCTAAGCTGTCGCAGTCATCAGGGGAAGTGCTGGCTCAGGTGGAATTGCAGACGCAGACCTGAGGTAGGTAATGGTCTGCATTAGTGGAGGGCTTGTGGCTTGTCACCCAGATTTGTATTTTGAATTTTGAATTAAGTTACATTGTGTAAACTTTTATTTCTATTGGGCCACATAATGTACACAGCACCTTACATTACTAAGAAAATCAATATATTATTAGGAGAATTGAGTGTTTGGGGCGTAAATCCAGTATATAGAAAACCTTAAAATTTATGTAGCTGAATTATCTCAAACAGAAACCAAAAATTGAGCTATAGATAATGATGCAGTCGCTATTTTCAGCTATATCAAATCCAGGCAGGAGGCGGTATACAGGCAGGAGGGTGGAACGTAGGCAGACAGGGGTGGTATGCAGGCAGGAGGGTGGTATGCAGGCAGGAGGGTGGTATGCAGGTAGGAGAGTGGTAGGTAGGCAGGAGGGTGGTATGCAGGCAGGGGGTGGTATGCAGGCAGGGGGTGGTGTGCAGGCAGGGGGTGGTGTGCAGGCAGGAGGTGGTATGCAGGCAAGGGGTGGAGTTCAGGCAGGGGGTGGAGTGCAGGAAGGGGGTGGAGTGCAGACAGGGGATGGTGTGCAAGCGGTGGTATGCAGGCAGGGGGTGGTGTGCAGGCAGGGGGTGGTATGCAGGCAGGGGGTGGTGTGCAGGCAGGGGGTGGTGTGCAGGCAGGAGGGTGGTATGCAGGCAGGAGGGTGGTATGCAGGCAGGAGGGTGGTGTGCAGGCAGGAGGGTGGTGTGCAGGCAGGGGGTGGTATGCAGGCAGCAGGTGGTATGCAGGCAGGAGGTGGTATGCAGCATACTTGCCTACTTTTAAATTCTGCACAAGAGAAAATAGCGGGTGGCCGTCGGGCACCTGTCTGTCGGCGTTTTGACAGTCGCAATCCCGAATTCGGGTAAATAACTGTCGGGATCCCGACTGTCGGGACCGCGTCCGGCACCCTGTACTTACACCTTGTTTTATCTAGATGACCCGTCTCTCTCTCTCTCTCTCTCTGTTTTTGGCAATGTGTTTACAGAATCGCTCTCTGCCAGCAGGAAAGCATTATTTCGAAGAGTTTGATGAACATCTGCTTATGCTTCCAGTGTATAGTTGCCAACGTTTTATAATAGTTTTGAGCAGTGGCGTAAAAATGCCATTTAATCCCAAACGCTGGCGGAGGGAGCTGGGGGCGCAGAGTCTCTACCGGTAGATTCCATCCGGTCTCTCTGCTTGGAATCTGCGCAAAGATGGCCCCCTAAAAATGGATGCCGCCCAGGATAAGATAGATCTTAAAGGTTCTGCTGGAACTCATCTGCTAGGGGAGTTCAGCACAGTGCTACCTGGAAGTGCCGTAAGTGCTAAAACCCTGGCAACGACCGTGTAACCCCTGGCAATGAGCATGTTACCCCTGGCAACAACCATGTAACCCCTGGCAATGATTATGAAACACCTGCAACCCCTAGCAATGAGCATGTAACCCCCTGGCAATGATTATGAAACACCTGCAACAAACATGTAACCGCTGGCAATGAGCATGTAGCCCCCTGGCAATAACCATGAAACAGGAGTAACCCCTTGTAACCAGAGCCAGATTAAGGTCTAAATGGGCCTGGAGCTGAAAATTATCAAGGGCCTATTATGCACAATAATAGGGGTTGTGGCCAGCACCTAATAATGTGGGGGGCGTGACCAGTGTTCTGGTTGGGTGGTCAGCTCATGGGTGTGTCTCTATTTGTGTAAATGCTTTCAACTAATTATATATACCTGGACAAAGCAGGAGTCTGGCATAGGAAAAATGCAGGGAGATATATTAGCGGGTGCCCTCCAAAGGTGCACCCGCAGGATGCCGATGTCCTAAGATACTTGCGGGGCGAGGCGGCACTCCAGTGATAAAAAAATACTGAAAGTCAAAACTTGGTAGACAACATTTCAGCACCTTTTATGTGGTCACCTAAGTTTACCACACCATATACACCTTATACCAGTGGTCTCCAACCTTTTTTGGGGTGTGAGCTACTCGCGGCAAAATAAACCACCCGGAGGGCTACTAAAATTAAAACAATTTTAAAAAATCTGCCTTATAACCAAATAATGCCCTTTACACATCATGCCACACATCGTAATGCCCCTGACACACTATGCCACATACATAACTGCGTGCACGCACCAAATATTTGGTGTGTGCATCCAATGAATATGGGGGTGTGATACACATATGCCTCCAATAGTGCAGTGCCAGATATACATATGCCTAAATAGTTCCAGATACACATATGCTCCCACGGTGCCAGGTATGCCCAGACAGTGCCAGAAACAGGAATACCTCCACGGTGCCAGGTATGACCCCATGGTTCTAGGTATGCCCCCACAGTGCCAACAAGTAGGCCCCCACAGTGCCAGCAATAAGTATGCCCCCACAGTGCCAGGTGTTTCCCAGCAGCAGCACACTCACCATTGCTGCTGATTCTGCCGGCGCCACTGCTTCCCTATTCAGGGGAGAAGAGCACAGCGCACCGCGCGTCTCTCCTTCCCCTCACTTCCTTGTGACTGTGACATCTGCCAAGCAAAGCTCATGGGCCGGCTCCTGATTGGCTGCCGGCCCACGAGCTCTGATTGGCGGATGTCCCAGTCACAGGGATGCACAGTGAGGGGTAGGAGAGAAGCGCAATGCGCCTAATGCTACATAGGTGCTGCTTACCTACATGCTCATTGCCAGGGGTTCCATGCTCATTGCCAGGGGTTCCATGCTCGTTGCCATGTGGGATTACATGGTCATTGCCAAGGGGAAATACATGCTCGTGGTAACTGGGGGACAGCCACCGCCGAGCACAAATAACAGCCATTGACAGCCAGGCAGAGAGCAGGGGGCTGCCCGGCTGTATTCAGAGCACTGCAGGTCCTGGCTATTTTAAATAATACCCCTTTCACACCAGAAAATGCAGGAATTTACCCAGGAATATGGTCCCAGGATTATGCATGGACATTCCGGGGCTGGCCCATTTTACACCAGCCTAGTCCCTGTATTTTCTGGTGTGAGGGGGAGAGAAAACCACCACCCCCCTTAAACAACCAGCTATATCTTCAGAACCAACTGACCCATTTACATGAGAACAGTATCATATTGAAGAACTTTTGTGTGGGCTTCGAATGTTCTTGGTCCCGTGAAACTGGACAGTTTGGTTCCAGATAAATCTGTCCTCAAACAACATGAACAGCCATGAAATTACATTTCAGAAATAAAAAAATAGGTTTACCCACAATATCTCTAGAACCAATGAAGCCATATGGACCCGCTTAGTGTCAGATTGAAGGCCCAGCGATTTGGGTTCAACTGAGCTCAACCTCGAGCTTCTGTGATGCTGGAGGGGGAACTGGCAGCCATTGGAACCGGGTGGGGGTCGGAATTAGTGGGTCCCATGTTCCAGCTTTGCCTGGCGGTATCTCCGGTTCCCGGAAGGCTAGCGACGCGGGGCCGGGCTCGTTGGAAAGCTCTGGCCCTCAGCTACAAAATGGGCCTACTTGGCTACTATAGCTCCATCAGGTCCATTGTTAATCCGGCCCTGCTTGTGACATGCATGTAACCCCTGGCAACGAGCATGCAGGTAACAAAATTAGAATTAATGTTATGGGGGGGTGCTGGTCGCCGGGAACTTTTTTTGGCAGGGGGATGCAAAATTTTCAATTTTTACTTTCCAATACTTAATAGAAGATATAAAATCCTGTGTCTGCATGTCACATACCCTCCAATATTCGAAGAGCAAAAACCCGCTACAAATTTCCTATACTTACAATGGGCAGCTACAAAAAAGTTACAGGCCGTAAAAAACGGTGCTGTACCTGCCCAAAAGGTACAGTTGGAGGGTATGATGTTATAAGTTAATTACAGGTTGGAAAAGGATACCAAGGGAGGAGATCCACCAATGTATGAATCTAATGCCCCATACACATAGTTCGATTTGGTCTCTTTTTCTATTCGAGTTTCGCTTATATAAACAAAATCAAATGGACTTCGAATGGTTTTTAGCCAGATTCGATGCCGAATTGATCCCGATGTGCGGCCCCGCGTCATCGAAAATTCGAAATTTAATTGAAAAATAGACTGTGCAGACAAGACTAAATCGTACAGATTTGTTCTATATAGTCCAAATTGAATGCGTTTTGCTTGCTACTCGATTCAGGATGGAATCAGCGTGGAATAGCAAGCAAAATCGCAACATGCGAACACCCCTTAATTGCAAGTTTGGATTTAGGGGAGCCACACCCGCTAGAGATAAGGGGTGAAATTTAATAGGGTGAGAGATTCAGAGAGTGAGAGATTTGGTAAGAAAGCGCCAGTTTTTTTTAAAGCGGCAATCATTTACACTGCTAAATCAAACTGGGTTTGCAGTGTAAATGATTGCCGCTTTAAAAAAAAAACTGGAGCTTTCTTACCAAATCTCTCTGAATCTCTCACCCTGGGGGTTATTCTAGTTCACTCTTTCTGACAAAATCCTTCTTAGATGGACAAAATCATGTGCACTGCAGGTGGGGCAGATGTAACTTGTGCAGAGAGAGTTAGATTTGGGTGGGGTTTTACTTCAAAGTGAGATCTATATTGCAGTGTAAAAATAAAGCAGCCAGTATTTACCCTGCACAGAAACAAAATAACTAACCCAAATCAAATTCTCTCTGCACATTTTACATCTGCCCCCCTGCAGTGCACGTGGTTTTGTCCATCTAAGAAGGATTTTGTCAGAAAGAGTAAACTAGAATAACCCCCCCTATTACATTTCACCCAAGGTTGGAGGGCGTAATGAATGTATCATTACTGTCAGTCTGTAATTACCATATACTATATTCTCACTCTACCGTAAACTGCAGCATCTTCAGTGGAGGGTGAATGGACATGGGCAGACTGCCTTGTAATCTGTTCTACTTATGTATATGTAATTAAAAATTAAATGAAGTATTATAGCTCATGGCTTGTTTTATTATTAGGTTATTATAAGGTTATATTATAATAAACTGCCAATTGTCAACAATGAGAATAATACAATTGAATAGCGTAGGTGGCCAATACTTTTGTGCCTAGGGGCACCCTAACCCCTGAATCTTCCCCAGAGTACAATCTATAGCAATAACGGACAATGGGGGAGGGGGATTGATGTACTACGCTGGTTTGGATAGTACCGGTATAATGCTTCCTGTGTCACCTCTTTACCAAGGAGAAGCAGGAAGCTACACTGAGGAGATTAATTACTATCTTGTGGGGGGGGGGGGATGACCCTAACCCTACCCCCCCCCCCTTCCGACGATCCACCCAACAAGGCTTCAGCCTAGTGGTGATGCGCTATGTCTGTCCTTCCAACCATCACCACCGGGCACGCTAGAATCGTGCTACTGTTGGGAACTCAGCAGCCACTGCAGCTGTTGAAATCAATAGATAGTATCTGATTGGTTGCCTGTAGAAACATCCCATGTGAAATACAGCTCACATCTTAGTCAATTTCCCCCATAACATGTGCTTTTTTTGGTGAGGAAAAGCCATCCTCGCTATCCAACCCCCTTGCCGGCCACTCACCATATTCAAGTTACTGGAACATCGAATACAGCGAGCCACCGAACATGGAATACGGTGAGCCCATCATTTTGACAGCCACAATCGCTCTTTCCGCCCATCGCTGAAAAGAACCAGTGAGTTGAAAATGGCAAGAGAAGGGGGTTCAGTAAAATACTGATGGTGAGCTATCGGCACTGCTCGCCATCAAAGCTCACCTTAAGGGCATTGCATATACCCCAAAGTGTCTCAACGTTAGTATCCATTTACAGGTTGAACACCAATTATTCGGAAACTGATGGTCCAGAACTTCCTTCAATCCAGACACATCAGGTGCCAAAGGAAAGTTAGGATTGTTAGGGGCGCACCCATAGAGACGCTGGGCGTACCCCTGCGAAAGCAGGCGTGATGATGCCTGCCTGAGGCGTCTGGCTGACGTCAAGCACCCTCCCCGAATTCATGGTGACTTTTCTTTCCAAACAGTGGAGAAATCATTAGATAGTGAGCAACCATCGGATAAATTCTCTCGCGATCGGCCGCATGTGAGCGGATATGGATGCATGCAGAGGGGCATACAGTATATAATTATATATATTTTTTAAACGTCAATCTGGTTTTGCCTTTATAAATGATTGGCGCTTTAAAATAAAAATCCGTGATCGTCCGGCATCCTAAACCTGCGGCAAACTCAGACCCTATTACATACAGTATGCCCCCCAGTCTGTGGGTCATCGCCAGATGTGCCCAGTTTTGCGCTGACTGAGAATCAGACCCTACGGCTTCCTGCTTATTTCAGTGATTCATGTTCTTGGCTCTGATTGGCCGTCACTGTTGTAAAACATTATCTGCATTATTATAGTAATTAGATTTTAAGCAGAAATCTATCCTAATTGTGTTATTGTTACATCGTTGAACAGGACAAACTTATTTATATTTTAATTACAGAAGTGCTTAATGTACTATTATACATCATGCTTTGTTCTCAGCATTTTGGGCTGAGGAGAATATATGACATTACCACAGTATGGTACTAATTTCTCATTGTAGATAAAGAAACATAAGTACAGCAGTACTGCACCGCTAAGATAAGGGAAGTGAACGGCAGGTCAATACTTCCTCCCGATCCAATCTAATATTATACCTGTAGGAAAGGCTAAGGAGAGTGCTACCAGTAAGACAACTCAGATTTGTTCCTTTGACAGTAGAGACGAGAGGAAACGTCTCAACTGTTGGGCCAGATGTACTAAGCTTAAAAAGTTCTAAAATGGAGTAATAAAGCACAAGCCAATCAGCTCCTACCTGCCATGTTACAGGCTGTGTTTGGAAAATGATAGGTAAGAGCTGATTGGCTGGTGGTTTATCACTACAATTTTTTTGACTTTACAAGCTTAGCACATCTGGCCCTTGTTCTCCTTAGAGCAGGGGCGCCAACAGGTCAGCTGGGCCCAAATAAAATGGAGCCCAGGAGCTGCCCAGACACACAATAGATCTTGGGCGGGATGTATTAAGCTGAAAATGTGGTAAAACCCCCAGTTTACCGCATTTTCATATGTACTAAACCCCGGCCGCACCGTTATCGCCAGGCAGGGTCTCGCCACCTTTGGGTGGCGATACCCTATAGAAGCCTATGGGCTTCTTTTCGACACCCACCGCCTCGGCCGCAAACCTGCCGCCTCGCTGACCCCACTCTCCCCCTCCCCCTGGCTTACCTTCTTGCTGAAGGTCCTCCTGGACCCCGGAAGGTAAACCCCCTCCTCCCCCTAGCAAGGCAGCCGGACGTCCTTCCGGCTGCAGGGGGAGGAGGAGGCTCCGGGGACAGCCACGCTCAGCTGTCCCGGTGTGAGGAGAGCAGTAGGCGGCTGGGAGGTGACCGCGATGCCACCCACATATGTTAGTACATATGCGCTGGCATCGCGGTGGCCAGGCAGCGAAGGGCGGCGATGTATATTAATACATCCAGCCCCTTGTGTGTAATTTCATATAAGATCTATCATAAAATCTACAACTGCTTCATACTGGTCCTTAACAGCATCTTCAGATCTTACGTCCAGCACACATGATCTGAGGATCGATCTCACGACCTGCGGGCCCACACATCTTACCAAAACACCTCATGATTTGTACTTAAAACACACACACACACTGCATCATAAGACCGGTCGAAGTTGTGTGTTCGAGCCTAAAATGGGTGAGCTGCTGGCGGGAATTAGGGACATATTTATTAAAGCTTTACAAGATATAAAATATTGAGAGATAAAGTACCAACCAGGGAAGCCAATCCCGGGGCATTCCGTTATGGTTTCCCATACTAAAAGCCGGAAAATGGCGTCCGTTTCACCTTCCCAGCAATTTTGCAGAGCTGCAGGTGCTAGCGAGGGACTCCGGAGAGGTAAGTATTGAATATGGGTGCAGGCGTGGGCCTCCCTGGCATACTTCCCAACATTTGTAGCTGAGAAATCGGTCTATGCCGTCATGCAGCTAGAAGGAGCCTCGCGGCCCAACCCCCGCCATTGTCATTTTGGGAGCTTGCACATTGCTCCCTGAGCAGCTGGGGGGGGGGGGGGGGGTCATAGGGTCACAGGGCTTAGGTCGAAAAATTAAAGAGGTTGACAGTGTCGGAATGTTGATACAAGCATTAAGTTGACAATGGGAAGGTTCACATTCAAAAGTG
Source organism: Crinia signifera (assembly GCF_055691185.1). Taxonomy (NCBI): domain Eukaryota; kingdom Metazoa; phylum Chordata; class Amphibia; order Anura; family Myobatrachidae; genus Crinia; species Crinia signifera. The sequence continues at coordinate 108,807,615 of NC_139227.1, forward strand.
TCAACATAAGTATTGCATGGTTTTTTGTGCGGAATGTTGACCTAATGTTTATGTAAACCTTCTGACCCCTATGACCTCCGGCTCCCCTCCATACACTGATTGATGCCGTATGAATGTGCACAGCATATACTCATTAATCAGCAGCTGCTGTGCAGAGCAGAGCAGAGGTGAGCACTGTCCTCTCCAACTGGCAACTATGAAAATGGCCTTTGCCACAAAGAAGGGAAGAATCCCTCTGGATATGTAGGGTTTATAGTACAGAATAATGAGTTCTTCATATGGTCCTCTGATTGCAGCTGTGTCATCATAATGTACATATGTCAGAGCCTCCAACTTCATGCACCAATTCCCTGATCATCAGGTGTCTGCTCCTCTCTTCAGCATTAATGATCTGATCTGTGACAGTACAGAGATTATCCTACAGTATACACAGCATTATTACACCAAGTGCAGCCCATCACTGCGTACAGTACTGTATACACAGCATTATTACACCAAGTGCAGCCCATCACTGCTTACAGTACTGTATACACAGCATTATTACACCAAGTGCAGCCCATCACTGCCTACATTACTGTATACACAGCATTATTACACCAAGTGCAGCCCATCACTGCCTACAGTACTGTATACACAGCATTATTACACCAAGTGCAGCCCATCACTACCTACAGTACTGTATACACAGCATTATTACACCAAGTGCAGCCCATCACTGCCTACAGTACTGTATACACAGCATTATTACACAGTGTAGCCCATCACTGCTTACAGTACTGTATACACAGCATTATTACACCAAGTGCAGCCCATCACTGCCTACAGTACTGTATGCACAGTATTATTACACCAAGTGCAGCCCATCACTGCTTGCAGTATATACACAGCATTATTACACCAAGTGCAACCCATCACTGCCTACAGTACTGTATACACAGCATTATTACACAAAGTGCAGCCCATCACTGCTTACAGTACTGTATACACAGCATTATTACACCAAGTGCAACCCATCACTGCCTACAGTACTGTATACACAGCATTATTACACAAAGTGCAGCCCATCACTGCTTACAGTACTGTATACACAGCATTATTACACCAAGTGCAGCCCATCACTGCCTACAGTACTGTATGCACAGTATTATTACACCAAGTGCAGCCCATCACTGCTTGCAGTATATACACAGCATTATTACACCAAGTGCAGCCCATCACTGCCTACAGTACTGTATACACAGCATTATTACACCAAGTGTAGCCCATCACTGCCTACAGTACTGTATGCACAGCATTATTACACCAAGTGCAGCCCATCACTGCCTACAGTACTGTATACACAGCATTATTACACCAAGTGCAGCCCATCACTGCTTGCAGTATATATACACAGCATTATTACACCAAGTGCAGCCCATCACTGCTTACAGTACTGTATACACAGCATTATTACACCAAGTGCAGCCCATCACTGCTTACAGTACTGTATACACAGCATTATTACACCAAGTGCAGCCCATCACTGCTTACAGTACTGTATACACAGCATTATTACACCAAATGCAGCCCATCACTGCCTGCAGTATATACACAGCATTATTACACCAAGTGCAGCCCATCACTGCCTACAGTACTGTATGCACAGTATTATTACACCAAGTGCAGCCCATCACTGCTTGCAGTATATACACAGCATTATTACACCAAGTGCAGCCCATCACTGCTTACAGTACTGTATACACAGCATTATTACACCTAGTGCAGCCCATCACTGCTTACAGTACTGTATGCACAACATTATTACACCAAGTGCAGCCCATCACTGCTTACAGTACTGTATACACAGCATTATTACACCAAGTGCAGCCCATCACTGCTTACAGTACTGTATACATGGCATTATTACACCAAATGCAGCCCATCACTGCCTGCAGTATATACACAGCATTATTACACCAAGTGCAGCCCATCACTGCCTACAGTACTGTATGCACAGTATTATTACACCAAGTGCAGCCCATCACTGCTTGCAGTATATATACACAGCATTATTACACCAAGTGCAGCCCATCACTGCTTACAGTACTGTATACACAGCATTATTACACCAAGTGCAGCCCATCACTGCTTACAGTACTGTATACACAGCATTATTACACCAAGTGCAGCCCACACTAGCAAGAATGATGGGGGCTGCCGCAATTGTATTAAGCTGTACTTTAGGCACTTATCCATATGTCTTGAATACATTTTTTTCCCCCAGGTTTCCTTTGTCACGTCTCTGCTTTATATTTAATGTTCCAGCCCTTCAGTCCCCAGGGAACCCACAGCTCAGGCTGTCACCCAGCGAATCTGTGCTTCCTCTCCTCTCACTCGTATCATTCTGTGTGATGTCATGAAATAAAATTGCCGGCTACAGTACAGTATATACAGACTTTATTCATCATCCCAGCCACTCACCCTGATCAGATTGTACGTTAAGACAGGTTACCCGATTACTTTAAGCAGAATTATTATTAATGATGATCATCTGTCTGGAATAGAGTGCATTTCGATTTTTCCATAGCTGTTCTTGCTGTTGTTCTGTGTACGAATGTGTCACTGTGTCATTTACCAGCGGCTGAAGGCAGAGCAGAACATTTAAACAGTTCTCACTTGCTCGCTCGTTGGCGCAATCAAAATAACAAAACATTTTTCGGTATTGCTCACAATACTTCTTAACGACGTGTGTGTTTTTCTGTTTTGACACATTAATGGAGCGCAGCATTTAAAAAGGTGGTTTGCAGAATGCAATAGAAATGTCTTTCTCTGACTCTTTTTTTAGGCATGTTGAAAAGTAAGAGTGGGACGGACAAAGAACACCAACTCAAGCCATCGAGGAGAAGCATGCCATGTTTAGCTCAGAGCCAAACACATCCTCAGCATCTGAACAAGCAGTCATCGGTACACCAGGAGAATAAAGTCCAGCCTCAGCCTGTTAATGAGGGATCCCCAGCCATCGATGTAGAGCAACAAAAAGGTGAGTCCTATTGATTTCTATCCTTTGATTCAAGGTCAGAATGCTTGTTGGGAGCTAAGTTCTATCTCAAGTGATGTGTGGGTCAGGCAACAAGATGCATGTACAGTGCTTGGGGGAAAAGTGTACGGAAACAATTATTACAAAAGAGAACAAACAGAATTCACAGGAAAAAAATGATGGATGCATTAATTGTTAACCAGGCTGTTATAAGGTGCGGGCAGAGATGCTTAATGTGGGACTGCTATCGGAATCTAGGAGCTTAACACCTGATTCATAAATAATTGATTATAAACAAATGACAAAGGACCGCTGTCATTCTACCTTTGTTATACACAATGAGATATAATCCCAAATGCCAATCAGACCACATCCCACTATTGAGTGGTTAATTAATATTTATTTTAATTGCATTGAGTTTGTGTAAATAAACAAATTACTCTATTGTTCTAAAAACCCCAATGAAGAGGAAATGTCAGATTTATACAACTTAAATATTATACGAAGCAATGTCTGTAGATTTGTGTAACTCTATTGGTATACATTTGGGACAGACTGTATTTGTTTCAGAGTCTTATATTGTCTTTCGGTTTATAAACCATAAATTATCCTCTTATGAAAGGGAAATAACCCTCTCCCCCCTGGCATTGCCTAAATGTACATGTTAGTAAATAATGACATTGCTGGCTAGCTGTGGCGATATGTTACTCCAGTCAGCGGCACTGAAAAATATATTTTCTTAGAACCAAATTAGCTATAGAGGGATAATCTCATTTATGGAGCTAATGTAGCGGAAATCAATGTAACTGTTTAACATCATATATCAGCCAACGTTACAGATGGGAAAATCAGTATTGCCTGGACTTGTCCTCAGTCTATATTACCTAGAAATGCTGTCTATGCAAATTAGGGACCTTTTTCGGGATGAGGTACTTGTGTATTTTGGCGGCGCCCCCGATCTCCATCGCGCGATGAGTACATCGCATCGCATGCCATGCACCCGATGGCATGTGATACGATGCGACGCGATTTTTGCCCCCTATGCGATGAAAGATTGTATAAGCACCCTAAAGGGTGCTTTTAAGCACCCTAATGGGTGCTTACAATGTTAAATCCACCCCCCCACTATAAACGTGAACCCGAAGCATGGCGAGCGCAGCGAGCCCACGAGGGGCGGCGGTACGCGTCCTCCGACCTTTTCATACCCCCACTATCCACGTCGGCGTGGAGATGAGCGGACGCGGATACCTTCACAGGTATACGCGTCCCCTCGCGGGCTTCACAGGTGTCCGCGTCCCCTCGCGGAGCTCGCTGCGCTCGCCACGCTTCGGGCTCGGTGGCTCGCTGCGCTCGCCACACTTTCTATTCTCAACTCCACGCCGACGTGGATAGTGGGGGTATGAAAAGGTCGGAAGACGCGTACCGCCGCCCCTTGCAGGCTCGCTGCGCTCGCCACGCTTTGGGTTCACGTTTATAGTGGGGGGGGGGGGGGTGGCGTGGGGGTGCATTTAACATTGTAAACACTTATTAGGGTCCTTATACAAGGTTTAATCGCATTGCATTGTATGGCATTGTATGCCATATACAATGGCATACAATTTTAAAATTGTATGCCATTGTACAATATCGCGCGATATCGCGTCGCATCGCATACCATCGCATACCATCGCATGCCTTATGGTATGCTATGGGCGCCGCCAAAATACACAAGTACCCAGGATGACTCGCAAGGGTGCGAATTTCGCAGCCTTGCGATTCCCCAGATGTCGCCCACCGCCTGTACGATGATGATCTGTATAATCATCCATTCGCAGCCTTGGCGACCATCGAATGATTTCTCCAGTGCTCACAGATCTGAGACACCTCTGTGGTGTCTCGGATCCCTGAGCGCGCTGGGCGGGGAGCAGACAAGTAGCTGACATCCATTGACATCAGATGCCCGCCCCCGCACCCGCGTCGCTGGGCCATTACCATGGGACTGCCCAGCAGTCTCCCATGAAACGTTGTACGATAGGGGTGGCAAACATGCAGTTCGCCGTGCCCGCTGGCACCGAGTTTGCCATGCCCAAGCGTCTGCATAGGTGCAAATGCTAAAAAGATTAAATCAGAATAACCCCTCAAGTTCTGTATTTTCTTGCATATATAAATCCCTTGTTACGTGTATTTTGCATATCATGTTTTCTGAGACACCACAGAGGTATCTCAGATCTGCGAGCGCTGGAAAAATCATTCATGCTAATGTATGATTAAGCAAATTATCCATGCACAGCCCTGTGGGGGATAGCAAGGTGCAGGGGGGGGGGGGGGGGGGGTTGGCTGTAAGGGCGGTGGGCAGCATCTGGTGAATCGCAAGGCTGCGAAACTCGCATCGTTGTGAGTCAATCAGAATAAAGTCCTTGGTTTGCTACCCGCAGCGCAACTTCATCACTCCCCCTGCCCTCCTAAATCCTTACTGCCCCCTGCACCTGCTGTGTCTGGATTAGAAGAGGTTCCGGAACATCAGGAGCCGGATAATTGTAGTTGTACCTGTAATACAGTAGTTTGCAGGGAGTGCTGGTCCTTAGAGTGCCATATAAGAGGGTTTCAGGGCACCTCCTGGAAAGTAATTGTACTTCTCCATCACATCGGCACCAAACCTTTAAGCTCTACAGGCGACGCTACCTTTGTGGTTACTTTGGCCCCACATAAAATACTGTACAGAATATTTCCACATGAGGATGATGTGAGAAATCCGGACCAGGTTATAGAGTAGATCAGCAGCAGCCGGAAAATTACATCCAGTCCAGGTTTCATAACTGATGTGCTCTGGGTTCGGCCGATAACTAGCACCTGTGTTCTCCTGATATAAGTGTTTACAGGACAGGGGGTCATTGCTCCTGATGGTGGAATACCTGCCCAAGTGATAGGCCCGGTGTGTGGTCTACAGTAGGGACCACTGGAGCTTTCTGAATAGTTTTTACTATGATGTGACACCTGTATTCTGTAGTGCTGTAACCATTCTTGCTGTGCTGAATACCTGGTATGCTGTTCACCCCATACAAAATAAAGACCAAGACTTCATCTGATCCAGTGTATGTGATTCCTTGTCTATATTCTTATATAAATATATATTTCTCATATATATATATATATATATATATATATATATATATGTGTGTGTGTGTGTGTGTGTGTGTGTGTGTGTGTGTGTGTGTGTAAACGGAGTCTTCTGCATTTATTTGTATATGGAATGTTAACTTTTTATTGGCTTAGGGCAGTATGCGGGGGGGGGGGGGGGGGGGGGCAGTGGTGTAGCTAGAAATTTTCCCCCCTATGCCTAGGAGACTCCCTGACATAGCAGCAATCTCCCTCTCTCCCTCATTAGTCTAGCAATCTCCCTCATGTCACCTAGCCCACATTACACTGTTAGATCATAGTTACATTCCCTCCTACATTCTGCAGGACACTCCCTGACATAGCAGCAATCTCCCTCTCTCCCTCATTAGTCTAGCAATCTCACTCAGGTCACCTAGCCCACATTACACTGTTACATCATAGTTACCTCCCCTCCTGCATTCTACAGGAGACTCCCTGACATAGCAGCAATCCCCCTCTCTCCTCATTAGTCTAGCAATCTCCCTCATGTCACCTAGCCCACATTACACTGTTACATCATAGTTACCTCCCCTCCTTCATTCTGCAGGAGACTTCCTGAAATAGCAGCAATCTCCCTCTCTCCCTCATTAGTCTAGCAATCTCCCTCATGTCACCTGGCCCACATTACACTGTTACATTTTTGGGGGGAAAAGGAATGAGAGACAGATTCAGTTACATTGAATCATCAGTGCCATTTCCCAGCACTTTACCAAGTATAGTAGCTCTTACTAACTGCTTTGGGGCTCATTTACATTTGGATCTAAGTAATTTTAAAAGATTCCTCTCAGATGTAGCAGTGCACACCCACGCTTCTAGGTAACGTTCACAATCTCTTACCATATATGGAACTAGAAGAAATGTGCCAGCGCTGGCTGAATAATTATGAAGACCAGACGGTATCTCAAAATTATTACAAATTTAATTATACATATAAAAACATGAAATAACAAAAATTATAAAAAAAACAATGTAGAATAGTTAAAAAGAGAGAGCACAAGATGCTTGACTGATATATGCGGAGCTCCACTAATGTGGAATGAAAAATTGAGAGTTGATATTACCATCTGTAGTTGGCTGGTGTGGATGACAGCAGCAATACAAGTGATGTTGCAGTCCCGGTTGATATAGTTCCCTGTGAGGGGATGGGGGTATTACTCCCTATTTGGCGTCTTCTCCTTTTAATGTGGATCTTTTAGGAACTAAGCTGAAGTCCCATGCAAGTTTTTGTAATCCAATAGAAGAATGTGGAGATGATGGACGTCTGTGGGAGAAAGGGCATCACTTGGGCAGATGGATATGAAGAAATAATGCAGCTCAACGCGTTTCCCCGGATGTTTGCTGTCCGGCTTCCTCAGGAGCAAGTGTGTAGAGTGAGGTCTGGGCTCAGTTTAAGTAGCAGTGAGCTAATTGCTCATTAATTGCATCTGTGCATCAGTGCTCAGGTGAAAATACATGGTAATACAAATATATAATAAAATAAACATCGAATGAAAATCAAATGAGAACCGTCTGGATAAAAACAATGGACTAATGTTATAGGAGGCAGTATAACAAAAGATATAGAGCTTTAAACAGTATTTTCGCAATCATACGGAATAATTTACCCTTTGACCTGTTAGGTCACATGGTACATAGCACAATAATTGGGAATCAAGATGTGAATACATCGTTATAATGTAGTGCTTACTTGTGGGGAGTATTTGTCCAGGCGCCTGTGCTGGTAAGGGTGCGTCCGAGACCCCCGCCCGCCGCCGATTGCCGGTATCAGCGAAACGGGAGGAAAGGTCCACGGACGCAACCCCGCCAGCGTCTGTCATGTTGCTAGGTGACGGCGCACACATGACGCGACTATAGTGACGCGCCATGCTGCGCCGCCCAGCAGCAAAGCCTACGTCCGTATGTCGTCCATCAGGGACAGGACGGCCGCCGTAAGCCCGATGACGTGGGGTATACATACGTGCGGTCCATCGGTCCCTAGGCAACGCACTGAGACGCAAGCTGTGGCGCTACAGCGCCACCCTGACAGATACATCCACCACGAGGGATTTCAGGCGCATAGACAAAGTGGCTCCCAATGGTTAAAAAGGCAGAGGAGGGATTGAGGATAACAATAATATAATAACAGGCAATTACTAAATATGAAGAGCAAGTTGAGTGTACTTAGAATAAAGGACAATCGGGGATTGATAGCAAACCATAAATATCAATATAAACTATAAAGTATAAAGAACATACATCTCTATTATTATCAGGAAAAATATATAGATATATATCTCATTCTCTATACTTTTATCACTATAGAGAAAATATCCATAGTGAATGCAATATTGAGACAAAAATATATTTTATCGGATATTCCGATATATGGAGTATTTATAGAATAATGTAGGATCAAGAAAATACGTATTTGTCAAAGTAAAACAAGTAATAATAATTATGAAAATAAATATATATGTAAAAATAAATGTAGAAATAAAAATAAAAATGAATATAAATAAATGAATATAAAAATGATAATAAATCTACACATTAAAAGGGATATAACATGTTCTAAAGCAATACCAACAGATAAAGAGAAATGAAAATGATTTTTTATTATTACTTATTATTCTGGACGTCACCTTTGAGATTTGCCAAGGAAAAATCATCACCTCCAATTACATCAAACCTGTGAATACTAATTCTTACATACATTATAAAAGCGCACATTATGCCCCTTGGAAAACAAACATCCCCAAGGGGCAATTTATGCGCTTACGACGCAACTGCACCAATACTGATAAATTTATTAGTCAGGCCCAAACACTATCTGCATCTTTTCGGGATAGAGAATATCCAGAAGAACTTATCAAAACTGCTTTTGACCAGGTCCTAGAAATGGATAGGAATTTATTACTTAGACCTAAAATTCCAAAAAATAAAATAAAACAAGAGGGAAGAGAGATTGCCTTTATCAGCAAATTTAACAGTTGTGCCAAAGATATCAAAAAAATAGTATGTCGTAACTACAGAGTATTATTACAGGACAAAATATTGTCCAATATCATCCCAAAAAAACCTATTGTCGTTTATAAAAAAAAACAAAACATTAAAAACCTTATTAGCCCCTAGTCATCTATCCAAAAATAAAGTTGATATCAATACAAAAACAGAGGAACATCTATCATGGCTCCCCAATAAACCCAAAGGTTTTTTTAAATGTGGAAAAAATAAGTGCACCATGTGCAATCATGTTCCCAAAAACAAAACTCCTGTGAGTATTTCTCTGTCAGAACCTCCACTAATATTCAAAAGTTTCATGAACTGTGATTCTTCTTATATGATTTATCTTATAAAATGTAGTTGCAATCTGTCTTATATTGGCAGAACAACTCGCAATCTACGCACAAGATTTATGGAACACAGGAGAAATATCATAAAAGGTTACATGTTGCATAGTCTATCTCGTCATTACAAAACAAATCATGCATCTGATCCTACCTGTCTACAAATTATAGGTCTCGAACATATAACATCTACAGCACGTGGTGGTGACAGATATAATCTATTGTGCAAAAGAGAGGTCTATTGGACCCTAAAATTCAACTCTTTACACCCAGAAGGATTAAACGAAACAATAGAACTCAATTCTGTCCTCTAAAAATAATAATAAGTAATAATAAAAAATCATTTTCATTTCTCTTTATCTGTTGGTATTGCTTTAGAACATGTTATATCCCTTTTAATGTGTAGATTTATTATCATTTTTATATTCATTTATTTATATTCATTTTTATTTTTATTTCTACATTTATTTTTACATATATATTTATTTTCATAATTATTATTACTTGTTTTACTTTGACAAATACGTATTTTCTTGATCCTACATTATTCTATAAATACTCCATATATCGGAATATCCGATAAAATATATTTTTGTCTCAATATTGCATTCACTATGGATATTTTCTCTATAGTGATAAAAGTATAGAGAATGAGATATATATCTATATATTTTTCCTGATAATAATAGAGATGTATGTTCTTTATACTTTATAGTTTATATTGATATTTATGGTTTGCTATCAATCCCCGATTGTCCTTTATTCTAAGTACACTCAACTTGCTCTTCATATTTAGTAATTGCCTGTTATTATATTATTGTTATCCTCAATCCCTCCTCTGCCTTTTTAACCATTGGGAGCCACTTTGTCTATGCGCCTGAAATCCCTCGTGGTGGATGTATCTGTCAGGGTGGCGCTGTAGCGCCACAGCTTGCGTCTCAGTGCGTTGCCTAGGGACCGATGGACCGCACGTATGTATACCCCACGTCATCGGGCTTACGGCGGCCGTCCTGTCCCTGATGGACGACATACGGACGTAGGCTTTGCTGCTGGGCGGCGCAGCATGGCGCGTCACTATAGTCGCGTCATGTGTGCGCCGTCACCTAGCAACATGACAGACGCTGGCGGGGTTGCGTCCGTGGACCTTTCCTCCCGTTTCGCTGATACCGGCAATCGGCGGCGGGCGGGGGTCTCGGACGCACCCTTACCAGCACAGGCGCCTGGACAAATACTCCCCACAAGTAAGCACTACATTATAACGATGTATTCACATCTTGATTCCCAATTATTGTGCTATGTACCATGTGACCTAACAGGTCAAAGGGTAAATTATTCCGTATGATTGCGAAAATACTGTTTAAAGCTCTATATCTTTTGTTATACTGCCTCCTATAACATTAGTCCATTGTTTTTATCCAGACGGTTCTCATTTGATTTTCATTCGATGTTTATTTTATTATATATTTGTATTACCATGTATTTTCACCTGAGCACTGATGCACAGATGCAATTAATGAGCAATTAGCTCACTGCTACTTAAACTGAGCCCAGACCTCACTCTACACACTTGCTCCTGAGGAAGCCGGACAGCAAACATCCGGGGAAACGCGTTGAGCTGCATTATTTCTTCATATCCATCTGCCCAAGTGATGCCCTTTCTCCCACAGACGTCCATCATCTCCACATTCTTCTATTGGATTACAAAAACTTGCATGGGACTTCAGCTTAGTTCCTAAAAGATCCACATTAAAAGGAGAAGACGCCAAATAGGGAGTAATACCCCCATCCCCTCACAGGGAACTATATCAACCGGGACTGCAACATCACTTGTATTGCTGCTGTCATCCACACCAGCCAACTACAGATGGTAATATCAACTCTCAATTTTTCATTCCACATTAGTGGAGCTCCGCATATATCAGTCAAGCATCTTGTGCTCTCTCTTTTTAACTATTATACATTGTTTTTTTTATAATTTTTGTTATTTCATGTTTTTATATGTATAATTAAATTTGTAATAATTTTGAGATACCGTCTGGTCTTCATAATTATTCAGCCAGCGCTGGCACATTTCTTCTTTTTTACCACATTGTTTTTGGGTCTGACAACCCAGTGCCAGCAGCTGTTGATAGCGCACCACTCACCCCCCATACACTATTTTCAATATATGGAACTAGACACACCTTTTTGGAGGAGCATGACACACCTCATCAATGAGGCGCGTTGCAAAATTCTATTACCAACTATAATGTCCCTGAAACTAGTTTTCAAAAGTAGGCAAGTATGGGCTGACTACAGGCATAGTGATAGTTCCTGGCTCATTACAGGCACAGTACTAGTTCCTGGCTGACTATAGCAACAGTTAGGGATGTCAATCCCGGGGCATTTTTTTTATCCCGGGATTTGGGATTGAAAAATGCTCAATCCCGGGATTGAACAACAGCGGTGTTGCGGTTGTGAGGGAGCGGCAGAGGGTCCGGGATTCCCCAGCAGTTAGGCTGGAAGCTGTATAGCGGCAGTATGGGGGTGCAGCCAGCAGAGCCGCACAGCCGGGACGGGTACAGACACTGCCCGGCATTAGACTGCATGCGCAGTCTAATCCCAAAATCCCGGGATTCGATTTTCCAATCCCGGGATTCAAATCCCGCCAAATTCCAGGATCCCGACGATCCTGATCCTCGGATTGGCCACCTTAGGCACAGTGCTAGTTCCTAGTGTAAAGTAGCTCTGGGCAGATAACTTAAGTAGTGTGTTACGTTCTTGGCTATGGGCAGTAGGATGATGTAGGTCAGAAATGCAATCTGATTAAATATATATCTACTACATGTTGTTAGCCAGCATAATCATGTTTTATTTCTGATACAAACCTAATTGTAGAATAATACTGTTTTCTTTTCCTATATAATTATACACGGCTCTACAGTGAATATTTGGTTTTGTTTAATGCCACAGTACAAAAGATCACTGTGTGTCATTTCCCTTGAATCCTTTATTAAACTCATTCTTGTGTTAATTCCATGTCAACGAGATTATGTCGATTACAATGTTAGATTTGCAGCTCCCTAATTAAATTTGACTATTTGAACTCAACAGTAATTACTGTACAGTACATGTAACGAGCAATAATGCGATAAGCTATTTATGATTGCAGTGATAGTGAATGCAGTAATTCAGTTCGCTTTTCACTCTATAATTAAATATTTACATTTATTAATAGCAATCCACATTAATTTTACTTTATTTCCGTCTTCTGTATCATGAATTCGATTGAATTCATGGTGCCTATACGATCTATATATGTATGTGTATGGATATATATATATATATATATATATATATATTTAGCCAGATCTGTCACTCAACCCCTGTGGAGAACGTTCCTGTGTAGAACAGTTTCACTTTCATGTGTCTAACGTTCCACCCCCTTGACATCACCTCCCCCCGCCCAGCCAGGGCTACAGTACACGCCCACCATCCACCATTACTCCACAGCCACCATCCACCATTACTCCTGCACATCCCTACCCTCTGCCAGGACCCCCGCGACCCCCCTCCCGCGATTCGCGGGACCCCCCGCGACCCCCCCTCCCGCGATTCGCGGGCCCCCCCGCGACCCCCCCCTCCCGCGATTTGCGGGACCAGACAATATCATACTATACTATACTAGACAATATCATACTACAATATCATACTATACTAGACAATATCATACTATACTATACTAGACAATATCATACTACAATATCATACTATACTAGACAATATCATACTATACTATACAATATCATACTATACTATACTAGACAATATCATACTATACTATACTAGACAATATCATACTATACTATACTAGACAATATCATACTATACTATACTAGACAATATCATACTACAATATCATACTATACTAGACAATATCATACTATACTATACAATATCATACTATACTATACTAGACAATATCATACTATACTATACTAGACAATATCATACTATACTATACTATACTAGACAATATCATACTATCCTATACTATACTATACTAGACAATATCATACTATACTATACTAGACAATATCATACTATACTATACTATACTATACTATACTAGACAATATCATACTATACTATACTAGACATTATCATACTGTACTATACTAGACAATATCATACTATACTATACTAGACAATATCATACTATACTATACTAGACAATATCATACTATACTATACTAGACAATATCATACTATACTATACTAGACAATATCATACTATACTATACTATACTATACTATACTAGACAATATCATACTATACTATACTAGACAATATCATACTGTACTATACTAGACAATATCATACTATACTATACTAGACAATATCATACTATACTATACTAGACAATATCATACTATACTATACTAGACATTATCATACTATACTATACTAGACAATATCATACTATACTATACTAGACAATATCATACTATACTATACTAGACAATATCATACTATACTATACTAGACATTATCATACTATACTATACTAGACAATATCATACTATACTATACTAGACAATATCATACTATACTATACTAGACAATATCATACTATACTATACAATATCATACTATACTATACTAGACAATATCATACTATACTATACTAGACAATATCATACTATACTATACTAGACAATATCATACTATACTATACTAGACATTATCATACTATACTATACTAGACAATATCATACTGTACTATACTATACTATACAATATCATACTATACTATACTAGACAATATCATACTATAATATACTAGACAATATCATACTATACTATACAATATCATACTATACTATACTATACAATATCATACTATACTATACAATATCATACTATACTATACTATACTATACTATACTAGACAATAGCATACTATACTATACTAGACAATATCATACTATACTATACTAGACAATATCATACTATACTATACTAGACAATATCATACTATACTATACTAGACAATATCATACTATACTATACTAGACAATATCATACTATACTATACTAGACAATATCATACTATACTATACTAGACAATATCATACTATACTATACTAGACAATATCATCAGGGCCGGTGCAAGGCACCGGAGCGCCCCAGGCGAGTCGGGGTGGGGGTGCCGGGGGAGGGGGGGTACCTGTCCTGCGGCGCTGTCCGGTGCCGGGGGAGGGGGGTACCTGTCCTGCGGCGCTGTCCGGTGCCGGGGGAGGGGGGTACCTGTCCTGCGGCGCTGTGTATTTAAAGCTGGCGGCGGATGCAGCGGGGGTCCCTGCAGTCCATTAGAAATAACAAGCGCTATCCGCCGGGCTATGCGGAAGCGCTTCTGTTGTGAAAACACTGGCAGCACGCTGATTGGCTGAATGCCCTCCAGTGGCCGGCGCCCTAGGCAAATGCCTATATTTGCCTAGTGGTGGCGCCGGCCCTGAATATCATACTGTACTATACTAGACAATATCATACTATACTATACTAGACAATATCATACTATACTATACTAGACAATATCATACTATACTATAGTAGACAATATCATACTATACTATACTATACAATATCATACTATACTATACTAGACAATATCATACTATACTATACTAGACAATATCATACTATACTATACTAGACAATATCATACTATACTATACTAGACAATATCATACTATACTATACTATACAATATCATACTATACTATACTATACAATATCATACTATACTATACTAGACAATATCATACTATACTATACTAGACAATATCATACTATACTATACTAGACAATATCATACTATACTATACTAGACAATATCATACTATACTATACTAGACTATACTAGACAATATCATACTATACTATACTAGACAATATCATACTATACTATACAATATCATACTATACTATACTAGACAATATCATACTATACTATACAATATCATACTATACTATACTATACAATATCATACTATACTATACTAGACAATATCATACTATAATATACTAGACAATATCATACTATACTATACAATATCATACTATACTATACTAGACATTATCATACTATACTATACAATATCATACTATACTATACTATACAATATCATACTATACTATACAATATCATACTATACTATACTAGACAATATCATTCTATACTATACTAGACAATATCATACTATACTATACTAGACAATATCATACTATACTATACTAGACAATATCATACTATACTATACAATATCATACTATGCTATACTAGACAATATCATACTATACTATACTAGACAATATCATACTATACTATACTAGACAATATCATACTATACCTCCCAACTGTGAATAATCCAGGATGTGAGCTCCTGGTCAAGCCCCATGTCCCTCCATCTCCTGTGAATTGACACTGAGCCCATGCCCACAGTGTTTATTCACTGCTGTGACTAGGGGACTCCCAACTGTTCCGCACCCCACTGAGGGACACTGCCAGTCCCGGGTGGGACGCAGGACAGTCATCAAGATTTTTCACCTTCCTGACACTGATCCAATCAGCTAATTCCTCCTCGGTGGACATTGGTGATTGGTAGAGGAATTTGCCAAACCAAACATTTAAAAAATCCAGATTTTCCGATCTCGATCAAATTTTGGGTTGTACTTGCTGAATCTAAGATATACCTGATTAAGAGAATGGGGACCCAGCAGTACTCATTTTCATATTTTCAATAGGAACTCTGACCTGTGCACAGTTCTGCAGTAGAGAAGGACACCTGTATACGTATCTGCTCTGTGTAGGGAATCTCTCACTCTCCCCCTTCTACAATCGCTGCTAGTCACAAACACTACCACTGGCATGTGAGACCAAGGCACCTTAGTGGAAAGGCAAGGGCGTAACCATAGGTGCAGGGGGTGCAGCTGCTATGGGGCCCACAAGTATCTAGTTACACCACTGTGGAAAGGTATCACGGTTGCACCTAATGTTTTGATCTAGATGAATATTGTGTCTAATTCTCATTCTGCTCTGTGTCACCGATATAAAGGACATGCGACCGTGCACTTTTGTGTTCTGTACATTTTTCAGCCCTTAATACAGTAGTTGTTAACATGCTGCATAGGAATTGCAACAACCCCACTCAGTAGCCCTACCATGCGATGCATTCGGATGACTTGCAGTGGGAATGGTAGCAGTCAGAATACCGACTGTTCACTCCATTAGCTTGGTCAGCAGATGGGTGCTGCGGTGGGATTCGGCATTATACTGTTCCCTCCATTAGCTTGGTCAGCAGATGGGTGCTGCGGTGGGATATGGCATTATACTGTTCCCTCCATTAGCTTGGTCAGCAGATGGGTGCTGCGGTGGGATTCGGCATTATACTGTTCCCTCCATTAGCTTGGTCAGCAGATGGGTGCTGCGGTGGGATTCAGCATTATACTGTTCCCTCCATTAGCTTGGTCAGCAGATGGGTGCTGCGGTGGGATTTGGCATTATACTGTACCCTCCATTAGCTTGGTCAGGAGATGGGTGCTGCGGTGGGATATGGCATTATACTGTTCCCTCCATTAGCTTGGTCAGCAGATGGGTGCTGCGGTGGGATATGGCATTATACTGTTCCCTCCATTAGTTTGGTCAGCAGATGGGTGCTGCGGTGGGATTTGGCATTATACTGTTCCCTCCATTAGCTTGGTCAGGAGATGGGTGCTGCGGTGGGATATGGCATTATACTGTTCCCTCCATTAGCTTGGTCAGCAGATGGGTGCTGCGGTGGGATATGGCATTATACTGTTCCCTCCATTAGCTTGGTCAGCAGATGGGTGCCGCGGTGGGATTTGGCATTATACTGTTCCCTCCATTAGCTTGGTCAGCAGATGGGTGCCGCGGTGGGATTTGGCATTATACTGTTCCCTCCATTAGCTTGGTCAGCAGATGGGTGCTGCGGTGGGATTCGGCATTATACTGTTCCCTCCATTAGCTTGGTCAGCAGATGGGTGCTGCGGTGGGATATGGCATTATACTGTTCCCTCCATTAGCTTGGCCAGCAGATGGGTGCTGCGGTGGGATTCGGCATTATACTGTTCCCTCCATTAGCTTGGTCAGCAGATGGGTGCTGCGGTGGGATTTGGCATTATACTGTTCCCTCCATTAGCTTGGTCAGCAGATGGGTGCTGCGGTGGGATTCAGCATTATACTGTTCCCTCCATTAGCTTGGTCAGCAGATGGGTGCTGCGGTGGGATTTGGCATTATACTGTTCCCTCCATTAGCTTGGTCAGGAGATGGGTGCTGCGGTGGGATATGGCATTATACTGTTCCCTCCATTAGCTTGGTCAGCAGATGGGTGCTGCGGTGGGATATGGCATTATACTGTTCCCTCCATTAGTTTGGTCAGCAGATGGGTGCTGCGGTGGGATTTGGCATTATACTGTTCCCTCCATTAGCTTGGTCAGGAGATGGGTGCTGCGGTGGGATATGGCATTATACTGTTCCCTCCATTAGCTTGGTCAGCAGATGGGTGCTGCGGTGGGATATGGCATTATACTGTTCCCTCCATTAGCTTGGTCAGCAGATGGGTGCCGCGGTGGGATTTGGCATTATACTGTTCCCTCCATTAGCTTGGTCAGCAGATGGGTGCTGCGGTGGGATTTGGCATTATACTGTTCCCTCCATTAGCTTGGTCAGCAGATGGGTGCTGCGGTGGGATTCGGCATTATACTGTTCCCTCCATTAGCTTGGTCAGCAGATGGGTGCTGCGGTGGGATATGGCATTATACTGTTCCCTCCATTAGCTTGGCCAGCAGATGGGTGCTGCGGTGGGATCTGGCATTATACTGTTCCCTCCATTAGCTTGGTCAGCAGATGGGTGCTGCGGTGGGATTTGGCATTATACTGTTTCCTCCATTAGCTTGGTCAGGAGATGGGTGCTGCGGTGGGATATGGCATTATACTGTTCCCTCCATTAGCTTGGTCAGCAGATGGGTGCTGCGGTGGGATTCGGCATTATACTGTTCCCACCATTAGCTTGGTCAGCAGATGGGTGCTGCGGTGGGATTCGGCATTATACTGTTCCCTCCATTAGCTTGGTCAGCAGATGGGTGCTGCGGTGGGATATGGCATTATACTGTTCCCTCCATTAGCTTGGTCAGCAGATGGGTGCTGCGGTGGGATTCGGCATTATACTGTTCCCTCCATTAGCTTGGTCAGCAGATGGGTGCTGCGGTGGGATTTGGCATTATACTGTTCCCTCCATTAGCTTGGTCAGCAGATGGGTGCTGCGGTGGGATTCCGCATTATACTGTTCCCTCCATTAGCTTGGTCAGCAGATGGGTGCTGCGGTGGGATTCGGCATTATACTGTTCCCTCCATTAGCTTGGTCAGCAGATGGGTGCTGCGGTGGGATATGGCATTATACTGTTCCCTCCATTAGCTTGGCCAGCAGATGGGTGCTGTGGTGGGATCTGGCATTATACTGTTCCCTCCATTAGCTTGGTCAGCAGATGGGTGCTGCGGTGGGATATGGCATTATACTGTTCCCTCCATTAGCTTGGTCAGCAGATGGGTGCCGCGGTGGGATTTGGCATTATACTGTTCCCTCCATTAGCTTGGTCAGCAGATGGGTGCTGCGGTGGGATTTGGCACTATAGATGACCTCATTGCAGCCTGCCTCCCTCAGCTCAATGCTTCGATTTTCTGCAGCTGATGATGTCATCAAGCACTTGGACTGTGCAATTCACTACTTTATGTCACTCCAAGGCTTGATACAACTCATCGTTGGTAACAGTGGGTACAGAGAGTAGTGACGTGAGTAGGAGAACACAATACAAGGGTTCCGCAGGGCCTGACAATACGTAGATGAGAAAAAGAACAAAACAGGAAAATAGTGATTACAGCACAAATGCAAATTAGGACAAGTACATGGGAAATAAAAGACAGTTGCAGCAGTGGGCACTGCAGGGGTAGAAGTGAGCAAAAACATAGGGTTAGGATGAGAAATTTTAGACTTAATTAAGAGGTGGGTCTTGAGAGCCCATTTAAGGTTTTGTAGGGAGGTGGCAAATTTGATAAGGAGGGTTAGAAAATTCCAGACATATGGAGCACAGCAGCCAAAATCCTGGAGGGTGGATTGAGAGGAAGTAACCAGTTTGCAGGAGAGGTGACATGCATTTGTGGAGTGGAGAGGGCAGGTGGGAGTGTAAAGAGAGACAATGCCAAATATGTAGGTGGGAGAGGAATGGGTGATGGCTTTGTCAGTGAGTGTGAGGAGCTTGAATTGTTGTGTGAAGGGAAAGCGGAGCCAGTGCAGGGCTTGTAAGAGAGGGGAGGTGGACATAGTACGTTTGGAGAGGAAGATGAGCCAGGCTGCACTGAGGATAGATTGTAGCGGAGAGAGGTGTTTTACAGGGAGGCCAGAAAGTAGGAGATTACAGTAGTCCAATCTGAATATGACTAATTAGTGGATGGGAGTCATTGTAGCATCCTGGGTGAGATGGGCTCTGATTGTGGAAATATTTTTGAGGTGGAAAAGACAGGACTGTGAGAGATGCTGAATGTGTGGTTTAAAGGAGAGAGAGGAATCAAGAATAATGCCAAGGCAGCAGAGATGGTGGCTAGAGGAGATTGTGGTTCCATCAATAGATAGTGAGATTGTGGGAGGTGAGGTTATGTGGAAGGGCGGGAAGATGATCAGCTCAGTCATTGACATGTTTAGATTAAGAAAGCACTGGGACATCCAAGAAGAGCTAAAGAAGGAGTTGGGTGGGAGGAGCCTGCACTAAGAATTGGGAATAATTGGTTTGAAGAGATAGGAAGATTGGGGAAAAAAACTGACTATAATTGACGATAAATAATCTTATCTAGCATCACCTACCAGCCTATGCACGGGGCTGTAGCTTTAAGAAGTGTGATGGTCAGTGGTGCACCCCCGAGAACAGATAGCGGAGAGACAGCTGGAAATACGAGTGTGGAGATCAGAATAGAGGTCAGGAGAGGAGAGGTCAGGAGAGGAGAGGTAGATTTGAGTATCATCAGTATAGAGGTGACATTGGAAGTTGAATGAGCAAATAAACTCACCTAGAGATGACGTATAGAGAGAGAGAGAGAGGACCAAGAACAGAGCCTTGGGGGGCACTTACTGACAGTGGAAGTGCAGGGGAGGTGAAGTCATGACAAAAGACAGAGAAGGAGCGGTCATAGAGGTAGATATGGCAGCATGAAGATCGTTGCAGACTTTAGTGAGAGCAGTATCATGGAGAGGACGGAAACCAGACTGGAATAGATTAAGCAGGAAATAGGAGGAAAGAAAGGCAGTAAGGAATTCAAGGAATTTGCAGGCAAAAGATAGGAGAGGAATAAGTCATTAGTTAGCGAGAGAATTAGGATCAAGGGTAGGTTTTTATATAGATAGGAGAGACAAGAGTATGCTTGAAGACAGAGGGTACAGTACCCGATGAGAGGGATAGATTGAAGAAGTGGGCAAGATAAGTACAGGCAGAAGAAGAGAGGAAGGGGTGGAGGCAGGAGGGGATAGGGTCAGATGTTTAGGTGGTTAGGGGAGAGGGAAGGATGAGGCCCATGACTTTCTCACCAGATACATAAAAGTATGTCAGAGTTGGCAAGGTGGAGGAGGAGGGATTGTGAGGTAGAGGAGCAGTAGGTTGCAGGTGGTCTAGTAGGTTGTGATGTCCTGATGTATGGAGGTAATTTTGGATGTAAAGTAAGTGACAAATTGAAGAGCAGAAAATGAGGAGGGGAGGAGGAGTTGGGCAGAGGAGGGAGTTGACAGTGGCAAAGAGGTGCTGGGGTTTTTAGACTGGGAGGAGATGGGGTTATTGAAGAATGACTGTTTAGCAATGGAAAGGGCAGCACTGAGCAATGAAAGCATAGGTTTGAAATGGAGGAATTGTGCCTTGGAGCGTGATTTCCTCCAATGTCGTTCAGCAGTACCTGAGCATTTTTGCAGGTATCTGGTGCATTTGGTGTGCCATGGTTGAGGTGTTTGTTTGGGAGGGTGAATAGTGGTTGGTCAAGAGCAGAAGTAAGGGAAGCGTTTATATAGGGAAGTGGCTTGTTCAGAACATGAGAGAGAGAGAAAAGGAGAGAGAAGCGAGTCAAAGAGGGTTGATAGGGAGGTGGTTTCAATAGCCACGATGTTATGCTTGGTGATTGTAGTTTTGGAGAAGCAGAGAGACAAAGTTCAAAGAGAGAAGGTGATGGTCAGACAAGGGGAATGGGAGGTTAGAGAAATCAAAAATATCACAATTGTAGGTGAAGACCAGATCAAGTGAGGAGGTCCACTGGTAGAGACCAAGTGAAGATGTCAGGTTAAGGGGTTTTGAGGCAGAGGTTTCTGTTGGAATGTTGAGGTAACCTAAGATAATAGAAGGAATATCAGAAGAAAGGAAGTGAAGCGTATAGCATGGACTTCAAATTCAGAGAATGTAAGAGATTGTTCTGGGGGCATGAGTTGGAAGGAGTAACTAGAGGGTAGTAGGACTCCAACCCCACCACCATGGCGGCCATCTGGTATGTGAGATCCCCAACAGAGAGCGCAGCAGGAGAAGTGGTGTCAGAGGGGGTGATCCGGTTTTCAGTAATGGCTAGGAGATGGAGGGAGTTGGAAATAAAAAGGTCATCATAGAATCATATCTGTGCAATATGGAATACAGGTACTGTACTAGTATTACTAGAATAAACCCTTCTTTGAATATGCTTTTCTCTGTATTAGTTTTCTTTAAACCAGACATTATTTCAGCTTTCTTTGCAGTGTTGCCTGAGAACAGGAGCAGGCTTGTGTCCACAATAGTATAGGTGTTAATGAGGCTTGCCATGCCTGATTGCACTCTGGGGACTGTGAGGCATGGGAGGTATTTTCCAACTGCATCCCCAGGTGTGTAGTCAGGATTCCCTGGCTGAGTGCTTAGAGGCTGTGGTCACGGTGTGCCACGATATCTCTCACATCATAGGGATAATAATGGAATATGGTCCCTTAGGTAAATCATGTACAGTAGGTACCAATAGCTGCAGTATTCATTACAAAGGAGAATTGTGCAGTATTAAAATAAAACAAAACACATGTAAAGGTTAAAGAAAAGAGTTATTAAGACAATTTGTTTCACTTTTTTTTTAAACTCTTTATTTATTCAAAAAGAGAGATCAGGACAGGTGAGTACAATGATATCAGCAGACAGACACTTTACATCTCTCTATTTTTAGGAACATTATATAAAGATAAGACACAAAAAGGAGCAGAAAAAAAAAACAATAAAACAAAAACAAAAAATAAACATAGAATGGGGAAAAACTGAATCTGGGGGTAAGAGTAAAATAAGAGGGGAGAGGGAAGGGTCATATATATAAAAACAGTAAGACAACTGAGGCATAATGGCATGTGAATGTAGTAGTGGGGTGACTGCTGGGGTAAGTATAATAGGCATACTGGAACAAAAAGAGGGGGGGGGGGGGTGAACAATCGCACTGGCAGTGTTTATAAGGTAACCCCTTGTTTCAATCAATATTCATAGACTTTATTATGTG
Source organism: Crinia signifera (assembly GCF_055691185.1). Taxonomy (NCBI): domain Eukaryota; kingdom Metazoa; phylum Chordata; class Amphibia; order Anura; family Myobatrachidae; genus Crinia; species Crinia signifera. The sequence goes on from NC_139227.1 coordinate 108,830,676, forward strand.
GGGTGTGCTGTCACTTCAACAGTAATTTGAGCAATAACAAAGGAAGAGAAGAAAGACTGTTATGTGCGTGACGCAATGTTAGGACAAGAAAAATTAATAAAATGTAACCTTTAATTGTTTATTTAAAGATTTGCGACATATAAAAACGGGATGCGGTCATCTATTAGAATGAAGTTAGGTCTACAGTCATTAGGTCGACCCCACTAGGTCGACTGGCAGGAAGGTCGACCTGACTTAAGGTCGACATGGGCCAAGGTCGACATGACTTAAGGTCGAATTTGCATAAAGGTCGACATGAGGAAGGTCGACTGGTCATAAGGTCGACATGGGTTTTTCACTGTTTTTTGAGCCGACAGGCGGTATTTCATGCCCTACCATCCACTAGGGCGTGGTGGGAGAATAAAATAGTGTGCCGAGCGCAGCGAGGCACGGTGCCCGAAGCATAGCGAGCGAAGTGAGCGATGCGAGGGTCCGATTCTCATTGCCAACTGTGTCCATGTCGACTGTGTCGACATTCGGATCAAAAAACAGTGAAAAACCCATGTCGACCTTATGACCAGTCGACCTTCCTCATGTCGACCTTTATGCAAATTCGACCTTAAGTCATGTCGAACTTGGCCCATGTCGACCTTAAGTCAGGTCGACCTTCCTGCCAGTCGACCTAGTGGGGTCGAACTAATGACTGTAGACCTAAATGCAGTCTGACGAATGATCCCATTCCATAAAAACAATTACCAAGGAGGCAAAGAGGAAGAAACAAAGTGTTTTTAAAAAAGGGGATATAGATCCTCTCAAATTGAACCCCAATGTCCTGTTCCCAGTGTAATTGCTAGATTATGTGCGTGTTGCTGTATATCTAACAGTGTGTACCCACTCATGAAATGAACAAATCTGTTACAATTTTCACTTAATTAAGTTACTTTTGTTTAATATTAGTTTATAACACAGATTGCTCCCAAGGACTGTGCAGATAAATTAGGACAGCAAAGTAAATATGTCTGTTTGGTCCTTTTAAACATCAAAAAAAGGGTTGCCACCTAGTATCTGCACAGATATTGCGCAGTTTGTAGCACAGTCTTAAATAATAACAGACTACGGGGCTGGCTGGTAGTATACGTGCCGTATTTCACATCTAAAGTGTACCCGTTAGATCTGATATTGGGAACACAAATCGGCTGTTAGTGTTCTCCGCCGTTTGTTTGGTTCCTCTCCGCAGGGAAAGTGGCTTGTACGTATGCCACTGTTCCCGGCTGTGCTGGTAGTGCGTCGGTGTCTGTGGGGAGATCACAGTCAGTGGTGAGGCTGTGATTCTCCAACTCGCAGACCCGTGTCGCGCTCCGTCACTTGACACTGCACCTAACAGAGGGACGCACCGGCCGGGTGCTTTATTTGCACTGGCGTGCTGTAATCACATCTGAGTCTTGGGAGACCGTGGTCAGGTTCTGACCCCACAGCTCCTATCAGATGCGCCCTCTGTGAGTGGATACTGTAACGCCCTATACATCAATCAAAATACATTTCATGGGGGAAAGGGACATGGGGATATTTCACACACTAAGTGTGTCTGGTCAACGCGCGTGTCGCCACCAGCTTCATCAGGACCAATGGTACTCTCCCTCACCTCCTCCCAGGTTGTGGGCTCTGGTGGAGGGCCGAGATTTGTTTCACTTTTTTATCGTTACTATTGCGAAGCATTATGTATGTATAAAACTATGACATCATAACGCTACTATGAGAAAAGAACGCAGCTAATGCACTTGTTACTGGTTTAAAGTTTTTACTGTGCGAGTTTGGTTTTACTTGGATTTACTCAGTTCTTAAATCTGGATATTATTGGCTATCGGCTGTCACATGTTTTGGATAAGATAGCCAATAAGATCCGGATTTAAGAAATCAAGTAAATCCGAGAAAAACCAAACCCGCACACCTCTAGTTTAAATATAATTAGAGAACAGAAATGAGACTGTACTGTAGATGCCACCAAGGTACTGCGATGTGCGGATAACATACCAGTGGTCAGGATGTCGGCGTTCAGCATACTGATGCCAGCATCCCGACTGCCCTCACTGTACTGGTGCCGGAACTCTGAATAAATGAGGATCTTATCACCAAAATGATGACATCTGGGATCCCAGTCGTTAAGTATGCAGGGCTAGCTCGCAGGCACCTGGGGAATGGGGGGTTAGGTTAAGACACTAGTGGGAGGACTTAGGGTTAGGCGCAGGGAGGGGAAGGTTAGGCTGTGGAAAAGGGGGGGGTTAGGTTTAGGCAGCGTGGTTAGGCACTAGTGGGGGAGGTTAAGGGTCAGGATGTGTGTGTGTGTGTGTGTTTGTGTGGGGGGGGGAGAGTTAGACTGCTAGAAGGGGAAGGGAGGATGGTGAGGGTTAAGGGGCCTTCCGAGCCCCTGTCAGCATTTTCACTATCGGTATGCCGAGGTTATGACCAGCACCCTATACGCCAGGATAACCTATGTATCCTGGTACTGCAGGTACTGTAGGTTTTTTGGGCAGTGAAAATTTAATTCTATCTGTGATGTTACATTTTGATATCCGCTTTCATATCCATTAAGGGAAACTTTAAATACATAACATTTATATACATTTCCCAGAAACAGTCGTGTAATAATCACTTGTGTTCCCCATTCAGATTCCACAAAGGACGTTTACACCGACGAGTCAGAACATGGATCCTACGATTGCCGCAACGATCAATCTCTGCTCATTCAGCACAAACTTGACAGACAAAAACAAACCTCACGGAAATCTCAAAAGGTAATCCAGAATCGCCGTCCCCAATCGATATTTCTGTGAAAGTATTACACGCTGTATACACGTTCTGTCCAGGCAACAATCAATTACCTCACATTGTACTTCTAGAGAGTTGATAAGCCCTGGGCAACTCATTCAATAGACACAACATTATTTAAAGGCATTGGGGCGTAAAAAACATATTAAGTTATTCTAAACTTTTAATAGAGTCTTATAGCTTTCCTTAAGGCCGTGAGACTGGTGATTTATACCTGACATAAGAGCCCTCATCTTTCTTTGCAACGTTCCCGTTGCTTGTTATACTCTCATATAAGTCTCTTGAGAGGTGATTTTTTTGGGACTATGTAAAAACCGGACCCGGACTAAACACCGGACCGGACATCAAAATCTGCAGTCCGGAGCTTGTATTGTCCGGCCCGGGGTGTCCCTTCCGGGGGTGTCTTGTCTGGGGGGGGGTCGCTGTGATAGCTATCATCAGGGACACAGGGAAGGGGAGATTACAGCCTCCCCGTGTGGTCCGGTTTTTGCTACATGGCTGGACCATACAGGGAGGCTTTATTCTCCTCCTCTCCCTGGTGACAGCTGTCACAGATAGCTCCCCTGGACAGGACACCCCCGGACCGGACACCCCCCCCCCCGGACCGGACACTACAAGCTCCGGACTGCAGATTTTGATGTGTGGTCCGGGGGTCTTGGCCTGGTCCGGTTTTTGCTACATGGCCGGACCATACAGGGAGGCTTTATTCTCCTCCTCTCCCTGGTGACAGCTGTCTCAGATAGCTCCCCTGGACAGGACACCCCCGGACCGGACACCCCCCGGACCGGACACTACAGGCTCCGGACTGCAGATTTCGATGTGTGGTCCGGTGGCCCGGGGGTCTTGTCCTGGTCCGGTTTTTACCCATACCCGATTTTTTATTTTTTTTTGCAGCAGACAGTGTCTATTGTATATTACTGTATATTATAGCCAATGTAAATCATTTCGCTTTACTAATCATGGCATGATCTCTCGCAGTGTAAAGAAGACTCGCTGATCAAGGAAAAACAAATCTTCGAGAGATTTCCAGCTCACACAGTATGAATGCCTTTTTTATAATATGATGTATTATTTAAGTTCTGTCTGCTAATTAAGGGGTCCATTCAGATGCATTACATACGCAACACAATCCCACCTGCAGCTTCCTGATTAACAGAATGGGTCCTGCAACTGCATCTCACAAATGCGAATGCTTCTGCCTAATTTAAAGGCAAAGAAGCGTGAAGGGATTGGGGCAGAGGACAATGGGGGTGTGTCACCTCAATTTTCTGGCTAGCAAGGCCAAAGACTTTGTCGCGTAAGCAGTTTCCGTTGCAATGCGATGTCCCTGTGACTGCAAGCCTGTGGAAGGTCAGACTTACTCAGCCCAAGGACTGATGGTCACGATGTTCATAAAGAACTATGATCGCATCACAGTTTTAGCATTCGTAAATGCAAGGAGGAGGTGGTACTATGTGCAGGCAGGGGGTGGTGTGCAGGCAGGGGGTGGTGTGTCGGCAAGGGGTGGTGTGCAGGCAGGGGTGGTGTGCAGGCAGGGGGTGGTATGCAGGCAGGGGGTGGTGTGCAGGCAGGGGGTGGTGTGCAGGCAGGGGGTGGTGTGCAGGCAGGGGGTGGTGTGTCGGCAGGGGGTGGTGTGCAGGCAGGGGGTGGTGTGTAGGCAGGGTGTAGTATGCAGGCAGGGGGTAGTATACAGGTAGTGTGTGGTATGCAGGCAGGGGGTGGTATGCAGGCAGGGGGTGGTGTGTCGGCAGGGGGTGGTGTGCAGGCAGGGGGTGGTGTGTAGGCAGGGTGTAGTATGCAGGCAGGGGGTAGTATACAGGTAGTGTGTGGTATGCAAGCAGGGGGTGGTGTGCAGGCAGGGGGTGGTGTGCAGGCAGGGGGTGGTGTGTAGGCAGGGTGTAGTATGCAGGCAGGGGGTAGTATACAGGTAGTGTGTGGTATGCAGGCAGCAGGGGCAAACACAGGATTTTCAGAAGGGGGTTTCCAGAGATGGGCGGAGCAAAGCACGGAGATGGACACTGTTGGTGACCCAGTATATGCAGAGTCAGTTAAAGTATTATAGATAGACCAAATGTATATTAATAATAATAATAATAATAATATATAAATATATATATATATATATATATATATATATATATATATATATATATATATATATTTAACAGCAGTGTAGACCCCTGGACATAGCAATGTATTGGGGCCCCTACCGATCCTCCAGCGGAAGGGGTAGGGGGTGCTATGAGCGGAAGGTTTGATGTCCCACAGGTGGTAGGGCAGTGATTTTCAACCTTATTACCTTGCGGCACACTAAATAAGATTTTAAAATTGCCAAGGCTCACCATGAGATTCCCACAGGGTAAAACACACTGGCCCCCACAGGAAAAAAACAAACCTATTGGCTCCCATGTAAAAAAAACAGTCACACTTGTCCTCACAGGTAACAAAAATAAAATACATTGGCCCTTTACATGAAAAGAAGAGACCAGTAAATAACAGTTGAACTGGTGGTGGCTGTAAACTGGTTTGGGCATCTCTAGATCTGGGGGCACACTTGAGAACAGCTCAAGGCACACTAGTGTACCACGGCACAGTGGTTGAAAAACACTGTCGTAGGGGGTATTATATCAACCGCTAAGCATGTAGGGCCTGGATCAATAATGTCCACTAATTACCCCTTTATTGCACAGATGGTGGGAGATGGGGTGGGAGAACAGAGCATTGGGCTGAATGAAGGGGCCCTGATGCATAACTTCCAGGGTGGTAGAGGATGTTTAATACGCAGACGAGGGGTGTATAGTGGAGTGAGCTTATTATTCAGAATTTTCTGGTGGGAGGACAGCTTGCTTGACTGCAGATATCTCCAGTTCCTGGAACTAGAATCCCACCTACCAAATGGTACTGGGGACTAGGCGATCAGAGTTCAGGAGGCAGAGCAATCCACCAACGAGAATATAAAACTACATACCAGGTGTGTAGAGCTGGAGCAGTAACCAGCTGCTGGAAGGCTGATATCTCTGGTTCTGGGTACAGTAGAGACAAGCTACTAGTGTCCCTTAAAGGGGAGAGTCCTAGCTTTTGGAATATACCCTCAGAAAAACTCTAAGGGCAGTATTCAATGAGAAAAAAAATTTATGGCGAGTTTTTGCTATTTTCGCGTTGGAAGGAGCATTTTGCTCTCCAAAAGTGAACCACCCTTTTCAATGTGATATTTTCGCCGTCTTTTTAAGTGATTTTCGCCGTGTCTCTCCGTGTAGCAATTCTCCATCTTTTCATGAAGAACTGGAATGTGAACTTTTAAACTAAAGTTTTTTAAAAAAATGTTGGTGTCAAAAAATCAGGATTTTTTTTCTGTGAAGGGGCATGTTATTTATATTCATGTGCTTATAGCACATGAATATATATTTAATTTTTAAAAAAAATATATATACTTTTTTTTTTACACAGAGCAGCCAGCAGGGGGCCGGAGCTCTCGAGCCGCTCATTAGATATTCATATATTCACTGCACCCGATCATTACATATGCAGGATCGGGTGCAGTGAATACTTGGTCCCCCGCTGGCTATAGGGGGGGGCAGCTTGTGCTGCCTGGGTCCCAGGGAGCCCTCCTCCCCTCCACATATGTTCTGGGGCAGCCCGGGAGACTTTAATCTCCCTGGCTGCCACCGTACCCCGGCTCCCTGCCAGCTCCCTGCCGCGGACGCTCGTCCGCTGCAGGGGTTAAGACTCGCTGCGAGACAGGGGGCAGTATGCAGACAGAGGTTGGTATGCAGGCAGGGGGTGCTCTTGCATTTGGATTGCTAAGGATTGCATACTGCGAGCAGCTTAGCATATACGATCTATGCTGAATGAGGGTTTAGGTTACATCTATACCTATTGTTTGCATTGGTTCCTGTATTGTTTTACAGAAAGATGGCTTCAATATTCCTATTGCACCAAAACATCTTTCTTTTGCATCTACAGTATATACTGTGAAATGTGTTAAGTTTGATCAGTTCATGGAAAATGTTCTATTGAGTCCTATTAATAAGCAGCTTCTTCTGCGTAGTTCCTTTCATCCATTAGCCCCTAAAACTCCTTTTTTTCAGTGATGGCCTCTAAAGAGTTGGATGTAATGGAAATGTCCATCCTTGTGTCAAAAACACAACCGACTTTGACTTCATTACACTTTAAATACATTTGCTTGCCAACTGTAGGGAATAGCTGATCTGGCTGAGACACTGGGCAACATTGCAGGCGATTAGCCAATAGAAATGATGTATGTTTAAAAGCTGACTCGACACTGACTAAGAGGAATTAACTTCCAGTTGAAAAAGTTACAATATTCTATATTAAGCTTATAATTAATGTTGTAATATTGTAAGCAACATAGGAGCTGATTCAGACCTGCTCACTAAGCAGCATATAAGTGCTGCCTAGCCGCACTGCTGAGCGAATTCCCACAATAGCATGCAAGTGCACATCCAAATATCATTCGCTCACCAGTCTATACTTACTTCTATCCTGGACGGAGATGGCCGTAATGGGAGCGGGTACTGACGTCATGTGACATCAGTCGTCTGCCACCAAGCAGGCACGAACACCCCAGCATTTGCAGGGTTACACCCAGTGTTTCTTTGGGAGCGCCCTTATAACGATGAGTGGTCCCCTGTGTTCACTCCTGGGGTTTGCACATGTTAATATTCGCAAATGCGCAAACCCACAACATCGGCCGGGGAAGCAAATTCTAGGCTAGGCTATGGGGGGCAGTTGAGTAGAGGAGGTTTATGGGTAATCTTCTGAAAATATCAACAGATAACAATCTATATGCTTTGGGCGGCCCATAGCCAAAATTAAGGAAGGGACGTCGTTATTTCTGTAGCCCGGCCCTCTTCTGTCAGTGTCCCCCTGCCTCAGCACTCTGATATTTTAAATGTTGGCATTTCGACTATGTATGCATAATCAATGTCAGCCATTTTGAACTTGTCGGTATTTTGACTATCTGCCAATGGTTGATGGAATTTCGACCGTCAGTCTTTGACTGTTGGTATATTGACTGCATCCCAGTACATCTATCCCCCATAAGCAGCTATATGTTGTCCCTCCCTGATCATGTAACCTGTGTTTATAAGGTGTCCCTGTGTCACCTATATGTCATGAACAGATAATGATATAAGACATGGGTAGACAAAGTAGGTCCTATCATACTGATTTACATAATTATTCCTGTAACTTTCTTACTGTTCCCCTTTTCATGAATCTCTCTATTTTTAATGTCAGAATAAAATCTTGCAGCTGAATTATTGAAATGTCGCACAATCTGCACTAAACCCTGCAAACAACCTGCTTAAGCCTTCCATGCATAAAACCCTAAGGGCACGTAACAAGCCTCATAGTTTTTAACCACTTAATCGCTTCATGCACAAATGCGTTAAAACACATTCTAAAAAAAAAAGCTGCAGTATAACAAATTATATATTAATGTTCAGCAAGGTAATAATAAATTCATAACAAGACAGAGAAAGCTGAAGCGCCCAGTCGTCCGCGCCTAGATAGTATGGTACTATAGCATCCATTAGAACAGTATTCTGGATAAATAAATGCATCTCTGGGGGATTGTGAGAAACTCTCTACGAATCCCATTGCAGTCAATTGTCCAAACCTAAGATCAGGTTAATGGTTGCAGCAGATTCATGGCAGTGGAGAGAACGGCAGTGGATCTTAGGAAGTCCGAAGGTGATTAACCGGCTTGGAACATTTACAAAATATCCCAGCTTTTCTGGACTGAAACATGGAATCTTTGGATATGAGGGACCTGGTAGGACAGAAGTTTTATTTTCTACATATTTTTTGTTACTAGTTCTTGACGTAGAAAGTGATTTTATATTGATTGTGATCCCAAACTCTGCCGCAGAAGAGTCGGACTCCTGGGCTAAATCATTATGATATCGGTAATAAGTTTCTAGTTCAAAAATTACTGTAATTTAAATGACAAAAAATATGTATTTTCAGTGTAAAAAAATTGTATTCAGTTGATGTTTTGAACACTTTTGTGAATATATTTTAAATTGAATTAAGTTTGAGAAAAGCAGACTAATTATTGTGTGTAGAAGGAGTTATAAATAAAGTTATACAATGTTTGGATGATTAGAGTTACATTTGCTTTTGGATGATTAGAGTTACATTTGCTTTTGGATGATTGGAGTTACATTTGTGTTTGCATGATTGGAGTTACATTTGTTATGCATTGGTTAGCAGATTCAGTTGTTACTGTATTAAACTTTAAGTAGTAACATGTATTTTCTGATTTTTAAAGTAGGGCAGTCTGGTATACCGATATAAATGATTAAAAAAAGATGCCTGCTGCGGTAAACAGCAAACACTCAGTATGTTGCCTTGATGATAACAATATATATTTGCATTTCAAAGAGTTGTTTTATAAAGCTGTTGAAGTCCCCGGCATTGTCTATAGTACAGTACGCAGCTGTACTGTACATAATACCGTTCTGCTGCAAATCTGCAGATAGCACTTATTATGATTCTGCTTTTTGTTCGTTGCCTGAAGTGTTTTATGAAGGTTTTAAAAAAGGCAGAATATAAAAAAAAAAAAAATTTGCAAGTGTTTTTCTATTTAAATGATTTTATTTGATAGTCTACAAGCCTGTGTTCTGTATATATTGTTTAAGTAAATCAGGAAACGGGACAAAAAGGCTAAAACACGAAATAGTACTAAAGCAATATTCATTGTTAGTTTCATGTCGGGATGTGATTGATTTATGTCTCTGGGAACCTTGTTTTGGTGATTTTCTCATAAAAGCACAACAGTGACCTTCAGTCACTTGTCAACGTACCTCATTTATGATCACCTAGTTTCTGTCTCCTGCTCATTAGAAAGTCCTGTGCATCAGCAACAATAGTACATGCGGTTCTGATGTATATTTTTGTGCATTCAGCACAACTCATTGGAGTAACATGAATTCAGCAATAGGCAGGATCAAAAGACATCTCTGTGCAGTTCAAAACTTGGGAGACACGAACATGTCTGACTTGAACTTAATTATGAGACAAACAGTACAAGTACACAGGGCTAAAAGTGGTGATGATGCCCTTAGCAACCAATCAGCATCTGTCTATAATTTTTTAGGATGCAATAGAGAAATAGTAGACATAAGCTGATTGGTTGCTCTGGGAAACATCACCTCTTTTCATTTTTAGAAACTTTAGTAAATGAACACGTAACTCTTCTACAGATGGATCTGCTATCATCTTAGTAGCTCATGGCACGCCGCTCATTGTGGTACACGTATGTCAGAGACGCTCGTGAGCCACATTCTAGCAATGGATGCGCGAGAGGGTGAAACGCTCGTGCGTCCACATTTGCCTGTGCGCCAGATACCAGCGACTGACGAAGTCAACAAGAAGGGCTCCATTAAACTGGACTACCCAGTGTCATAACAATTGCATTGCATCCCAAGCGGTGGCTTGGGGAAGTCAGTGCTGTTGGGGCATGGTCTCTGGAGATTCGAATGGGTCTGGCTATTGAATCTGCCAAAAATGTCCCTTTAAAAAATGGGCAACAGATGCTAGAGGTCCTACTGGACAGATGGATAGATGCTAAAGGTCCTACTGGTTAGGGTGCACACTACCTTACCTGTATGGCCATTCAGGAGTGGAGCATGATACATGTGTATAACACCTGCTCTTGATTTTGTTTAACGGACTGTGTCAAGATAAGCTATTTTCTGAAGTAATGAACCAAGTATGAGCAGGAGTGTAGCCATCAATTATACCAGTGCTCTTGTCATCAGATACTCCGAACAAGTCATGTATTCAGGATTTCTACCTGTGGAGTCAAGTGACATAATTAGTGACCTAGAAAAATAGACAAAGTCATGAGTGCATGATTAAAGAAATTCAGCATGACCTGCTGGGGGTTCCTAAGTACTGTCTTTGAGAATTACTTGGAGTTGAGTAGCCACTCATAAGAACATGGCTTACAAACCCGAGACATCAAATCTTGGTGATTCAAGAACTCATAGGGGGGTATTCAATCTCAGTGGCGGGGCCCTATGCAATCCTGATGGTATTGAACACGGATCTTGGTGCTCGGCAGGCGGGACATTGAATCCCGCTTCCGGAATCACTGTCGAGCCAGCCGAGAACGGGACAGGGTTACGGCTGTCGGGCCAGTCAGACAGTCGTGACCCAGGATTGAATATCCCTCATAGAGGGGAATTTAGCGCTTTCTCCCATTGGTCAACCCTAGAGGAAATAGTAGTGCCAATAAATAGATTGTGAGAGGTGAGATTTTGCGGGATGGTGGGAAGATGATGACCTCAGTCTTCGATATCTTTAGTTTAAGAAAGCACTGGGACATGCAAGAAGAGATAGCAGAGACACAGGTTTAGATACGAGTGAAGATAGCGGGTGGGGGATCAGGGCAAAAGGAAGATTTGAGTGTTATAGAGATGATATTGCAAGTCAAAAGAGCAAATGAGCTCACCCACAGAAGATGTATAGAGAGAGAAAAGTAAAGGGTCACGAACAAAATGTAGGACACATACAGTTGGTGGAAGTGTGTGTGTGTGTGTGTGTTTGTGGGGATCATGAGAAGGAATGGTCAGAGAAGTAGGATGGCAGCCAGGATAAGGCAGCATCACATAGACCAAGGGAGTAAAGGATTTTCAGAAGGTGAGGGTGGTCCACAGTGCCAAAAGCAGCAGGGTGGTCAAGGAGAATAAGCATTGTAATGGCCCTTGGATTTAGAAGCAAGAAGGTAATTGCAGACTTTTGTGAGGACAATTTCAATGAAGTGAAGTGGAATGAATGAAAGTCAGACTGGAATGAATCAAGCAGTGAGTGGGAGGTATGAAAAGGCAGTGAGGCGGTTATAGACCATGTGCATCAAGATGTTTGTTGGTAAAAGTGAGGAGAGAGATGGGTGGTCGGCTGAATAGAGTCTAGATCGAGGATCGGTTTTTAAGAATAGAGGAAACAAGGGGCATGCTGGTAACAAGCAGAAGGTAACAAGCAAAGGGGGCATTGCCATGAAGAGAGTGAGAGATTGAAGAGCTTGGCAAAATGGTAACTAGCAGAAGGAGAGATGTAGTGGGGGGGGGGTGTCGAGAGGGGATAACTTCTAGTGGGGAGGTAGAAGGCAGGGAAGGAATGGATGGGAGGGGTGTTATGGGAAATTAGGTTGATATTTGCTGATGGTCTGGTCGGGAGTGATGTCCTGCTTTATTGAGTATAGAAATAAGACTGCGCATGGGGATATCTATATGTTATTTCTATACTCTCTACCTTTTCAGTTTAGGGGAACCTATACAGAGGTCCGCACAGACTGCGGCAGTGGGATATAGATTTGTGGACCCTCTTTTAATATATTTTTTATACGTTCAGTGACAGCATTACCTTACTGATTTTCCGCGCCTTATTTTTCTTGGTTTTATTTTCCTGCTTTATGGAGTCAATTTTGGATGTGAGGGAAGTGGCAAAGTCAACAGCAGAGAGAACGGTGGGAAGATAAAGGGGGGGGGGGGTTAGATTAAGGAGGTGACAGTGGCAGTGAGGTTCTTGATGTCTGACTGCAAAGCATGGGAAAGGGTAGCACTGAAGGATAAGATCATACGTTTTAAGGTGGAGAAAGTCTTTTTTTAGAGCGTGGTTTCCTCTACTAGCGCTTGGCAGTATGAGCGCATTTTTAAATCTATCTGATGCTTTTGGCGTCAAGAACAGACGTAAGGGATATATTGTATATAGAAGTGGCTTGTTCAGGGCAAGAGAGAGAGAGATTAGTGAATAGAAGTCAGTTGAACAGGAGGTATAGGAAAGTGGTGTCAATAGCCTCGATGTTACACTTAGTAATGGAAGCCTTAGGAAGTTAAAATGAAGAAGCAGAGAGAGAGAGAGATAAGTTAAAAAAAGAGCAAGTGGTGGTCAGATAGGGGAAATAGGTATTTGGAAAAATCTGAAACATCACAATGGAGAGTGAATGGCAATCAAAGATGTGAGGTTAGGGAATTTAGAGGAAGGGATTTTGTGTAGATATTGATAGGGATGATGAAATTGGAGAGAATGTCAGAGGAAGTGAGGAAGCCAGGAAGCTGTTGTGGAATTTGGAGGGAATTGCCAGGGGGTGGTAAATAATGCCCCCCTGGCATGTGTGTGAGTATGCACTTGCCGATGACTGGTCCCCGCTGCAACCTACGTCAGCGGCAGTTTGGATCACCCAGTGTGTATGGGCCATTAGAAAGTGACAGATTACAAGGTGAAGACATATAGATCCGCAAAAGAGACCTTTCAAAATACTGTATGCCCATTATAATGTGACTGATGCATTACAGTACTGTATATACTTAGCACAAATTAGCATAATTGGTTACATCATTTTAAATTTATTCTAATGTGAACAATCAGGAAAGGTAAAATAACGTTTGAATCAATAGTCTTTGAGTGTTATGTAAATTTTAGAGAGTCGTCAAATTTTTGTCTGCCAAGCTGGCATAAATTCAATAATTATTTATTAAACATAAATTAATATGTTGTCAATTTCTCTATTCATATGTAGATGAGAAGTAAACATAATTCTAGCCAATAAATTATGAGCCAGATATCAGAGTTGAAAATTTTTACATTTTTTAAGTGTTCGAACTCAACACAATGGGCCTTATTCTAGTTCACTCTTTCTGACAAAATCCTTTTTAGATGGACAAAACCATGTGCACTGCAGGTGGGGTAGATGTAACATGTGCAGAGAGAATTCGATTTGGGTGGGGTTTTACTTCAAAGTGAGATCTATATTGCAGTGTAAAAATAAAGCAGCCAGTATTTACCCTGCACAGAAACAAAATAACTCACCCAAATCTAATTCTCTCTGCACATTTTATATCTGCCCCCCTGCAGTGCACATGGTTTTGTCCATCTAAGAAGGATTTTGTCAGAAAGAGTGAACTAGAATAAGGCCCAATGACTGACCTGTATATGATATGATTTGTATACCTGTTAATATGTTTCCTTACAAAGTGTTGGTGCTAACCGAGCCTGTTTTGAGCTTCTGGATGAGGTATATTAAGTGGACAATGCGTAGGTCACACAAAAAGGTCAACATCATGATCAGTGGCGTAACAATAGCCCCGCAGACCACATGGTGGTGGGGAGGCGCTGAGTAATGGGGGGGCCGGGGGTCTTCAGGGGCTAATGCTGCGCTGCTGCTGGGTTCTGCCTTAACCCTCTTGCTGTCGCCGGGACCCGCAGATCTACTTGTCTGCGGTCCCAGTGCTCCTCCTGGTAGTGTGGCCAATCCCGGGATTGGTGGGATCCCGGGATTTGGCCTTAAAAACACCGGGATTTCAATCCTGGGATTGAAGTTTGCAATCCCGGGATTTCAGGATTAGACTGCGCATGCGCAGTCTAATGCCGGGCAGCGTCTGAGCCTGTGCTCAGACGCTGCCCGGCTTCTCCCGTCCCGGGCAGCGCGGCTCTGCGCAGCGTGACAACGTCAGAGGTCACGCTGCGCAGGCCAACCAGAACGTCAGCCTGCGATCCCGGCATCCCTCCCACCCTCCCGGCTGCTGCTGCGCCCTTCCACCCGTACCAGCCACCCAGCCGCCCTCCAGTACTAGCTCCTGCTACTAATGAATACATAGGACTCACAAAATGTCTGCCCCCTTACAGTAGACAGTTTTTGAGGATGCTAGAGGAGACGACAGCCTCCTCTAGCATCCTTAAAAATGGTCTGCTGTTGGGGGCAGCCATTTTGTGAAGGTCATCATTAGCAGAAGCAGCCAGTAGGAGTGCTGGGATGCAGACAAGTACATCTGCGGGTCCCGGTCAAAGACACCGCGGTGGTGTCAGCAAGCCGAGGGGTAAGGCAGGGTGGAGGTTTTTTTTTTTTTTACTTTACTGGAGTGGGGGTGCCAAAATTTTCCCCGGGGAGGCTGTGTGTTCAGATTTTGTAGTTATGCCAATGATCATGATGTGTTTAGGCAACAGAGATGCAAGATGCCTCATTGAAATATACAAATATTCTGAAATATGAAATGATCCGTTATCCAAAATACTTCAGGTCCCGAACATTTTGGATAAGGCCTGTATTACTAAAACACCCATAATGCTATAAATCTATATCAAGCATTTAAGCTAGCACATACCTTGTTATTTCAGACAGCCTTTCATTTATATGTGCAGAACGTATCTAGGGATCAATATATCTTTCTGTCCATTGCCTTTACCTCTCATCAGCAACAATTCTGGATCAACCGAAACCCCATTGCATGGGATGAGAATGGAACATAATGGAAGCTTCATTCCAAAGTCACACTGGGATTTTCAATCTTCTTTTATATCCATACAGAAAGAGACACTTTTGATTGCTGAACTGTATTTTATGATCATAGTCAAGGGCTAAAGAGATCTCCGTGATAATGAATATGCTGCTCTGCATAATGATAATACCCGTAGCCGTTTGCCAGATGGAGGATCTGGCAAACGGCTACAGTTATAGGTGTCCAGCCTGGCAAGTAATTACCTAGCCAAAACCAAAGTACACAGAGTGCAACAAAGCACCAAATACTAATATCATTCCAACAATGATGTGTGCAAACAATAATGAGAGAAAAATGCTAAATTAATTTCATTTTAGCAACACATTTATTTGTTTCTAAATGGATTTTGAACTATCTGTAGTTTATTGCTTTTGTGTGGCTTTGGTTTTCATGAAAGCTCTAAATGTGTCTGAAATAATCAGCTCTATTTTATATGAAAGAAATGATGCTGATGACATTGCAGAGACCACATTATAATATGTCCCAATAAACCGACTTAACGCTGTAATATAAATGCATAGAATGTGGACAACAAACAGGAAGTAATTTAACAGAACAGTTATAATTGAAAGAGAAACATTGGCAAGTTGCAAGTGTCACTTTGGTTCTGACTTGGAGGCAGGGCCAGAATAAGGGGGGGGGGGGTCACATGGGGTCAGTACCCCTGGGCCCCCCTCTAGCTAGGGGCTCCCTGTGGTCGGCATGTATTTAAAAAATTTTTTTAGCTAAAAGGTTTTGAGTGCTGAGCATCGAGAGCCAAGGCACACTGACTGCACAAGAGTTGACTAAGTCCCATGATACTTTGCACAAGAGGGCATAGGCTGAGAGGTTTGTGCTTAGCTCTGATTGGTGGAGCTCATTGCATGCTTCTCATGCCCATGGAGGACAGCAGTAGCAGCCTTGTCATGGGAGGGTTTTTAATCAGGCAGCACTGGGACTGTGAGGTCTCCTACAGTCCTACAGAGTAAGGTGCAGAGGGACAAACACAGGCTTTTCATGTGGTATGTATGTATATGTATATATATATATGTATGTATATATGTATGTATATATGTGTATATATATATATATATATATATATATATATATAAATAATATATAATATATATATATGAAGAGAAAAGGTGTAGAGGTGCGCTCAGAAGATAGTTTCACCAGTTCACAATTGGAAGAATACAAAACATTTATTCCATACAGTAAAACAATTAAAAGTACTTTCTAAAAATACTTCTTGTTCGAAGTCAATTACAAAATTTCTTGGTGTGTCATTGTAATTCAATAAAGCTTCGATCATAGGTGTCGAATGATCACGCAGAACCCTACGCGTTTCGTCCACTAGGGACTTCTTTAGGGGTAATACACCAGGATCTATAGGCTTTATATACCTTGATTCGATATATATATATAAATATATAGGGTAACACTTTTAGGAGTTTATTAGGGGAGACGTGGTCACTGTTGTTATTCCGGTGACCCCGTGATGCTTCGCTTAGTGGTGAATATAATGGAATCGAAAAAAGAAGCACAATAAAACACCTCTCCGACAGATGACTTAATTTCCCAACTGTACAGTCAATTCTGAATTCGCTAGCCTCAGTCACAGTCTCTCCCCACGCTGACTGTGACTGAGGCTAGCGAATTCAGAATTGACTGTACAGTTGGGAAATTAAGTCATCTGTCGGAGAGGTGTTTTATTGTGCTTCTTTTTTCGATTCCATTATATTCACCACTAAGCGGAGCATCACAGGGTCACCGGAATAACAACAGTGACCACGTCTCCCCTAATAAACTCCTAAAAGTGTTACCCTATATATTTATATATATATCGAATCAAGGTATATAAATCCTATAGATCCTGGTGTATTACCCCTGAAGAAGTCCCTAGTGGACGAAACGCGTAGGGTTCTGCGTGATCATTCGACACCTATGATCGAAGCTTTATTGAATTACAATGACACACCAAGAAATTTTGTAATTGACTTTGAACAAGAAGTATTTTTAGAAAGTACTTTTAATTGTTTTACTGTATGGAATAAATGTTTTGTATTCTTCCAATTGTGAACTGGTGAAACTATCTTCTGAGCGCACCTCTACACCTTTTCTCTTCATTCTTTACGTCAGACTCCCATTAGCGGCGGAGCCTTAAGAGTTGTGCTGCTCACCCAATAGCGCAGGATAGGGTCATAAATCCCCCCTTTTCTTATATATATATATATATATATATATATATATATATATATATATATATATATATATATATATATATAGACTTGTATATTTGGCCGGGCACAACCTCCAAATAAGTTGCTAGTTGGTTGCCTTCGTCCTTGGATAATGTAGACCTCTGTGGGGTAATGACGCGGCACTTCAAACTTGTAAATTTTCAATTCTTTATTGAGACAAACAGCAACATTTCAATGCAGGTGCATTTTCATCAGGCTCAATATACAAATCACATCTACCCCATTAAATACTCCCCAGTGTACCTTACGTTGGGAGAACGTTCACATAAACCACCCCCCCCCCACGTAACAGCGTGTAATCGCCAGTACAACAATCAGACGCACCTGGAGAACCCGGTGCTCTGAGGGTGGACTGGATTTAACCCTTGGCGTGCAACAATGACATATACAATAAATGGAAAAGAATAAAAAGGCTAAAGAATAAAAAGGCTAAGAAAAAGGAAAAATTATTTAACATAAGTGAACAACTGACCAAGATCAATATAATATAATATACATGTGTAGGCGCAGACTGTCCCATAATTATGGGTGTCTGCCCCCATAGTAAGCATTCTGTGAATACATATCAGGATAGCGTATATGGACTTTTTTTATTAACATATAAATTGTATTGTCATATAACACTCTATTCATTACAGCAGAACATTAATACCCGAGTGCTCGTTAAGGCCGTTAGGTGAGATAGTACCCAATTTTGCGATCCAACGAGCTTCACATTTCAATAATTGTAGACCCCTATTTCCCCCACGTATGGAGGGTGGAATGAGGTCTATCATCCTATACTTAAGGGAAGCTAGGTTATGTTTTGCCAACACAAAGTGTCGAGACACTGGTTGGTCGCCCGTGCCCTTTAGCAGAGCTTTGCGGATAGCCAACCTGTGGGCTGTCATCCTCTCTTTGAAGGGTCGTTCTGTTTTCCCTATATATGACAGCCCACAGGGGCAAATTATATGATACACAGTGAAAGGAGTGTTACAAGTCAACAAATGCCTTATTTGTATGGGGCGTCCCGTTTTGGGGGTGATTGAATGAAGACCCAGGTATTAAAAAACTACATGTTGTGCAGAGGCATCTCACACATCCTGTTCTATTAGAAGTTTTTCTAGGTATATATGGTGATGCATCTGATTTTACTAAAATGTCTCTTATACTTTTGGAACGTTTATAACATGGCATGATGGTGGTTTGCTTGAGACCTAATTGTGGATCTGCTTGTATCAACGGCCAATGTTGGCGTACTATTTGAGTGGACTTGGGGCTGTGTTGGTTATATGTCGACACCCAGGGTAGACAATTATGCAATTCCTCCTTACCAGTGTTGGCTGAGAGCAATGTGTCACGATCTAAGGCCAACACCTTCTGTTTAGTGGACTCCAACAAATCAGCTGGGTACCCCCGCTGTCGGAATCTAGTTATCATTTCATCCATCTGCCTTTCCGCTATACAGGGATCTGATACTATTCTCTTCACTCTCAATAATTGAGAGTAGGGAAGGCTGCGTATAGTGGATTTTGGATGACAACTCTGATAGTTCAACAAGTTGTTTCTATCAGTAGGCTTGGAGTACAAGCAAGTCGATATATTACCCTCTGAAATTTTTATTAATACATCCAAGTAATGGATTTACTGGTCACTGTGGGTGTACGTCAGTTTAATGGGGTGTTCACCATTATTCTGTGTATTAATCAACTCGATGAGGTCGTCAGGCGGCCCCCGCCAAAGGATAAGGATATCGTCAATAAAGCAGTTATAGTGTATTATTCTATCTGCAACTGATGGGGTGTCAAAAAAATAGAGATTGTTCTAATTCAAACATGACTATATTAGCGTAGGACGGCGCAACGGCTGCCCCCATCGCCACTCCCATCAGCTGCAGATAGAACTTTTCACCATATACAAAAAAGTTTCTAGTAAGGATTAAAGTAATGAGTTCCAGAATAAGATCATATATATATATATATATATATATATATATATATATATATATATATGGGTTAAAGTGAGGGGGAACTGGGTGGAACTGAGTTCCGCCACCTCTAAATGTAGGGGGAACTGAGTTCCACCTCTACCATAGCCATGAACAGTAATTCCAACAAAAAAGCCTGTCCCAGTGGCTTCTTCTTCTGGCACTTGTATGTGATGTCATGCTGTCACCACCTCTGAAGCAAAGAGCCACTAAGAGGCTCTGTGCATGCTGAAGACAAGGTGAAAGGGGGCTGGTGGGACTCGGAGAGGAGGGGAAGCTGCTGGAGGGACACAGGGCATGGAGCTGCTGGAGTGACAGAGACAGATGTGTATAAGCAGCACAACTGACATTAAATGTATAAGGGGCACTACTATGTGGTATAATATGAATCAAGGACGCTACATGTGGTTTCATTTGTATATGATTGTGTGTATACTGTGTGTTGTAATTTTAATTGGAGTTCCTATCGTGTGACCACACCCCTTCCTTGTGGGACCATTATCCCTTTATGATAGGTAGGGCACAAATTCCTTGGCCCTGATCTAGGCTCTGCCTAATGGGGGGGGGGGGGGGGGGGTGTCGCTTTTGGGGAAAGAGAGTTCCACCACCTCTCTAAGACCACTTTCAGCCCTGTACATATATATATATATATATATATATATATATATATATATGCAACCAAATCTCTAAAATTGCGCTACTATTAAAAATGGTGGTCGCTATTAGACACTTAGTTCCCTACCAGCAGGAACTCACAATTTTTCAAATACCCACAAAAGTGTCACAAGCGCCCTAATATAGTATGTAATGTCCGTAAAAATATCTAATATGATAATAATACGCTTGTAGCTTCTTATTTTCTGGAACAATTTTCCGTTTATTTTCAAAATACTTTGCTGGCTGGACTCCTAGGAGCACACATGGGACATACATAGAACTGGAACCATCTCCAAAGCGTTGTATTCATATACAAACAGAATTTCACACTGCTAACATTATTTGAGTGGGATTAGATCTTTTTCGACTACACTATAGGAGACCGTCTACATTGATTAGAGGCATTTTTTTTATAAAGGCTCCATTCTATACTAAATAATTTAAGGTCACTGAACGTCATCATTGGAAATATTCTTTGTTCACCATCCCATTCCCAACGGAATCAAAAATCAAACATCAGTCTTTGAAAGATATTACTACCTGTGAAGATAAAAAAAAAAAAAACCTGATGAAGTTCCTAACCGTAACGAAACGCGTTGGGTATTGATTAAAGTCTTTTGAAAATAAACGGAAAATTGTTCCAGAAAATAAGAAGCTACAAGCGTATTATTATCATATTAGATATTTTTACGAACATTACATACTATATTAGGGGGCTTGTGACACTTTTGTGGGTATTTGATATATATATACAAAGAAGTCCATTGCGGACGAAACGCGTAGGTATTTCTTATAAACTGATATTGTGCAGGTGTTGGATCAGAAATTGAAATCATATGAAAAACTGTCAATTTGAAGAATACTTAAGTGTTGGAGATGGGCTCAGTTCATACAACAGCAGATGGTGTCCTTTGTAAATAGCATCTTCTAGATCTTCTTCTGTGTCCAAGATGCAGTTCTTCTATAAACAGTGGCATGACAGCTCAAGAGAGAGTTGTTAATAAGTACTCCTGAATTTTTGTGGAGTCCCAATTCCTCCTGGAAGAGTACTGAAGGTCACCCATCTGTAATGATATTCCTGCTTAGATGACCCCGCTATAGCAACTCTGGAGAGGTTTTCATGTCTTCAACAGCTGCTCCTGTTCCCATAGAATTTTATATCTTTACCGGTACTTAAGATGCCGCCATGCACTAAAGATATAGCAGCTTATGCTAAGAAGCAGGAGATCACTAGCGAGTATGAGATAAAATACAAAGGACTGGGAGGAGGAATAGTCGAGGTGGTAGAATACTGAATGGCATGGTACAGGGAGCACCCTGGAGTATTACAGCAGATGGTTGGTTATGATGATGTTAGTGGGAGTGTATATGTGTGTGTGTGTGTGTAGGGGGGGAGGGGGCGTGAGAAAGAAGGGTCAGAAAGGAGGACAGCCCAGAGAGGGCAGCATCACATAGACCAAGGGAGTGAAGGATTTGCAGAAGGTGCGGGTGGTCCACAGTGCCAAAAGCAGCAGGGGAATCAAGGAGAATAAGCATATAAGTGGCCCTTGGATTTAGAACCAAGAAGGTCATTGTAGACTTATGTGATGACCGTTTCAATGAAGTGAAGTGGAATGAATGAAAGTCAGACTGGAATTAAATTATTATGTGTAACTGGTATTTTCAATGGTTTTTTTTAGATAGATCTGGCTTTTTAATGTTATTTTAATGGATCTGGCTTTTTTCAATGCATTATAAGTACAGGATTTGGAGTTTGCGGGTCATGCATTTTCAATGTGTTTTTTGGGGCTCTGGATTTTTTCAGTGTATTTTTATATTGTATATAAAGTAGTGAATGGTAGGGTATGAAATACTGTCTATATTGGGGGGAAAAAACGTGAAAAACTCATGTCAGCCTTTTGACTGTTCACCTTTTCATTGTCAACCTACTGCTTATGTTGACCTTCCGACCAAGTCAACCTTAACCATGTCGACCTATTTCAAATGTCGACCTAAACCCTGTCGACCTTTAGTGGTCGACCTAATAAATGTCGATCTTCATAGTGTCGACCCAATGACCCATACCCAACCAGATAGCATGGCTAGATAATTGGTGGATGTTTTTAGCTGTGACATAGTAGCTGCCTGTGTACATGTCCTAAGCTCTGGTCCCGCTGTAATACAGGTGTCCGATTGCCACAATCTGTTTACAACTCCTTTCAGTTTACAGGCAGCACTTTCCAAAGGTGACGAAAGAACCAATCAGGGGATGCGCTTGGGGAGAGAATCCAGTTTCTCCAATGGTTTATTTAAATCAGTAACAGGACCGCAGAATTGTAAAACAAGTCAGGGAAACGCACTATGACCTGGATGAAGGTGAAACGCCAGGAAAAAATGAATCATGTTGAGATAGGAAATATCCCGTAGTCCTTATAAAGAGAAAGGTGGAACATAGAACGAGGCAAGTCTTAAAGTCTTAGATTTATTCTGTAGAACAAAGGAAACAGTTTGTCTGTATCTTTGCTGTGAAACAAAATGTTGCTGCTTCCCGAAAAGGATATTATATGTAACCATAGAAATCTTGGTTTAAAATGCAAGGAGTTGTTTACTCAAACGCTTCCCCTCGCATGCGGTCGGAAGGGAGAGAAATAATTTGATGGTTACTGACTATCGATTGATTTCTCTCCCCTTCGTATTATTACTAGTTTCTAGACTGACTTTTATTTCCGCTGCTGATCATCGAATACGGGGTGGGCATTGATGTCATGTGATGTCAACCATCCGTCCCGAGCAGGCATCAACCCGCCTGCATTCCTCTGCACTAGCCCCCTGTCTGTCCCCTCCCCTGACTGTGCAAACACTTAGCGAGTGTGATACTCACCAAAGGCATTTCAACATCCACGCATGCGCAGACCCCCACCACCGGAAACTTAGTTTGCCAAGGATAATTTCACAGTTTAAGCATTCTACAATTGTATTATTATTATCCTTTATTTATATAGTGCCACAAGGGATCTGCAGCGCCCAATTACCGAGTACATAACAAATAAGCAAAACAGCGACTTCCAGCTGAATACAATAAAGGACACGTACAGGGTATATAACCATAGCTGCAAATATGCATCAGGACACTGGGATAAGTATCAGGGTGGCAGAAGACCGAGGGATTTGGTGCCGTCATAGATGGTTTAAGTAAGAGAAGGTAAAGCACATGAGGGAAGAGGGGCCTACTTGTGTGAGCTAACATTCTAAAGGGGAGGGGCAAACAGACAGGAGACACAGATGGGGTAGACAGTGAGCGTGGAATAGAGGGTTAGGGTGAGATTTAGCTGGATTTGGTGAAGAACTAGGTCTCGAGAGTCCATCTGAAGTGTTGTAGGGAGGAGTTGGAGGGAGAGAGGTAGAGAGTTCCAGAGGTGAGCAGCATGTGAAAAGCCTTGGAGGTAGGAGCGGAAGGAAGCAAGCAGTTAGCAGGAGAGGTGGCGTGCATTAGCCGAGCGGAGAGGATGTGTGGAAGTGTAAAGGCAGATAAGGTCAGAGATGTAAGTGGGAGAGGAGTGGGTGAGAGCTTTGTAAGTGAGTGTGAGAAGCTTGAATTGGATTATGAAAGGGAAGGGCTTGTAGAAGCTTGTATCTTTCTAGATAAAACAATGAATCAGTACAGACTGCAGTTGGGTAGCTACAGTATATACAAAGGGGCAAGGGACGATATTTTATCTACTATAAAATGAGATTAGATTAGCTTGGGGCCTGATTCTGAGTTGACAATAAAGTAATGCTGGGTACACACTGAGCGATATATCATTAGCAATATGCACAATACCGATATCTTCTAGTGTGTATGCTCAATATTGTTAACGACTCCCTTGTTATCTGTACATGCAGCTTAATGTTGACTACAGACGGAGTGCCTCTCTTCTTTGGCCGGGGATCGCCGGCGCAGAGGCGCTAAATCTGACTGGGATGCACGTGCGTCTCACACACACGCACGTGCGTCACAGTTTCAGGACGGCGCCGCTGTGGGTCCCTGCCTGTCTCCCCTTCAGGGAGATGGGCAGGGATAGGGGGGACGGCGGGCGGTGAGGTGCTCCGGGGGAAGGACGACGAGGGAGGCGGCAGGGACCCACAGCCTGCTCCGTAGCCACGGGGCACACGAGCGTCTCATGCGCACTGTGGTGGGAGCCGGCGGACGGCGAAGCTGGCAATACTTTTGCCAGCCCTTGCCTGAACGATGCCGGCTCCATCTGTATATCATTGAGTGCATGTAGTAGCGGGGGTTGGGTGACATCACTGAATGATATGGTTAATGATAACATTCAGGACAGTATTTAATTCTCTGGATTCACCGCTTTTTTCGGTGAACTGGGCTGTTTTTCAGGGAAAGGGTGAATCTTTTCACTGAAAATTATATTCGCTGTATTCAATGTTCACTGTTCGCCGAAAGCGGAGAACTGCTTTCACCATGAGTTTCGCGAGTTTCACCATTTTGCATTTAACATCTTTTTTAGGTGAACTGTAATTTGTACTTTTAAAAAATGTTTTCTTTTCATTTTTTAGGGGTCCAAAAATCAGTTTTTTTTGCTCTATGGTCATACTACTTTTAGTTAAAAACATGCAGCACATAAAAAAATTTTTTAACATGACATCAGCAGGGGGGTGAGAACCTTAAAGAAAATTAATATACACTGCGCTTGATCCCGCTCATTACATATGCATGGGGCAGGACCAGCGCAGCACTCCCCACACCTCCCTGCCTGCCCTGTCTTCTCTCTGCTGCAGAAGACAGGGTCCCCGCCAGCCCCCCCTCCTCCCTGCCGTCCCCCCTTTTGCATGTTCGGCGCAGGCAGGGAGGCTGCCGGCCCCCTGCCTTCCGCCATTCACCGGGGAGGATGATTTTCGTGGTCAGGGGCAGTGAACCCCTGACAAGTTGAATAGTGTGGAAGAGGGGCTGGCGGCGAATCGAGGACCCCGGCGAATCGCGGCGAGTGCACGGCGAAACCAAAATGCTGTGCGTTCGCATTGAATAGACACCTCAGTGTGTATACGGTAGATTGTTCTTCCGAGAGTGTGGTGCAATCATTTAGGGTGTTTAAGTAAGAGTCCTATTGTGTTTTCTGACTTAATATACCAACATGACTAATAATAAGCAGGGATGACCATCGATGATTTGAAATCAACGATTGTTCATGGCCGATGTTGAATACTTTTGCCATTAATGTGTGAGAACCAGATGGTTTCCCTAAATTGATGGCAAAGGAGAAACAATGTTTCCTTTTTTTTTTCAAGGTGCCGGTACACTGCACATAGCTCCGCCCCCCGACACCTGAAAGTCCCACTTCCGAGTTCTGATTGGCCCATGGGCCATTTGGTTAAAGATAATGGGGGAAATTTACCAATATGAAAAACCTAGTTTTTCGTATTGGTATTTCCCCTACGGCTGCATACGACTGTTTTAGTCGTATGCAAAGTCGTGTTCCGGAGGGGAAATTACAAAGCAGTCAGATACGACTGCTTTGTAACCCCCGATGGTGTAACCATTCGTATTAGCGGCACATATATACGGCCGCTAATACGAATTCGTACAGGCAGTCTGCACGGATCAGTCAGATCCGTGCAGGCTGCAGTGTGTAAAAAAAATAGAAAAATTTAATAAATAAAAAAAAAACGGCGTGGGGCCACCCCCACAGCTATAACCAGCACCAGGCTGAAGGAGCCGGGGCCGGTAATTAAAAATCAGGGAACCCGACAAATAGGGGTTCCCTGATTTTTAACAACCAGCCCCAGGCTCCAGGTCCGGGGCTGGTTCCCAAAATACGGGGGACAAAATGACTAGGGGTCCCCCGTATTTTAAGAACCAGCCCCAGGCACAACCAGCCAGCAGGGTAATGTCACAGCCGGGGGACACTTATTATATAAGGTCCCGCAGCCAAAACATTAACCCTACCGACCAGTCAGACTGGCCAGGGGTCCTGGGGGAGTGGGGAACCCCCAATGAAGGGGTCCCCCCCCTCCAGGACTTACCTGACCAGGCTGAAGCCTGGTGCTGTCCCCGATGCCCCTGGGCGGAGGGCATTGGGCTGATAGCGGTGTAAAAAAAAGATTAAACTATTGTCTAATACTGGGTACTATGAGTCCCAGCAAGCCTCTCCTGCAAGCTGGGACTTGGAGAACCACAAGTCCCAGCCTGCGGGGCATTAAAGGGCCCGCTGGGTCTTGTAGTGCCACAGTATTAAAAATAGTACAATAAAACACACTGACACACACTTCAAATAAAACTTTAATACATACAAAGCCCTTACATACTGATACTTACCTATCTTCTTTCCGTAGGTAGCCCTGGTCCTGTGTCGTGTTCTGGTCCTGTGTCTGCGGTCTTCTGGATCCATGTCGACGTCCTTCTTCAAGTCGACGTCGCTGTCGGCGATGGCGTCCGGATCCGACGAAATCCATGTGGAAGCTGTGGAAGGAAACCATACTCACCTGTCCCAGGGCGACGTAGTCCAGGTAAGGGTCTTGGCAAAAAAACAAAAACCGACACCCGAAACCAGCCGGACAGCAGTAGCCGCACGGTGTTTGTGTACATCGTGCGGCTCTGCCTCTCGAATGCCGCTATTGGCCGCCTTGTGGCCTAGCGGCTCCTGATTGTCCGCTAGGCCGCAAGGCGGCCAATAGCGGCATTCGGGAGGCGGAGCCGCACGATGTACACAAACACCGTGCGGCTCCCTGCTGTCCGGCTGGTTTCGGGTGTCGGTTTGTTTTTTTGCCAAGACCCTTACCTGGGCTACGTCGCCCCGGGACAGGTGAGTATGGTTTCCTTCCACAGCTTCCACATGGATTTCGTCGGATCCGGACGCCATCGCCGACAGCGACGTCAACTTGAAGAAGGACGTCGACATGGATCCAGAAGACCGCCGACACAGGACCAGAAGACGACACAGGACCAGGGCTACCTACGGGAAGAAGATAGGTAAGTATCAGTATGTAAGGGCTTTGTATGTATTAAAGTTTTATTTTAAGTGTGTGTCAGTGTGTTTTATTGTACTATTTTTAATACTGTGGCACTACAAGACCCAGCGGGCCCTTTAATGCCCCGCAGGCTGGGACTTGTGGTTCTCCAAGTCCCAGCTTGCGGGGGAGGCTTGCTGGGACTCATAGTGCCCCAGTATTAGACAATAGTTTAATCTTTTTTTTTACACCGCTATCAGCCCGATGCCCACCGCCCAGGGGCATCGGGGACAGCACCAGGCTTCAGCCTGGTCAGGTAAGTCCTGGAGGGGGGGACCCCTTCATTGGGGGGGTCCCCACTCCCCCAGGACCCCTGGCCAGGCTGACTGGTCGGTAGGGTTAATGTTTTGGCCGCGGGACCTTATATAATAAGTGTCCCCCGGCTGTGACATTACCCTGCTGGCTGGTTTGGCCTGGGGCTGGTTCTTAAAATACGGGGGACCCCTAGTCATTTTGTCCACCGTATTTTGGGAACCAGCCCCGGACCTGGAGCCTGGGGCTGGTTGTTAAAAATCGGGGAACCCCTATTTGTCGGGTTCCCTGATTTTTAATTACCGGCCCCGGTTTCTTCAGCCTGGTGCTGGTTATAGCTGTGGGGGGGACCCCACGCCGGTTTTTTTTTTTATTTATTTTTCTATTTTTTTTACACTAAAGCCTGCACAGATCTGACTGATCCGTGCAGGCTTAAAGCAAATACGACAGGGAAAGCAAGGTGTATTTTCCTGTCGTATTTGCGTGGGTGTTTTACACCACTTAGCAGCCGTATTATCAGTACGGCTACTTAGTACATCAGGAACCACCATTCTTTTGAATGGTGATTTCTGTCGTATCATATCGATGGTGTAGACATTCGTATTTGTAAATACAAATACGAATGTTCCATCTTTAGGAATACGAATTGTTGTATTTTCGGGATTGTAAATCCCGAAAATACAAATTCGTAAAAAAAAGGTGTATTTCTGCCTACGAATAACACCTTTTTTCTACGAATCCATTTTGGTAAATGTCCCCCAATAGATCCAATTAACCCTAAGGTTAGGAAAGCTGCGCTAATTCGTTACTGTCTCTTTAAGACACACACCATAAGTTGAATTAACGTGCAATGACAAGCTGGAGACTGTTTTAGAAAAATATCAAAAAAGAACATTTATTTACATACATATATATATCTCTTGAGTGGTAGGCGGCCGCCTACAAAACACAATATTTTATATATAATGAATTTTTAAAAAAACAAACATGATGATAAAACGCATATAATTTATGAAACCATGCACATTTGATAAGCCTTAAAATATATTATTACTGGGCTTTTTTCCTTCGGAGTAATACTAGAAATCTCCAATTTGCAACATCGATGTTTCCACAATTGTGTATATAGTGATAGTCAAATTACAAAGTGCTGGGTGGGGAATAATGACCCCGTTGGGGGAAAGACCAAGCTTGTACCTACTGTGATGCCGGGCCACGGCACTTCACAGTGGGGAGTCTCTCAAGATTGAGGGATTTTTGGGACAAAGGCAGTTCTTTATTTGCTGGAGGTGAGTGTAGCGTGTTATGCGTATCTCACCTATAACTCCAGATAGAGATGTCCTTTCTCCCTTGGTGTTAGGACGGAGTGTCCCGCCGTATGCAGTAATGATAAGGAGTTTTTAGCCGGGGGGGGGGGGGGGGGGTGCAGTCGAGTGTTTTGCACTTTGGCGTTAGGTCTGCTTACCCCCTGGTATCAGCGTGTCTCTCACCCACGCTTGTCTGCTCTCTACTGCTGGCGTTCTCCGTCAGATGACTCTGGCTTGGAGGCTCAACACAAAAGTGAGTGGAGCTGATGAGTTTGTATCCACAGGATTTCTGCAAGTGGGGCAATATATATCAGATGTCCCGGTCTGTTTATATATATATTTATTGTATTTATTTTCAATTTAACTTTATATATTATTTACTCACCAATACATTAGCGCCTGATTTAGGTCACCGAAATTCGCTGACCATTGTTTTGTAAAGATAATAGATGTCCATCGGTAGCTAAAACTATTGATGGTTACCCATCAGATAGTTTAGGACTATCAATGGCTGGTTGCATAATTGCCATTGACCATCGATGGCGACTGCACCGATGGCTATCCCTAATAATAAGTAAACCAATTTAGATTCTATTTAAATAAAGGACAACTACCTATTTTCACAGCCAGGACTAGGGTGGCCATCTGACGGTTCTACCAAATTTCAGAAGCACAGTTGGGCTGTTGGGCTGGTGGTCTGTTGGGCTAGTCTGGCTGCACAGAGAGCCGATTAGCCACATGCAGCTTTCCAGCTGTCTGTTCGCTTCCCCTACTGTCTGTGTCACGGATAGATGGGGCATGCTGCAAGGCCAGCCCCCCATGACTCATGAAATGCTCCCGTGAGTCATGGCCATGCCCCCTTCACACATACTCACATATCAGTGCTGTAGAGGAGAACGTGTCCATCCATGATCACAGTCAATACTGCAGTGTTGGTGGCCACCATAATTCTCTGAGGGATATCTCACCGACCGTGTTCAAACCATGGCAACCAATAATTTTCTTTAACGGTCTTAAATGTACTACTGGATGGAGGCAAGCTCATTGCTCGTTGCTATGGCTTTAGTGCAGAGTTTTTCCATTGATCGATGTTGGTAGATGACCCTCAATCTTCATAAGAAAAATTTAATTCTCTATCTTCATGGTCATTTAATGTCCTTCAAGCTATCGACCAGGCCTGCTGTAGAGAAACAGACTTTATTTCAGTAAAATGTAAGCTGTAGACTACATCTGCCAGGAATTATTGTCCCATAGGTCGCTGTGTGTAGATTGTGATCATGTTGACAAGTACAAAATATCCTATTTTTGCTTTAACCCTTCAAGTATCAAAATGAACCTCAATGGGGTAAATTTACTACTATGGGCATTCTATTTCACATGGGTTGTTGCTATAGGCAATAAATCAGATTCTAGTTATTATCTTCCAGAAGTTGCTAAATAATTAAGCATTAGGATCTGATTGGTTGCTATGGGCAACATTCCATGTTTTGCAAATGTACCCCAATGACTTAAAATATTATTCTATTCACTCATACTTAACGACTCTCAGGGAGAAGCCCAGAGAGGAGACCCAATGCTGCATGGTGGAGGACGGGGACAAGGCTTATGTCATAAAGCCACGCCCCCAATCCACACAAACTCTGCGATTCGTCGGTCCATGGGGAGGGGGTGGGGCTAATGATGCAATTCATGTAATTTTAGTCCCCTCCCCTCCCTACAGACCGCAAAATTCCGGAATTTGTTTCAGCGGCTTCAGGGGGTATGGAGGCTTTGCAGAGCTTTCTGGAGGGAAATTGCATCCCCCCATGAGGGGGATCCAATTTTCGGGAACCCACCGCCCATTCCGGGAGGGTAGGCAAGCATGTATTCACTGTATATTGATGTCAACTTCCTGAAAGTATTTACTTTTTTTTTTTTATCTTCCAGAATGAAATGAATTCCGTCGCCTCTCTCGGGCTGTTTTTTAAAGACGGTATAAAGCGCATTGATTACATTTTGGTGTATAAGAAATCGAGTCCACAGATTGAGAAGCGCAGTACGTTTGAGAAGAACCTGAGAGCCGAGGGGTTAATGTTGGAAAGAGAAGTATGTCTTTCATATTAATGATATATAAAGCAAAATAAACTATGCATTGGTAATAAATTCTGCACCAATTTCTTTTACATCATCATCATTGTTTTTCCACCACTGGTTGTGCCTTAAATTAAAATATTAATGGGCCGGCTGTGTGCCTGCTTTTAGCCTTTAACATTAAATCAATTTCAGCTGAGTAAGATTCCCACAGCCACTGTGATGGATGGTTCCTAGTCACCGGAGTGTGCCTGGTGTGTAACATCAAGAAGCTATTTGCCGTAACTCACAGGAGTGCAGAGCATTTTAGATTTGTCTGTGTTGTGTTTTGTTCTAGTTAGGGTCTGCTTTAAATGGACTGCAGTATGCATTTATCTATTAAATGGCAAATAAATGCAAAGTGCTTCAATAGGAAAGTAAATTTTCTGAGTCACATACAATACAAGGATGTCTTAATAGCCTTGGTGGTTCCAGAAATAGGGCTGCAGCACAGTTAAAAATTCAAATAAGGGAACCTCACCAACTGCCAGTTACTCAGTTTGGAAGGGCAGTTGCCCTATGGGAATCTTGGACTGTGCTGCAGCCCAAACCCCCCTCCCCCTTCTGATCTGAATAGCAGCATGTAGCTGGTCTATCCCAGGCTCAGCTACCTTTAGAGTATCCTCTCCAGGAAAAGCCCAGAAAGGTGACTATCTTGAATTCATCTAACCCCGCCCCCAGAACTGCAAATACCTACATTGGCGGGTCTCCGAGGAGGAAGCGGGCTAAAATTAAGCAATTTGCGTCATTTTAGCCCCGTCCTTTCCCGAAAAGCCACGAATCACAGTATTTAAATGCCTAAGCAAGGGGGGGGGGTTCCGATATAATGCAGGAGGCTTGCCCACCATTCCTGGCGGCCGGGAGGGAGACCCAATATTCGTCAGCCTCCCGGCTGTTCAGTGAGGGTAGGAAACCCTGGTCTATGGTGTATTCCTGAACTAGTATCTTTATGGCATTTTGCAATTAGTTCAAGTTCTCTGTAACCTACTGTATCTGTTGACATCTAGTACTCAGGGAGCAGAGCCAGCTCTGCAAAAAAAGGAGGATCCCTGTTCTATTATGCATGAAACTGACAGACTCTTAAAAGGTTATATCCACTGTAGTTGTCCATATATTGACCTTTTTAGTATTTGGCCGTTTAAGTGTAAAAGGATCTTCTCAGGATTGCAGATGAGGGATACATTACGCTCTACCCATATGTCACAACACGGCACAGCGCACCGACTTACCTGACTTATTTCTCTCCTACATGCAATTTTGGGTGCCGGCACTTACCCTAGGGACAGAACCACTGCAATTGCTGCCCAAATTGTATGTAGAACAGCCTATTTATGGAGGGTTCTGTGAACTATAATGTTCCATAGTATTAGTTATCCGGCCTTGGTGCAGCATTTCTGAAATCTGCTTTGTTATTATGTACACCAGAGCCTTATAGAGAAAAGAGAAAATGCAGGTGCCTGATTCAGACCTGCCTGCTAATTAGGGAATCCGCAAATTAAGGACTGTGCATGCGTACCCTTCACATTGTGCATGTGCGAAGGTGAATAGCAACAGAAAATGCATCGTAAACAGAATCCCCTCGCAATTTGACTGACAGGATGCTGGCCCTTGAGGGGAGAAGACTGATGTTTTTTTTAAGGGTGTCTGAAAAAATGCAGGCATGCCCAAGGGAGGGTCTATGACATCATCGCTGACCACTTCTACCCACCCGCAGATTAGTGGAATCCTCAGAGTTATGCCCCTTTCAGACCGCACTTTGTAAACGGTATATTGCCGTTTTTTTACCGTTTTATCTGTGCGGTCTGAAAGGTGCAGATCCAATTAACCGGTTTGAAAATACCGTTTTTTCAAACAGGTTAAAATGCAGAAAAGTCACTTTTCTTATAAGAAAAGTGACTTTCGGAAAATGGCTGCCCCCATACGAAAGACAGTTTTTTAAAACCGGTTTTCCTATGGAACAGCCATTTTCTGAAAGACGCTTTTTTTCATAAGTGCTTCCCCGACCAACTGCAGTGCCGGATCACGCAACGGAGGTACCGGCTGCACAGGGGGGGGGGGGTTTGTTAGCCCTGGGGTGGGGGGGATTTGGGGGTGTTAACCCCCGGGGGAGGGGGGGGCGGGGGCGGCGCGCGCTGAAGACTGGCTTTGACCCTGTTTTTGGAAAGTTTCCAAAAACGGGTCTGCCAGTGTAAAAAAAAACGCACTTAAACGGTAATATACCGTTTAAGAGATGCGGTGTGAAAGGGGTTTTACCTGGCAGACCCGTTTTTGGAAACGTTTCCAAATACAGGGTCAAAGCCAGTTTTGCGGTCTGAAAGCAGCATTACTCACATTTGCACAGAATGAAAAAAAAACTGTTTGTTGGTTTGGGAATAGCGTATGGATTTGCGTGTGTATGGCGATTAGCAATCAAGTCGCAACTCGTTTGCAATTTTTCAAGGGGCGTCTTCGCTTTCTGTCTGAGCGGCGGCTTTCTCCTTGCAGTCAAATGCGAATTCTCCCATTAGAGGTCAAGTCTGAATCAGTCCCAAGAACACGGACATCAGAACAATTCGAATAAACTCAGTTTAACATGCATCGTGTTTATGGGCCCACAGAGCGCGATCAGTTCACCTCATCAGGTGAATCCATAACATTCCTAAGGATAAAGTCCTCTGCCAAATACCTGTTCAGATTCCTCACCTGTGACCCTGACCCTGTGACCCTGACCCTTGCCTGTGACTTGTATATGAATCTCAGCTGACATCTGCCTATTACTCATTTACAAATCTAATTCTGTGTCCCTGACCTCGGCATGAATCTCATTCTGATGGTTACTTCATTTTATTTAGGCTAATGCCAGGAGTATTGGGGCCTAAACACGGGGCGGTGTCAGGGTGTTTTCTAAGCGATTTGATTAGATTGCTTAGAAAACGTCCCTACATCGCTCTTTGTGTAGGGGCCATAGCAATATCGGTGCTGAGCCCCGCGCTTCCCTATCGCCCGGCGATTAAGATCCGGCATGCAGGATAAATCTAGTTAATCGCTGGTCAGGGCTCACTGGAGAACACTGGCCCTGACAGATCGCTCAGCTGCACATCGCTGACACATCGCATCTATATTGCTCAGATTGCTCAACAGCATTGCTCCATGTGTACACCCAGGGCTGGATTATAATGGGGGCACAAGGGGTCAGTGCCCCTGGGCCCCCTCTAGCTGGGGCCACCCTGTGGTTGGTATGTATTTTTAAAAAATATATATATACTTTTTTTTTAGCTAAAGGTTTTGTGCAGGGGAGAGGGGCAGTGCTGCAGCTTCACATATCTGCCAATGTGACAATGTTTAATAGTGCTGAGCATCGGGAGCGAAGGCACACTGACTGCACAAGTGTGCAGTGCATTACTGGGAGTTGATTAAGTCCCATGACACTTTGAACCAGAGGGCAGAGGCTGAGATGTTTGTGCTGAGCTCTGATTGGTGGAGCTCATTACATGCTTCTCAGGCCCATGGAGAACAGCAGCAGCAGCCTAGTCATGGGAGGGTTTTTAATCAGAGGCAGCACTGGGACTGTGAGGTCGCCTACAGAGTAAGGCGCAGAGGGACAAACACAGGCTTTTCATGTGGTATGTATTTATGTATATGTGTGTATATGTATATTTATATGTATGTATATATATATATATATATATATATTATCTATATCTACTGTATATATTCCCTGCAGTTACCCATTGACCAAGTTTATACTGCTTTTACTCTGTGTTTTGACAGTGTAATATTCTCCCATGCAGTTTGCGGCCAGTAATGACAAGTGCAAGGGGACCCCCCTGTCTAAAGTGCCCCGGGCCCCCTGAAGGCTTAATCTGGCACTGTGTACGCCCCATTAGGATTGATTTCCAGCTTCATGTGCCCTGTGCCATATAAATGTGCACAAAGGGTCGGGTCGAATTCCTTCCAGCCTGGACAGCCCGATTGGTCGCACACACCAGCTAGCACGATTTTTTTTCGGTATGGCAAATTGTGCCGGTCTCGGTTGAGTGTGTACCTGCCCCTTAGACCTCTATAATCTTGTCTTTCAGATACTAGTAATATAACAAAAATATATGTGTGATTACTGCGCTGTACAGTTATACAGTAGAATGTTCTTTATGTATGGTAAGGAGAAGACTAGTCAAAAGGGATGATCAGCTGTCAGCGGTGTAGATAATGTTTCCCATTAAACTGTTCTTCATTAAGAGTACTTTGTAAGGAGATAATGACTTGTCAGTGAGGGGCGACCCTCCTATGTACAGAACACAATGGAACAATAAGCTCTTCAGCCTTGAAGTGTTGGCGTGTAGCTGCCTGTAGATATAGGCGACGTGCAGTATTTCAAGTACACATGAAATTTCCTTATGAGAAGCCAAATATTTCCTCATGATTGTCCCCAGTGGCCGGATGCTCTACAGCACTCAACCTGCGGCTTACAAAATATGTGTTAGCGGCTTAGCAGAGACGTCGTTCTATAGTTCTCACTTCACTGTCGGTGATAAATGAAACCTGGTCCAGGAATATCTATAGACCGCATGCAAAGCTGTTGGCGGGCAAAAGGGGGTGTGGCCTCGTGTGTTGGGGCATGGCTTTGTGCCGCAGACCTCATCACTCCGTGGAGGGTCTGAAGCTCTTGAGCTGCCCCCAGGGACCAGTAAGTCTTTGTATCCCGGCCCCTTGGGGGAAAAAGAAGAAAATATATTCGTTTATGCTGGACATCGATGGAGGTAAACATCTGGTTCTCCTCCCTCAGTGGCAAAACTATTGATGATATGATGATATGATTTGGAATCATTGATGGCTGATGGTCGTCCCTTTCTGCTGATGTTGTGACACTCCTGGACAGATGATATCTGTGTGCTGCCCCCTTTGTGAGGCCACTGCATTCATATCTATTATTTGTTTTTAGTTTTTTAAAGGATCTAGACCAGCAATAGTTAAAAAATGTCAATGTACAGACCTTAGTCTTTCATTTGATTTTTATTGTACAATGGAAACATTTCATGAACTATTCTAGGTGTACAGTAGATTCTAAAATACATTGGGCCATATGCACTGATCTTCAAAAGTGATAAAATGGAGGGTGATAAACAGAGAGCCAATCAGGTCCTGCCTGCCATGTCACAGACTGTGTTTGAAAAATCTCAGGTAGGAGCTGATTGGCTGGTTGTTTATCACTCTCCATTTTATCACTTTTGAAGCTATACTGTATCTGTCAGACATCTCTGCCGGCTTTAAATCCCGCCATGCAGTGCAGTGTACTAAACCTGTATGTTCCCTAACCAGCAGGGGCGTAACTATAGCACCGCAGCCCCCGCCACCGCGGGGGGGGCGCTGTGCATGTGGGGGCGCCGGGGGCTGCGGTGCTATAGTTAAACCCCCCCTCAATCCCCCGCAGACTTACCTATCGCGCTGGTCCCGGCGGCTCCGTTCTTCTGCTGAGGACCACCACAAAATGGCCGCCCCCATATAGCAGACAGTTCTCTGAAACTGTCTGCTGTATGGGGGCGGCCATTTTCTGGTGGTCCTCAGCAGAAGAACGGAGCCGCCGGGACCAGCGCGATAGGTAAGGCTGGGGGGGTTTGCATGGGCGGCGGGGTAGGGGTGCTCGGCGGGGCGGCGATGGGGGGGGGGGCCCTAACGGCGGGGGGCGCCCAAAACGTAGCTACGCCACTGCTAACCAGTGTATTTGTGGTTTAAGGTCTTGCTACATAAATAAGCACATGTGGTATATGTACTAAGATGGGCGTTCTATTGAAGATGGGATGTTGCTCATAGCAACCAATCAGACTCTATCTATTGTCTTCTAGAAGGTGCTAAATATATGAGTTAGAATCTGACTGGTTGCTATGGGCAACATCCCATATTCAATAGAACTCCCATCTTAGTTAATTTACCCCACTGTCCCTTGGGGTATGGGTCATTGGGTCGACCACTGAAGGTCGAAAAGACTTGGGTCGACGCCTGAAATAGGTCTGAATGGCTAAGGTCGACAGGGTTGGAAGGTCGACACAAGCATTAGGTCGACAATGGCAAGGTCGGCCGTCAAAAGGTCGACATGAGTGTTTCAACGTTTTAGTGGACGTGGACACCGTCAAAGTGTCTCCTCATATGGCTCTCTGCACTCGCCATGGTTTGGCCACGTTACCTCGCTGCACCCGGCACACTATTTTATTCTCCCACTATGCCTAGGGGATGGTAGGGTATGAAATGACTTGTGTCAACCTTTTCACTGCTGACCTTGCCATTGTTGACCTAATGCTTGTATTTACATTCCAACACTGTTGACCTTCATTGATTGACCCAATGCATGTTGACCTAAATAGGGTCAACCTAATGACCGTATCCCATCAATGGTATCTTTATCTTCATTAATTAATTTAGCAGTGCTCCTCACAGTGACTGTAGAAGGAGACTCTCAGGCAGGGGCGTAACTATAGCACCGCAGCCCCCGCCGCCGCGGGGGGTGCTGTGCATGTGGGGGCGCCGGGGGCTGCGGTGCTATAGTTACCCCCCCCCCAATCCCCCGCAGACTTACGTATCTCGCTGGTCCCGGCGGCTCCGTTCTTCTGATGAGGACCACCACAAAATGGCCGCCCCCATATAGCACACTGTTCTCTGAAACTGTCTGCTGTATGGGGGCGGCCATTTTGTGGTGGTCCTCAGCAGAAGAACGGAGCCGCCGGGACCAGCGCAGCGCGATAGGTAAGACTGCGGGGGAGGTGGTTAGCACAGGCGGCGGGTTGACGGGGCGGCCGTGGGGGGGGGGGGGGGCTTGACGGGGCGGCGGCGGTGGGTGCTGGGTATGGGCGCCCCCCCCTAACGGCGGGGGGGCGCCCAAAACGTAGCTACGCCACTGCTCTCGGGGGTACATTTTCTAAAACAAAATGTGTTATTGTTTCCCATAGAAACCAATCAGATTCTGTCTATGACTTTCTAGGATGCAATAGAGCACTGATAAACAGAATCATACTGGTTGCTACGAGCAACAGCATTTTTTCTTTTCAGAAGCTTTAAAAATCAACCCCTCCGTTATCACGCCTGAGTTGTACGACATTATCAGGGATTCCCTTTTATAATGCATGAGTTGTGAGATTGCGGAGGGGATGCTTGTCCCGTCGGAGGCATTTATTTGACAATCCTTTTTTCTATACGCATTAAAAATAAATCTCCAAATAACAAATGTGTTTCTCTGCTCATTCTAGAATTCTATAACCAACAACGACATTATGTTTGTTAAAGTCCATTGTCCCTGGGATACATTGTGCAAATACGCCGAGAGGATGAACATCAGAATGCCCTTTAGGTACAGTACGCTTCTTTTTGGTCTTTTATTTTTGGAAGTGTTTTTTGTTAACCGCTTTGTGTTTGTATTGAAAGCTTTGCCCTTTGTGGTTCCATCACACAGCAGTGTGTGAACCGCTCTGTTATTATACCCTAGATACGGCTTAGTGTTAGTGCTATTTTAGTCTTTTGGTTACTGTGTTTATGACATTTGCTGCGCACTTCCTGATATGAATGAATAAATAATAGCCTCTTTCTATGAATTGGACATTTGCCACCCGCTTTTTCGGAAGATAGGTGAATGAGCTTTTGAAAGATTAAGAGTAAAAAAAAAAAAAAAATATCACTATAACATCGGAGGTGTCATTAAATAAACTGACTGGACATTGGGCCAGTTAACCCTGTGAGTGCCAAGTGAATTTGTCAAAATAGGTGTGAAAATTTGTCTTCGTCATGATGACCCGTAAGGTTTACCTTACATAGGAAATATAATCGTGGTTTTTCCCTGCAACATTTTTTATTTGAATTTATATAACAAGTGTGAGCAATGCAAGCTTATTTTGACTTTTATTCAGTCTACTGATGCTCCCCAATTTCCCAGACATCTTGAAGCAGGGTATAGGAATGTTATTAATTATTATTCGCAGGCCAGGCAATTATCGTTAGACGTTAGCTTAAGGACCAAATCGCGCATGCACAAGGCCATCCTGCCAATCCTGGTACTTTTTTCATGGCTGGCCGTACGCAAGTTGATTGACAAGAAGCCGGTCGTTTGCGGGTGGAAACCACCCGTTTTCTAGGAGTGTCAGGGAAAATGCCCAGGTGTTTTAGGGGAAGTCGTGTGACGTCAGCTCCGGTCCCGAACCAACTGTTTCTATTACAGAAGCAGAGGGGGGGTGTAACCAGTGCTGTGTGGGTGTGGCCATGTAGACCCTGTACACTATTGGTATATGGTTATTAGGTCGAACCATATGCATTGGCTCGACCGTTGAAGAACAACATGGGTTAGGTTGACACATGAACTAGGTCGACATGGCTAAGGTCCACAGGGTTGGATGGTCGAAAAATGTCAACATCGTCAGTCAAAAGGTCAACATGTGTTTTTCAATCTTTTTAAGCTGATATGTCCCGACAGGTCATTTTTACCCTAGCATCCACTAGGACGTGGAGGGACAGTAGGATAGTGTGCCGAACCAAGAGCGGCACCGTGCCCGAAGTATGGTGAGTGCAGCGAGCCATGTGAGGGGATGCCGTACACTGTGGCGGTGTCCATGTAGACTATGTCGACATTCGGGACAAAAAAACTTGAGAAGCTCTTGTCGACCTTTTGACAACCTTGCCATTGTTGACCTAAAGCTTTAGCTGTATCCACCCAGTTGTTAATCTGGCCCTGACCTGGGTGAAATCATTTTACTCGCCTACTCGCCTACTCGCCTTCTTAAAAGAACATCACAAAATGCAGAATAAAAAAATAATCAGGATTCACTTTGGTTCAGGTTTTTTGGCACTTTTGGATTCTGGTAACAATTGTGCGGTTTGGATCCTGTGTGATGGGCCAGTGAATGGCCATGGTTAGTTTAGTGCAGGCATGTCCAAAAATGGCCCTCCAGCTGTTGTGAAACTACAAGTCCCATCATGCCTTGCTACAGCATTGCTATTAGGGAATGCTAACACTATGGCAAGGCATGCTGGCATGTGTAGTTTCACAAAGGCTGGAGGACGATCGTTTGGACATGCCTGGTTTAGTGCTTTAAAACCAAACTTTACTTTATATAACATCTATTGCTTCCAAAAATAAAAGACATATGTTCTTAAGAAAGCAGATACGGTAGCGCTATCACGTGACAGCCCCCGATCACCTCACCTAAGAACAGGGCTACATACTGTACCTGCGTGTCTGCAGCCAGAAGATAACTTCTATGATCATCTTCATTATGACAGCACAAGCTACAAATTGTACTGTATATAGCAAAGTCCAATACCTGCAATGTGATTCTCCCTGTTACTTTATCTGATATAGCTGGTGACCTGCTCAGTGATAGACAGTCATGTACTCGCTTCAGTTACCTTGACTTGCCTATGAACTAGGAAAGAATGGTACACACATGCCCCCTGGTGTTTGAGCAGGTGCAGGACAGTACATTGTACTAGGGTACCTTAGTTAAATAAATAAAAATAGCTACTTGCTTAAGCTTACGCACCTCTTATCTCCATTTAAAAAGCAACATAATATTCATGATAATAATGAAAATGTACTTGTTCTTTTTTCTCATGTTTACCTGTTCTTTGTGTAAGAGAAACATACATTGTTTGCTCTTTGTGGTCCTAAATTTCTCATAGCTAAGGAAATAAGGGGGGTCATTCAGACCTGATCATCGGGCTGCTAATTTGCAGAGCCCTGTGATAAGGAATATGCCACCCAGCCAGGGTGAAATCCTGTCCCTGTGCAAGCCTGGGAATTGTTGTGCAAGGCCTGTGAAAATATTGCAGCCCTGAGCAGTGGTGTAACTAGGTTCCTGTGTAACGCCTGTGTATTACCTGACACTCCCAGATAACAGCCGCTCACCATGTAATGATTCCCCAGTGTGTGCAGTCTGCGCCTAGCCCAGGACTTACTCAGCAGCTATGATAGAATCAGGCTGATCGGGGGCGGAGCTGATGTCACATGACTTTCCCTCACACACCTGGCCACGCCTGCGTATTACCTGACACTCCCAGATAACAGCCGCTTACCATGTAAGGATTCCCCAGTGCGTGCAGTGTGTGTGTAGCCCAGGACTTACTCAGCAGCTATGATAGAATCAGGCTGATCGGGGGCGGAGCTGATGTCACATGACTTTCCCTCACACACCTGGCCACGCCTGCGTATTACCTGACACTCCCAGATAACAGCCGCTCCCCATGTAATGATTCCCCAGTGTGTGCAGCCTGCGCCTAGCCTAGGACTTACTCAGGGAGTGTGATAGAATCAGGCTGATCAGGGGCGGAGCTGATGTCACATGACTTTCCCTCACACACCTGGCCATGCCTGCATATTACCTGACACTCCCAGATAACAGCCGCTCCCCATGTAATGATTCCCCAGTGTGTGCAGTCTGCGCCTAGTCCAGGACTTACTCAGGGAGTGTGATAGAATCAGGCTGATCGGGGGTGGAGCTGACGTCACAGGACTTACTCAGCTGCTGTGATAGAATCAGGCTGTTCTGGGCCGCTTCTGATGTCACATGACTTCCTTTCAAACACCTGGCCACGCCTGCGACACTCCCAGAAAACAGCCGGTTTACACCCACAAACGCCGGCTTGCTGTCAATCAACTAGCAAACATCCAGCGACAAAAAAAATACAGGGTTTTATTGCAGAATGGCCTCACGCAAGCAAACTACGAGCCGTATGCATATGCAGTTGTGCGCACCGTGCGATCGAGCCGGAATAACACCCATGCTTTGTCTTTTTATTTCCCCTTTAATATGAATTGCTATTAACACAGATGTTTAGGTGTATTTTGCTGGTTAAAATATATTGTATACAAAGTTTTTAGATACAATATAAACCCCAAAAATATTAAAAAGTAGAACGATTGTCAGTTCAAAGATAGCAATTGTTTTTAGAGAATTTGTTTACTTTTATCTGAATTTTTTTTTTTTTTTAAAGGCCACTTTAAAAATTTAGATTTGAGATTTTTCCAAAAAAGACCAATTATAAATATGTTGAACTGATCGGTGCTAAGGTTCTTGGTTCTGTAACTTGGATGCAGAATGTAACCTTCCCCTTTCTGTCTGTTATTTATACAATGAACGTCACCTGACATCGAAGGTAAAGCGTATTGGTTGTATCTGCTCTTGTAAATCTATGGCTGACTTGTACTATTCTTACAGGAAAAAATGTTATTACACTGACTGGAGGAGCAGAACCATGGGCAGGTTGGTGGGTGATGCAGTTGTTATTTCGCCAATTACCCATCCTGGAAAATCAATCAAACCCCATATAAGCAGTTGTAAATTCATACTAAAATAACTCTATGGTCTATGTGTCCGATAACGCCAGCGGATTGGTCGCTGTGTTTAAATGGAGATCGTGAACAAATTTGCATTCATTTTACCATTCAGTACATTGGTCATTGAGGGGTGGTGGTGTCAAGTTATTGTACAGAGTGGTGAATTGGGCAAATGGCAACCGATCAGCTTCAAAGTAGCTTTTATCAAGTGCAATGATAGGTAGAATCTGGTTGCTATGGGCAACTCCCCAGGGATCCACTCCCCCACTCTTTACAGTGCTTGTAATAGATTAATACATTGTTAAACCCCCTACTTGCAATTTTGTAGCTTAAACATCTGCTGTAACTTAAAGTGACATACAGTATACAGCACGGAATGGCAGACACAGAAATGTATATACCATATCTGTTACTAAATAAAGAGGAGCTAAAGTTATAGTAAAAAAATATTTATTTAATTGTCAAGTCCACTCCAACTTGTTATTTTGTAAAAGTACACTCATGTATAGATATAAAGCCCACAGTTATTGCTCCCAGCTACACCATTCTCTAGTCAAGTCTGGATTGGAACTACCAGACACCAGTACATTGACTGCCCTAAACCCAGAGTGCCAGTCGATGGACTAATGCCTTTTTTCAACCTTAATTATTATGTTTCTATGGGCCTTATTCTACTTCACTCTTAAGGTGCCCATGCACTGCCTGCGATGTTTTGCAGCAGTGTACAGACACCCGATACCCTGGGAGCCGCCAGGACATTCCTGGGAGCAGGGACGCATGCCATCCGTTGTGATGGATCGCATGTGTCCCTGCTTCCTGCCCGCCTCGCCGCCTGGAGGAACGGGTGGTTGGACGGCCTGCCAGTCCGACCACCTGGTCGGGTCCGATGCGCACGGGACGGCGCATCGGACCCAACGGCATGTCAGGGAGAGGCGATTTGTTCCGATTTAACGGGCCAATTGGTCGCAATCGTCCGAAATCGGACCAAATCGCCTCGATGTATGGAGTCCTTTAGAGGCAAATTTCTTCTTAGATGGACAAAACCATGTGCACTGCAGGGGGGCAGATGTAACAGGTGCAGATAGAATTAGATTTGGGTGAGTTATTTTGTTTCTGTGCAGGGAAAATACTGGCTGCTTTATTTCTACACTGCAATATAGATTTCATTTTGAAGAAAAACCCCACCCAAATCTAATGCTATCTGCTCCTGTTACATCTGCCCCACCTGCAGTACACATGGGGCCTTATATTGGTTCCCTCTTTCTGACAAAATCCTTCTTAGATGGACAAAACCATGTGCACTGCAGGGGAGCATATGCAAAATGTGCAGAGAGAGTTAGATTTGGGTGGGGTTTTACTTCAAAGTGAGATCTATATTGCAGTGTAAAAATAATGCAGCCAGTATTTTCCCTGCACAGAAACAAAATTACTCACCCAAATCTAATTCTCTCTGCACATGTTACATCTGCCCCCCTGCAGTGCACATGGTTTTGTCCATCTAAGAAGTATTTTGTCAGAAAGAGTGAACCAAAATAAGGCCCATGGTTTTGTCCATCTGAGAAGGAATTTGCCTCTAAGAGTGAACTAGAATAAGGCCCTATGTTACTATGTATCTGTATACTAGTGGCTGCCATTGTATGGGGCCTACATGATTTCTATGGAAATTCACTATTAATTTATTTTGAACTAGTGACACCACTGAGACATAAGGCACAAAATACCCCGTATATCTCTGATATCATTGGTGCTTAGTACATGGGTGCGTATTATTCTTAATAGTTTCCTACAAAATGGCTAATTTGGCAGTG
This sequence comes from Crinia signifera, assembly GCF_055691185.1. Lineage (NCBI taxonomy): Eukaryota > Metazoa > Chordata > Amphibia > Anura > Myobatrachidae > Crinia > Crinia signifera. Next base: position 108,874,399 of record NC_139227.1, read on the forward strand.
TGCTTACAGCGAGATGTATCAAACCTTGGAGAGAGATAGAGGGGGGGTTTCAATCTGTGCCGATATTTCCTGACGCAGGAAATATAGGAACTCATCTGTGACCTATCCAATGCTGCCATTAACAATGTCAGATCCAACTTTTTAAAAGTCTAATCGGTTTTGTCAGAAACGGCCGCGCATTGTCGAACTCAAGGAAATTTTTTTTATATTCCGAGACCGATTTTGACAATCTGCGGACTTTCCAATTCTCGACAGCCAGAATTCCAGCTGTCGAGTAACAAAAACAGCCTGGGTTTCCGACAGTCGGATCCCGTTTTGATTCCTCAAAGTGGTAAGAGAAACAATGCCAACCAATCACGTCCTGTCATTTTTCTAAAACAGTCTAAAAAGTTGCATTTATAAGCCGATTGGCTGGTACTTTATCTCTCTCTCTGCTACAACTTTCTCCAAGGTTTGTAACATCTCCCCATTAGACTATCAATGATGTCAAACACATGAGCCTACTTCTACAATTTATAATTTCAAAGTTTTTGGAGGACGGAAATTGTAGACTTAATAAAGTCTTCTAAAGTGTTTGCTATAATTCCCCTTTATATAGATGTTAACTGTAATAATAAATCTCAAATCTACCGCACTCACTCTCCTCTGTACTACGTTCTATAGTGTTCATTGATACAATAGAATTCTCTGTACTTATGTATTATCTGGGCTCCCATGTTAAATGCACCCCATTTTTTCATACCTCTACTATCCAACTACGCATGGAGTTGATTTTATATAGTGTGGCGAGCGCAGCGAGCCCCGCGAGGGGACGCGGTCTCATAAGAAAAACGGGAGCCCAGATATTACATAAGTACCGAATTCTCATTTACTCAGCTGGAAGAGCATGTAGTGATCTGACATCTGTCCGTCCCTCTTCTGTTTCCATCGCTGTGATTGGAGGAGAGCTAAACCGCCAAACCGCTAAGTCTATACTAAGTGGTTTACACTGATCTGACTACAAGTCCAACAATTATTGTCTTTTGTATTGTAGCCCAACATTGTCAAAGTATAAATTCACAACTGCTTTTAGCCTTTTTCCAGTTCTGCTTGTGCCTGCTTACCTTAGCAATCCCTAGAATGCAAAATCAAGCTTGTAAATGGCATTAGTTGAATGTACCAATAATCCGGATCATTACCAACATGTACTTAGATTTTGTGTATAATTAACTGAGATCTTTTGGAATATTTTCAGAAAGTGATAATAACAGTTGAACGGGTTCTTTATTTATCCTTCCAGTGTTTCCTAGTCTGCTTCCCCCATCTTCCTCAACCACCTATTAAGCGTAGCTCACCCTCAACATAAACTGGTTTATCTAACAGAGTGCTGCCTTTATCAGCAGACAGAGATTTGTATCTTTTCTAGACAGCAAGTCTACTTACAGGGTATTTGTAGAGTGAATGTCTCACCTACAGGGGATGCAGTCAAAATCCCAAAAGTCAAAATCCCGAATGGGTCAAAATACCGACAAGGACAAAATCTTGACATGGACAAAATCCCGACATTTAAAATCCCGACAGGGTCAAAATCCCAACATTTAAAATCCCGATGCGGTCAAAATCCCAACATATAGAATGTACAAGTAAAACAGTCTACATGCCTTTTGGTCGACAGGTGTGAGGTCGACATGGGTTTTTTCACTGTTTTTTGAACCGACATGTGCCGACAGGCGGTATTTCATGCCCTACCATCCACTACGGCGTGGTATGAGAATAAAATAGTGTGCCCGAAGCATTGCGAGCGAGGCAAGTGATTTGAGGGGCTGCGGTTCACTTGCAACTGTGTCCATGTCGACTGTGTCGACATTCGGGTAAAAAAAAACAGTGAAAAAACCCATGTCGACCTCGCACCTGTCGACTGAAAGTCATGTAGACTGTTTCACCTGTACATTCTATATGTGGGGATTTTGACCCTGTCGGGATTTTAAATGTCGGGATTTTGACCCTGTCGGGATTTTAAATGTCGGGATTTTGTCCATGTTGGTATTTTGTCCTTGTCGGTATTTTGACCCATTCGGGATTTTGACCCTGTCGGGATTTTGACCGTCGGGATTTCATACCGAATCCACCTACAGTATTACGACTGTCCATTGCTTTTGGTCATTCAAATGCTTCTTTCACTGTACAGTATCCCCCATGCAGTATGAACCTCTATCTACCGCTCTCTGCTAGATTAACTCCTTCCTAGGTAGGAAACATGGGATCAGTTGCTCATTTCAAGGTAATGGTTTAACTTTAAGACGTCCCCACCCCTCCCCTCATCAAAGTACAACATCAGGTGATGTTATATTGGGAATGACTGTTTTTAAAATCTGACCAAGAGTTTAAGTGATGAGCTCCATAATCAATAAATAAAACAATCACACCGGCAAGGGGCGTAACTACCATAGGTGCAAGGGGTGCAGCTGCTATGGGGCCCAGAGCTGAAGGGGGCCCATCTTTACTGTCTAAGTCAGGGGTGGGGAACCTTTTTGGGGACAAGGGCCGTTTGTATAGGCAAAAAATGCCTCGCGGGCCATAAATAAATAAAAAAACACTTACAAGTTCACCTGCGGCAGCCATCCCACGCTCCGCAGTTTAAGAATTGCCGGTCTGTGTGGTCCAGCAGCTGTGCAGGGAGACAAGTATAGGGGAAATCTCGCTAGAGGTCGGTAGCTCGCCGTATACGGCCTGCGGGCCGGAGGTTCCCCACTGCTGGTCTAAGTAATGTTTTACATACATTTTTCCCCATCAGTTGCTAAATAGGGGGCCCTTACAAACTTTTGCTATGGGGCCTATAAATATCTAGTTACGCCCTGCACACCGGTTTCAAATCTAGCGCACCTTCGGGAGCTTTCAAATTTATTTCCATGGACACTCTGTGATAATCTCTTTAACCCCTTCCCGACATTTGACGTACATTTACGTCATGGTCGGGAAGTACTTCCCGACACATGGCATAAATGTACGTCATGACTTCAAACTGCCACCGCGTCTATAGACGCGGTGACAGTTTGGAGATGTCTGCTGTCCCTGACAGCAGACATCCCCCCTCGCTGCCCCCGGTCGGCGATCGCTGTGATTGGCTGTTCAAATGTGAACAGTCAATCACAGCGTTTCCTGTGTTACCGGCGGCTAAGCCGCTCGGTAACACAGTGATCGGTGGTGATCGGTGCTGTTAAGTACAGCACCGATCACCAGCCCCCCCTCCCACCCACCCGGCAACTCACCCGGCAGCTCACCCGGCAGTCCCTGGCCTGCAGTCCCTCCTTCCGGCAGCAGCAGCAGCGCACGCAGCGCTCCCCCCCTCCCACCCCCCCGTCAGCCGCAGCATTTTATAAAATACACAAAATAAATAAAATCACATAAAATGTACTGAATTATATATATATATATATATATATATATATATATATATATATATATATACAGTATATATATATATATATATATATATATATATATATATATGTATATATATATATATATGTGTGTATATATATATATACACATATATATATATGTGTATATATATACATATATATACACACATATATATATATATACATATATACACATATATATATATGTGTATATATATATATATATATATATATATATATATATATATATATATATATATGACAGATAGATAGAAAGAAATTCCCGACATATGACGTATATATACGTCATGGTCGGGAGGTACTTCCCGACCGAAGACGTATATATACGTCATGGTTTTAAACTGTCACCGCGTCTATAGACGCGGTGACAGTTTGGAGATGTCTGCTGTCCCTGACAGCAGACATCCCCCCTCGCGGCGATCGCTGCGATTGGCTGTTCAAATGTGAACAGCCAATTGCAGCGTTTTCTGTGTTACCGACGGCTAAGCCGCTCGGTAACACAGTGATCGGTGGTGATCGGTGCTGTTAAGTACAGCACCGATCACCACCGATCGCCAGCCCCCCCCTCCCACCCGCCAGCCCCCCCTCCTCCCTCCCACCCACCCGGCTGCCGCAGCGTCAGCACCCCTCCCACCCCCCCACCAGCCGCAGCGCCAGCCCCCCTCCCAAAGCTGGTGAGCAAAATGGGGTCACATGTGGGGGGGTTCCACTGTATTGGTGCTTCGGGGGTCTTGCTAATGCGACATAGCACCCACCATTCATTCCACCACCAAATATCACTCCTTCCCTTCTGAGTCCTGCCATGCACCCAAATGGTATTTTTTGGTCACATATGAGGCATTGCCGTACTCGGGAGAAATTGGGGCACAGATTTTGGGGTGCTTTGTCTCCTTCATTCCTTGTGAAAATGAAAAATTTTGAGCCAGAACTGCATTTTTGTGTAAAAAATTAAATTTTTTTACACAAAAATGCAGATCTGGCTCAAAATGTTTCATTTTCACAAGGAATGAAGGAGACAAAGCACCCCAAAATCTGTGCCCCAATTTCTCCCGAGTATGGCAATGCCTCACATGTGACCAAAAAATACCAGTTGGGTGCATGGCAGGACTCAGAAGGGAAGGAGTGATATTTGGATTTTGCAGCACAGATTCTGGTTGAATGACCCCTGAAGCACCCATACAGTGGAACCCCCCCACAAGTGACCCTATTTTGCAAACAACACCCTTTAGGGAATTCATCTAGGGGTATAGTGTACATTTAAAACCCCCAGGGGTTTCATCAATTTTGATACAACTGGGCAGTGAAAATGAAAAATTACATTTTTTACACAAAAATGCAGTTCTGGCTCAAAATTTTTCATTTTCACAAGGAATGAAGGAGACAAAGCACCCCAAAATCTGTGCCCCAATTTCTCCCGAGTATGGCAATGCCTCACATGTGACCAAAAAATACCAGTTGGGTGCATGGCAGGACTCAGAAGGGAAGGAGTGATATTTGGATTTTGCAGCACAGATTCTGGTTGAATGACCCCTGAAGCACCCATACAGTGGAACCCCCCCACAAGTGACCCCATTTTGCAAACTACACCCTTTAGGGAATTCATCTAGGGGTATAGTGTACATTTCAAACCCCCAGGGGTTTCACCAATTTTGATACAACTGAGCTGTGAAAATAAAAAATTAAATTTTTTCATTTTCACAGCCCAGTTGTATCAAAATTGGTGAAACCCCTGGGGGTTTGAAATGTACACTATACCCCTAGATGAATTCCCTGAGGGGTGTAGTTTGCAAAATGGGGTCACTTGTGGGGGGCTTCCACTGTATTGGTGCTTTGGGGGTCTTGCTAATGCGACATAGCACCCACCAAAATTCCACCAGAATCTGAGCTGCAAAATACAAAAATCACTCCTTCCCTTCTGAGTCCTGCCATGCACCCAAATGGTATTTTTTGGTCACATGTGAGGCATTGCCGTACTCGGGAGAAATTGGGGCACAGATTTCGGGGTGCTTTGTCTCCTTCATTCCTTGTGAAAATGAAACATTTTGAGCCAGAACTGCATTTTTGTGTAAAAAATTTAATTTTTCATTTTCACTGCCCAGTTGTACCACAATTGGTGAAACCCCTGGGGGTTTGAAATGTACATTATACCCCTAGATGTATTGCCTGAGGGGTGTAGTTTGCAAAATGGGGTCACTTGTGGGGGGGTTCCTAACTTTTAGCATCTTATGGTGCCTAGAAACCTACATGGTGCCTAAAAAATAATCTCATAAAAAGGAGGCTCCAAAATCAAGTAGTTGCTCCTTCTATTATGAAGCCTGTGGTTTGGTCAACGTGCACACTAGGGCCACATATAGGATATTTATGAAAACAAAAGAATTGGGGGAATCAATTTTTAGTCACATTTCTCTAGTAAAATGTACTGTGTTCCTTAGAAAAATGTATTAAAATTGCAAATCTGCAAAAAAAATGAAATTTTGAAATTTCACCTACACTTTGTTTTAATTCCTGTGAAACACCTAAAGGGTTAACAAACTTCCAAAATGCTGTTTTGAATACTGTGAGGGGTGCAGTTTTTGAAATGGCATCATTTATGGGGGTGTCTCACATACAAGTCCCTCAAAGTCACATCAGAACTGAACTGGTCCCTAAAAAAATCAGTGTTTGAAATTTTCTTGAAAATTTGAGAATTTGCTATTCATATTGTAAGCCTCCTAGTGTCCAAAAAAATTAAAAGAAAGTTGAAATAATGATGGAAACATAAAGTAGACATATGGTCTATGTTAGTTATTAACTATTTTGAGTGGTATGATTATTTGTCTCACAAGCAGAAAATTGAACATTTTGAAAATTGCTAAATTTTCCATTTTTTTACGACATTTTGGTATTTTTCACAAAAAAACACAGACTGTATCGACCCAAATTTACCACTAATTTGAAGTACAATGTGTCACGAGAAAACAATCTCAAAATCACTGGGATAAGTAAAAGCAAAAAAAAGTTATCCCCACTTAAGTGATACATGTCAGATTTGAAAAAAAGGGCTCTGTCAGGAAGGCAAAAACTGGCTCTGTCAGGAAGGGGTTAATTGCTGGTAATGTGTGAGCCAGATTATGTATGTACCAAATCCGAATAAGATCCGTATTTTTTATTGGTCAAAGTATAAGCTATTGGGGCGAGGTTTGCACCCATTATTGACCTTGAAATATGATGACCAGCTTTCATATATAAAATGCCTATTTACGAAGAGTTTCAGAACCCTGCCCCTAACTAATCTTTGTAAAAGTTCTGCTTTTTCCATTATGTAAATCTCACGGCACTTTAATAATAATGAATCATTGTGAATGTTTTAGGGGGATGTTTTTGGATTTAAATATGTCGCCCCATTTAGAAAAATCATTAAAATGCTGAAAAATCCCAAGAAGCAATGGGGAATATGGATTTGCATGTATTCTAAAGGCTTCTCTGCCTCTGGAACTGTATGCAAATGTAAACATCTGCTTACTAGAACAATACAATTTGACCGTGTTCCTGTTTGACATCATTACTGCTATACACCTGAGTGTTCAGAGGTTATTAAAATGCAAAAGTGCAATATAATAGGACAGATGGGAGTAGTCACCTGTGCATTCAAATATACATGTGCTGCGTATATAGGAAAGTAGTTCATCACTAATGTGGTTTTATGCATTATTATACAGAAGCTCATATGGGGCCAGATGTACTAATCTTGCAAAGTGATAATATGGAGAGTGATAAACAACCAACCTCTCTGCTCCTAACTGCCATGTCACAGGCTGTGTTTGAAAATTGACAGGTAGGAGCAGTGGCTTGAGTTTGCCACAGTTACCCAGATGCAATATATAAATATTGCTGCCCCTCCACACACAAACACACACACACACATACCACCTTATATAAATATAATTATGCGTGCGTGTGTGTATGTATGTATGTATGTATGTATGTATGGACAGTATGTATGTATATATGTATGTATGTACAGTGTGTAAATTATATTTAAAATAAAGAGAGAGTGACGTCTATGCTCCTGCTAGGAGTGAGTTAGTCACAGAAGCGATACCAATGGCTTTCAGTTGACTCATTCGAACTTGCAGGATTCCCCCTGGGAGCGGGAGCCTTGGGGCAGATGACTGACTCCATTGCCTCCCAGAGTTACACCTCTGGGTAAGAGCTGATTGTTTGGAGGTTTATCACTCTCCACGTTATCACTGTTCTAGCTTAGTACATCTCTCCCATGTTCTAAATGAGTCTTGACTGGCACTTATTTACCAGTCACACAGTCTTTTGCCATCTGCCTCTGCATAAACACATACAGTACTGTAGCTTCCATTTATTATATTATATTAGAACTCTAATAGATAATAATGTTTTTGTAGTCAGCTTAGTAGGACAGCACTACCACTTCACACAATTTACTCTGCGGGGGCTCCTAATGCTGCAAAGTGCCATATTGTGTGGGGTTTACCTCCTGATCCGATCTGATGCGTGCTTCCTTGCACTTTGGATCAGATCCGGAGATCGCCATAGCTGCCACAAGAATTTGTTGGATCCTGTGGCATCATATGCAAAAGTAGCACAAAATGAGCATCGTATGCGTTCTTGCCACCTGGGGGCCCGGCAGCTCCTCGTGGGTAGTTGGCAGGGTATCTCATGCGAGGTACGCATTTGGTAGGGTTGGGATCATTTGGTCTACAGCATGATGGTCCACAGTCATTAAGTCGACATGGGAAAAGGTCAACATGGGTCTAGGTCGACATGGAAAAAAGGTCGAAAGGTCATTAGTTCGACAGGTCATTAGTTCGACAATGTCTAGGTTGACAGTGAAAAGGTCAACATGGGGTTTTCACTGTTTTTTTACCTGAATGTCAACACCGTTCGACATGGACACAGTTTAAAGTGCACTGCACTTTAAACTGCGCTGCGCTCGCGATGCATCGGGCACGGTGCCTCACTACGCTCGGCACACTATTTTATTCTCCCACCATGCCCTTGTGGATGGCAGGGCATGAAATACCGCCTGTTGGCACGTTGGCTCAAAAACCAGTGAAAAACCCCATGTCGACTTTTTGACTGTCAACCTAGACACTGTCGAACTAACGACCTGTCGACCTTTCCCCATGTCGACATAGACCCATGTCAGCCTTTTCCCATGTCAACATAATGGTGTCGACCTAATGACTGTCGACCAATATGCTGTAGAAAATATGCTGTAGTTAGGAAGTGAACAGTGCAAAACCGGTACAAAATGGCCAGTTGGTTTTAGCCGGTACTGACCATATAAAAAAAACGGTACTGTAACGGCTAAAACGTTACAGTTGGTTGGTGGGTGTGTATATTGTTTCATGTTTTATCTCATAAATGTGTCTTTAAAGTTACTAAACGACCTTAATTAAATACATAAATAATTAAATAACATCTGGCTTGCAGTTTGCAAATACATAATTAACTTAATCATAACCACAAGCAGCTTAATTGTACCATGTAACATCATCATATATAAATCAGAACTATGTTGAATGCAACCATTAACATAAGCAGATCATCAAGTTTCTTTTTAAATTGAAATCATTTAGACTAACATAAAGAATATATGCACTGATTTTCGGCTTTACATTAATATCCCCCGACTCTACTCAGATGATTTGCAAATATTTCTGTGTTTGCAGCAACGATTGATTTGAATGTTTCTGGTTGAACAATAACAATAACATTGAACAGCTAATTTGCAGAACAAAAGAAGAATAATTTCTCTGCAGAATTCAGCGACATTGTTTACAAAAACAAAACATCCATTCAGGATACTGCAAAACCCTTTAGTAGCGAATTAGTGCGGCAAGGGGACGCAAGAGCTCCGGCTTGTATCTATAGAGACCCATGTGTTACAGTACTGTACTAAAATGTACAATAGCCAAATAAATCATTAAAACAAATTATTAAGGAACGTGTATTTTTCCATCAGAAGGCAGCCGAATATATCACAATAATTTGCAAATCTTCTAAGTGCCCATTGGGGGATATTATTTAACTAAAAAATGTGGAGCTCTACTTTACTCTCTTTACAATCTATGTTTATGTAACATTTAGAAGGATTTTTAGGTTTGTCTGGATACAAGAAGAATGGAAGTTTGGATCTACCACCCCCTATAGCCAGTGGTGTCAATTCCACATCTAGGGAGGGAGGGGGGGGGGGGGGGGTAATAATAGGATGAGAGATTCAGAAAATAAGAGATTTGGTAAAAAATTTCCAGTTTTTTAAAAGCGGCGATGATTGATTTCTGCAGTGTAAATGATTGCCACTTTTAAAAAAAAAATAGAGATTTCTTTCCAAATCTCTCACTTTCTGAATCTCTCATCCTATTACATTTCACCCCTTGTGTCTTTGATTTGACAAAGAAGATAATGCAGTTTCTTCCCCGGCGCAGTGGCATGCATAGACTATATAGGAGCCAGATACTATAAGAAGTTCTGGGTAAGGTCAACCCTGATGAAGTGGATGGTTATAAAGCATTTCTTTCTCTTAGTTTGCAGAGGAATATGAGACAGCTTAAAAGCTGGCTGCCTAGGAACCCGATGAAGCTTGACAAAGAAGCCCTTCCAGATCTTGAAGAGACGGATTGTTATACAGCCCCATTCAGCCGCGCCCGCATGCACCAGTAAGTGAATATCAGCAAACTCCCTCTGTGTTAGACCATTCATCAAATAAACTGTCCATTCACGTTGGATTGTATTAAGCTAAAGCACTTTGGTAAGTCGTGGTAATAGCGTTTATTAAAGGGATCAATGATGCAACAAAGTGGTCCAAAAGTTTCCTAAAAACTTACTTACAGGCAAAACGGTGCGATTTGTAACCAGTCCTTGTTTAAAATGATCTGGGGAACACTTGGCAATACCCATGAACGCGCACCTAGCCAGGATATGGTGACAATGTAAATACTTATCCTGGGTAAAATGACCCGGGATATTTACCCGTGATAGGAGCATGGTTTTTATGGTAATGAGTAGCCTTCACCTTTGGCTGAAGGCTACCTGGGCTAAATGAGTGGGTATGTGGCAAATGGGGATAGTGTTTAAAAGAGTTAGTAAGAGCAGATTCTGATTGGTTGCCCATAGCAACATCCCATGGGAAAGAGAACTAACATTTTAGTAGATTTCCTCCTAAGTGTCTTATGGGTGAAGAAGGAGCCAAAAGTATTACAGGCACTGTGAGACTTTTCTTGTGTCATACGCACAGTGCATACCCTCCAACATGACCCATTCCATTAGGTACAACATGCTCTGTTCCTGGACTTCCAGAGGTTGGACTCCAGCACAGTCCACAATTTAATGAGGGGGGGAGGTCACATCAACTGCCAGTGAGTCCAGTGCCAGTGATGTTTGGAGTGGCAGTAGGTGTGGCTCCCCTTTTTGAATATTGGACTGTGCTGCAGCCCCACCTCTGCAACTGCCACTGGTAAGGAAGTCCAGGAATAGAGCATTTTGTACCTATTGGAACGGGTCATGTTGGAGGGTATGACAGTGTTTTACCCTTACTCCTTACACAAGCACAGGCCAGCACAGTAGTACATGCCGATAGGAATGTATGTCAGGGGATTACCTCTTGCGTGTACTCAACTCCTGGTGCAAAATCAACTCATGATGATGATGATGACGATGAATAATGGCAACAGCTTTATCTCATTGGCTTATTTTGTCTGGATCTCTGTAGTCAGCTAAATGCATCGCTTAACCCTTTGAGTACCAACATCTCTCTGAGAGATGTGCAAAATACTGTATCCACTAAAAATGCCAGGTCTGATATTTGCATTCAGACCAAGTTTATGTTTTAAAAGGAAGGCAATGTGCACCGATGCAGACCCGTTCGTTTGGGTCTGAATTCGTCCCCGACCCAGATGTTCAGAGTTTGCACATGGCAATGCGCTAATCCCGGAGGCAAGCGGCTTTGTTGAGTTTCACACTTGCCGAGCCGTCGCCTCCGGGAGGGGCGGAATGGTGCCGGCAGAGGGCGGTAGCAGGGGAGCGCCCAGTGTTTTATGTGTGCCCTTATAAAAACGCTGGGCGTTCCCCTTGTAACACAGGCATTTCTGACGTCACATGACAGAAGACAGCGGCCATCTGAAAAGTAAGTATGTGTGGGAAAGGATGTGTTACCGTACATATCCCCTCACATGCCAGCTAGGGGATTCGAGCGGCAAGGGGGGGGTGTTTCAGCCAGGCAATGGGCTGCGCTTGCCTGTTTGTTAGGCTGCAAACATATGTAGCCTAGCGAACAGGACTTAATTCGTATATTTTTGTGTATTTTTGGTTACATTAATTGTCTATACATGATAGAGATGGAGCGCCTCTCAGCCAGCGCACGGCGGCGTGGAACACTTTCCCTACCCGTCTCCACTTCAGGGAGACTGGCAGTGGTCGAGGGGAGCTGGGAGCAGCTGGCGGGGCTGCAGAGTGCGGCGGAGGGCTCTGACGGAACAGGCATGCCAGCATCTCATGCACGTGCACCCCCTTCCATCTGCTGGTGGATGGCGATTGTATCGCTGCTCCATCTATAGGAACCATAGGTGCCGATTTTGTGGGTGCTCAAGGGCCAGAGCACTCATGGAAATTGATGAGCACCCACGGGCCCGAGTCCCGCTGCTGGGCCGCCATATTAACTTGCTAATTTGCGGCTGCAGCACCCACATCGCCGGACCCATCACCTGGGAAGCAGTATGCCGGGAAGAGTATATTCTGTCCACGGAGTACCTGCACTGTGGGGGCATTTATGTACCTGCACTGCGGGGGCATTTATGTACCTGCACTGCCAGGGCATTTATGTACCTGCACTGCGGGGGCATTTATGTACCTGCACTGTGGGGGCATTTATGTACCTGCACTGTGGGGGAAATTTATGTACCTGCACTGTGGGGGTATTTATGTACCTGCACTGTGGGGGTATTTATGTACCTGCACTGTGGGGGCATTTATGTACCTGCACTGTGGGGGCATTTATGTACCTGCACTGTGGGGGCATTTATGTACCTGCACTGGGGGCATTTATGTACCTGCACTGTGGGGGCATTTATGTACCTGCACTGCCGGGGCATTTATGTACCTGCACTACCGGGCATTTATGTACCTGCACTGTGGGGACATTTATGTACCTGCACTGTGAGGGCATTTATGTTCCTGCACTGTGGGGGCATTTATGTACCTGCACTGCGGGGGCATTTATGTACCTACACTGTGGGGGCATTTATGTACCTGCACTGTGGGGGCATTTATGTACCTGCACTGTGGGGGCATTTATGTACCTGCACTGTGGGGGTATTTATTTATGTGGAACTCTGTTGCCTTAATTAGAATATTGGAGACAACTGTGCTCCATAATATAAATTGGTATTATTTTGTGGCCACACCCCTTCCCCATGAAGCCACTCCTATATATTTTTGACTTGAGCACCCACCAGCAAAAACATAAATCAGTACCTATGATAGGAACGACTATTTTAATTTTTTTCTTGAAGAACTCTGTCCACCAGAATTGGTCATAGGTCCAACAGGGCTGGTGGTGATGGTGGCAAGATTCCTGGTAGGCCGGTGTACTCCCAAGGCCTGTTTTGTTTGCCGACATGTGACCCCCACATTACAGACAGCCTATTACACTCAATACACTGCATGAGGCCAACTCTACATGAGACCCCATATATTCAGCACAGCTATTATCATCTGCATAAATGAAATATAATGAAACAAATATTAATGCCAATCTTTCATGGCATTCGGTTCATTTAAAACGCCCTTTTGTATTGTAAAACAAAACTTGGTGAGTTTAAACCCATGTATTTGCATGCAGAGTTTGATACATAAAGATCACGTAACACCCACATAAATCTGTTCTCTTCTCCATAAAGTGCATTTAGCAGCGTGGTAGCGTTAGATATTTATATCCGAGCACAGAGTATACACTTGTCTTATTATGATAATATGCTTTTCACAACGCCTGCACATGTCACCCTTTACTGCAGAACAGTCATTTGCTGCAATTGTGCTGTAAAAGTGAGCGAGTGGCTGTTTGGTAAAGAAATGTAAGCTCAAAAAGTCAAGTACCATATACAGTGGCGTAACATAAAATTTTGCTCCCCCCCGCCGGGACAATATTGTCCCCCCCCCCTGTTAAAAGACAAGACCCCCCCCCCGGGGAGCTGGCAGGGGGGTAAGTGCGGCGCGGGGGTACCTGTGGTCAGGGACTCGGGAGAGCCTGGAGGTCCCTGCGGCGCTGATTATGAGTTGCCGGGGTCCCTGCAGCGAAGTGGAAATACTGAGCTACCACCGTGCGGCAGCGCGGGAAGCACTTCTGACTCTGAAAACACTGGGCGCATGCTGATTGGATGAATCTCAGCCAATCAGTGTGCGGCCGCGGCCAGTGTTTTCAAAGTTAGAAGTGCTTCCCGCGCCGCCGCACGGCGTTAGCGCAGTATTTCCACTTCGCTGCAGGGACCCCGGCAACTCATAATCAGCGCCGCAGGGACCTCCAGGCTCTCCCGAGTCCCTGACCACAGGTACCCCCGCGCCGCACGGACCCCCCTGCCAGCTCCCCGCTGCACCCACAAGCAGTGGAGAGCTGGTGAAGAAACAACAGCGCCCGCAGACCCCGGCACCTCTCTGCCACCGCGGGGGCTGCGGCCCTTTAGTTACGCCACTGACGTAAGTTATGGTGTGTACACATGGTAAGATTCCTTTACTATTAGACTGATGAGGATACATGTGGTGAGATACAGTATGCACTATTTTGCTATTCAATTTTGCTTATAGAAGCAAAATCTAATAGAAAATCGAATGGGCATTGAATGGTATTTCTACATTCGATGCAGATTCCATCTCAGTGCGTCCTCCCGTGTAGTGTAAATCGAATAGAAAAATAGTCTTGGCAGCCAAGAAAGACTTATATAGTGCAAATCTAATAGTAGATAGCGCAAATCTAATGTGTTCCCTGCAGCATTCGATTCGATCTTCATCTCCTGCCTGAAGCTAGTCAAAATCTATATAGTCAAAATCGAAAATGTCAACATGTACCGTGTGTACACAGCATAGCAGTGTAATTAGTTTATTGATCCGGCGAGTTTCTTAAGCTGCTGTGATTGATCCAATCAATGAGACTTCCTGTCCCCCAGGCTATAGCCAGTCAGTGAATGCTGTCAGTATGTTCATTGGTGGATGACTGGGGGTGTGGTTTAGCACACAATCTGCTCATTAGTAATTAAACCTTCCTCAAGCTTAATTCTTTCCACGCAACATAATTTACCTCATTAACTCACTTTTTTCTGAATTTTTAAACTCTCATATGACCAAATACATTGTATTTATTTACCCTCTAATTATCTCCATCATTAAACCCATAATCAAGTCCAATTTTCCTAACTAATGCCTTGTGCTAAACATTGACTTCCATTAACTACTCCCCTCTTCCTTCACTTATCAGTCGCTGATCCGGATTTCCTGTCTGTGCAGTAAAGTGGAACTAGTAGCTGATCAGTGGCGTAACTATAGAGGGTGCAGAGGATGCAGCTGCTATGAGGCCTGGCGGCTTGGAGGGCCCCAAAGCCCAGCAGACTATCCACTACACCCTCTTCAAGTTGTTAAAAAAAATTGTTAAACTGTCAGTGGCTGTGGTCTTCCCCACCTTACTGTCGTTGTGGGGTCTAGAGATGCCTGCAGGAGACCCAGCGGGTGTAAGTGTGAGACCCGGCGGGTGTAAGTGTGAGACCTGGCAGTGGACACTTGGTGGAAGGGCGACCCGGCGAAGATGTGGGAGAGACACAGAAGCTGTGCATGAAACCCGGTGGCGGTGCTGGAGAGACCCGGTGGCATTGCATTAGACCCGGGGGAGGTGAGGAGGGGGCAATGCTGTGGCAGTGCATGAGACCCAGCGGAGGTGCGCAGGAGCAAAGCGGTGGCAGTGCGGGAGAGACCTGGCGGCTGTGGGATTCAGCAGCGGTGAGGGAGTGTTTCCTCAGCGATGAGCGATGAGCAGGGTAACTGGAGTATCCCTCTCTCATCTATTTCTTGTTCTTTCTCTTTCTCTCCCTGCCTCTCCTCTTCCCACCACACTCTCTCCCATCATCCCTTCCCCCCTCACACTCTCCCTTCCTGTCTCTCTCCCTCTTCTCTTCCTCCCTCTCTCCATCCCCATATCCCTTTCTCCCCCCTCACTCTGTCCCTTCCTGTCTCTCTCCCTCTCTCCTCCTCTATTCCCCTCTCCTCGGCTCTCTCCCCTTCTACATCACCTCTCTTCTCATACCCCTGTCTCTTTCCTCTTTTTTCACTCTCCGTTACTCCCTCCCTCTCTCTCTCTCTCTCTCCTTCTCCCATTCCTTTTTTCCCATGATTTTCTCTCTTTCTCCTGACCATCCCCTTCTTGTTCTCTTTCATGCTCCTCTTTTTTTTCCTGACACCGTCTTTGTTTGCTCACTCCCTCACTGTTTCCTCTGCCCTCTTAAGGGGCATTGTAGTGACAGCATACACACTGACCTCTACGGGTTTAAACTGTGCAATTTATATTCTAGCTGAATTTTACAGGAACGATCTACAAGCTTTTTGTTTTACCCACAGGAGGCCGTTGAACAAAGAATTACAGTTCTTCATTATAACTTTATGTTATGCTTTAATGGCCTGGGGGTGCTCATAAATGAGCAATCCAAAGACGTGTAATGGTATTCAGCTAAAACTAAGATTAGTTTCACACAATTATCTTTGATCGCACCTCACATTTCCCTTTATGACTATTATATATTACAGTTACAATATATTATGTCAGATTCCCATTGCAGAACAATCCATTTGAATTCAATTAAATAATAATGCATTATTTGGTCTCATGACTCTCTGCAGATTTCTGCTTTCCTATGGCTTCTAACTACACGGATGTGTTCTCTCCCAGTGCAGTCCCATGCAGCAGACGGGTGCCGGACGGGGTCCCGACAGTCAGGATCCCGACAGGCATTCACCAGACATCGGGATCCCGACTGTCAAAACACCGACAGCCGGGTTCCCGATGGCCGTTGGGTATTTTCCCTCGTGGAGGTCCACGACCCCCATAGAGGGGGAATAGAAGAGGTGGCTCACGTAGCGAGCCACCGTGCCCACAGCAAGGGGCTTTGTTGCGCTCGCCATGCTGTCTGGGTCTGGCCAGTAGGGATCCCGATGTCGGGAAAATGACTGTCAGGATCCCAACTGTCGGACCCCTATACCACACCCGCTGCAGACAGTCCACCGCTGTTATCTGCATTCGCTAGGAGTCCACTCTAATACGTTACATTCTAAACTACTGCTTGGGTCAACTTCTAGAATGAATCACGGATACCCAGGGGCAGCTGCAGAGGTGGGGCTGCAGCTTATTTAAAAAACAAATAGGGGAGGCACAGCAACTGCCACCAACTGCCATTCCAAACTGACTCACTTGTAGTGTGTGGAGGGGGACCCCTTCATTGGGGGTTCCCCACTTCTCCAGGATCCCTGCCCAGGCTGACCAGTCCGTGGAAAATTCTTTGGCCGGGGGAACTTGTATAAGTCTCTCCCCGGCTGTGGCATTTCTCTGCTGGCTGGTTGGGCCTGGTGCTGGTTCTTGAAACATGGGGGACCCCTACTCGTCATGTCCCCCCGTATTTTGGTAACCAGGACTGGTCAACCTGGTGTTGGTTTTAAAAAACCCAGGGGCGTACCTACGGAATGGATTGTGATTTTTTTTTTGTCAGCAATTCAAGCCTTGTATAGTGGTCGGACGACTTCAGTATTGACTATAGGACTTCTGTCACCAATGTTTCACCTGGGTAATGATACCCGACAGGGTTGTACCCTTCCGCCTTTGTCCTGAGCATTGAACCTCTGGCGGCCAAGATAAGGAATAATCTTGACATCAGGGAAACTTCGGTACAAAGCACACAGTATAAGTTGTCACTCTTTGCAGACAACGTACTACTGACCCTGTCCTCTCGCTCGTCCTTACTTCTCAAATTAGTAGCTGAATTTGTGGCCTATGGCAGATCAGTGGTGTAACTAGCATTTGGGCGCCCCTCCGCCGTTAAAGGGAGGGCGCCCACCCAAGCACCCCGCCTGCCCGCCGCACCAACCCTCGCCCGCCGCACCAACCCCCGCCTCGCCGCCCATGCAATCCCCCCCATCCCCCGCAGTCTTACCTACGCTCAGTACGCGCTGGTCCCAGCCACCACAAAATGTCTGCCCCCATGCAGCAGACAGTTTCAGAGAACTTTCTGCTACATGGGGGCGGACATTTAGTTGTGGTCCTCATAGCAGAAGAAGGGAGCCGGGACCAGCGCGTACTGAAGACTGACAGGTAAAGACTGTGGGGGATGGCGGCGGGGCAGCGGGGTGTAACTATAGAACTGCAGCCCCCGGCGCCCGCACATGCACAGCGCCCCCCCGCGGTTTGCGGGGGCTGCGGTGCTATAGTTACGACCCTGTGGCAGATGTTCTAGACATAAGGTCAACATTATGAATTTGGAGGCCCTAGCATTGCACCTTTCCCCCGATGTGTGGAGGCTCTTGGAGCTTAACTTTGATTATCTATGGAGACCACAATCCATTAAATATTTAGACATTCAAATTAATCAATCATTAGACCAGTTGTGCAAGGCTAAACATATCCCCTTTTGCAACCCATTAAAGATGATCTAAGTACAGTAGGTGGGCCCCTTTATAAATATCCTAGACGAGACGTATCAACTGTTTTATCTGTTTCAGACGATACCAATAGTGTTTCCAAACTCTTCCCTACACTCAGTTCAGTCTCTACTGTATGTGGAGCTTTTGTGTGGGAAAACAAAAAGCCCCGACTTAGTCGGTCTGTTTGGCCAAGTCATCAGTTAGCGGAGGTCTAGGCTCCCTTTTTTGAACATTATTATCATGCCTTCCAATTGAGTCACATTATGTCCTGGCATACGACGGAGGGATCTAAAAATAGGTGACTCGAGAGTGATTTGATCGGACTCTGGTGTCACAACGGATTGTTGTGGATCCACTGGGGGCGTGGATTCTGACACGGATGCCAATGGTGCAGAAAGGACTGCTGGTCGAATATACTGGCTTCTCATAGGAGTCTCCAAGGAGTTTGGCTATACTCCTAATCAGAGGCGCGGAGTCTAACTGAGTGGCGGTTTTCACCAGGGACCCCCGCAAGGGGATTTGGACTTAGCTGCGTCCACCCAGCAGGTCGCGGCCCCCCAATCAGGAGCCTCCAAGGAGACTAGGACGCTAGCTGGAACAGATGGATATAGCTGTACTCAGGACACGCTTGAAATAATAATAGAACTTAGGAGACACTTGAAATGTGAACTGAACTCAGAAGGCACTCGGAGGGTTAACAGAACTCAGGAGACACTCGGAGGGTTAACAGAACTCAGGAGACACTTGGAAGATAAACTGAACTCAGGAGGCACTTGAAGGGTTAACGGAACTCAGGAGACACTTGGAAGGTAAACTGAACTTAGGAGACACTTGAAATGTGAACTGAACTCAGAAGGCACTCGGAGGGTTAACAGAACTCAGGAGACACTCGGAGGGTTAACAGAACTCAGGAAACACTTGGAAGATAAACTGAACTCAGGAGGCACTTGAAGAGTTAACGGAACTCAGGAGACACTTGGAAGGTAAACTGAACTCAGGAGGCGCTTGAAGGGTTAACGGAACTCAGGAGACACTTGGAAGGTAAACTGAACTCAGGAGGCGCTTGAAGGGTTAACGGAACTCAGGAGACACTTGGAAGGTAAACTGAACTCAGGAGGCACTTGAAAGGATAACAAGATGCTTCTGATTGCAAACAGGACTCAGAGAGACCTGGAGCTGTGTACACTCTCACTGGCTGTCAGCAGGACACTGAGCAGAAAGCAGAAGTACAGTAGCAGCAGCATTGGAGGATAGGCGGCCCAGCCTTTTATTCCTCCAGGCAGTGATGTCACAGGCCCAACCTTCAATCAGAGGTTATATCAGACCCTGCTCCCTTCTGCCTAATGCCACAAGCAAGATGGCGGCGCCTGTCCCAGGAGCCGACAACGGGAACAGCCGGACCCCCAGAGGACCTACCGCCGTCCCTGCCAGTGACACCAAGTCGGGGAAGCGCTGAGTGACGGGTGTAGCATCGCCAGGAGTACAGCGCCCGTGCAGGTGAGTAATGCATGCAGTAGCGCTGCCACACTCAATAATCAGAAACCCAGTCTTGTATAGGAAATTACAAAATATTTTACTTGGGTGTCAAATAATACATTTTAAAAGATACACATTACATACACATTATTACACTCAAATTAGACATACATGACATACAACATAAAACATATAAGGCATGGGCTGGCTATGAGGCTTGTATCTGCATATATATGAGGCAATAACATACGTTTGTTTATGAGCAAATAGTTACCAGTCCTCCTTATGGTCAGCACTTTGTGCTGCACTGGATGCAGGTCACCAAGTCCTATATCTGAGCCTGTATATGCTGCTGTAATTGCTCACTCCCTATTAGGGGAGGATCGGCTCCAGGTGCTTGTTTCCTACAATGTCCAGATCCCCACTGGGATATTTGTAATCCAAGGTAGTGCAGTCAGACTAAATGTCTGGATGACCAATCGGCTGGTTCTCTATGCGGCTAGAGCGGGCTCCAAGTACGCGTTTCTCCGCCTCTCTTACTCGGCGGCTTCATCAGCTGGATGCCCTGTCTCCTCTGACGCCGGTTTTTATCTGGTGTACATTCGCGGGCTTCCGCGACTTCCGCATTTTGCGGGTCACGCCTCGTTTTGGATATCACATAGTCGGCGGCCATCTTGCGGCTCACACCTCGATTTCATCCTCCAATGAGGATATTGCGGCGGCCATTTTATATTTGATCATTTGCTCAATGCTGTTTACTGCTTTCACCTTATAGCGGCGGCCATCTTTTTGGTTATTTTATTCATATGACAACGCTGTTCGCTGCTTTCACCTTATAGCGGCGGCCATTTTTTTGGAGTTATTTCATCCATATGACATCAGTGGCCATTTTACTGGTTAGGTAACAGCGCTCACTTTCCTCAGGTCTTCTCAGCGGCCATTTATATACATACAGAATGGTGTTTTATCTGTCGCCATTTTTATACGATATATCAATCGCCATTTTATTGGTTGTACTTTCATTGTGACTTTTCATATTAATGGACCATCGCTGGGTTTTTATCATTATGCCTCTTTATTAGGAAGTCCTGAAATCACAGTCTTTATACAAATATATGCAGATTTCATTATATAATACTATGCCTCTTTTTATATATACATTTATTCCTCATGCCCATTATCACGCCCATTTTAGGATGCCGCTTAGCCCATAGATTTGCTCATTTATTGCCTCATATATCTTGCCATCATGCCAGCCTCATAATTACATATCAAATCATAAAAACAACAATAATAATAATATAAAAAATTATAATTACAATAATAATAATAATCATAATAATTTTCAATCACCCAATTTTTATTTCATGAAAATATATACCATTAATCAAAAAACACTAAAAATGTATATATAAAAAATATATATATATATATAAAATATACATATACATATTCATACACACATGTACATACATAGTACACACATGTATATATAATATGTTAGCATGGACAAATCCCACATATATACATGCGCATCCAATTGGATTAAATCATAATAATAATAATAATACTACACCCAATAATAATGATAATACTATTACTAATACTCATAACCTATACACTCAATTAAATAAGAATCCATTCATATCTTTATACTAACCCTATTTTATTTAGAGTTTAAAAAGGTTTCTCAGGGTGCTCAATAAGAATATAGGGCAGGTAGAGGGAGGGTTGGGGGGGGGGGGAAAGGAAGGGGGGGAGCAGGGCCGGTGCTAGGGTGTTCGGCGCCCCCCTGCAAACTAAAAATTTGCGCCCTCCCATACTTTACTAAGAGACAGCGCTTGCCTATGCAATAGCTGCTGAGGTAGAGGCAGCATGGTTCCGGCAGAGGGCAGGTGATGTCACTGACCGATATCGGTGGGTGTGTACGCACTATATTGTTCTCCTGCGGCACTGCGCTATATCGACAGCCGTGGAAATCGCTTCAGTGTGTACCCAGCAGCATTAGGCTTGTAACCCATCTACATCAGAACACCCACAATTCCTGGCCTATGATATACTGCAAAACAAGACCCCCACATACTTAGGGGGAAAGGTGTCAAATCTTAGAGAGATAAAATATCAACCTATCAGCTGCTACAAACAGTGTTTGGTTGGCACAGTAACCCCCATCAGTATGTATAATATTACTGATGAACACACATCGGATCAAAACAGACAGTGGACACACACAGATCTATGAGATATTAGTGTATGCGGTAAGCACTGACCTGGATGCGCCACAGTACTACAACATGCAAGACAAGAGGCTAGCAGGAGCACAATGACACCACCTGTGCCTCATACAGCATACATGTGGGAGCTGGTGCTGCCGGCTGCGTGCCTCAGTGTAACAACAACAGCGTACAGTATATATGTGTGCAGCGGCAGTCATAAGGCCGCCGGCTCCCCGCATGCTCAGGTGCGGTATTACCGCACACATACAGCCGCCAATGCTTCCCACCTGAGCATGTACACGGGACGCTGCTATGACGGTGATCCGCGTTGAAGCAGTGTATCTGCGACACAATCACCTCCCCCGACCTCAGCATCATGGTAGGAGATGGGTGTGCTCATGAGGGATAGGGGTGAACTTGTTATTCAGGACTAGACTGCCCAATGTCCCATGGAGTTGCCGCAGCTCCTGATGTGTCAGCGGTGGAACTAGCGAGTAGTAAGCTCAGGTGCAAACATATGCTTTGGACCCTCACCAACCAGCGTTCCCACCACCCCCACTAAAGAAGACAAGACTGTTAGTAAGTTATTGCAATGAGTGCCCAGCATTTCCCCACATGCTCCCCAAATGTCTCACTAACATGCTCTCTCCACAGCAGCACGTTCCCCAATATACAGCCTCACTGCACTACATCCCCATTATATGCTGTATTACATTACATACTACGCCACTGCACTACAGTCCCCTTATACACTGCACTACATTACTACACTACATCCCTCTATACCAGGCATGTCCAACGTTGGCCCTCCAGATGTTGTGAAACTACGCATCCCAGCATGCTTTGCCACAGTTTTGCTATTAGAGAATGCTAAAACTATTGCAAAGCATGCTGGGATGTGTAGTTTCACAACATCTGGAGGGCCAACGTTGGACATGCCTGCTCTATACCCTGCAGTAAGGGCCTTATTCTGGTTCACTCCTCCTGGAAAATTCCTTTACAGAGAATATTTGAAAAGTCACATCAGTCCCTGCCCCAGCGGAGCTTATAATCTATATTCCCAATCCCTACCACATGTACACACAGACATTCTAGGGTTAATTTGTTAGGAGCCAATTAACCTACCAGTATATTATTGGATTGTGGGAGGAAACCGGAGTACCCGGTGGAAACCCACGCAAGTACAGGGAGAATATACAAACTCCGCACAGTTAGGGCCATGGTGGGAATGGAACCCATGACCTCAGCGCTGTGAGGCAGTAATGTAACCATTACACCATCCGTACTGCCCCGTATATATATAACACATGGTGGGGATAGAACCCATGACCTCAGTGCTGTGAGGCAGTAATGCTAACCATTACACCATCCATACTGCCCAATATTCACATTACATAACACGTAGTGGCCCAGTCATATCACAAAGCATGTATTGATCTATATTCACATTACGCAGTGCATAGTTACCCATACTCGCATTACACAGCTCATAGTGTCCCACAGTCACATGACACAACACATAGTGTCCCAATCACATGACATAGCCCGTAGTGACCCAGTCACATTACGCAGTACATAGTTACCCATACTCGCATTATACAGCGCATAGTGTCCCACAGTCACATGACACAGCGTATAGTGTCCCAATCACATGACATAGCCAGTAGTGACCCAAAGTCACATTACACAGTGCGTAGTTACCCATACTCGCATTACACAGCGCAGTGTCCCTCAGTCACATGACACAGCGTATAGTGTCCCAATCACATAGCATAGCCCATAGTGACCCAAAGCCACATTATACAGTGCGTAGTTACCCATACTCACATTACACAGCGCATAGTGGCCCACAGTCACATGACACAGCGCATAGTGACCCATATTCACATGACACAGCGCGTAATGACCCATAGTCACATTACACAGCACATAGTGACCCATATTAATATTACACAGTGACCCATATTAATATTACACAGCAAGTAGTGTCCCATGTTCACAACGCTTAGTGACCCATATTTAAACACACACACAGCAAAACACAGACAACCAGTAAACATTACTGACACCCCCCCTCCCAGCAAACATTACTGACACCCCCCCCTCCCAGCAAAAATTACTGACACCCCTAGCAAAACATTAATGACAACCCCCTCTCAGCAAACATCATCTACTGACAACCCCCCTCCCATCAAACATTACTGACACCCCCCCTGTAACCATTGCTGTCACCCCCAGCAAAACATTAATGACACACACTCCCTCCCAGCAAACATTACTGGCACCCCCCTCCATCTTCAGCATGACTTGCCTGAGCCGAGTCTGTGGTGTGCTCCTGTGCTGTAGCTGTTGCTCTGAGACTGCTGGCCTTGCTGGGCTCCTCCATTGCACACCTGACCATGTGACTTCCTGTTCAGGAGCTGGAGAGGTCAGGTGGCATTCTCTGTTGTTTACACTGATGGGAGGGAGGAGGAGGGACCAGGGGACGGAGACGCTGCTGCCTGTCTTTAATATATCTAGCTGGTTGCATGACAGACAGGGCAGCGCGGAGGAGAGGGAAGGGGGAGACTCCTCACACACTCACAGGAGATAGTGCTACCAGCGCTGCTGCTGCCTGCAGTGTCATACAGTATAAAAACACCCATTCCGACACCCCTGTGAACAGTCCGCAGGCACAATTTCTCCACAGCCCCGCTTAGTTCCTTCTGACATGTCCCGATTCCTCCTGACCTCCGCAGCGCACCGCAGTCCCGCTTCCTCCTCCCTGAAGCTCTCTGGCTACAGGATCAGCCGGCAACCAACAGCAGCAGAGTGGCAGTGTACGGAGTGCGCCTCTTAAGCCCGGCGCCTACCTGCAGCGCAGAAGCTGCTGAGTGGGTAGCGCCGGCCCTGGGGGGGAGGGAAGAGAAGACAAGGTGGGGGGATTTTTTAGGGGGGAAAAGAGGGGAAAGGAGGGGACAGGGGTACCCAAGGGAGATAGATTATATGGATATACCCTTATCTACAATGGACTGGGGATATCACGGGGGGAAGGAGGAACAAAAGCTGAACATCTTTTTCATTCCAGATCTAAATACCGTTCATTTCTATCGTATCGTTAAGGCCTTGTGGGGTTAGTGTCCTTAGACAGAATATCCAATATGCCTCCTTGCGGCACAATTGGGTATATCTGTCTCCCCCCCTTGCCGTATGTTTAATTTGTTCAATCCCTATCATGGTCACATTTCTCATGTCCCCCTTTTGGCAGATTGTCATGTGTTTGTACAGGCTATTTGTCCTCGACATCCCAATTATGTGCCTCCTATGCTCCATAAATCTTATATGCAAATTCCTAATTGTTCGTCCTACGTATTGGAGCCCGCATCCGCAGGTCAATACGTATATTATATAATCTGTCTTACAGTTAATAAAACTTTTTATTGGGAACAATTCATTTGTTACTTGGGATTTAAAGTTCAAATTTTTTCTTTCTATATTTTTACAGGACAGGCATTTCTCATTTCCACATACATGATATCCATCCGGCTTCTCAGGTAGCCACGACGGTTTTAGGGGTTTTTTGTTCTTATCCTTATACATACTTGGGGCTAATTTTGTTTTCAAATTTTTTGACTTCCTAAAGACTACAGTATTATTGATATTAATTTCTGGTTTAATGTGTTCGTCTAATTCCAGAAGATGCATATTTTTCTTTACAATTCTCTTGATTTTATTGGCCTGTGTATTAAACTGGGTTACAAAAAACGCTCCTCCTTCCCTGTTTTTCTTTTTATTTTGTTGTTTTTGTGGATTCGTTTTAAGTAAACCTTCTCTATCCATCCCTTCTACTGCTGCCAGAGATTCTTTTAATAGTTCCTCTGGGTAGCCTTGTTCTGAAAAAGCATCATATAGATTTTTACTTTGGGTTTTAAAGGCCGTGTGTGATGAACAATTCCTCTTTACCCTCATGAATTGGCTTTTTGGAATATTCTTTTTCCACTTATCATAGTGGTTGCTGTTATAATTCAAATACCGATTTTGGTCCACATCTTTCACAAAAGTTTCTGTAGTGATGGCACCCTCTATGACAGTGAGAGCAATATCCAGAAAATTAACCTTCTCCCTGTGATAAGTGCTTGTGAATTTAAGGCCAAATGAATTTGTGTTTAAACTATCCGTGAATTTCGTGACTGATTCCAAATCCCCATCCCAAATCAAAATTAAATCGTCTATATATCTACCATAGAGGACCAGGCTCGCCCCGTGTCCGCCTCCCCAAATGTATCGCTCCTCAAAGCGACCCCTAAATAGGTTGGCGAAGCTCGGGGCGAACCTGATCCCCATGGCTGTCCCTCGTGACTGTAAATAAAATTGTGAATCAAAGATAAAATAATTGTGCGTTAAAATAAACTCAATAGCCTGTAAAATAAATGTGCGAAGTTGTGGTGTCACGTCCATATCCATTAACAAATAGTGTTCAACCGCTGTTATTCCCAAATTGTGATCTATATTTGAATAAAGTGATTCTACATCACACGTGATAAAATAATAACCCTCTTTCCACACCACATTATTAATCTTGCTCAAAAAGTGTGTTGTGTCTTTAATATAAGAGTCTAATTCCATAACGTATTTCTGAAGATGACTGTCAACAAAAAATGATAAATTATTAGTCATCGACCCCACCCCGGCGATAATGGGTCTACCGGGGGGGTCTACTAAGGTCTTATGTATTTTTGGCAGAAAATAATACGTGGGTGTGACCGGGTGCGTAATAAACAAAAAAGTGCTGGTTTCTCTGGATATTGCTCCCACTGCCACACCCTCGTCCAACATATGTTTATACTCCTCCTGGAATCTCACAGTTGGATTTCCAGGCAGTTTTCCATAATAATCTTCATTATTAAGCTGTCTATAAGCCTCTTTCAAATAATTCACTGTCTCCATGAGAACAAACCCCCCCCCCCCCTTATCTGCCTGTTTTATGGTCAGATCAGGGTCATCACACATTGCCTTTATTGCCTCTCTTTCCCGTTTTGTCAGATTATCCCTCATCTTTACTTTATCTGCTTTAGTACATAACTCCCTGAATTCCTCCAATGTATTTTTATAAAAGCTCTCTATAAAGGGGCCCCTATATTGTAGGGGATAAAATTCAGATTTTTTCCTGAACCCCATCCTTTTAGTGCCCTCATTGAGACTAAAGATTTTAACCCCCTCCTCCTTTTGTATGTTGTTTTCCTCTGAAAGAGACTCAAGGATTTTGACCATTTCATCATCCTCCTGGTTCAGAGTTACAGAAAAATCTTCATTAGTTATAAATTTCTGTTTTTTAAGGGAAAAAAATCTCTTTTGACTGAGGGTTCTGACAAATCTGTTGAGATCTATAAAAAGTTCAAATAGATTAGGTTTATTCGCTGGTGCAAAATTTAGCCCTTTCTGTAATACACTTATCTCCTCCTCTGTTAACACTTTATTTGATAGATTAAATATGCCTTTTCCCTTTACTACCTCTTTCCTCTTCCGCTTCCTTCCTCCTCGTTTTCCCCTTGGTCGTACTCTCTTGCTCTTTTTGATGTTCCTTTTTGACCCTCTGCTCTGTATGGGGCATAATTGAACCTCGGTGTTCCCCCTAAAAAAACCGGTTCTCCTCTTCTATACGGGGTGTTGTTAGTTCCCTCGTATCTCCTAGCTCCTCCTCTGTCCCCATCAAAAATTTTTGTTGCTCCCCTGAAATTGCTATATTTTTCCTGACTTGTTGGAGTCTCACATTCTGAAAGGGGTTCATATCTATTTCTTGTTACTACGGGATATCTTTCTCTATCCTCTCCTCTACCTCTCTGTTGAAATTTTTGGCCGTGGAATCTCTTATTCCTTTGTTCCTGATAATCAGTACGAGGTCTCCTCTCATATTCATTTCTAGGGGGATATCTCATGTCCCATCCCTTCCCTTTCGGTCTATTATAAGAATGTACAGTACCCTGTTCATAATCGATCTTATCCCTGTTAATCTTACTATTTTTCCTATGTATCAGAGAATTCTCAAAGTCCTCCACATTCTTATTCACCAGTTGATCTCTTTTTGAGAATTCCGGATCTCCAGTATGTTTTTTAAGGAGTTCCTGGACGGATTCAAACTCCTTTTGGATCTCTTGTACTTTTTTCTCTCTGTATTTAATGAGTAACTTCATCAAATTTTTTGAGCAGTTATCTAACAGAGTATCCCATTCCTCTGTGAACCCTTTATCGTCCTTGAATGTGGAGGTTTTGAGAATTCTGAGACCTCTCGGTATTAAATTAAGATATAAATATTTTTGTAGTGAGATCTGGTCCCACCAGTGCCTTGTCTCGTCTGTGCATAGATTCTCAAGTTTATTAAAAAGACCATGCATATTGCCCCCATCATCTTTATGTATTACTTTCTGCATTTTCGTGGGGTCCTTCATGTACATGTTCCTTCTTTCCTTTTTTTTCACAGAGATCCACAATCTCTCTGTAAAGGTGGCAGCAGCCATACTCAAAGTGTATATTGAATTAAAGTGGGTCTGATCCCCCAGTAAAGTCAGCCAGCGCCACTGAGTGATTTTTTCACTCTCCCCATCCCCCTTTTCCTCCCTGGTTAATTGAGTAATGCATGCGGCGCAATGCTCTGCAGAACCGGCGGCGGCCGGAGGACCTGACAGTACCCCCTCTTTTATGAGTGGACACCGGACACTTCTTAGGATTATTTTTCCAAAACCTTTCAATCAAACGAGGTGCATGAATATTGGAAGCATCGATCCACATTCTTTCTTCAGGACCGTATCCCTTCCAGTCCACTAGAAATTGTACCTTCCCCTGTCGTCGTCTAACATCCAATATTTGTTTTACTTCGAATTCTACATCCTGTTGTACTCGGATACCGGACCTTCCAGGTGGAGTTTTTCGAAACTGATTGAGAATTAAAGGTTTTAAGAGTGAAACATGAAATGAATTGGAGATTCGTAAGGAAGATGGTAGCTTCAGCCGAACGGCTACAGGATTGATTATTTTTTGGATTACATAGGGTCCAATGTAGCGAGGAGCCAATTTCATGGATGAAACCTTGAGACGAATATGCCGAGTTGATAGCCAGACACGATCACCAACTTTATAAGGTGGAGCAGCACTTCTTCTCCGATCAGCACTGAGTTTGTACCTACTGGAGGCCTGTTGTAAGGCTTTTTGTACATTTTTCCAAATGTTTGCAAAATTTTTTACAGAAGATTGAACTGCAGGTAATTCATTACCAGGGAGTTTGGAAAAGTCTGGGACATGAGGGTTGATCCCATAAACAGTGAAGAAAGGAGTGGTTCGGCTGGAAGAGTGATAGGTGTTATTGTGAGCGAACTCTGCCCAGGGTAGGAGTTCAAGCCAATTGTCCTGTGAGGATGATAGGTAGAGTCGGATGAACTTCTCCAAATCCTGATTAACTCTTTCAGTCTGACCGTTGGTCTGAGGGTGGTAGGCTGTAGAGAATTTTAATTTAATTTGGAAGACGGAACAAAGAGACCTCCAGAATCGGGCTACAAACTGGACACCCCGGTCAGATATGAGTTCAAGTGGTAAGCCATGTAAACGAAAGATCTGGGTTATGAAAAGGTGTGCCAAAGTTGGTGCACTGGGAAGTCCCTTCAAAGGGATGAAGTGGGCCATTTTGGAAAAACGGTCGATGACCACCCATATAGTATTGTAGCCATTAGAGGGAGGTAGATCCGTAATGAAATCCATGGCTATATGGGTCCATGGTTTCGCAGGAACTGGAAGGGGTAGAAGTTTCCCTACAGAGGGTTGGCGTGAGGTTTTATGTCGGGCACACACTGGACATGAAGATACGAAGTCCTGCACATCGGTTCTTATCGTTGACCACCAATATTTCCTTTGGAGGAATTCTAAGGTTTTTCTTGCACCAGGATGCCCGGAAAACTTGGAGTAGTGGGCCCAATGAAGTAATTTCTTTCGGAGGGAAGGCCCTACATAAGTCTTGCCTCTTGGAATATTGACTATTCTGGTAGCCGCGAAGACAGAGGAATCCAGAATAGGATATGGCTGTCTCTCCTCAGCATCAGGAGAACAAGAGCGGGATAAGGCATCTGCATTAGTGTTCTGGGAACCCGGACGAAAGGAAAGCTTAAAGTTGAAGCGGGTGAAGAACATCGCCCACCTCGCCAGTTGTAGGTTAAGGCATCGGGCGTTTCGGAGATAGATCAAGTTTTTATGGTCCGTGTAGATCTGGATAAGAAACTGAGCTCCTTCGAGGAGGTATCGCCACTCCTCAAGTGCTAACTTGATCGCTAGAAGTTCCTGTTCCCCGATTGCGTAATTTTTTTCAGCGGGTAAAAACCTTCGGGAGAAAAACCCACATGGATGTGTGGACCCATCTTCATATTTTTGAGACAGAATGGCTCCTACAGCCTCAGAGGAAGCGTCCACTTCCAAAATAAAAGGTCTTGCAAGATCTGGCTGGTGGAGAACAGGAGCAGAGATGAAGGCCTGTTTCAACTGTTGGAAAGCGAATAGTGCCTGAGCAGACCAAACAGCCGGATTGGCTGCCTTCCGAGTTAGAGCGGTGATGGGTGCAACGATGGTGGAGAAACCCCGGATAAATTTCCGATAGTAGTTGGCGAATCCTAAGAATCGCTGCACTGCTCGTAGAGTAGTGGGCTGAGTCCAGTTTAGAATCGCCTGAACCTTCTCTGTATCCATTTGTAGGCCTTGACCAGAAATTATGTATCCCAGAAAGGGTACGGAGGCTTGCTCAAAAATGCATTTTTCAAGTTTACAATATAGGTGATTATTTCGAAGTCGTTGAAAAACCTCCTTCACTTGTGACCGATGGGACTCTAAATCTTTGGAGAATATGAGGATGTCGTCCAAATATACTACAACGGACAGATACAGTAGGTCCCTAAAGATTTCATTCACAAAATTCTGAAAGACTGAGGCCGAACGGCATGACCAAATATTCGTAATGGCCGTCCCTGGTGTTAAAGGCCGTTTTCCACTCGTCCCCCTCTCTGATACGAATGAGATTGTAAACCCCTCTTAAGTCTAATTTGGAAAAGACAACCGCTCCCTTAATGCGATCAAAGAGTTCCGGAATCAGGGGCAACGGGTATTTATTTTTTATTGTTATATCATTCAGACCTCGGTAGTCTATGCAGGGTCTTAGGGTTCCATCTTTCTTCTTGACGAAGAAGAACCCCGCTCCGGCCGGGGACGAAGAAGGACGGATGAATCCCTTCTGTAGATTCTCGGAGATGTAGTCACTCATTGCTTGGGTTTCAGGGATGGATAGGGGATATATCCGACAACGTGGAGGCATCCCTCCTGGAACCAGATCAATGGGACAGTCCCACTTGCGATGGGGAGGCAGGATATTAGCTGCTTGTTTGTTGAAAACATCAGCAAAGGACTGATAGGGAGCAGGAATTCGACTCTTCTTATCGGAGGAAACTGACTGTAGAGGTACCACTTTCAACAACCTTGAGAGCAAGATGGACCCCAGGCTACAATTTGCATAGCTGACCAGTTAATCTGTGGATTATGTTTCTGAAGCCACGGCAGACCCAAAACCAAAGGAAAAGTGGTTCGAGGGATAACAAAAAATTCTATACTCTCTCGATGGAGTGCCCCTATACCCAGTGACAGCGGTGTCGTACAAGACTCAGTTAACCTGTTCGGGATGTAACTCCCATCAACTGCAGTCAGACGTAGTGGATTTTCAATTGCTTTAATGGGTAAAGAATGTAGTTCAACATAATTGGCAGAAATAAAGTTCCCGGCAGCTCCGGAGTCCAGAAGGGCTTGGATCATCAACGTCTGACCTGCGAAAGAAAGTTGCACTTCAATGACGGAATCGGGCATTGTGGAGGAGGTAGAGAGTTGGCCCAATCTTACCTCTTTCTCTTTGCCCTGGGTTACTCGACTGGTGCGAAGGGTACATTGAGACACTTGATGACCGGCCTGTCCGCAGTACAAACAAAGTCTCTCTTGGAAACGACGCTGTCGCTCTTGGGGAGTGAGTTGAGCCCGATTTATCTGCATAGGCTCATCGACTGTTGCGGGTGAAGAGACCTGAAGTAGTGGTGGAGGAGTGCTCCTGTAACGATCCCCTCGAGATCTCTCCGCCTGACGCTCTCTGAACCTCAAGTCAATTGTATTGCAAAGTGAAATAAGTTCATCTAGCTTGACGGGTAGGTCACGGGACACTAGGTCGTCTTTCAACCTATCCGAGAGTCCACTCCAGAATGCGGATACTAGTGCTTCTTCATTCCAAGCGACCTCGGAGGCTAGGGTCTGGAACTGGATCACATACTGTGCGACCGGACGATTCCCTTGCCTTAGCCGCATGATGTCCTGAGCAGCTGAAGTTGCTCGACCCGGTTCATCGAAGATTCTGCGGAACTGGGTTATAAATTCATCATACTGGGAGAGTAGTGGATCGTCCCTCTCCCAGAGAGGAGATACCCAGTCCAGAGCTGATCCCGACAAAAGGGAGACAATGTAGGCAACTCGGGACTTGTCGGTCGGGAAGCTTGATGCCAGGAGTGAAAACTGTACATCGCATTGGTTGAGGAAACCCCTGCACAATTTTGGGGTTCCATCGAATTTGCTGGGTGCAGAGAGATGTAGATGCCCTGGTGATGCTGACGGCAGGGCTACCACCCGGACCGGATCAGGAGCAGGCGGGACTGGAACCTCTCGAGAAACAGAGGCCTGCATTATTTCTTGTCGATGAGCAATATCCTGGAGACCTTGAGTTAGCTGACCTTGGGAGACCTCCAAGCCTTCCAGGCGGGCCACAATTCTTTGCAGTAGCTCCGTATTAAAATCGACCCCGGGTGTGGAATCCATTTGGCTGCTGCTAACTGTCACAACGGATTGTTGTGGATCCACTGGGGGCGTGGATTCTGACACGGATGCCAATGGTGGAGAAAGGACTGCTGGTCGAATATACTGGCGTCTCATAGGAGTCTCCAAGGAGTTTGGCTATACTCCTAATCAGAGGCGCGGAGTCTAACTGAGTGGCGGTTTTCACCAGGGACCCCCGCAAGGGGATTTGGACTTAGCTGCGTCCACCCAGCAGGTCGCGGCCCCCCAATCAGGAGCCTCCAAGGAGACTAGGACGCTAGCTGGAACAGATGGATATAGCTGTACTCAGGACACGCTTGAAATAATAATAGAACTTAGGAGACACTTGAAATGTGAACTGAACTCAGAAGGCACTCGGAGGGTTAACAGAACTCAGGAGACACTCGGAGGGTTAACAGAACTCAGGAGACACTTGGAAGATAAACTGAACTCAGGAGGCACTTGAAGGGTTAACGGAACTCAGGAGACACTTGGAAGGTAAACTGAACTCAGGAGGCGCTTGAAGGGTTAACGGAACTCAGGAGACACTTGGAAGGTAAACTGAACTCAGGAGGCACTTGAAGGGTTAACGGAACTCAGGAGACACTTGGAAGGTAAACTGAACTCAGGAGGCGCTTGAAGGGTTAACGGAACTCAGGAGACACTTGGAAGGTAAACTGAACTCAGGAGGCACTTGAAAGGATAACGAGATGCTTCTGATTGCAAACAGGACTCAGAGAGACCTGGAGCTGTGTACACTCTCACTGGCTGTCAGCAGGACACTGAGCAAAAAGCAGAAGTAGCAGCAGCATTGGAGGATAGGCGGCCCAGCCTTTTATTCCTCCAGGCAGTGATGTCACAGGCCCAACCTTCAATCAGAGGTTATATCAGACCCTGCTCCCTTCTGCCTAATGCCACAAGCAAGATGGCGGCGCCTGTCCCAGGAGCCGACCACGGGAACAGCCGGACCCCCAGAGGACCTACCGCCGTCCCTGCCAGTGACACCAAGTCGGGGAAGCGCTGAGTGATGGGTGTAGCACCGCCAGGAGTACAGCGCCCATGCAGGTGAGTAATGCATGCGGCGCAATGCTCTGCAGAACCGGCGGCGGCCGGAGGACCTGACATCTGGAAGGTTAGTTTTCTCCCCTGGCTTTTCCGGCTCTATGACCAGCCTCTGTACATGTTCCATGTGTTAAAGCTATTCTCAGCATTTGGGATAAATTTAATAAAAACAGTGGTATAGCACCCTACCCATCTCTGAAGACTCACCTTTGGTGACACCCCCATTTTCAGCTGGGTTGTACGATTATGCGGTTTCTACATATATTGGGAGATTTTGCCCCTCAGAATTTCTCAGATCTATGTGAGAAATACAAATTGGAGACAACACACAATTTTGAATATATGCAATTAAAAAGTTTCATTCAGTCTACCTATAGGACACAAAAGACCAGGCCATAGTGTTTGAACGCATCTGCAACTATAGCCCTTAGCGTCAAGGAGCGTGGTGAGCATAGCGAGCCCTGCGAGGGGATGCTGAAAACGAGCCCGAAGCTTGGCAAGGACAGTGAGCCCCAACGAGGGGACACGGAATACACGTCAAGCAATCCGCATCCCATCATTTTCACTGCCCCCTCGTGGGCCCGGTGGCTCGTTGCGTTTACCACACTTTATAAAATCAACACCACGCCGACGTGGGTAGTGGGGGTATGAACAGGTCGGGAGGACGCATACACTTCGGTGTGGGGTGGATAATGGGTGTGTGCTAAATGTGCAGCATCGTATTGCATGCAATGCAATGTGATGCGATCTGCGGGCAGGGGAAATTTGAACTAAAAAAGTAACATCGCAACGCAAGTGATCGCATGTGATCGGATCACATGCGATGTGATTTCCTTGCCGCCGTGAAACTACACAAGTACCGCTAAAACTTTTGTTAATACAAATATCAAAGAAAACTCATATCCCGCTAATTATCAGCCATATTTGCATTCGTTTATCTCCCCCCATGTGTATTGAGGGCGTGTTGAGTGTGGTTAGTCAGAAATGTGAGCTCAGCAGACTAGAGCCTACACAGATCAATCTCACTTCAGTTGGATTTCTTGAACCAGGTATAAGGTTCCTGCAAGTGCATAGTAACAACGCCTGATGAATAGGGGTGTTGCAGCTGCACAGATGCATCCATTGGAGGCGCAGCTGCACAGATGTATACAGGGGTGGTGCAGCTGCATAAATATATTCAGGGTCGGCGTAGTTTTACCAGTGCATTCAAGGGTGGTGCAGCTGTGCAAATACATCCAGGGGTGGTGCACAGATGACTCCAGTGGAGTTGTAGATGCACATATGTATCCAGTGGAGATGTAGATGCACATATGTATCCAGGAGTGATGTAGATGCACATATGTATCCAGGAGATATGTAGATGCACAGATGTATCCAGGGAAGATGTAGATGCACATATGTATCCAGGAGTGATGTAGATGCAGAGATGTATCCATGAGAGATGTAGATGCACAGATGTATCCAGGATAGATGTAGATGCACATATGTATCCAGGAGAGATATAGATGCACAGATGTATCCAGGAGATATGTAGATGCACAGATGTATCCAGGATAGATGTAGATGCACATATGTATCCATGAGATATGTAGATGCACAGATGTATCCAGGAGAGATGTAGATGCACATATGTATCCATGAGATATGTAGATGCACAGATGTATCCAGGAGAGATGTAGATGCACATATGTATCCATAAGATATGTAGATGCACAGATGTATCCAGGAGAGATGTAGATGCACATATGTTTTCAGGGATGGTGCAGTTGCACAGATGCATCCAGGGGTGGTGCAGCTGCATACATGCATTCAGGGGTAGTGCAGCTGCACAGATGCACCGAAGAGGTAAAGATTGTATGTATTTTGCACTCGTCCAAACCACAAGGTTCTCTTATCCAGTAAAGTCTACGTGTACACTTTGTTTTGTCCTCATGATAAATGAGACAGGATGATCGAATAGTTTGTCATCACATATAATTTATTGCAGTTAAACTGGTGATAGAATTGTTTTATTTAAGAGAATGACATTGATTTGTGTATTGATTTACTTGGGAGCTTTTTGCTCTGACACATTTTCTATATTAGCAGAGACTCAGTGCCAGTGTAGATGTAAATGCACGCTGGATGTACAGTAGTCGCTCCTGCATTGTGTTCATATGCATTTATTTGCCCACATGCATAGTTAGCACCCTCCCCCCCGGGCCAGATTATAATGGAGGCACAAGGGGTCAGTGCCCCTGGGCCCCCCACTAGCTAGGGGCCCCCTGGGGTTGGCATGTATTTAAAAAAAAAATGTTTTTTTTTTTCTAGCTTAAGGTTTTGTGCATGGGAGTGGGGTAGTGCTGCAGCTTCACCTATCTGCCAATGTGACAATGATTAATGGTGCTGAGCATCGGGAGCCAAGGCACACTGATTGCACAAGTGTGCAGTGCATTACTGGGAGTTGACTAAGTCCCATGATACTTTAAACCAGAGGGCAGAGGCTGAGAGGTTTGTGCTGAGCTCTATTTGATGGAGCTCATTACATGCCCATGGAGAACAGAAGCAGCTTAGTCATGGGAGGGTTTTTAATCAAAGGCAGCACTAGGACTGTGAGCAGGGCAGGCGACAGGGGGGGTCAAAGGGGACACCTGTACCGGGCCTCAAGCTTGTTAGGGGCCCCAAGGATCTGAGGTGCTCAGGGGCTGTTAGCATAGCTGCGGCAGTGCAGTGCCTAGCAATGTTTTATAAAGGCACCTCCCTGGTTCCTGTAAGGGTACTTACTCGGAACCTCCTACGCTATTAGTGAAATATTGTAACAATAAAAAAACACATTCATTATGCAGTATAATAAAAATGTTTTGTTTAAGGGGGTGGGGTTATGGGGGCCCACCAGAGATATCAGTGTACCGGGCCCCAAAATTTCTGTTGCCGGCCCTGACTGTGAGGTCTCCTACAGAGCAAGGTGCAGAGGGACAAACAGGCTTTTCATATGGTGTGTGTGTATATATATATATATATATATATATATATATATATATATATAATATTTCACTATGCGCTGTTATTAATTGATAGATTATACACAAATAAATGAGGCATCCCAATCACTAAATTCCCAGAGGGTTAGGGAATTAACACAAAAACATACCACCCAATAGTGATTTGGTGCCTTTAACAATTTCAAAGGGATTGTCCGTAATCTCCGACTTTTTAATTAGGAAGAGGCTTTGTTCATCCACAAGATGTATTTTTTATAAAAAAAAGTTTTTTCGGATGTCAACAGTACATATAAACCCAACGCGTTTCGTCAGAAATTTATTTATTTATTTATTAACAGTTTCTTTTATAGCGCACACAGATTCCGCAGCGCTTTACAAAGCATAACTAGGAGCAAAACACATATCAAATTACAGTACAAGACAGTTTAGGACAAGTACATGGTAAATATGGATAGTTGCATCAGGGGACAGGACACTGAAGCAATCATCAGGGTGGCAGAGGTTTATATATTCTAAGAAAGGCACAAGAGGAGAGAGGGCCCTGCCCGTGAGAGCTTACATTCTAAAAGGGGAGGGTTAGACAGACAGGGGTGACACAAAAGGGAAAGAAGTGGGCATAAACAGTAGGTTAGGATGAGAGATGGTCAGGTTTTATGCTGGAGGGTGGGAAGAGGTCAGCTTAGTCTTTGATATTTTAAGTCTAAAAAAGCGCTGGGTCATCCAGGAGTAGAAAGCAGAGAGACAGTTGGAGATATGAGTGATAATGGAATCAGAGAGATCAGGAAAGGAGCGGTAGATTTAAGTATTATCAGCATAGAGGTGATAGTGGAAGTTAAGTGAGCAAATAAGCTCACCCAGAGAAGACATATAGAGATAGAGAAGAAGAGGACCAAGAATAAAATGATGGGGGACACCTACTATCAATGGAAGAGCAGAAGTGGTGAAGTCATTAGAGGTACAGTTGGGCATTTTCAAAACAGACAGTGCAAATACAAGCATTAACAGTGATATTCAAAGTATTAGCAGTTGCAGAAATGGTGATAAGCTGGATGAACAGTCAGATAGCCAGGAGTAGTATGTTGTGAGTATGAAGTGAGCTCACTCAAAGCAGTCCCTTGGTTTTCTGAGTTGCTGTAGTTTCTGTTTTTCTGAATCACTTTGATATCAAGATGTTAAGTTGGTTGGCAGTTTCTGTCCAGAATAAGTCCAATCTTTAATCTATGTAACTTTTTTCCCTACTTAAAAATCTTCCTACTTTAAAAGCTGACAAAATATCAATAGTCAGCTTTCAATAGTCAGCCAGGCTGTGTCAGCCTAGTATTCTCACTAAATACTAAAAGCTGTTTCTAAGTTAATTGATGAAGACCCCACCCAGCCAGAGCCCCTCTCCCACTAGCAATAAAACTAAGATAAACAAATGGTAAGAGGTTACATACCATCCCAGCCACTATTACATTCAAACTCACTTTAATTCTTAATACAATTGCACAAATACCTATAATAATGCAATATGCAGGCAGAGTGATGGTGACTCAATACTGGCAATGGCATGTAAGGTTAAATACCTATAATAATGCAATATGCAGGCAGAGTGATGGTGACTCAATACTGGCAATGGCATGTAAGGTTAAATACCTATAATAATGCAATATGCAGGCAGAGTGATGGTGACTCAATACTGGCAATGGCATGTAAGGTTAAATACCTTCATCAGGGGAATAATAACAGGTCTATTTTTTCAGTTGGAATAAGACTCCATGGGGCAGATGTATTAAGCCTTAACAAGAGATAAATGCAAGGGTTATAAGGAGAGATAAACGTCCAGCCAATCACCTGCTAACTGCCATGTTACAGCCTGTGTTAGAAAAAAGTCAGTAAGGAGCTGATTGGCTGGACATTTATCTCTCTTTATCAACCTTGCATTTATCTCTTGTTACGGTTTAATACATCTGCCCCCATATTCTTTAAAAAAAAAATTGCAAAGATTTGGATATCCTTCCAGAAACTACACAATTGTATAAAATCACCAATCAATTGTGTGGTGATGCCAGTCCAGATATGTGGCTTCAGCTCTGTCTCCTGCAGTTCTGGATATCTGAATGGTTTCAGATAAAGAATATGGAGTCTTATTCCAACTGAAAAAATAGACCTGTTATTATTCCCCTGATGAAGTCATTTCTGACGAAACGCGTTGGGATTTATATGTACTGTTGACATCCGAAAAAAACATTTTTAATAAAAATACATCTTGTGGATGAACAAAGCCTCTTCCTAATTGAGTCGGAGATTACGGACAATCCCTTTGAAATTGTTAAAGGTGCCAAATAATTATTGGGTGATATATATATATATATATATATATATATATATATATATATATATATGCAGTTACCCATTGACCAAGTTTATACTGCCTTTACTCTGTGTTTTGACAGTGTGCGGCCAGTAAGACAAGTGCAAGGGGACCCACCTAGCTAAAGTACCCCGGGCCCCCAAAGGCTTCATCTGGCACTCCCCCCCCCCCCCCCCCCCCATCCATATGTTTGGTATGATACCCATTATGATCAATGTGCATTTCCTTGTTCCAAACATGTGTGAGAAAACAGGATTATTTCCACTTTATAAATACATCAAGACCAATACAGAAAACTTTCAGGTGCTCTACTTACCATGAGGTCTCAGCACAGGGCACGCCGGCATCCTCTTAGGCTGTGTCTACATATTGCCTTTTGAGAGGTCCCTTTTCAAAGGACCTGTTTGGCAGGAAGGAGACTGCACATGTAAGTCTATGGCAGCGTCTACATATTGCCTTTTAGCAGGATGCAGACGAACAGGAGCTGTTTAGCAGGATGCTTACTCAAGACTTACATACAAAAGCCTGCTGCATCCTGCTAAACAGGATGTCTGTAGGCTAGGGATGAGCGGGTTCAGATTTTAGGAATCCAAATACACATGGACACCTCCAATCCAAGTACAGACCCGAACATTGTGCGGAGTTTCCTAACCAGACTCGGAGCTCAAAACACAGCAAAACGTCATCATCCTGAGTTGGATCCCATGCTGGCGCTGCCATCTTCACTCCGGCATTGGAGAGGGTAGTGTATGCTGAGCGTAGTGCTCTGGGGCTGTGGTGGTCTGTAGGGGTGGTAACCTCCTATACAGGGCTATTTTTCAGCAGGCTCCAGCAGGAACTGAGGCCCTTATTCTAGTTCACTCTTTCTGACAAAATATTTCTTAGATGGACAAAACCATGTGCACTGCAGGTGAGGCAGGTGTTACTTGTGCAGAGATAATTAGATTTGGGTGGGGTTTTACACCTGCCTCACCTGCAGTGCACATGGTTTTGTCCATCTACGAAATATTTTGTCAGAAAGAGTGAACTAGAATAAGGGCCTCAATTCCTGCTGGAGCCTGCTGAAAAATAGCCCTGCTCCTATATAAGTCCAGTCCAGTGCTAATGGTGTCTTTTGTTGCCTAGTGCTAGTGCTGCTGATGGTGTCCTGTACTGCCTAGCTGCTGATGTCCTGTGTTCCTCCATTGGTGCTGAAAGATAATGCTCCAGTCCAGTGATACTGCTGCAGAAGTCAAGTCCAGTGGAACTGCCGTTAAAGTCCAGTGGTTCTTCCATTAAAGTCCAGTCCAGTTATACTACTGGTGCATAATTCCAGTCCAGTTATACCACCGGTGCATAATTCCAGTCCAGTTATACTACTGGTGCATAATTCCAGTCCAGTGATACAGCTGTATAATTCCAGTCCAGTGATACAGCTGTATAATTCCAAACCTGTGGGAGAGGGGTGGTGCTGTAAATTTTAAATTGTGTTACTGACGAGTGACAACACCCTGGAGAGTTATCCTGAGTTAGCACTGTGGGAGAGGGGTGCTGCTGTCCTGGGGTGCTGTATTAGATATGAAATAGCATTGAAGAGTAGACACACTGGAGTAGTTTGTGCAAGGCCCAACTGAAATATTGCATCTTTTGCCTGCCAATATACAGATGGAGCCGGCCTTGTCTTTGCAGGGGATGGTGGCAGAATCGCCAGCCGCCATCCCCCACCAGCCACCATCTGCTCTGCGAAAGGGGACGCGCACTTACGAGATGCGCGCATGTCCCGTTCCAACGGCGCCTCCTCCGGGTCCCCACCGGCTTGCCGGCGGTCACCCGGGGTCCCCGCCGCCTCCCCTAACCCTGTCCATCTCCCTGAAGCGGAGACGGATGGGTTCCCGTCGCCCCGCCGCCCGGAAACTGAGACGCGCGCGTCTCAGTCAGATGGAGCCCCGGGCTGCTGGCGGATCGCCATCGGAGACAGTCTGGCGATTCGCCAGCAAGAGGGAGCCCGGCTCCCTCTGTATTACATGATTGTAAGTTAGCAAGAAGGGCCCTCCTACCTGTATATCAATCTGTTACCAGTACTTCCCAGTTTGTTTTATCACTGTTGTTCCAATTGTAATGAGCAATGGAATATGCTGCACTATATAATAAATGGACTGTCTGACATGCCTACCATCCAGCTATCTCGGTGTAACCTTTTGGCCTAAAAACAACATTGTGAGGTGTGAGGTGTTCAGGAGACTGGAAATGAGAAAGAATTTATGTTATTAAGGTTAGTAATAGCGTATGAGCAAAAAAGACCACAAATTTTGTGATTTTAGCATTTTTTATCATTTAAAAAAAAAAAAACAGATCCAAAGCACAAAACATAAAGCATAGAACACGGAAGGGCGATGTTTTGGAACAGATCCAGACCCAAAACACGGGCGGAGATACAGGCCCAAATCCCAAAACATGAAAAGTGCCCTCTGCACACCCCTAGTGTAGACGCAAGAAGCTTCATTCCTCTAAACAGGATCCTATTCAACTGCATCCTGTCAAAAGGCAATGTGTGTAGACGCTGCCTCAGGCTTGAGCAAAGTAGATTTCACAAGCACCGAAGGAAAGGGTTCTCCACAGTTAGGGCAGTAAAGATCTGGAATTATTTGCCAGAAAAGGTTGTGACGACTGATTCACTTAATATATTTACTTCTCTGGGTCTAACAGCTTCACAATTAACAACAAAGACACATTCTTCAGTAACTCCACAAGAAGTCGGATTGTACACCACGTACTGCAGAGAACAAAATACGAAGATGGGAAATCCAAAATGGGTGAGTTCGATTTATTTCCATAATGCTAAATTAAAGCTCAACTTTTTATTTTAAGATGACCTCCTTCAGCCTACGAACAAGACCTTGGTTGGTCCTCTTCCCACTATACT
Source organism: Crinia signifera (assembly GCF_055691185.1). Classification (NCBI taxonomy): domain Eukaryota; kingdom Metazoa; phylum Chordata; class Amphibia; order Anura; family Myobatrachidae; genus Crinia; species Crinia signifera. Next base: position 108,916,341 of record NC_139227.1, read on the forward strand.
CACCCCTGTCTTTGTAAGTGGTGGTAAGTTCTCCTTTGTTCCACACCCCCGGAGAACGTTCGCAAGTCTTTATTGATTATTGTAAAACTGTTGTGAGCATTGCACCGGATTCAGAGATTAAACCTATTCTCATATTTAAGAAGCAGGGCATTTTTTTATTACAGTACTAAAAGATCATCTGAGTGGCCCGTTGCATGCATCCCTATGACTCTACAGTATCCCTATCACTCACAGCAGATTGTTGGACTGTTAAGGACTGTTTGTGGATGGTAATGGGGGAGGGGGTGTTTAGAAAAACATGGGCGTGTGTCACAAACCTGACTTGGTTTACATTTGTTTTCTGATTTCCAATGTTTCCAGGCTTGTCTGTGTCCATTCTGCTGCAGCTGCTCTGCATTCCTCCTTGATTGAGCTCCAGTGAGGCTCCCTTGCTTCAGCACTGGTCACATGATCCAGGTGTATTCAAATTATCCCACTTCCTGGTTGTGACCTAATTGCTGCTGCGGTCAGTAGCCAATCCCCAGCTACCTAGGGGGATATAAGGACTCACTTAAGAACAGCTCAAGGCCTTGAACAATTAGTCTGATCCCTGTGTTCATCCAGAAGTCAGCGTTCCAAGGCTCTAGGTTCCTGTGGTTTTCTGTGCACTCTGATGCTGCTACCAGCTGTTACCAAAGCTCCCTGGCTCTCTCTCCACCTGCCATGTTACCTTCCTTGCTGTTACCATCTCCAGCTCCCAGGGACAGAGCACTCCAGCATCTCCCAGCAGAGTTTGCTTCTGGTCTTAAAGGGCCATCACTGTCTTCGACTCCCTAGTCGACACAGGCGTCAACTATAAACCTCACTCGTTATTCTTCTGACAGTTCCCCGGAGACTAACTCCAAGGCTCCTGAGTATTTGCTACAGTGAACCTCATCCTGTTGTTGCTGCTGTTGTTACGACCATCTTGCCTGGTTAATCCCACCTGCTGTAGCTGCTGTTATATTGTCTCCAGCATACAGTCAGCTTCCCCAGTGCAGCACCGGATTATCGGCTCCCAGGTCGGATCTGCCGTCATCGGCTCCCAGGTCGGCTCTGCCGTCATCGGCTCCCAGGCCGGCTCTGCCGTCATCGGCTCCCAGGCCGGCTCTGCCGTCATCGGCTCCCAGGCCGGCTCTGCCGTCATCGGCTCCCAGGCCGGCTCTGCCGTCATCGGCTCCCAGGTCGGATCTGCCGTCATCGGCTCCCAGGTCGGCTCTGCCGTCATCGGCTCCCAGGCCGGCTCTGCCGTCATCGGCTCCCAGGCCGGCTCTGCCGTCATCGGCTCCCAGGCCGGCTCTGCCGTCATCGGCTCCCAGGCCGGCTCTGCCGTCATCGGCTCCCAGGCCGGCTCTGCCGTCATCGGCTCCCAGGCCGGCTCTGCCGTCATCGGCTCCCAGGCCGGCTCTGCCGTCATCGGCTCCCAGGCCGGCTCTGCCGTCATCGGCTCCCAGGTCGGCTCTGCCGTTATTGTCTCCCAGGTCAACTCTGCAACCATCGGCAGCTTCCAGGCTGAAGAATACACTATTGGTTATCTGACCAACAGTGTCCTCTATTGGCTCCCAGGTCGATGACACCCCTCCGCCTCCCAGGTCGTCTACAGTCCGTGTCAGTTCCCAGGCCGTCGACTACTCATCAGCCTCCGGCGCCAGCGTAGACCAAGTTCCTCAGTTCCAAGCTCACTGCCACTAGTCACCATCTATCTCCTGTGACTGGCCAGTGAGCTGTGGGGAACTCAGTTCAGAGGGCTGCTACCTCGCCACCGAATGCAGCAGAGTCTAAACCCCCTTGCGGGGGTCCCTGGTGAAAACCTTCGATGGTGTTAGACTCTGACCAGAGTCTCGTCAACTCCCCCCACCTAGCTGTGCCCACAGTGCCAATGATCCTCATATGAACTGTCCTTGCCTCTAACCCCCAGTGTTCCAGTTCCCAGCGTCCACCACTGGCCCACTGCTGCAACAGCCGGGAACACCAGAGACCCGAGTCCTGACAGGCGTGTTGACACTGTTTTATATGAATGTCTAAGACAGCAACAATGCCCTTGTCTGGAGTTTTACAGGCATTGGCATACAAAGACGTAGCAATGGACTGGGTACTCACTAGAACAATGCAATGGATGATGGCACAATGTAAAATACCACTATGCATTCAGCAGCATTGCAACATGGTATCTTCTGGGTAGCTGCACAACCTGGCCAACCAGATGATGGGGGTTATTCTGGTTGATTCGCAAGGCTGCAAATTTGCAGCCTTTTGAGTCCACCAAACCCCACCTTGCCAATGGTTGGCTGGTGCCACCCATTCGCAAGCGCCATTCGCACACAGGGCATGTGAATGGAAGTTACACAGTAACATCCATTTGCAGGCCAGGGGGTAATGCCCACGTCTTTCGATGGTCACCGACCATCGAAAGATGTGGTGCGTGCACGCATATAAAATTGACTTCCAAGTCACTTACATAACAGTCTGTTCGCCGTGGGTGCACACACCCTGCATATGCACATACACAGAAATGTGCAGAACAAAAACATTGGTCCCCGTGCGAACGCAGCCATGCTGCCATACTAATCAGAATAACCCCCGATATCTCATGTGCCCAATGATTCAGCCGATACATCATTCTAGTGCGTACCCAAGCCACGTGTGTGTCTCTGAATCAGGACCATTGTTCGGACAGAATACTGTGGCATCCAGATTCATCCCTCTAATTATTATTTTCTAGATCGTTGTTCTATGTAGATATTAAATTAAATGTTGAACTGGTTGCTTTATTTACAATTAAATAAATAATTAAATAACCTTTTTCAAAATGTGATTATCTGTTTAAATAGACGTCGGCAGTAAATCAAATCTCAGGATATAACCGGACACTTCTCTCTAATAAGTTATTAATCCAAATTCTCTGTTTTTATTGACCAGTTTAAGTTATTAGAACCTGCAATGAATATTCTCTGCTTATGATATCACACTATTCAGCAGAAATACTAGAGACATTATAGAAGTTTAATGACATTTATAATAGTACAGAAATATCACATAAAATATTTTCTAACTGATCATTTTGGTACATGTGGTACTCTTTGACGTTGTCCATGTCGACAGTCGGGACAAATAATTGTGAAAAACTCATGTCAACATTTTGACTGTTGACCTAGCCATTGTCGACTTAATGCTTGTGTCGCGCCTTCCAACCCTGTTGACCTTAGGCACGTCAACCTATTTCACGTGCCGACATAAGCCATATCTACCTTCTGTGGTTGACCCAATGCATGTCAACATGTCGACACTAAAATGTGTTGAGCCAGCGACCCCTACTCTCCATTTCTTAAGGTAGCAGAAGTGATTTTATTCAGAACAGTCAGGTCCTTGTCACGCTCACTTGCGGGTTCCATTTCTGCTTGAGGCAAATTTCTATTTGTGATCAAACCAGAAGTGCGGAAAGTTTAAATGTCAAAATAAAATTCTGAAAGTTTCATAAAAATGTCTAAGGCGCGTTTAACACGTTTTTCTCTCTTCAGGGATAAACCGACTGCTCAGTAATGGCACATATGAAGCTGCATTCCCACCACATGAGGTACGTTATACAGCACATTACCTGCATATATTATGTAATATGGTAACCATCTCTCTTCTCAACTAACATCGCTCCCATTTCCGCATCGGTCGCTAATTACAGAAATCGCAAATCGAGCGATTATCGAAAGACTGGGCAAGCACACCAAGAATTAGCGGCTGACAATGCAAACGAATCTTAATTCTAATGTAGCCATAGTTTGACTGACAGGAAGCTGGCATTTGGACATACAACCCAACTATCCCGATTTTTCACAGGGACAGTCCCGTTTTTGGGGGACTGTCCCATGTCCTGCTCGGGACCGGCAGTGTCTTGCGGTGGGGGTTCAGTTGGTAGTTCCCTACCCCCACCCCCCCCCCCCTGCCTTCTGCTAATCTGCTCAGCGGGAATTTGACGCTGGGCCGAGGTGCACAGCAACTATCCAGTGAAGCAGATGGGCTGGGGGTATGGCCAGCAGCTTACACAGTGATGGCCATGCCCCCATAGGTGTGTGGTTTGCGGCCATGGCACCCCTTTGAGGCCACACCCCCTCTGCATATGTCACACTCCCTTTTCGGGTGCAAGCTGCTCCAACGCTCAGGTGTTCCGACCAACGGGATTAGGAAGTTGTGAGGTTTGCGGGATGTGGTTGGAAATACGCAGCCTTCCCGAGGTGGTTTAAGGTGGGACTAAGATTACAGCATTGATCCCTTCTGGCCTGTCTCAGTCGCTGATTAGTGGAAGCCTCGGACCAACTCTCTTCGATGTTCCAGGATTTGCACTGGGCGTCTGCTCTCGGCTCGCAGCTCACTGCAAATTCTCTGATTAGTGATCCATGCTGAATTAGGCCGATAACGCAGTAAGACCAATTGTAGAGAACTAAAGAACCTTATACTGCACATACCTGTCTGAAAAGGATCTACTTGATCATGTAGTTTTCTCTGTGGTGTTTTCACAACATATTTTTGACACACAGAGTGGGCAGGGCCGCCGAGAGGGGGGATGGGTACTAATTACCCAGGCCCGGGATTGCTGGAGGGGCCCGGTGGGGGCCCTGGTCCAACCCCCTCTATTCCTCCTGGGCAGCAGCACACATGCACAGCACAAGCTGTAGGTGTGTGCTGCTGCTGAAGAGTTGGGAGAAAACAACACTCCCCCTCGACTTTAGAGGATTTTTTTTACTCTCCCCGTAATAATTTTGGGGGTGTGTCCTAATCACTGGAGGTGGCCACGCATCCCGAGGTCAGGCCATGCCCCAAATTTTACTGTGGCCTGGCATACCTCTTGGCGGTCCTAAGAGTGGGGTCCCCCTGCCAAAACAGGGTCATCCCCAAACTGGTCAGACCAGGGCTGGAATCCCTTGGACCCTTCTCGGTTCTACTTCTGTGCAGTGATTCACACTAATTTATTTAAATTCACCAATATCTAATCTATACATATATATGTCATCTGTCAGAAGATGGTCTATTTTGTGGCATGTTTACTATCAGGTTTGTGACGGGTTCTAAACTCAATGCCTAGTAGTATTGTGAATCTGGGTTTTCTATTGTTATCTTTGTTAAATAATTGATTGCTGGTCTGATTGTCTACTGCAATCTAAAGTCTTTTTTTTTTTTTTCCTGCAAATACATGTCCAATAGACCTTTATTACATCTCCAGGTTAAAAAAATCCAAAGGAAGTTAAAAAAAACCAAAAACAACTAGACGCAATTTCCCAACAAGAGTGTCCCAAAATCATTGTATTGTTTAGTACTTCAATGTGGAAAATGATATGAAACAATTACCAGGACTAGCGATTCTGCTCTGTTCCGTAGAGCGCTGGTTTGAGCTGACTGTTTTCATTAATGCTATTCAAAATTGATTATTCAGTCGCTATTGTTGATTTCCCAGTCACATCTTGTTTTCAAGTAATAAATCTAAATCATATTCTATATCAACTGTTACCACCTATTGCGCTGCAAATCTGATCACCACTTTTAGCTGTGATTTGTTTTTATAGAAAGTAGTGTAGAAGAGATTATAAAATAACCAAACCAGGTGTATGAAACAGTAAGTTAGAAATCCAGTTAACCCTCAAAATATCCATTAAAAATGCCAGTGCCTCTCAATATTTAACTAAACTTCAATGAATTGACTTGGCTGTATTTGTATTTATCATCATACTAGAATAACAGTCGCTGTGAGTGACGCTGGCATTTTTAGTGGATCTTGGGGGATCCAATCCCGGAACACGTCTGTTGACCCCTCCCGACAACCGTGATCCTGGCCCGTTTGCGGTTTGTTCGACAGCTAGTCGGCAGACAGGATTCAATGTCCTGCCTACCGATCAGTGAAAATGGGGCGTGTCTGCGAAAATACCCGTGGATTGTCGATCTACAGCCAGGATCGCGACAATCCACGGAAGAACGGGCCCGAAAGCTTTTAAAGTCGGGAAAAAAGAGAGATGTGCCAGCGCTGGCTGAAAAATAACAAGACGTTTCTTTAAAAAATATATTTTTTAATAATAAAGGTAATGATATTTTAATATATACCACAGTAAAAAGTTATAAGTATTAAATCAAACATAATAAAATAAACAATGAATATAAAGCTAGAGCTGCATTTGTAGTATAATCACATATGGTCACACCGTTCAGAACTGGATGAATGTTGAATGGATTAATATTACCATGCATGTGCTGATGGAGTCTAAAGAGGATAGGAAGATGGTATTGTCCCACATACAGTATTTATACCTCTTGTCTCCTCCTTTGTGTGCACTTGAAAAAGTCCCAGAAATTCTGGTGTCCTTGAGGTTTGTAATCCAATGGGTAGGCTGGATAATTAAGGGCAAGGCAATAGTCCCATATGCAATGCCCAGTAATTCAGTGGTTCAAGAGGTAAAGTGCCAGTTGGTGGTGTGCCAGTTAGTGGTAAAAGGATGCTCAACGCGTTTCTCCGGATATATATAGCACTCCGGCTTCCTCAGAAGAAAATGTAATTAAATGTAAATGTAGCTTTTAAAGTCGGGCTTGTTCTGCCATGATCCCTCTTCAATGCTGTCGGTAAAGGCAGCATTGAATAGGGCTCCTCCCCTATTTCCCCCGTCGGGTATAGCGGAATAGGATTGCACCCCTTCCCCCCCTTATTGTGAGTATCACTCAAAGCAACGTTGGCACTCAAACTATTAATATTGCTATGGAAACTCCGCCATATCCCTAGGTCATTAAAGGCAGCGGCGTAGCTAGGTTTTGGGCGCCCCCCCGCCAAGCACCCGCCGCCCCGCTGCCCATGCAAACCCCCCGCAGCCTTACCTATCGCGCTGGTCCCGGCGGCTCCGTTCTTCTGCTGAGGACCACCACAAAATGGCCACCCCCATACAGCAGACAGTTTCAGAGAACTGTGTACTATATGGGGGCGGCCATTTTGTGGTGGTCCTCAGCAGAAGAACGGAGCCGCCGGGACCAGCGAGATAGGTAAGTCTGCGGGGGATTAGGGGGGGTGTAACTATAGCACCGCAGCCCCCGGCGCCCCCACATGCACAGCGCCCCCCCGCGGTGGCGGAGGCTGCGGTGCTATAGTTACGCCGCTGATTAAAGGGGACCAAATAATAACAATATGTTGTTTGGAATGAAAAGTTCTCTAGAAAAGACCTTCTGATAATTAATGTGGCACAAGAACAAGCGAAACACTTGGTTCAGACACGTATGAGAAGCGCGTGGCGGAACAGGCGCGTATGACACAGGAATTCTGCATTTATTATTTCACTATTGATTCTGTTAACTATTTGCCAAGTTTAATTTTCACTTAATATTTCCAGGGAAGCCACAAGAGCAGACACCCCATCAAAACCCACGGTGCCCAAAACCACAGACACCTACTGTACGAGCGGTGGGCTCGCTGGGGAATGTGGTACAAGTATCAGCCTCTGGATTTAATCAGGTTTGTTCATGTTTTATTTATTTATTTACCCTAACCAGGGAATGCAATCTTAATACATTGCTGCCTTCCTTATAAGTCTCCTCTCTGGGAGAAGCTCAGAGTGGAGATGACATGTCACTTTGGTGGGCGGAGCTGAGCTACCAGTTACTGGACCCTGCCCCAAAATAACCGTCTATGTGATGGGAGGGAGGGGCTTATTGATGCAATTTTGCATTATCTAGCTCTGACTCCTCCACAAGGCCCTATCTTTCCCCTGTTGACCTCACCACCCTGCCCGCTTCACTAGAAAGTGGGCGGCTGTGGGAGATCTGGTCACTCTTCCGCGGGTGCAGAGGGCTGCTTGAAGAAACCACAACTACTAAAATATTTTAAAATGATAAACTATAATTATGAGAACTAGGATGGGACAGATGAGATGAGGCTTCTGTAGTGAGCTGAGTGAAAGCGGTTATGTCTATATTTGTTGTTCCACCAGCTCCCAGCCATCCTGTCACCACCACACTCTAGGACCCTTATGACTAATGAAGGAAATTAATGTATTTGAGCCTATGATGGAAGTGGTGCTTAACATTTTTGACCTTTGTAATCTTATTTTTCATGTTTTGAGCAGGAGGTACTTTGGAGAGAAGATCGGCTTGTACTTTGCATGGTTGGGCTGGTATACAGGGATGCTGATCCCGGCTGCACTGGTTGGATTGTTTGTCTTTCTCTATGGATTGTTTACCATGGACTCCAGTCAAGTGAGGTGAGGTCTATTTGGGCTCCCTGTCTAATTGTTTGTTTGTCTTTCACAAAAAAAAGTTTCTTTCTTTTGCAAGACAGTGAAAATCTGAGCATTGGATTAAATCGTCTAGTGTGTATGGCCGGGCTGCCGCTGTCAGCCTGTGTGAACCACTTTCCACAGACTGTGGAAAGTGGTTCACTCCCCGTGAAAATAGCTGGGCCTGATCAAAATCGCTCAGTGTGTATGCAATGAGCGTTTTATCGGCCAGCGATTTTTACATCAATACTTGGCATACATACAGGGCAAAAATGTGCGTGTATGCACCTTTACGCTACATTCAGACTGATAGTATGCAATATCTGGCTTTTGCCCAGCATGGGCCAATTTGCCGGATGCAGTACTGACCCCCATCCACACTGCAAAGAAAACTACCGGGTCAAGCATTTCTACCCCTTAATTTGCCTTTCAACACGAGTCATTATGTGGTGTAAAAGGGTCATCCCGGGTCAACATTCCCGGGTTCTTGACCCTAGTTTATTCCTGAAAATGTCAACTCAGGTTGACCCTTTTCACACTAAAATATGTCTATACTTACTTTTATCCTGGACGGAGATGGCCAAAATGGTGGCAGGCGTTGATGTCATGTGATGTCAGCTACCCGCCCCAAGCCGACATCGGCACACCTGTGTTAGCAGAGATGGGCATGGAAGCCACCCCATGCCGCCTTGCTGACGGGGACGTGCGAGCATTTGAGGCACTTGCGCGTCCCTGTCAGACTGGGCGCCTAACAGGCACTCTTCTGTATGGCCAGTATTCAATGCCCTGACGGCGAGCTATCGGCACATAGAAGCTTGCCGTGAGGGTATACTATGGTTCCTCGCCACTCGCCTTTTGCCTCCTCACTTGTTCCTTGAGGCGAGTGTGGCCATTAAAACGGAGGGGCTCACCACAAAATGCGCCGGACTCCCTGCATTTGCAGCAATTCTCGCCATTTAAAGGGATCTGCCCAAACATTTACGAGGATTCTACCCAAACATTGAATATGGCGAAGATGGCTTATTTTTGGCAAGGAAAAGCCATCCTTGCTCTACAAACCCCCTCGCTGCCCGCATTGAATACCTCTCTATGGCCTTTATTCAGATCTGATCGCAGTACAAATTTGTTTGGAAAAATGGGCAAAACCATGTGCACTGCCGGTGGGGCAGATGTAACCTGTGCCGAGAGAATTAGATTTGGGTGAGTTATTTTGTTTCTGTGCAGGGTAAATACTGGCTGCATTATTTTTACACTGCAGTTTAGATTTCAGTTTCAATTCACCCCACCCAAATTTAACTCTCTCTGAACATGTTAAATCTGCCCCACCTGCAGTGCACATGGTTTTGCCCATTTTCCAAACAAATTTGTACTGCGATCAGATCTAAATAAGGTCCTGTGTGTTTTCTAACTGTAAAGTGTCTGTTGCTTTGGTGCAGCATACTGTTAGCCAAGAATGTGTTTATGGTTCAGTGCTGTGTATTTTTCATTACCATAAATGCTTTTTTGTTGTCTGCGCCTGTGAAGGCTCAAACGTTTTATTTTGCTCATGCATCTGTAATACAAAATATTAATAATCTAGTATATAATCCGTGTGTGGCGTTGAGATCCTGATCTACAATTGTTATTATGTGTATTTGTTTTTACGGAAGTAAAGAGATCTGTGAGGCCAATGAGACCATCATGTGTCCGATGTGTGAGAAGAACTGCACGCTGCAGAGGCTGAATGAGAGCTGCATATATGCAAAGGTAACGCCCATCTCCTATTAGTGAGTAATGAATATTCATGAGCTCATACGCATAATATCTGCAATACAGGTCATATGTTTGTTTTCTACATTGGAGTCTGTAAAAGAGCAGCAATGCTAACGCACAGAATGCATACCCGTCATAACTGTGTGTTCTCTAGTAAATACAGGGTTGGACCGGGTCATGAAGGGCCCTCAGGGGAAATACAGTGGTAGAGGCCCATGCTCACCGAGAGTGGCCAACTTATTCTATCTCCTCCCATGGAGAAACCTATTATTTGGTTTACACCGTGTCGGACTAGGGTATGAAGGGCCCACCAGGGGAATGTAGTGGTAGAGGCCCATGTGTAGGAGGCGGGTGGCCCCCTAGGCAGTGGAACCCACCTGGGGCCAGACTAACCCTGGTTTTACATAAAGATAGAACACATTTTCTCTTTTAAAGGCTAAGCTCTTGTATCTCTTCAGAATAAAGTGGGTGGGGACTACGCTGGGACGGGAGGTGGAAGCTACAAAGCAACGCTACACCGCCATAAAATCCCAGATCTCTCGCAGTGTTGCTGCGATGTGTGGGCATCACAGCACCTTGATTCCGGGATAGCAGGGTCTGCGCTATGCATAGACTTCAATGGGAGATGGAGGGGGCATGTGCCCACTGCCCATTGTAGACTGTGGGAGCCAGTTACGAGGCGACATACCATGTTACATGCGCATCCCAGTCCTGCACCAGAATGCTGCTATACACGGCAAAATGTTTTGCAACCAGCATGCGGAGGGTGCAAATCCAGATGCTACAGATGACAGCTGCAGGTGTGGACTTAGCAACGGGATGGCCTCTGCCATACAGACGCCTGGATAATCAGCATAATACTTGCTTTAGCATAAATGTGTAAGTAGTCCGATGGAAAAGCTGCTGCGTGCGTGTGTGCGTGTGTGCAGTGTTCTATTTGTGCTCCCATGTGAGTACTTTCTCATTATAACGGTAGATTTCGCAGTAGTAAGGGTTAGAGTCCTTGGCCTGTTTTACGTCTATAAGTGCATTTTTTCATGGTGACCAGACATAGGTGCAGCATTATCTCTTCTAGCATTGGATATCGTAAAGCAGCCAATAGAACAAGGGCTGCATAGGCTTGAGCATTGGCGGATTCAGGGTGGACACCTGGGCACATGCCCCCTGTCATTTCATTTTGTAGCTGAGGATCAAGGCTTTCCAACGAGCCCAGCCCCGTGTCTCTAGCCCCCCGGTAACCGGAGATATTGCCTGGCAAAGCTGTAACATTTTCCACATAGGATAATATGGGACCCATTAATTCGACCCCCGCCGGGTTCCGACGGCTGCCAGTTCTCCCCCTGGCATCATAAAAGCTTGTGGATATCCTTCAATTCAAAATCGCTGGGCCTTCACTATGATACCAATCTGATCCATATCAGTCAATTGGTTCCAGAGATATTGCGGGTAAACCGATTTTGTTATTTTTTAAATGTAATTTCATGGCTGTTCACCGCGAGCGTGTATTCCCCCTTGGCAATGAGCATGTAATCCCACATGGCAATGAGCATGGAACCCTTGGCAATGAGCATGTAGATAAGCAGCAGTTATGTAGCATACTTTTTAATAGGCATTACAGTGTTTGGCACAATACATAATGGACATAATGGCGTTTAACTTAACCCCTTCCCGCCGCAGCCTGTTTTTGCCTTCCTGACAGAGCCCTTTTCAAATCTGACAGGTATCACTTTAGTGGGGATAACTTTTTTTTACTTTTACTTATCCCAGTGATTTTGAGATTGTTTTCTCGTGACACATTGTACTTCAAGCTAGTGGTAAATTTGGGTCGATACAGTCTGTGTTTTTTTGTGAAAAATACCAAAATGTCGTAAAAAATGGAAAATTTAGCAATTTTCAAAATGTTAAATTTTCTGCTTGTGAGGCAAATAATCATACCACTCAAAATAGTTAATAACTAACATAGACCATATGTCTACTTTATGTTTCCATCATTATTTCAACATCCTTTTAATTTTTTTAAACACTAGGAGGCTTAAAATATGAATAGCAAATTCTCAAATTTTCAGAAAATTTCAAACACTGATTTTTTTAGGGACCAGTTCAGTTCTGATGTGACTTTGAGGGACTTGTATGTGAGACACTCCCATAAATGATGCCATTTCAAAAACTGCACCCCTCACAGTATTCAAAACAGCATTTTGGAAGTTTAGGTGTTTCACAGGAATTAAAACAAAGTGTAGGTGAAATTTCAAAATTTCATTTTTTTTGCAGATTTGCAATTTTAATACATTTTTCTAAGGAACACAGTAGATTTTACTAGAGAAATGTGACTAAAAATTGATTCCCCCAATTCTTTAGTTTTCAAAAATATCCTATATGTGGCCCTAGTGTGCACGTTGACCAAACCACAGGCTTCATAATAGAAGGAGCACCTACTTGATTTTGGAGCCTCCTTTTTATGAGATTATTTTTTAGGCACCATGTAGGTTTCTAGGCACCATAAGATGCTAAAAGTTAGGAACCCCCCCACAAGTGACCCCATTTTGCAAACTACACCCCTCAAGGAATTCATCTAGGGGTATAGTGTACATTTCAAACCCCCAGGGGTTTCACCAATTGTGGTACAACTGGGCTGTGAAAATGAAAAATTAAATTTTTTACACAAAAATGCAGTTCTGGCTCAAAATTTTTCATTTTCACAAGGAATGAAGGAGACAAAGCACCCCAAAATCTGTGCCCCAATTTCTACCGAGTACGGCAATGCCTCACATGTGACCAAAAAATACCATTTGGGTGCATGGCAGGACTCAGAAGGGAAGGAGTGATATTTGGATTTTGCAGCACAGATTCTGGTGGAATTTTGGTGGGTGCTATGTCGCATTAGCAAGACCCCCGAAGCACCAATACAGGGGAACCCCCCCACAAGTGACCCCATTTTGCAAACTACACCCCTCAGGGAATTCATCTAGGGGTATAGTGTACATTTCAAACCCCCAGGGGTTTCACCAATTGTGGTACAACTGGGCAGTGAAAATGAAAAATAAAATTTCTCCTTCATACTTCATGGCAGCCATTACATTGGGTTCATCCCTCTCTCCTCTCCAATTAGACAGGTAGTTTTTTTCCCCAGGATCCAGCCCCAACTCTATATAATCTGGCACCTCCCCATAGACCAAAGTCTTTTTCCTGTCTCCTTCTGTCTGTGACAGGTAGTTAGTTAGTATTATCTTTGTTGTTTTTAGAGCGAAACCCGGGAGGCTGGTTATGCTACCGGGGACCTGGGCGGTCAGGCTGGCGGTGCCTTAAGCCTATGTATGTCCAGGGCCGGTGGCAAGGACGTGACCTGGTAGCCCATGGCGTTCCTTCCCTGTCCCCTCCCTGCTATGGTGGTCGGCGCGCGTTAGGAATAGTCACCTGGAAGTCAGGTGTCTGGCCGTCTTCTGCTGCGGACTCCCGGTGGTCCGGTTGGTGCATACACCGGCATATACATAGCGGGTCACGCTGGGCAGACTCCCTCGGCAGTTCCGACTTCGGGCTGCGCATAGGGGCGCGCGTCACTTCCGGCGGATGCACGCGGCGTGCGGGTCACGGCCGCGTGCGTTCCAGCTACCCGGAAGTACGCGTTAGTCTGGCTACTTCCGGCAGGGGGGGGAGACGCCGGCTGCGCGTGCAGCATTCATTTAAAAGCGCCTGGTCGGTGTTACAGGCGCGGGGCTGTGTTTTTGACCAGGAGTTTAACCATGGAGGATGCCTCTCAAAAAAACGTTACACCGCCGCCCAGGTAAGTCCTCTCATAGAGGACACGTTATTCATATCGTTTTGTCTAGTCAGATAGTTAGTATCTTTTCTTGTTTTGTAGTGTGACTTCAGTGCCCAAGAAGAAAGTGGCTAAGACTAAGAATACTAAAGTCTGTCCAGGATGTGATAGAGCTTTTGTCGGAGAGACTGTGCTGTGTTTAGAGTGTCTAACAAAAAAAGGATGTTGGAATGAATATATCAGAACAATTAGCTGAGATGAGAGACTGGATGAAGAAAAATTTTATTTCTAAAGAGGAAGATACGGGGAATAAGAGGTCCCGGTCGCAGACTAGCCTTGATAAAGATGACGGGGATGTGTCTGTGCGTGATGATGTGGACAAGGAGGAGTCTGGTGGCTCGTCAGCAGAGTCAGGCGAAGTGTTGGAGGACGAGCGTCTGTTCAATGTGGAGTTGGTAGAAGCAGTGCTAAAGAATCTTTATAGGACACTTAACTATAAGCAGCCTGTAAAGTCTGAGTTTGATGCATTGTTTGAGGATCGATCCAAAAAGGGGAGATCGTTTCCAGTACATAAAGTAGTGAAGGACATCCTAGCTAAAGAGTGGCAGGGTGTCGACAAGAGAGTTGGGTCGACTAAAAGAATTCAAAAAATGTTTCCTATTGAGGATGAAGAATTCATTAAATGGTGTAATATACCTAAAGTCGACGCAGCAGTGTCAGAAGTGACGACCCGTACTACTATTCCCCTTGAGGATGGGGCGTCACTGAAGGCGGCAATGGATAAAAAAATGGAAAGTGCTCTAAAGAGATTACATATTTCCTCCTCAGTCTCGCTAAAATCTGGAGTGGCCATGGCCTCGCTCTCTCGGGCACTCAGGATTTGTTGTTCGGCCTTACAGGAAGACATACAGGAAAAGGTTTCCCGTGATCAAATCTGTAAAAGTCTTACCCAGATTCAGCTGGCGGTGGACTATATGTGTGAGGCCTCTCTAGATGGTCTAGATTTTGCAGCGAAATCCCTGTCTTCAGGGGTGGTGGCCCGTAGGGCCTTGTGGCTTAAGTCATGGGCGGCAGATTCCCATTCAAAGAACAAACTAGCGACATTGCCTTATGAGGGTGCTTTCCTTTTCGGCAGTCGTTTGGATCAAATGATTCAAAGAATGTCAGGTGGTAAATCAGTGAGATTGCCACAGGATAGAAGAGGGAGGTTTTCCTCTTTTTCTTCTAGACAGGCGTATAGACAGGCCAAGTCCTACAGGCCAGGCACGTCTGTCCGGGACAGATACGCTCAAGGGACATCCAGAGCCTTTTTTCGTCAATACGTCAAGAAAAAAGGTGAAAGTTCTGAAACCACACAGAAGCAGTGACGGTGGTCCCATGGTGGAGCAGGCCCAGGTAGCTGGAAGGCTGTTGGGTTTCGCTCGCATCTGGGAACAAACCGTCCGAGACAGATGGGTTCTGGAGGTAGTCAAGACTGGCTATCGGCTGGAATTCATGTCAAGGCCAAGTATGGCAAAATTTTGTGTTTTAGAGCTCCCAGTTTCGAAGATAGAAAGGGAAGCTCTAAATTTGAGTTTAGAAGGACTCATCACATCAGGAGCAGTGGTGAAAGTCCCGGAAGAAGAGAAAGGGGCCGGTTTTTATTCCCGTCTCTTCATAGTCAGCAAAAGTTCTGGAGGTTACAGAACTATATTAGATTTAAGAAGATTAAATCTGTGTATAAAGAAGAGAAAGTTCCACATGGAGACCACAAAGTCTATTCTGATGGGATTAAGAAAGAACGATTATATGGTCTCCATCGACCTAAAAGACGCCTACTTCCATATTCCCATTTCCCCAGACGACAGAAAATATCTGAGATTCTGCATAGGTCACGATCATTACCAGTTCACCTGTCTGCCCTTCGGCCTCACCTCTTCACCAAGAGTTTTTACCAAGGTTCTAGTGGTATTGATAGAAGAACTGAGAAAAAAGAAAGTCATGATATGGGCATATCTAGACGATCTATTGATTGTGGCACCATCAGAAGAAGAGGTGATCACAGCAAGAGACTACACCATTCAGTTTCTTCAGGAACACGGGTGGCTGGTGAATTGGGAGAAGAGCTGTCTGAGGCCAATACAGAGTCTTCAGTTTCCGGGGGTTCTGGTGGATACTGTACGGTTCCAAATGTCCTTATCCACAAAGAGATGCGAGAAAATCCAACAATTAATCTCTACGATATACGAGGAGGATCGCATACCACTCAGGTCAGCAATGAGCCTGTTGGGTATGATGGCATCTACGGTGGACATAGTCCCATGGGCCAGATGGAGGATGAGGCCTCTGCAGTGGTCCCTTCTGGGTTACACAAAAAGGCTGGTACCGCTGGAAAGAAAAATAAAAATCTCAGAGCCAGTGAAAGAATCTCTAGTTTGGTGGGAAGCCGATCAGCTAATACCAAGGAAGTCCTCACTAGCAAGCCCCCTTTACAGTGTGATCACCACAGACGCCAGCGCCATGGGTTGGGGGGCTCATGGTCTGGGCAAAACGTGCCAAGGGCTATGGTCCCCTCGCGAGTCAGAGTTTTCCTCCAATCACAAGGAACTAAGAGCCGTGTGGAAAGCAATAGAGTTCTTCAGCGAAGATATCAGGGGTGCGCACCTGCGCATTTTCTCGGACAACGCTACTACCGTCTCCTATGTCAACAGACAAGGAGGTACACGGAGTCACGTGCTCTTAGAAGAGGTTCGAAACATCATGTGTTGGGCCGAGGAGAATCTGCTGTCAATATCAGCGCTCCATGTGCTGGGGGAGGACAATCAGCTCGCAGACTATTTGAGCCACACAAGCGTGGTTCCGGGCGAATGGGAACTGAAGGATTCAGTTTTTCAGAGAATAGTGGAGCAGTTCGGTCAACCAGAGGTGGATCTCATGGCTTCAGCAGTCAACAAGAAGCTTCCACAATTCTACTCCCGATACCCAACTTGGGGGTCAAGCGGAGTGGACGCCCTATCTCAGAGATGGGAGTTTCACCTGGGGTATGTGTTTCCTCCAATTTCTCTCATTCACAGGACATTGTGGAAGGTCAGAACGGAGGGGGTCCAAGTCATAGCCATTCTGCCCTACTGGCCCAGGAGGGCTTGGTTCCCCATGTTAGAGAGCATGGCGATTGCGGGCCCAGTATTTCTTCCAGTGACTCAAGATTTGCTCAGGCAGGGCCCAGTCAATTGTCAAGAGCCTCACAAATTGAATTTAGCGGCCTGGAAATTGAAAGGCGACAGTTGAGAGACAAAAATTTATCTCCAGAGGTCATTGAGGTGCTTCTCCAAGCAAGGAAGAAGATATCATCAGAAATCTACTACAGAATATGGCGGGTGTTCGCAACATGGTCCAAGGACAGGTTCAGTTTTCCTAAAGCAAACATCCCCCAAGTGTTACAGTTCCTTTGTGATGGGCTTAACAAGGGGCTTTCGGTTTCTACGCTCAAGGTCCAGATATCGGCGCTGAGTGTACTGCTAGACAAGAAACTAGCAGAGCATAGTTTAATTAAGAGATTTTGTCAAGCTATCAAGAAAATCCGGCCTAGGGTTAGGTCAATAATCCCCCAGTGGGATCTTAATTTAGTCTTGAATGGACTTATGGAGGCTCCGTTTGAGCCGTTGGACAGAGCGAAGTTAAAGTTTCTAACATGGAAGATGTTATTTTTAGTTGCAATAACTTCAGCAAAAAGAGTGGGAGAGATTCATGCTCTGTGCATTAAAGAACAATATTTAAAGATTTTCCCGGATCGGGTGGTGCTGAGGACCAGGCCGTCCTTTCTACCCAAGGTGGTTTCCTCGTTTAATTTAAGTCAAGAAATTGTTTTGCCTTGTTTTTTTCAAAATCCTCTGACGAAGAAAGAGGAAAAGTTGCATACATTAGATGTCTTGAGAGCCATCAAGATATATCTACACAGGACAACGGGGTTCAGGAAGTCAGAAGCATTATTCGTGATTCCCCAGGGGGCAAAGAAAGGGTTGGCTCCGTCAAAACAATCAATGTCAAGGTGGCTAAAAGAAGTAATTGCATTCACTTACAGAAAAGTTGGTCGTGAAGTTCCTGAGGGTATTAAGGCTCACTCGACAAGGTCAATGGCGGTTTCTTGGGCTAGAGAGGCCAAAGTTTCTGCTAAGGAGATTTGTCAAGCAGCCACCTGGTCTTCCTTGCATACCTTTTCTAAGCATTATGCATTGGATGTCGCAAGCCCTAGTTTCGGAAGTGAAATTCTTAAGCAAGTCTTGGCTTGAGGTATAGTATAACCCACCCTACTGCTTTGGTACATCCCAATGTAATGGCTGCCATGAAGTATGAAGGAGAAAGCAAGGATTATACTCACGATAATACCTTTTCTTCAGAATACTTCATGGCAGCCCAAAAATTTGTTGGCCCTCCCTATTTGTGTTTTTTCCCTAGGATCAGGACGGAGACAGTCAAAGACTATGGTCTATGGGGAGGTGCCAGATTATATAGAGGAGGGGCTGGATCCTGGGGAAAAAAACTACCTGTCTAATTGGAGAGGAGAGAGGGATGAACCCATTGTAATGGCTGCCATGAAGTATTTCGAAGAAAAGGTATTATCGTGAGTATAATCCTTGCTTTTTTACACAAAAATGCAGTTCTGGCTCCAAATTTTTCATTTTCACAAGGAATGAAGGAGACAAAGCACCCCAAAATCTGTGCCCCAATTTCTCCCGAGTACGGCAATGCCTCACATGTGACCAAAAAATACCATTTGGGTGCATGGCAGGACTCAGAAGGGAAGGAGTGATTTTTGGATTTTGCAGCTCAGATTCTGGTGGAATGTTGGTGGGTGCTATGTCGCATTAGCAAGACCCCCGAAGCACCAATACAGTGGAACCCCCCCACAAGTGACCCCATTTTGCAAACTACACCCCTCAGGGAATTCATCTAGGGGTATAGTGTACATTTCAAACCCCCAGGGGTTTCACCAATTTTGATACAACTGGGCTGTGCAAATGAAAAATTACATTTTTTACACAAAAATGCAGTTCTGGCTCCAAATTTTTCATTTTCACAAGGAATGAAGCAGACAAAGCACCCCATAATCTGCCCCAATTTCTCCCGAGTATGGCAATGCCTCATATGTGACCAAAAAATACCAGTTGGGTGCATGGCAGGACTCAGAAGGGAAGGAGTGATTTTTGGATTTTGCAGCTCAGATTCTGGTGGAATGAATGGTGGGTGCTATGTGGCATTAGCAAGACCCCCGAAGCACGGTGAAATGATGAACCTAATAATCCATAGATGTGTGGTATATTTTAAAACACTCCTTTATACATAGGCCGGGTTTGTCGGGGCAAGTTTCACAGTGGAAAATAGTATCCTTTCTTATTCCCTTTTTATAGCAAACTTTGCACCTTTTTTGTGTCCTGCCCTTTCTTGCAGTGGAGGGGATTTCGTTAGGAAAATGCTGCCCTGGTACAATACGGGGGCCAGTACTAGAAGTACTGGGGCCCTCTGCCTGCTGGTTCCCAAATATTAGGCCCTTTATGACTTCCTCTTGAAAGTGCATAAATGTCCCCCTCTGGCTGGTAGAACGGAATAGCACGTAAGCGTTATACAGTGCCATCTGGATGATATACACGGCCAGCTTCTTGTACCAGATTTTTGTTTTCCGCAGGGGACTGTACGGCTTCAGTACCTGATCTGAAAGATCCACTCCGCCCATGTACTTATTGTAATCTAGGATACAATTAGGTTTTGAGGTGTGGGTACTGGTACCTCGTACAGGGATGGAGGTGGTACTGTCTCCATGAATTGTTGTCAGTATAAGGACATCCCTCTTGTCCTTATATTTGACCAACAACATATTTTCGGTGGATTGTGCCCTGCTTTCACCCCTTCTCAGTACTTGGGCAATGTGCGTTTTTGGGAGGCCTCTTTGGTTCTTGCGCACAGTACCGCAAGCTGCTGTACCTCTTGAACCAAGGGCCTTAAACAGGGGGATGCTAGTGTAAAAGTTATCCACATAGAGGTGATAACCTTTATCCAGGAAGGGGTGCACTAAATCCCAGACAATTTTTCCACTAACACCTACGAGGGAGGGGGGGCATTCTGGCGGTTCAATTCTTGAATCCTTCCCTTCATATACCCTAAACCTGTGGGTGTACCCTGAGGTGCTTTCACACAGTTTATACATTTTTATGCCATACCTTGCCCTCTTACTGGGAAGGTACTGGCGGAATTTAACCCTTCCTTTAAAATGTATAAGGGACTCGTCGATACAAATACATTTTTCAGGGATGTACATCTCTGCAAATTTGGCACTGAAATGATCAATGACCGGCCTGACTTTGAATAGCCGGTCAAAGGTGGGATCATCTCTGGGTGGGCACTGTGCATTATCGGTGTAATGTAAAAATTTAAGGATTATCTCAAAACGAGTCCGAGTCATGGCCATACGGTAAAGTGGGGTGCTGTACAGAACATCTGTACTCCAATATTGCCTAATTTCTGGCTTTTTTACTATGCCCATATGTAACACCAGACCCCAAAACGTCATCATCTCTACTGCATCTACAGGGGTCCACCTAGCAAATGATGACGTGGGGTTTTGAGCAATAAACTGCTGGGCATATAAATTACTTTGGTCCACCGTTAAATTTATAAAATCATCAGAGAAAAATAATTTGAAAAAGTCAATTTCTCTGAGACCTGTTGAATCAAATTGGATTCCTGGGATGGCCAAAAACTCAGGAACCTGGGGCTCAAAATTGTCTGGTGGTGGGGTCCATACGGGATCAATCATTTGGGGGGGGTCTCAGCTGCTCTACGGGGGCGTCTTTGAGGGGGTCCCTCATCACTAGAGGAGGAAGAGGAGCTTAAGACGAATCCTTCAAATTCCCCGCTTGCATCACTGGCTGTGTCAGAGTCAGAGGCAAGCATGGCATATGCCTCCTCCGCTGAATACATTCTTCTGGATTACTGGGATGACATTTGGGATGACATTTGGGATGACATTTGGGATGCCATTTTTATTTTTGTGTTTCTGTAAGTGTAATGTTTCAACACGTGTATAGTGTAGGGGGGGTACAAAGTTTATTTCAACACGGGGGGTATGTAGTGTGTAGTGTGTATGTAGTGCAAAAAAAAATACTTTATACAGGAATTTGATCCCAATAAAAAAAAAAAAAAAATTTAAGGGGTAAAAAAAAAAAAAAAAAAAAAGGTCCTGCGCCAAAAATTGAGCACAGATGTTGGTCAGTAACGTCCGTCACTGAACAGCGCTCAAAGGCAACAGGACACCCACAAAAGCAACGTGGGTGTAAAAACAAAAAAAAAAACAATAAAAAAAAACTGCAGAAAAAAAATTATATCAACCCTGTGCCAAAAATGCTGTTCAGTGATTGTACGTCACTGATCAGCGGCCACAGGACACCCACAAAAGCAACTTGGGTGTAAAAACAATTAAAAAAAATATACCACAGCACTCTCCAAAAAAAAAAAACAATTAAAAAAAACTGCAGAAAAAAAATTATATCAACCCTGTGCCAAAAATGCTGTTCAGTGATTGTACGTCACTGATCAGCGCTCAGCGGCCACAGGACACCCACAAAAGCAACGTGGGTGTAAAAACAAAACCCCACTACACTCTCCAAAAAAAAAACAACAACTGCAGATCTGTGATGCAGTGATGCAGCACTGCAGATCTGTGATGCAGTGATGCAGTGAGGGGCAGCAGGCACACAACTGTGGGTGCAACCTGACAGGGTACAGTATATATATAAAAAAAAAAAAACCTGGACCCCCAAAAAGTTGCTGATTAATTAATTTAAACTGATCAGCACAAAAGGGGGGGCAGCAGGGGGGGCAGCAGTCAGTTGCACACGCAGCACAACCTTTGGTGCAACTGACAGGTATATATATAAAAAAAAACCTCTGCACCCCCAAAAAGTTGCTGATCAGCTCAGATATAGTGATCAGCACAAAAGGGGGTGCAGCAGACACAAAATATAGCACTCTCTATCACTCTCTATCACTATATCTGACTATCTCTGACTATCTCTCACGATCTATGACTCTATGACACTGCAGCAGCAGGACACAGGAAGTCACAAGATCCAGGAAGCATTCAGCTGCTGGCAGCACGCTACCAGCGGTGATCAGGTAAGTATCAGGCAAGGTTCAGGTATGTATAGCAGGACAGAGTGGCCGGTGACCGCTCTGCACGCAATTCCAGACCGGAATGGCGTCTGCAGCGCAGTCACCGTTAGTTTAAATGGCGCGCCTTGGCTGTGATTGGTCCGTCGGTCCGACGGACCAATCACAGCCTTGGGGGCAGGTGGGGTGAGGTGTCGTCGTCACCGATGACCCCCTCATGCCCCCTCACACCCGGCGGTGATTGACACCTGTGTTACCGAGCGTCTGATTCGCCGGTAACACAGGAAAACGCTGCGACTGGCTGTTCACATTGAACAGCCAATCACAGCAATCGCCGACGGGGGGGCGACATCGCCGCCCCCCCTGGGCATGCAGGGACATGTCTGCTGTCAGGGACAGCAGACATCGTCCCTCTGTCACTGCGTCTCTAGACGCAGTGGCACTTTGAAGTCATGACGTGTATATATACATCATGTGTCGGGAAGTACATCCCGGCCATGACGTATATATACGTCAAATGTCGGGAAGGGGTTAATGTGTAATGGACATTATGATGTAAATGTTTAATGCGCGCCTTTGGCGAACAATGTCCTGTTTATGAAGCATATTGTGAATTTTGGCTCAATCCGTGTGGCATTATGTGAATTTTGGCTCAATCCGTGTGGCATTATGTGAATTTTGGCTCAATCCGTGTGGCATTATGTGAATTTTGGCTCAATCCGTGTGGCATCATGTGTAAGGGGCAAGTATAATGGGGTCTAGTATTTTGTTGCATAATGTGTAGAAGTTGTATATGGCGTGGTACACTACACTCAAGGACATGCCCCCTGTTGAGTGGCCACACCCCCTTTTCTGGAGTGCGTCTTCGGCGCACGCACAACTACATCCTTCACTTTAGTCACCATGGTGGGCCTGCATACTTTAAATGCCAGGGCCTATTTTTAATCCCATCCCCCCCCCCCTCTCTCTGCCGCTGTCTTAGCATGTACACTGGCACCACTAACATCGCCCCTCCCCCACCCTAACCCTCTTTTATCATGGTGCCCCTCCTGTTATTTTATCCTGGATCCGCCCCTGGGCTTGAGTGTATTTAAGAGCCTGTGAATTTGATGGTTGTTAAATAAAGCTATTGAAGAAAGTACATAGAGCCCAGGGGAAATCTCAGGTTGAGTGGCAGTTAGATCTGCCAATCAGGTAGAATAGGGGCGTCAGCTTAGAGAGGGGTATATTAGGTGATGCTGGCAGGAAGTACTTCCTCTTTGAGTCTGGATCCCCACCCTCCCTATCCCCTTTCCATCTTTGCTGCTACCTGGCCGCCTGGCCATCATCAAAATTGGCTTCTATAGCTTTAATTATAAATTGACGAGAAGGCGCTCTCGACCAGCAGTCAAGTGGGGTGTCAGGTGGTCGCTGTGTGGTATTGCCCCCCTTTGCCAGAATGGCAGGTGAGTCCCGACTCAGTGGGGGGGAACTTGGACACTTTCTTGAAGTGTCTTCGCCATGCCATAGAATTGATGGTATGTCTGTCACAGCGCGGGCTCTACCTCCCAATAAGGGGTGTTGTTGGATTGGGGCACTTTGGTCGCTACCATGAGTAACACCCGGGACTGGTGCTGGTCTCAAGTGCTTTCTTTGCCATCCCTTAGACAAATAGGGGTCATACCATTACAATAAATATTCATGACCTGTTTAAACTTATGCAGTGGTTGTCCGTTTCATTATTTATAGAATAAGGTGTGTTGTGTGAGTTATTTGTAGGCATAAGAGTTAAGTAAAGGTATAGGCCAAACAGCATAATTCATTTGGTGCCTTATTCACAGAAGTGTTTGGAGGAAACACTAAACAAGCAATCAGCATCTGTCTATCATCTTCTAGGATGCACTAGAGAAATGATAGACAAAAATCTGATTGGTTGGGCAACATCACCTCTTTTTAATTTTTAGATGCTAAAGTAAATGTACCCCTTAGTGCGTACTTTGTATCATTTGTGTGTATGTATGTATGTATGTATGTATGTGTGTATGCCTATGTATATAATAGTATGTATGTATATGTATATAATAGTATGTATGTATGTATGTGTGTATGCATATGTATATAATAGTATGTATGTATGTATGTATGTTTGAATATGTGTATGCATATCTACTGTGTGTGTGTGTGTGTGTGTGTGTGTGTGTGTGTGTGTGTGTGTGTGTGTGTGTGTGTGTGTGTGTATATGAATGTATGTATTGTGTTCTGTCACTTCAGTTCTATGAATTCTAAGTATAACTATAAATCATACAGGCAGCTCCTGTCACTAATAATGAAGTAGTGGAATTTGTGCAATTAATAAAAACCTTACAGCTATGGTATAACATGAATAATTAGTAATAAACTGAGTTAATTAATAGAATTCCTCTTACACAGCGACATCATGACAAAAACCTTGGTGATGTTCCCGGCGTACAGATAGCTGGACATTTTATCTGACATCCTCCCCAGCGGCACCCTCTACAGCCAGGGCATCATAGTGCAGCTGCAGCCGAGTCTCCAGAGCCACCAGAACCCTGCACTGTGTGTGTCCAGGGCAGCCACATGTGTGTGTGTGCCTGGGGGCAGTGGTGTGTATCTGGTGGGGAGTCATCCTGTGCACAGTACCCTGGGATGTGCATGAACCTGGTGATCAGATTAAGGGATCTATAGGAGGTTATTCTGGTTGACTCGCAAGGCTGCGAAATTTGCCACCAGATGCCGCCTGTATGGTCACACCCCCCCCACACAGGCATGCAAATGGATCTTTTGGTTCTAAGTTCAATCACAAGAGAATTGAACAGGTGGACATCTGAAAACATATGTCAGCTGCGTACCAGAAATAAGATCGTTTAACTGTTTATCGTTTCATCCTTTTAAGGAAACCTTAAGAGTGGTACCTTTCAATTATAACAATGCCTTCTTCTTAAAATATTATTAAAACATATTTTTCCCATCAATAATATGCATTGTATTTTTAAATGTAATACAAAAAAAGTTGTACTAAAAAAGAGTACCAAAAATGGGGGGTGAAGTACACAGGGAAACCAGCAATATAAGACAGACAGTTCAAATCTCAAAACAATATATAAATACAGCAAACCATAAGATAATAATATACAATAAGAATAAAGAAGCCACAAAGAGGCACATATTAATGGTTACTTTCATTTCAACTAAATTGGCGTTGGCATGACCTGTAAAAATGAATACAAATATTTTTAGTGGAGTTGTTGTTTTTTTTCCTGTGGGGGCCAATTTGTTTATTCCTGTGGGGTCTGAAGGTGTGCCTTGGCAATTTTAAAATCTTGTTTGAGTTGAAAATTACTGGTCTACCGAAATGGTCTACAGAATTGCTTAAAACAAAAGATACCTATCAAATGATCAACATCGAATGATGTTGATATGAAGTATTCTGCCTGCAAGAACAACTTGGTACTGTGACATTATATTACTGTACAGTACCTGTCAAAAAAATGAGAACATCTATTTAGCTATTAAGAATGCAAGTCATACTAGTACTGTACTGTATGTGGTGACATTTGTGTTTCTGTTTTCAGGTCACACACTTATTTGACAACGGTGGCACAGTGTTCTTCGCTATTTTCATGGCCATATGGGGTAAGTGTATTGTGATACACTGTACTGTATGTGTGTTACTGTCAGCCCACTACATTTAAAGTAGGCGCAGAATTAAATTGAAGTCAGCAGCTCGCATTGCCACTTATCTTCTGGTTACAGTGGGCAGATTCTGTTTGCAGCTGCATAGGTTGCGATCAGAATCCACCCTTTACAGTTATTTCTGGGAAGCTGCTGAGATTGGCTCCGCTGGCTTATGTGTATATTGAATTTACCCCATTGAGTTTCTACTGTAAGTAAAATATTCATACAAAACATTAAGGCTCATTTACTAAGCACAACTGCAGATCAGCCATTAATCTATGCATTTGCAAGATTTTAACTACCATTTCATGGTATATATGCATACCTCTCACATGTTTGGATTGTCGCTGGACAGTGCAGTTTTTTGGGACGGTCCGCAGTTTCCTTTGGTGCAGTTGGGAGTCCCCTGGTCTCTAGCTGACCAGTGCTTGCAGCTTCTGCTAACACCAGCGCATGACCCAAAGCAACTGAAAATATTCACCAATCAATAAAATGATTGAAATGTGGCCATACAATTGGGTGGGGGTGGAGAAAACGCTGTTGGGGACAGAAAAGACCCACTGTGTAGCTAGCGGTCATTATTTCCTTTGAGGGTCTACTTCTGTTTTATCAGAATATAGGGGGTTATTCTGATTCACTCAGAAAGGCACAATCACTCTCTAAAGGGAAAATCATATGCGCTGCAGGTGGGGCTGATGTAACATGTGCAGAGAGAGTTAGATTTGAGTGGGAGGTGTTCAAACTGATATCTATATTCCAGTGTAAAAATTAAGCAGTCCGTATTTACCCTGCACAAAAACAAAATAACGCCCAAATCTAACTGTGTTTATGACAAATTAAACTTGTCTGGATCCGGGACGTGTGTCCAGGAAACCCCCCGCCCCCATGTTCCATGTATGGTGGTACAGGTGTACAACAATGTTAGCAATGTATTAGAAACATAGAAACATAGAATTTGACGGCAGATAAGAACCATTTGGCCATCTAGTCTTCCCCTTTTTTTACCCTTCAGGTAAACTCAACCCTTTTTAATCCTTATTTCTTAGTAAGGATATTCATATGCCTGTCCCAAGCATGTTTAAATTGTTCTACTGTCTTAGCCTCTACCACCTCTGATGGGAGGCTATTCCACTTATCCACTACCCTTTCTGTGAAGTAATTCTTTCTAACATTTCCCCTGAACCTACCTCCCTCCAGTTTCAGTGCATGTCCTCGTGTTTTATTACTTGTTTTCCTTTGAAGAAAATTTCCCACCTGTACTATGTTAAAACCCTTGATATATTTGAAGATTTCTATCATGTCCCCCTTTCCCTTCTCTGCTCCAAACTATACATGTTAAGATCTTTTAGTCTATCCAGGTAAGTTTTGTGATGTAGGCCATGAATCATTTTAGTTGCCCTTCTTTGTACACTCTCCAATGTATTTATATCCTTTTGAATATATGGTCTCCAGAACTGGACACAGTATTCCAGATGAGGTCGTACCAATGACCTATAAAGTGGCATTATTACAGTGCTGCAAGTACAGTGTACGCATCCTACGTTCCTTGCCCTTATTGTATTGTGCCAGCTCTATCCTGGGAAACAATCTTATCGTAGCTAACAACAAGAAATGACGCCTTCCCTATCTTACTAAAACATGCAGATAAGAGACCTAGAACATTGGCTTTCTGGATTCAGATCTGATGAAACATAATGATACAAAGTCAAAGCAGCGAAAAGCTATAAGAGCTACAATTAAAGGGCCTACACACGTGGAGATTTGCTGAGCCTTCTCAGTGATGCTAGATCGCTCAGCACACAGCGCTGTGTGCTGAGCGATCTCTCAGGGCCAGTGTTCTCCGGTGTGAACACTGGCCCTGACACCAGCGATCTAACTAGATTTATACAGCATGCTGGATATTAATCGTCGGGCGATAGCATCATACTGTGAAAGCTGCTGGCCATGCTCCCAGCCTCTCTGCTGGGAATTTCAGGTTTTGACATAAGCCTTGTCTACCTTCAGTGGTCGACCTAATGTAAGTCAATCTTCATTGAGTCGAACCTATGACCCATTCACTTTGGTCTTCCCTACTCTTCCCTTTGTGTAAACCATTTCCGCTCTAGTTTGTAAGGTCCCTTGAATATTTCCCTATCTTCTTTGTTTTCTTTACATAATTATGTAAAATTGGCCTGTAATTATATAGTTATGTAAAGCTGTGGACACGTCTGTATTAGATTTTACATCTCTTTTGTTGTACTATGGAATCCCTGTGTCAGCTTAGAGTAGTAATAACGTGGAATGGATGGGTAAGAAGTATTAACGTAGAATGGGCGGGTAAGAAGTAATAACGTAGAATGGACAGGTAAGAAGTAATACCGTAGAATGGACGGGTAAGAAGTAATCATGTAGAATGAACAGGTAAGAAGTAATACCGTAGAATGGACGGGTAAGAAGTAATAATGTAGAATGGACGGGTAAGGAGTAATAACGTAGAATGGACGGGTAAGAAGTAATAACGTAGAATGGACAGGTAAGGAGTAATAACGTAGAATGGACGGGTAAGAAGTAATAATGTAGAATGGACGGGTAAGGAGTAATAACGTAGAATGGACGGGTAAGAAGTAATAACGTAGAATTGACGGTTAACTTGTCACTGCACGACCTACCGGCAGCACCAGGAGCTGTAACTGGAGCCAAACACATGTATGTATTCACATCAGGAAAAGACCATGTACACAAGTTTAATAAATATTTGTACATTTAATTAGCAATATATAAGGCTGCTAGGTGCAGAGAGCAGTTTACACATATACACATAATTTTATCTTACATAAATTACTTCTCTGTCATGCTAAATAAATTGTGGATGTGTGTGACCGATTTGTGACAATTCCCAATCTATGACCAGCACTCCTATACCACAAGCCATCAAAGCAAAAATACCCATTTACTGGCATCCAAGCTGCCCACAAGTGGTGAGTTTGTCAGTTTGACTGTTGTAGATCTAATTGGCCAGAAACACCACACTAAACACATTTATTTGGTTAATACTGTAGCTGCAGATAGTCACTATTGCTTTGATCCAATATGGTCTCCACCAGCTACTGTATACCGGTATTCCTTCTTAAGAAAATGGCCCAATGTCACTGACCTACAGTACTTTTTGTGAAAAGTTGAATGCTGGTGCGGTAACTAGAGATGGCCATCGTTCCCATTGCCATCTATGGTTGCCATTGATGGCAATAGTGCAACTGGCCATCGATAGTGGCATACTATGCAATGGATGGCCATAAATGTTTTTACGTGTCGATGGTCTTTCCATTTCTTTGACTGATTGGCTTCTGGGACAATCAACCCATGGGGAGGAGCTGTGCCCCATGTCGCAGCCCCTCAGGGGGGGGGAAAACAACTATTTGTTAATGCTTGACATCCATGGAGGGAAGCCATCTGGTTCTCGCCAAAGATGGCAAAACATCGATGGTTGATGGCCATCCCGAGCGGTAACATCACAAGTGAACAGAAACACTGAAATCCTTTATAAATGACTTTCACCATTTTGATATCTGCTTTGGGTGGTAAACTTTGTACTCAGTATGAGAGGCAGCAATCCTACAATAATAATACATTGATACAGAATGGCAGCCTCTTGGGAGCAGCAAAAATCTTCTAAAGGTTTCATCTTCAACCCCGACTTGACCTCTTTTCTCCTTTTTTTGCTATCTTCTCTCCTTTGTTATCTCCTCCCATTATCCTCTCCCATTAAAAAATTGTATACACAGGGTGCGTATGTACACACCGTTTGTATACAGCTTGCAATGCCGATGCACACCCCATGGTGAAAATCAATCAATATTTTATGGTTCTGGGCTATGGGGAGTTCAAGGCAAATCTCAAAGACAAAATCGTAGATAGCCAAAATCTCACCGTGTGTATGCACCCTCCTGCAACCTTAGAGGTCATACTACACTTTACGGTACATGCTTGGGAGTTGGGTAACAAAATGAATTTCAAAATATGACAACACCCATTAAACTTAAAGATTAAAAAAAGATTGAAAGCCATTGCAACAGGCACAACCCTTGAATTAAATGTCTGTCTAAAAAAAAAATACAAATGAATTTACAAGGTAGTTAGAATTCCACTGAGCAGTGGCGTATGGCTGTGCTTCCAGAGAGATATATGAAATATGTATTTGGTCTAAATGTTTAGTAAATATATATTTACTAATCTGCATGAATTCCAGATTAGTAAAACATGTTGTATTACAGGAATAAGTGATAATATTTAACAAATAAACACCAAAAATATTATATCCCCCTGTAACAGTATCCAGCTGCATTTTGGGGATATTCACTATGCCAGTAAATATTTAAGAACAGAGGCGCTACAAAAGCAGAACACTCAGTTGTTCATTATTGAGGCATTGAAACATAAATAAGCATTTGTGACATTTACCAGGCAGTAATAAAATTGACAGAATAGAGGATGTAGTAGTAATTTAGAAAGCTGTTATGATATTCACACACAGGGTGTACTAAAAAAAAAAAAGTGGTAAAAAGCCCGTTTCTGGGTTTGTACTGCATTATCAAATTCAATAAGCCCCTCCCGGCGGGGCTTCGCTGCCGGGGCTATGCCAGCTAGAGCCTAGGGGCTTCTCTTCGCTGTGTGAGGGATATGAAAGAAGCCCTCCCAGGATGACCCGTGGCCACCAGCTTCTCTGCTCATGCGCAGTTGGACTTCACAATGGGGAAGTCCAGGCAGCAGAGGGGATTGCAAGGAGCAGCTCTTAACGGGAGAGTTGTCCATTGCATTGCTCATCGCTTATGTTAGTACATATACGAAGAGCATCAGCGCTATGGGCGGTGGGATGTACAGCCTCTACTTGGTACATCCTGCCCATGAAAACACAACCATGTGCTGTGATAAAGGCTGTGCTGTATTAAAATCCAGGTACTTTTTTGATCGTTGGCCATACACAAGTTCATTGACTGAAAGCCTGTGTTTGGGAGTGGTAACCGGGCATTTTCTGGGAGTGTCAGGGAAACCACATGTGTGCCCAGGGGTTGGAGGGGAAGGCTTGTGACTTCGGCTCCATCCCCGATCCGACTGTTTCTGTGACAGCCGCTACGCACAGACTGCACACACTGGGAAAATCATTAGATGTGAACAGCCTGCGAATGGAGTTGGCAGCTAATCGCCGATCCAGCTAAATTTTGCAAGCTGTGCTAAGCAATTTGCAGGTTTGCACGGGGCGGGATTTCACTCTGGCGGGGGGGGGTACCTGATCGCAATTTAGTAGAGCAGTGATCAGGTTTCAAGAACCCCCTATGTCCTGACAACTAACAATTTTCCAGTGTTTGGAGAGCACAAAGGTGAGAATGGTGGCCCCAATGCTGGGTACCAATGATCAGACCATAGCTGTTCAACTATTGTTTGTGAGGTTTTCCTTAAATTAAAAACTAAAACAAAAACTGGATGTTTTCTTTATATAATATTAATTATCTGCAATATTTGCCTAGTTAATATAAAACCAATTTATACATTTAGAACGTCTACAATAGAAATTTAATAATCTGTGTTGGGTTACCCAAGTTGTAAAAGAATACCATTATATATTTTTATTCAATTCCTCCGGTAACTCATGTATATTTTTGGATTGTGGGAGGAACCTGGAGTACTTGGATGAAACCCATGCAGGTACGGGGAGAACATGCAAACTCCACACAGTTAGGGCCATGGTGGGAGTTGAACCCATGACCTTAGTGCTGTTGGGCAGTAAGGCTAACCATTAAGCTATGACCCCAGTGTCTACCACAGCTCCCAATTCCACCACCCCACCACAAAAGTAGGTGGGCTTATTTTGGAAAGAGATACTGTCAAACTATTGCACATGTACTGTAGTATATTCTGCTGAAACACCATCCTAAAGTGCATATGGCTTCAGTATTCAATTAGGCTCAGAGCAATAGATTTTGATCAAACTGCCACCCCCTTTGACAGCTTAATGCCTCCAACACAACATATTTTTCAACTCTCTTTTCATAGTACAGAAAGGAACTTGTATGAAAGAGTCCACATAAATAACCCGTTTGATTAAGGAGTTAATGAAGCCAAATTTTTCTTTTACAAAACTTTGTTGACATTGTAAATGAAAGTCACTTGTTCTGCATTCATTCCAGGAAACGATTCTCATATCTGGAATCAAAATTTGCTGTTCCCAGTCACGTTCCAAGAAAACATGCCAAGGTGTTCATAAACAAAAGAAATAACGAGATAATGTCCTTCCAATGCAGGTTATGGCCTGGACTAATGAGGCCTGATGTCATCCATAGAGATGACTTCGTGTGTTCTGTTACCATTGTGTGGTGGATCTTCTAGGACTGTGGGATTGTAATAGGAGGACTCCCCGTAACTGACATCATAGGGACTTGCAGGATTATCCAATCGCAACACTAAAATTCAAATGTAAATAAACACTGTTCATTAGTAACGGCAATGGTAGGATCAAGAGCCTATAGGCATCACAATACATCACTATTACGGCATATAGAAAGACGTATATCAGGCTAGTGAACAAGCTGCTTTTATCTTGATATACACTTAATACATTCTGAACTTCAAAGTTTGATAGAACTGCACAATGGAGAAGTCTTCCAGAGGTTCTAGACTCTTAGGGCAGCGACGGCTCCTACAGATGGAGCAGCTCTCATCTCAGCGGCTCCCGGTGTGCCGATCGCCATCCACCAAATGGGGTGCGCGCATACCCCATTCTCGGCAATGGATGCACGAGGGGGAATGCCACTGGCCGCACCAGTGGCGTATCTATAGCACCGCAGCCCCGCCACCGCGGGGGGGGGGCGCTGTGCATATGGGGGCGCCGGGGGCTGCGGTGCTATAGTTACACCTCCCCCGCAGGCTTACCTATTTCGCTGGTCCCGGCGGCTCTGTTCTTCTGCTGAGGACCACCACAAAATGGCCGCCCCCATATAGCACACAGTTCTCTGAAACTGTCTGCTGTATGGGGGCTGCCATTTTGTGGTGGTCCTCAGCAGAAGAACGGAGCCGCCGGGACCAGCACGAAAGGTAAGGCTGCGGGGGATTGGGGGGGTTTGAATGGGTGGCGGGGGGCGCCCCCCCCCCCCTAACGGCAGGGGGGGGCGCCCAAAACATAGCTACGCCGCTGGGCCACACTGTCACTCCCGCCTCCCCTGCTGCCACTCCTCACTGTTGCTGTCAGGTACACCAACACAGACTTTAGACCTCATGGGACCCTAAGCAAGTTACCGGTTTGGGACACTCCTTGCTCAAATAATCCATAGCACTAATAATGCTGCTGACTTTGATCGCGCACACAGTCTACCGATAAATGCTGCGGGAACACCGGCATTGCGTATAAATCTGAGTCAAGCTCCAGGTCTTTTGGAAGTAGGCTTAACCCTTTAGTGCCGTGAGAGATGTGAAAAATATCCGCTAAAAATGCCGGTGCCGTAATCAAGGATATGAATCATTTTAGTTATTGCTGGAAAATGATCTAAAGTCAATGAATTGAAGTTTAGTTAAATATTCCCCCCCCCCCCCCCAAAAAAAAAAGGGGCCAGCCCGACAGTCGTGACCCTACATTGAATACCCCAAAAGGGTTAATACTTGTGTCACATTTAAATCCCTCAGACAGTTTTGGGGTTCCAAAATGTTTTATCCTATCAAAGATCATCATGACATCACATGTTAGTCGATCGATGCTCCTCGTCTTCCCATTTTGGATGGCTAGGGTATCTTAAATGGGCCCCTTGGGACCTGCTGGGCCCTAGACAGACACCTAGGTTGCCTAGTGGAAAAACCACCTCTGCTGACCTGGGCTGAGCAGTCCCGCCAATCACTGAGAATTCTATATAAGCTTGGGCTTGCTTAAATGACCGATGCTACCAACATCGCAACCAAATGTACTAACAATTACAGGTTATTATTACTGCATTTTGTTTTTGCCTTCTTTAGTAAAAATTAATATAAAAGGAACGAACACAGTTAAAATATATATAAAATATCATTTAAATTTTTCAATTACCTGGTTCATTCCTCATGTCCTCGTATAGACGGCGATGGTGAAAGGGGCTGGATTTCCTGGATCCACATAGGAAATAAGCCAGCATGCACACCAACGCAACTCCTAGGATTGAGCCAATGATTGCCCCTAATATAACTCCAGTACTGTTTGCGTAATCTATAAAGGAAAATAAATCAACAGGTTAAACAGCGTCGCAAAACATACACTGCAGTATTCGTGCAACATTTTACCAATATTGCTGTCCCCTGTAGATACAGTATATTGGGTGAAATATTACGTTGTGTACAGCACTTAAGTGCGTTTATGCTGTTAAAGCCTCTATTACTAGTTTGCTGTTTGCTTTATTATATTTAAAGTTCTTCAGCATACATGCTTTTAATTTCATATTTATAGGGTTTAATCCTGCCCCCCCCCCAACTTTGTGAAAGGAGTAGGAGGGACGCTCGTGCACGCAGTAGACGTTCCCAAAATATTTGGGGCATGGGTAAGTTTGAGGCTTGGAGATCGCCGCACGCGCACACCGAGCGAGGCGCACTATTTAAATGGACACTGATGAGACACACAGTACATATCCTTCTGAGGAAGCCGCCGAGTGAGAGGCGGAGAAACGCGTAAAGGAGACCCTAAGGAGACTACATAGGTGCCGGTACCACTACACAATTATCCTAACTGCCCAACCCTGAGCGTGGAAGAATCCTGAAGGGCTGCTTTGCTTTTCAAGGAATTAGCAGCTGGGACACCACCACCTTAATTCTAAAGGACTCAGCTGGAAAGAGTGGCAAGTTATAGCTCAAATGAGCTTTGTTCTGTTCCTGTCATACTAATGACTGTAACCTCTACTAACCTTATAAGCATGCATGCCAATTAACAAACCACCTAAAGTAGCTGTGAGAGAGCTAAACTTTGGGATACAAAACTTACTGTATTACTAATCTAAAGTTTACTAGGAGAAACATCATAAGTAAATAAGTGAGCCATACTAACCTCAACTAAGGAGCACGGTGCCAATTGCTAATATATAATAATTTTTTAATAGTCTTTTTATTATATATTGTTTCCCTTTTTTTTTGTGTAGTACTGGCCGGTACTTATATGTAATTGAATTGTCTAAATCAGTGGTTCCCAAACTGTGTGCCGTGGCACCCTGGTGTGCCTTGGGGGACTTGCAGGGGTGCCCTGGGTTGGTGGTCCAGAACCAATTCAAGTTTTTTATGTCCATTATAATAGTCAGATTGTGAACAAACAGAAGTGAATCCTGTCCATTACCACATAACTGACCCTAAGGATGAGATATAAACACAATTTATTTAACTTAATATTTGTTTCTGACTTTCCCAATAAAAAACCTTTAGCCCTAGGGGTGCCGCAAAAACATTCCTGATGCTTTGGGGTGCCATGATTCAAAAACTTTGGGAACCCCTGGTCTAAATGTATGTTTTTTAAGCAAAACTCATTTTTATTGATTAATAAATAACAAATATATATATACACCTGGCTCAGCGCTATCTCTAATTTTTTTCTTGTATTTGTGCTTTAAGGGGTGGGGTATCCCCTTAATAGAGACTGCTGCAGACCCAAGGGAGCTACAACATAGACCTGCGCTCTGATACACTTTTGTCCCTTTTTTTGGTTGTTTATCACTCTCCATTTTATCACTTCTGAAGCTTAGTGCATCTAGTCCCTTGTGCTAAATTTACCGAAGCTTCTGAAAATGAGGTGATGTTCCCCTCAGTAACCAAACAAATTGCATCCTAGAAAATGATAGAATCTGATTGGTTGCTATGGGCAATATTACATTTTTTATCATTAGTAACCTTTACCATCTTTTCACCTGACCTACAGCACAACCTCTATTATACGGTATTTAGAAGCCCCATTACAGTACCTTTGTCATTTCCTGCCGCTCCTGAGCCGCTGCTGTTTGTTGTTGCTGCAAATTCAGTAGTTAGCGGTGTTGCACCACTGGTGGCCAATGAAGAGGTGGTATTTGGGGTCGGAACGGTTGCATTCGGAGCTTCTGCTGTAATGCTGGTGTGTTCGGTTGAAGTAATAAGCGTATACGGTATTTGTGTTGTGTTGTCCGTACTGGGGATGTGTGTATCAGTAGTATTTCCTTCGGTCACATTTGCGGTGGTAGTTATACCGGAGATATTTGCAGACGACATAGTGGCTGTTACCAGACTTGCAGTGGTAGCCACGGAGGAGCCATTTTCAGAAGTTGTGTTGTCGGGGTGTAAAATTGCAGAGGTCGTTGCAAAGGAGCCATTTGCAGTTGTGGGGTGGTCTGTGGTGAAAACTGTGGTGGCATTCTCAGTGGAGTTATTGGTAGAAGTTGTGGTGTCTGTGGCTAAAGTCTCAGCGGTGCCACCTGTGGTGGTATCGTTGCTTGTTGTGGGACCAGAAACACTTGCCATAGTAGATTGTGTAATACTAGTCGGTGAGAGAGTGGCACTTAGGTCAGTACTTTTAGTGCTGGCTGTTTCAGTAGTAGTATCTGTAACCACTCCAGTTGTATTTACGGTGACTGCTGGGGTGGTAGTAGTAGTAGGGTTTTGGTCTTGGCCATGGTTTCCATTCCACAACAGGGAAAACAGCAGCAATAATGCCAAGCTCTTCAATGACTGTTGCATTGTTCCTTTTTGTAAGACGAGATCCAGAAATTCTGAAAAGATGAGAGAAAGTACTTTCATTTCCTTTATTCTCCCACAAGTGTAAAACTAATGCTGTGTACACACGGGGCAATTATGTATGAAATCTCTGGCAAAATGGTCGCTCAGCGACCATATTGCCAGTGATTTCATGTTCAGCCGGCGATAAATGGCTGGGTGCGCGCTCCCGCGGCCAGCCCTTCATGGTCGCTGGTCGCAGGAGCTTGCACCTCCGATTCTTGCTAAAAATCCCTGGTCGCTGGTGCACAAAGCACTGTGCACCAGAGACCAGCGATATCTAGCCTCCAGCGCCGGACAGGACCCGCCCACCCGCCGCGTCATAGTGTGTCACACGCCCCCCCCCCCTGCTTCCTCCTCCGTCCCTGCCCGCGCATACAGCACAGAAGCTGCTGTGCAAATCCCCCCCCCCCCCACTGTGCCAGCACCCACACCTCCTGCGCGCCCCACAGCCGCACTAGCCAGTAAGTGCATAGGCTGTCTTTAGAGGGCATTGGTGTTGGGCAGCATGATTATGTTCATGCTGCTCATCGATGGTGATTTGCACCATCGGTGGGCAGCATGAGCATTACCATGCTGCCCAACACCAATAGCATGCCAATCAAAAAAAAATTTGAATAGAGGGTAAAAAAAATCTATACAGAATTGCTAGCAATTTGAAGGAAAAATCTCTGATCTCTCAGAAAACCTGTACACTGAGCAATATATTGCTGAGATATTGCAAGTACACTGAGCAATATATTGCTAAGCAATATATTGCTAGCAATATATATTTCCCCTGTGTGTACACAGCTTAAGAATTATATATTATATATGTGTGTGTATGTGTGTGTGTATGTGTATGTGTATATATATATATATATATATATATATATATATATATATATATATATATATATATATATATATACTGTGTATATATATTTTTTTTTAGAATATACAGTATATTGGACGATAATATACAGTACAGATGTAGCCATCTTCTAGTTGCAGCACCAATCACATCTGGGCAATGGACCTTATTCAGAGACGCCCACTGCCACTACTGACCCGCAGGAGTGACAGCGTGACAGTCTCCATTGCTGTGTGACATCCTATATCCCTACATTGTAGGATGCGATGCAGTACAAAACTGTATATGGACACATTGGATTTGGGTGGGGTGCGTTCAGACTGAAATCTAAATTGCAGTGTAGAAATAATGCTGTACTGTACTGTACTGTGTGGGCTGCATGCAAACACCTCCAGTATTTACCTTGTACAGAAAATATATAACTGTATCTGCTCCCCTCGCATTTCAACATGGGTTATTCCAGGTACAAAGATACGGTACTTTTTTTGAATATGCTTATAAATTTGAATCAGGCCCTCTGTTACAGAGAACTATAACATTAAAGGCATTCAGTGATTGTTCCCTATACAAAGATATATTCAGATATTATTTCACAGCTGCATTGTCAGCTAGCACAAATCCATGTGGTGTATGTGTCCCAAATCTCGCTTCCTGTTTCCTTTTATCTCAGCCATGTGATCACTTAAGCAAACATGCAATACTTTAACGTGCTCTTTAATGTTTCACCTTGCACGCAGTCCCAACCGTCATCGAAAATATCTCACCGCACCTTTGTACCTGTGACTCACTCAAATTCACCGTTGCTAATAAACATTGCATAGCTGCCTCCCCTCCTGCATTCTGCAGGAGACTCCCTGAAATAACAGCAATCTCCCTCTCTCCGTCATTAGTCTACCAATCTCCCCCATGTCACCTAGCCCACATTACACTGTTACATCATAGTTACCTCCCCTCCTGCATTCTGCAGGAAACTCCCTGACATAGCAGCAATCTCCCTCTCTCTCTCATTAGTCTAGCAATCTCCCTCATGTCACCTAGCCCACATTACACTGTTACATCATAGTTACCTCACCTCCCGCATTCTGCAGGAGACTCCCTGACATAGCAGCAATCTCCCTCTCTCCCTCATTAGTCTAGCAATCTCCCTCATGTCACCTAGCCCACATTACACTGTTACATCATAGTTACCTCCCCTCCTGCATTCTGCAGGAGACTCCCTGAAATAACAGCAATCTCCCTCTCTCCGTCATTAGTCTACCAATCCCCCCCATGTCACCTAGCCCACATTACACTGTTACATCATAGTTACCTCCCCTCCTGCATTCTGCAGGAGACTCCCTGACATAGCAGTAATCTCCCTCTCTCCCTCATTAGTCTAGCAATCTCCCTCATGTCACCTAGCCCACATTACACTGTTACATTTTTGAGGAAAAAAAGGAATGAGCGATAAATACATTTACATTGAATCATCAGCACCATTTCCCAGCACTTTACCAAGTATAGTAGCTCTTACTAACTGCTTTGGGGCTCATCTACATTTGGATATAAGTCATTTTAAAAGATTCCTCTGCGATGTAGCAGTGCACACCCACGCTTCTAGGTGCCACGTTCACAATCTCTCTTCACAATCTCTCCATATATGGAACTAGCCACACCCTGTGGATGAAGTATGACACACACCCTCAATGGGGCGCTGTGCAAAAATCTACTACCCACTATAATCTCCCTGAAACTAGTTTTCAAAAGTAGGCAAGTATGATACATTGTTTCCTCAACCCCTTGCTGGCTTCCTAACCTTCCGGTATCACTTACAATTGTCTAACAAGGTAAATATAGGTTATGGTATGAAGCATTTAATTCCTATGATCCTTACCAAATGCTCATATACAATGGAAGCAGATATTTATAGGATTAACATATATTCTTAGTACATTTAAACACAATATGGACCAATGGGGTCAACCCTAAACCAACAGGCTAAATCCTCTTTTCATTGTTAACAGGATACTATGTTTAATCCCTCGTAATAGAAAATAACAGGCCAGCTAGTGGCCAAACAATGCTGACAGTAACACCATTAACCATGACAATACTATTCCATGCATGTGGCAATTTTAACACTGTGAGCGACCCTCAAAATATCTGCTAAAAAATGCCAGTGTCGGTCACAGCAACTGTACTACAGGTTGAGTATCCCGTACCCGGATATCCGTTATCCGTATTATTCGAAAAACCGTAGTTTTTTTTTGAATAGTTTGAATTTTTTTTTTCCCCTAACTCTTTTTTATACTTACCTAGTCCTCCGGTGTCCACAGCAGGCCTTTAGCTTTATCTCTGGCGACTACAGCGGTCCCAGGAGTGGATTGCCCGAGTTTCCAGGCGCGCCGGTGACATCACTGGCGCGCCTGGGAACTCGCGCAATGCACTCCTGTGACTGCTGGAGATGCCGGAGATGAAGCTGAAGGCCTGCTGTGGACACCGGAGGACTCGATGGACGCCGAGCGACCCATCAGGGGACAGATAAGTATGTAAAATAAAAAAAAATTCCAAAAACCGCATTTCGGATAAGGGATACTCAACCTGTATTAGTAGAAATAAATACATGTGCAGTCAAGTCTATTAATTAAAGTTTAGTTAAATATTGCACCCTAAAATATTTGCGATATAGCATTTTTAACGTATATTTTATTTATTGATTACCAGTTATTTATATAGCGCACACATATTCCGCAGCGCTGTACAGAGAATATTATTACCAGTTTCTTATATAGCGCACACATATTCTGCAGCACTGTACAGAGAACACTATTACCAGTTTCTTATATCGCGCACACATATTCCGCAGCGCTTTACATAGAATTGAACATTCAAATCCGTTCCTTCCCCAGTGGAGCTTACAATCTATATTCCCTACCACATGTACACACGCACACACAGACATTCTAGGGTTTATTTGTTAGGAGCCAATTACCCTACCAGTATATTTTTGGGTTGAGGGAGGAAACTGGAGTACCCGGAGGAAACCCACGCAAGTACGGGGAGAATATACAAACTCCGCACAGTTATAGCCATGGTGGGGATAGAACCCATGACCTCCATGCTGTGAGGCTGTAATGCTAACCATTACACCATCCGTACTGCCCCGTATATATAACACATGGTGAGAATAGAACCCATGACCTCAGTACTGTGAGGCAGTAATGCTAACCATAACATCATCCATACTGCCCGTATATATAACACATGGTGGGGATAGAACCCATGACCTCAGCGCTGTGAGGTAGTAATGCTAACCATTACACCGTCCATACTGCCCCGTATATATAACACATGGTGGGGATAGAACCCATGACCTCAGCGCTGTGAGGTAGTAATGCTAACCATTACACCATCCGTACTGCCCTGTATATATAACACATGGTGGGATAGAACCCATGACCTCAGCGCTGTGAGGCAGTAATGCTAGCCATTACACCATCCGTACTGCCCCGTATATATATATAACACATGGTGGGGATAGAACCCATGACCTCAGTGCTGTGCGGCAGTAATGCTAACCATTACACCGTCCGTACTACCCCGTATATATACTGTAACACATGGTGGGAATAGAACCCATGACCTCAGTGCTGTGCGGCAGTAATGCTAACCATTACACCATCCGTACTGCCCCATATATATAACACATGGTAGGGATAGAACCCATGACCTCAGTGCTGTGAGGCAGTAATGCTAACCATTACACCATCTGTACTGCCCCGTCTATATAACACATGGTGGGGATAGAACCCATGACCATAGGCGAATCTAGGGGGTGGTCCGGGGGTGCACAGGACCACCCATTAGCCCATTTTGTAGCTGAGGGATGGGGCTTTCCAACGAGCCCAGCCCCGTGTCTCTAGCCCCCTGGGAACCGGAGATACTGCCAGGCAAAGCTGGAACGTTTTCCCTATAGGATAACATGGGACCCGCTAATTCCGACCCGCACCCAGTTCAACAGCTGCCAGTTCCCCCTTCTGCATCACTGAAGCTCAAGGTTGATGTCAGTCAAACCCAAATCGCCGGGCCTTCAATCTGATACCAGGCTGGATACATATGGGTTAATTGGTTCCAGGTAGGGTGGCCAATCCCGGGATCGGGATCGGCGGGATCCCGGGATTTGGCCCCAAAATGTCCGGGATTTCAATCCCGGGATTGGAGTATCCAATCCCGGGATTTCGGGATTAGACTGCGCACGCGCAGTCTAATGCCTAGCAGCTTCTGAGCACCCGCTCAGAAGCTGCCCGGCTGTTCCCGACCCCGGCGTGCGGCCTGCGCAGCGTGACCTCTGACTGTCACGCTGCGCAGGCCACAGCAGCCTATCACAGGTGACTGCTTCCGGCCGCACTGACCTCCTCCCCTCACCGTCCGCAGCGCTATGTTCTCCAGCCCGCCTATGTAAGGTACTGTAATCTGCGGGGCTGCAGCGCTGCTCTGTTCGCCCGCCCGCCCATGTCGATGCCCGCCCATGTCGATGCCCGCCCGTCCGCCCATGTCGATGCCCGCCCCCCATGTCGATTCCCGCCCGCTCGCCCACCCCATGTCGATGCCCGCCCGCTCGCCCACCCCTTGTCGATGCCCGCCCGCTCGCCCACCCCTTGTCGATGCCCGCCCGCTCGCCCACCCCTTGTCGATGCCCGCCCATGTCCACCCCCCCCCCTGCCATGTCGATTAAACGGGTGGACAGGGCATGTTTTTCTTTTAGGGATGCCAATCCCGGGATCCCGAGAATCCCGGGATTGAGCATTTTTCAATCCCG
Organism: Crinia signifera; assembly: GCF_055691185.1. Taxonomy (NCBI): domain Eukaryota; kingdom Metazoa; phylum Chordata; class Amphibia; order Anura; family Myobatrachidae; genus Crinia; species Crinia signifera. The sequence continues at coordinate 108,958,280 of NC_139227.1, forward strand.
AAATCCGGGATTGAAAAAATGCCCCGGGATTGGCATCCCTAGTTCCAGGGATATTGAGGTTAAACCGTTTTTTTTTTTTTTCTTAAATGTCATTTCATGACTGTTTATGTTCTTTGAGGGCAGATTTCTCTGGAACCAAACAGCCCAGTTTCACGGGACCAAAAATCATTCGAAGCCAACTCAAAAGTTCTTCAATATGATAATGGTCTCATGTATAAGGGGTAAGTTGGTTCCGAAGATATAGCTTGTTGGTTAAAGGGGTGTAGGGAGAGGGGAGTGTTTGTCTCTCCCCCTCACACCAGAAAATGCAGGGACTAGGCTGGTGTATAAGGGGTCAGCCTGGGAATGTCCCTGCATGATCCTGGTACCACATTCCCAGGTAAATCCCTGCATTTTCTGTTGTTAAAGGGGTATTATTTCAAAAAGCCGTGACCTGCAGTGCTCTGAATACAGCTGGGCAGCCCCCTGCTCTCTGCCCAGCTGTCAATGACTGTCACCCCTGCAGCTTCCGCTCCAATTCTTCTCGCCGCTTTCACCTTAGCCCGCCCCCCCTTTAATCATGTGGTGCCGGCGCCCGGTGTGCTCCCCCGACGTCACGCACAACAGCGCACATAATATTTAAAATGTCCACTCGGCTAGAGGGGACACCAGGAGGGGAGTGGGAGCGTGCTCTGCGCTGCGCTCTGCTCCTCTCCCCATAGAAGCAGCTGCACCGCTCTCCATCTCTCCCTGCAGCAGCAGCGAAGGCTCATATAAAAATTTACAGTAAGTGGCACTTTTGGGGGCATTGCTTAAGGGCCGCTACAAGTGGCAGTATGTGGGAGCATTACGCAAAATGTGTGGCTTAATGTGTAAGGGGCATTACGGTGTGCAGCATCATGTGTAAGGGGCATTATATGTGCTGCATCATGTGTAGGAGACATTATGTGTGCAGCATCATTTGTAATGGGTACTATGGTGTGCGGCATCATGTGTAATGGGTACTATGGTGTGCGGCATCATGTTTAATGGGTACTATGGTGTGCGGCATCATGTGTAATGGGTACTATGGTGCGCGGCATCATGTGTAATGGGTTCTATGGTGTGTGGCATCATGTGTAATGGGTACTATGGTGCGCGGCATCATGTGTAATGGGTACTATGGTGTGCGGCATCATGTGTAATGGGTACTATGGTGTGCGGCATCATGTGTAATGGGTACTATGGTGCCATCAAGCAAGAACCCCCTAGCATAAGCAGCACTTATGTGGCAAATATGTAATGGGCATTACGGTTTGTTATATAGTATGTAATGGGCATCATGATGTGTGGCACAATGTGTAATGGGTATTATGGTGTGTGGCCTAATGTGTAATTGGCATTACGGCGTGTGGCATTATGTGTAATGGGTATTACGGAGTTTGCTAAAATGTGTAATGGGCATTACCGTGTATGGTCTAAAGTGTAATACCACACCCCTTTTTGTGATGCCACGCCTCCTTTCCATGGGACCATGCCCCCTTTTTGGCGCGCGGCTACGCCGCGCAAAGGTCCCCCTACTATTATGTCTAGTTCTGGGACCACCCATTACCATAATTCTAGATTCGCCTATGCCCATGACCTCAGTGCTGTGAGGTAGTAATGCTAACCATTACACAGTCAGTACTGCCCGAATATAGAACACGTGGTGGGGATAGAACCCATGACATCAGTGCTGTGAGGTAGTAATGCTAACCATTGCACCATCCGTACTGCCCCGTATATATTACACATGCTGAGAATAGAACCCATGGCCTCAGTGCTGTGAGGCAGTAATGCTAACCATTACACCAGCAGTACTGCCCCGTATATATAACACATGGTGGGGATAGAACCCATGACCTCAGCGCTGTGAGGCAGTAATGCTAACCATTACACCCTCCAGCTGTTGTGAAAGTACAAGTCCCATCATGCCTTGCCACAGTTTTGATATTAAGGAATGCTAAAACTATGGCAAGGCATGCTGGGATGTGTAGTTTCACAACAGCTGGAGGGCCACAGTTTGGACATGTCTGCGGTTCACCATATCATGCTATGTGCTGTGCTGACAACAGGCTCAGCATGAACGTCTCACTGACAGCGTGTGCTGCTGCTGAGGTGGGAGGGGGTACAAAAAAACTCCCCCATCGACTTTAGAGTGTGCTTTCACCCCTACCCCCCCCCCCCCCCCCCCAAAAAAAAAAAAAAACAACATTTTGGGGGCGTTGCCTAACCGTGGGAGGTGCTCACGCCTCCCGGAATTAGACCACACCCCCAAAATTTTACTTGGTCCCGGCATACCTCTCGGCAGCCCTAACATTCAGCAACGGAGCATTCATGAAACACATATTTACCTGTATATAACAGAGAGCAGCCTGACTGTGTATATACAGTACGACCATGGCCCCCATTTGTTGATCTACTAATGCATCCCAAATATAAGGATGCTCACTGGTAGGGTTGCCACTTCTCCCGGATTTCCACGCCCACTTTCCCGGGGGTGCGCTCGCCAAAGGCGCGCATTAGGGTGGGAGGGGGGCAAATCTCCAGGTATCGATAATGAGTAAGGTGGCAACCCTACTCACTGGTGTTAGCAGAGGATTTTTCTTCATTCATGTATATAGAGTAATGCACAATCATCACAGTCTTCCTCCCCCTGTGAGATGAAGTTTCGCCACTTGATACCTTTAGAGCTGAATGACATCTTTCATGCCGAGTGTGACAGCTCTCCTGCACTGCTCCTGCAGGTCTATTTGGCTTTGTGTTGTATTTCGGTGCTCTCTCTCTCTCTATTCAGAAAGCTTTTTGGAAAGTTGCTAAATACATTGCCCGGTTATTGCAATATTACGACCATATTAAAATGTTTTATTGTGCAATAATTGCAAGTACTGAACCCATTAATAAAACACATAGGCGCTTCTCTGAATATTGCAGTTTAGTGGCATTTAAGTAGCTTAATGTAACAGCAATTATAGATTATCATTACTCCTAATGCAAAACATAATTGGGCTTCATTTTATGACTGGTCATAAAGAAATGTTTGTGCAGAACCTTGACCCACAAGTTATATATATATATTCAGAGAAAGGGTTAATAGAAGTATTAGCGAGCTATGGTATTGACAATAATTTAATCTAAAACTAACTCAAAATTGGTAAATGAGAATGGCTTGAGAAAAAGTTTTTTTTTATACTTAATATCAAAACAAATAAATGATATATACAATAGCAACACGACAATAAAAAAATAAACAAATAAAAACAATTTCCTCATCTTTTGAAGTAGCAGGTTATATGTGGGAACCCTATGCGTTTCCTCCATAAGACTTCTTCAAGGGGTGGGGGTATAATGAGAGTGTACTGATCATCTAATCTATGGAGTCACTTCCTGTCATGTGACCACTTTACTTAGTATTAACAACTACATATTCTCCTAGGCGATAGGTGGTCTGCTTTTCTAATAGCCAAAACTACATCAGTTTATCTGTTATTCTGCCCACTGTATCTTTTGGCAGCAGTGGGGCTGACGCTGGCCGCGAAGCAAGCACCCTCTACCCCCCCCCCTGCCGTAACCACCGCCGCTCCTCCTGGTCCCCGCCACACACAGGTACAGCGTTTCCGATACATATCCTATGATGACAGGTGCTACAAATATCTGTACTACGCATGCAAGCCAGCCTTTATGGCCTGCTTCAGGAACACATCCCAATGGGACTTCCTTGGTGACTGGCAGGTCAAACTTCCAATAGGAAGTCACTGCCAATCACAGTGAAGCCAATGCTGTCTCACAGACTGCATATGGTTTCACTGCAGGGGCGGATTTTACCTGGGGGGACTGTAGCCCGGAAGCCCATAGGTAAAAACTGCCACTGGCACTAACAATGGAACCGGCACTCACTGGTGAGATTTGATGGTGCAAGGTGTGGGTGCCTTCTGCATAAATGCCACAGGAAACAAAATAAGGCAGCAGCACTGCAGATAATCATTTTTAAAGATCTTTTAAAAAACGACTAGTTCACAGCAAGTCGATGTTTCAGGGCCTGTGGCCATTTTATTAAGACATACATGCCAGCATTACACAGCATATAGTATATTTTACTAGTGTAAAAGTTATATACAGTCAAATGGTTTTCCTAGGGTATTAATGTATTCACACCATAACACTTGCTGCTCTCTACCCCTGGAATTCTCTCCCTCTCTCTGTAAGACCTTTCTACAAAACTTCAAACAGGCTATCAAGTCTCATTTCTTCATCAAAGCCATCCAGACAACTCTAACCCTCTGTTCCATACTTACTGTCTACCCCACCTGTGTCACCCTTGTGTCTGCTCCTCCACTTTAGATTGTAAGCTCTCGTGAGCAGGGCCCTCATCCCTCTTGTGATCCTCTCTCTCTCTTATCATCTTACCATACTCCCTACAATGGCTGTTAACCCTACGTTTCTGCCACCCGCTGCTTATTTGGTTATTATGGGCTCGGAGGCAGCAATGTTAATAAAGCAGGAATCGCATTCTCATTTCCCGTAAGTCACTGATTTCCCGTCTTGCGCATACGTTTATATACTCCCGTGGTGCCCTATAACTACAGAATAATAACAATACTGCAAGACCTAGCCACAGTATAACTGGTCGGCGCTGTTACAGATGGAGCAGCTCCTGGCCATAGAATCGCCATCACCATCCCCGCCCCTCCATCAGAATGGGGTCACGCACGTCCCATCCTGTCGGACGCCCCTGCAGCACCTTGCTGATGGGACGCGCGACCCCGTCCGCAGGCCAGACCCCCGCAGCCTCCGCCAGCACTATGGATGTGTCACGCTGGCGGGCTGGCAGAGTGTGGCTCCATCTGTACATAGAATAGATCATTCCCATTGCTGATATCCAGATCCAGGCCATAGAATCAGTCCATTTCTGGTACCGATGGCATTATAAATGTCTCTTGTCACTATAAGTAGTTAAGGAATAAGGGCGGGATGTATTAATATACATCGCCGCCCTTCGCATGGCAGCCGCCGCGATGCTGCCGCATATGTACTAACATATGCGGCCAGCATCGGGTTGCAGTGACGGAGACCCCCGCGATACCTGTGATGTGGGCTGCGGGGGTCTCCGTCACCTCCCGGCGGCTGCCAGCATCCCCCTGCGTCTCCTCCTCCCCCCTGAAGCCGGATGTCCTCCCGGCTGTGACACCAGGGGTAGGAGGAGATCAAAGGAGGACGGGAGGGGGGCGCGCAGATGGCGGGCGGCGAAAGAAGCCCATAGGCTTCTATAGGGTATCGCCACCCTCTGGGTGCCCTGCCTTGCGAAAACGGGGCGGACGGGTATTGATACATAGGAAAATGCGGTAAAACAGGGGGTTTACCGCATTTTCCCTTTAGTACATCTCGCCCTTAGAGTTTGTGCATATGCGTAATACATGACGGCTGGGAAATCGTTCCCTATGAGGCTCGTTATCAGATATCTACACAGCTGTTACCTTAGGAATTAAAGACGGTAACCGCTGAGCCACACTCAAACCGCTGAGCCACACTCAAACCGCTGAGCCACACTCAAAACAGTTTTGCAGCTTCTTGCACCCTTTCATTCCAGTGTATTTTTGGAAGGGGAGGGAGCCCAACTGTGGGGGTTATTCAGACCTGATCGCACGGCTGCGGGTTTGCAGACCAGGCAATAATCGAATGACTGCACATGCAAACGGCTAATAGTGCGCACACACAAGGCCATCATTACTGCCCATACGCAAGTCGATTGACAGGAAGACGGCAAAATCATGTGACGTCCTCTCTGCCCCCCCCCCCCCCCACCCTGCGTGTCCATTTGCTGCTAATCCCCGATCAGTGTAATTTTCACCAGCTTGTACAGGGCAGAATAACACTCTGGCTGGGTGGCGTTTACCTGATGGCAGCGCTCTGCAAATTGGCAGCTCAGCGATCAGCTCTAAATAACCCCTCTGTACTGTACTCTACAATTTATTTATTTCTTTTACAGTATGGAACCAAACTAAAAGCTTCTATTTCTGTGTATTCATGTATACAGTAGTGCACAGTGTTATTTATAGCACCAACACATTACACAGTGCTATATATAGAATGGTGCATGATCCACAATGTAATAATTGGAGAGGCCGGTGAGAGCTGGCAGCTCTCCAGTAAAATCTAAGTCTCTCCGCCGCCCCGACGAACGTTTCGCCCCCCACACCACCTCTAGTACCCCCTCTCTAATATGCAAGGGGATGTGTTCACTACCACATCCCTTCACATGCCGCTGCCTGGCTGGAAAATCATCAAAGATAAAATTTAGTCTGAATTGACTTTGATCTTAGACGCAGATCACCGAATTGGGGGGGGGGCAGTCGCTGAGGTCATGTGACACCAGCTGCCCATCCCGTGCAGGCAACGCCACATTTGCGTTCCCATGGGAATGCCCAGCGTTTTCATGGGGACACCCATAAAATGCTGGGCGTTCCCCTGATGCTGCCCCCCTCCCTCCCCATGCGAACGCACAGGGGGTCTGTACATGTGCATATATGCGCATTCACAGCCCCCCCCCCTTCTGCACTAGAGTGCTGAGACCCTACTGCGCATGCGCAGCTCTCCATTAAAATCTAACTCTCTCTGCACATGTTACATCTGCCCCACCTGCAGTGCCTATGGTTTTTTCCATTAGAGAGAATTTGCGTTGGAGATCCTTACTGAATAACCCCCAATAGTTGGATTTGCTAAATCTAAATGACAGGCATGCTTTGAAATTGCTACAAATTGGCTATAATTTTTTTCCCCCTCTGAAATGATATATGAAGAGGTGAAAGGGACAAAGTAACAATGGGCCTTATTCTGGTCGGTGCGGATGGAGCCGAATATGCGGGCAGGACCGTGCGTCCTAAACCCCGCCTTTCGTACGGATCGCTCACTCCATCCGAATGCGGTAAGTCGCTGACCGCACGGAGCACGAGTGGATTTCTCACGTATACGCCTCCTCCATCTCAGGGAACCTCCCCCATCATTCGATGGTCGCAGACCATCGAATGCAGGACCGAGTGGTCCGCCAGCTCCCGCAACCTCAGACCACACAGACATTTTTCCGTGCAAAAGCAGGGATCTGGGCGGGCAGCTGACATCCGGCAATGTCATATGTCCGCCCCCTACACGTGCGTCACGGCCGCATTACCATACGTACGCCCAGCGTTTTCATGGGAACGCCCATGAAACGCGGGGTGTAAACATATGGTAATGAGCCCAAACAGCCCTTCACGCCCCTCTCCACCCCCTGTTCGTAGTGTACACATTTCATGCGGAATTTGGACATGCGTCCCGCTCGCACATGCGCAGACACAAAACATCGGCCGCACGACCGCACGCGGACATTACCGCACCAACCAGAATAAGGGCCATTGTTAGTTTAATGTTGGTCATCTACAGTATTATTAAATGATTCATTTTGTGGGTGAAATTGCTAGGTTCAATACCTACAGTAAATTCTAGTAATCTATATTTAAATTTGGTTTAATTACTTATTAATATTCATAGATTTTTTGTTCATACCATTTCCACATGATTTTAGTTTCACATGAATGTAATATAGTAAAAAGCTTTTATGAAAAACTGCTCTAATCCCTTTAATTCTCTTTTAATTGGAGATGCAATTTGCCCAAATTTACCAATTTTAAATAAAAAAAAAAAATAGCCGAGGAAGCCCTGTGATAATAACGCTATCCTGAGACAGCAGTTACCACACGTTCCCTCCTTTTCCTGGTTTCGCTCAGCCGGTGTCTGGGATCAGCCCATGTGTCTACATAAACCACAAGCTGGTCACATAGGTACAGTCTGCTGCCCCCTCCTGCCTTAACCCAATGAGTGTCAAACACATTTCACAAAATAGGTGTTCAAATTGCCAAGTAAACATTTTTATTCATCATAAAGACCTGTAATGTTTACGTTATATATAGGAAATACAATCTTATTTTACACAATATTTTTTTTATTTGAATTAATGTAACAAATGTGAGCGACGCTGGCATTTTTAGCAGGTGTTCTGAACATCTCTTACAAAGATGTTGGCAGTCAAAGGGTTAAGCCCGCTGCCCAAATTTCCTCTCTGTCCCCACTGTTTCCATACCCCCCCCCTCTTCTGCCATAGCACCCACATGTGTAAAAATGAATCAATTTCTTACATGCACCGGAGGGTCTCCTCTCTTCCAGCAGATCAGCAGATGTATGTGGTCAGCTGGGATGCAGTAAAGTTTATTTTTTACACATACGGGCAGTGGCGGAAATCGTGAGTGGTTGGCGCAGGTGCAAAAATATAATTTGGGCCCCCCTCCTCCCCAACCCAAGTTCACAATATGCCATACAGCAGTGGGTGTCCTCGGGGTCCCGGTGCAATGCACTTGTGGCACCATTTGTAGTTCTGCCCCTTGGGGGCAAGTGCAGCGGGGGAGGGCATGAGAAGAGTAAGGGGATTTGCGCAGCTGGGCTTGAGGCAGGACTGGGTGGTACAGGAGTTGGGCAGCCAGACTCAGCAGCAACAGACACATATCCCTGTAATTATATTATATGTGTGTGAAGCTGATTCCCACGGACAGGGCTTTCTCGCATGCTCTGTCCCTGCCTGCCATGTATCCAATTATCACATGGCAATTTGGGAAGAATTCATCACATCCCATCCGCATCTATGATAAATATGCCCCTAAATGTCTCTGTTTCTTTTCCATCTTACAAGTCACACATAACACCTTCACCCACTCTCCTCTTCATATTGTGCCCTCTGCTATCACGCTTCATTGGTAAGTTAAACTCTTTTATTCAAACTAGAAGGAAATTACTGCAGTTCTTTACTACATTAAGGGCAACGTCCAAGACTTGTACAATATACAGTATTAAGATGACACCACGAGTAACATACTGTACAAAAGATTGAAAATCACAATTATTCACTTTCTCATTGTCTAGTCTGCTGAAAGCTTCTAACAGAATCCCAGATTGTGATCACATGATACATGTGCGCCTTAAATACATTTGACTTTCAAATTACAACCACTACCGAGATCCTGTCTCAGGTTAAGTAGCGGTGTTAACTGTCAGCCTTGTAGAATATTATATGATTGTATTACCTTGTGCAGTGATTCCTGGCAGGTGGAGAGGGCTTAGAGGAAGCAGGTGAATGTCGGAGAGGCAAAGGCATAGAACATAATGTCAAGAGATAATTAGGTGGAGCCAGGTTTCCCTGTGTATAATCAGGTAGCTGAAAACCAGACAGACCTGATTTTCTACGCAATCAGTTGTAATCTTACACATTGCTCCACCTTACCAATTTTTTTAAGAGGCTTCCCTTTTACCAAGCTTGATAGGAACTGTTTCACATCAGTCATGGAATTTAATTATTCTACTCATTTCAATTTAGCGTAAAATGAATACTTAGAACCGGCGGAAGCTGCTACCCCTAAGCTGTAGCTAGGGTTACCACTTCATCCCTTTCATTCTAGACACATATTAATTACACAGGTTCTGTGGCTGGCTGACTTCTTGACTCCATTTCACCTGGTTTTAATCAGCCACAGAACCTGTGTAATTAATATGTGTCCAGAATTAAAGGGAGGAGGTGGTCACCCTAGCTGCAGCATTGACCAAGACAGCAGCGGTAAGCCGGACAGCACATATTAACATACATGTAATGTTGTATGTAAGATATATGCTGGCTGACTTACCTGTGATCAGCAGCTGCCGGCACAGCTGGAAACACAGGCTCAGCAGCCTGTCTATCATCAATAAGCCCGCCCTCTGACTGTGGAACTAGCCAATGTATTGTAGAGCGATTGAATGGGAATGCAGTGAATGATTTGTCTGTATAGACAAGGACAAATTCAGGTGGCACTAGACACAATCATCTGTAGGATTAAAAATACTAAAATACAGTAGCAGGCGCATTATGTATTAATATTACTGCCCCTTTAAATCCAGAGCAAATCCGCAGAATACGCAGAAGCTTTAAAAAAATTTACTTAGGGAAAATCCAGACCTGTACAATGATTGAAAGACTGCACGTGCACATGGTCCGCTGTGCGCACGTGCACATGGCGCCTTCACTCGCCATTCGCAAGGTAATTATATAGTTCTTATCTGCCGTCACATTCTATGTTTCTACTTGGCCCATCTAGTCTGCCCCTTTTTTAAACATGTTACCTTAGGCATATTGATATCCTTACAAAGAAATAAGGATCAAATATGGTTTATCCCAACCATGTTTTTTTTTTTTAATTTGACCAGCGCCGGCTCTTACCTTATTGGGGCTGCCTCTGGCCACAGCTGGGGTGCTGCGATTCAGGCACCCCCTCCCCCTGTTGCCACCACTGCCTGTTCTCCACCGGCGCCTGTGCTGTGATGAGTGACAGGTGTCATGACTGGCGCATGCGCAGTACACACGTGTACCGCGCATGCAGCCAACTTCTATGGGCTGCTTGGGCAACAGCCCATAGAAGCAATTTTGGTCCCGGCGCCTGTACAATATAAGTTCCAGACACCGGGACCAGTGCATGTGCAGTACCGATATAGGTACTGAGCATGCGCATTTGCTGTTTTTGCATGGCAGCCCACACAAAGGCGTCCCGCAGGGAGTGAACACCTCCCAATGGGACTGCCTCCCACTGAGTGAACACCTCCCAATGGGACTGCCTTGGTGACTGGCAGGTCGGACTTCCAATTGGAAGTCACTGGCAGTCACAGTGAAGCCAGTGCAGTCTCACATCTGCATCTGGCTTCACTACAGTGGCAGATTTTACGTGGGGGGGGCCGCTAGGTAAAAACCGCGACTAAATTTGACTCCTAAGGGGGCTGAAAAGGGGTAAAATGTTCTTCCCTGCAAACATTTGCGCAGTTGAAAAGAGGCCCATTAGCTAGCAGCCATGTTTCCCAAATCGTCTCCTGATAAATGTGTGTGATTAAATGTGTCATTTGGGATTAAATTATGAATAATTTCAAGCACACTAATTACAGTGGTATTTGTATGTTGTCTGATTATTTATAAATTATTCAACCTTCAACAAATATCCTTATGTACGCTGACACACTACCTACTATAGTCATTAGAAATGGAGATCCAGTAAAGTAATTGACCAAAGTTATGTTCACAGGAATGCAAGTGTTATACAGGAACTGCTGTCAAGGGCACTCTCCATCCATCCATAGTGTAGTTTGCAGAGCACACTCAGAAGCTATTTCAGGTGTGCGATCTAGATGAATCTATTCTGGCAGCATTCTAATGTCCTACATTGTGACGGGAGAGTCTGCACTTAACACGTGATTCATAGTTTCTCCGATCTCTATCATGTGACAGGAGCAGTCACATTTGTCAACGTTTTGTGTTAATAAAGGGTAATGGTCGCCATAGAGGTTAGACTGGAAATAATACTCTACACCAGTGGTTCTCAAATTCGGTCCTCAGTACCCCACACAGTCAGGGCAGCCAACAGGGGGGTGCCAGGGGTACAGCTGCCCTGGGCCCAGGCAGCTGCCCACAGTGGCATGGCACCACCCGCACAAATTCCCCCACCCAGCACAATACACAGTGCAGCCTGCAGAGCACCGAGCCTAGGATACAGAGGGGCTCGGCGCTCTGCAGGCTGCACTGTGCAGTGAGTGCTCCGAGCCCCGGAGGGAAAAATTGCTGCGCCACCGCTGGTAAGTAATAGTAATTAGGAGGGGGAGGCGTGGTGGGGGGGTGCCGGCGCACGCGAGGGGGGGTGCCACTGGGGGTCCGGGCTGAAGGTCAGTCCCAGGCCCCAACATTACTAGTGGCGGCCCTGCACACAGTTCACATTTTCCAGGTCACCCACAGGTGCACTCGTAACTGACACTGGGGAGGCTGGGAACACAGACTGTGTACACTAGTACATATTTGTGCATTAAATGCAAATAAGAACTATGATTTGCAAGTTGCGTCCACACTCCAGAGCAAGTGCTGTAGCAGGGCGTAATGCTACCTGAAAGAGGTAAATAGTTCAAATGTCCATGTATAATTACTGTCAGATTTCCAGATGACGAAGTCAAGTACAATAATAGACAAAGGTGGGGAACGTAGCTGATTCTGACAGGTTACTCTAAATAAAGGGAAGGTACTATGAGCCGGATTCCAACCAGATGTCAGAGAGTCTTCTGCAGAATGTCACCTAGCCCACATTACAAACAGGGGTGGTAACTATGATGTAACAGTGTAATGTTGGCTAGGTGACATGGGGGAGATTGCTAGACTAATGAGGGAGAGAGGGAGATTGCTGCTGTGTCAGGGAGTTTCCTGCAAAATGCAGGAGGGGAGGTAACTATGATGTAACAGTGTAATGTGGGCTATGTGACATGAGGGAGATTGCTAGACTAATGAGGGAGATTGCTGCTATGTCAGGGAGTCTCCTGCAGAATGCAGGAGGGGAGGTAACTGTGATGTAACAGTGTAATGCTGGCTAGGTGACATGAGGGAGATTTCTAGACTAATGAGGGAGAGAGAGAGATTGCTGCTGTGTCAGGGAGTCTCCTGCAAAATGCAGGAGGGGAGGTAACTATGATGTAACAGTGTAATGTGGGCTAGGTGATGAGGGAGATTGCTAGACTAATGAGGGAGAGAGGGAGATTGCGGCTATGTCAGGGAGTCTCCTGCAGAATGCAGGAGGGGAGGTAACTATGATGTAACAGTGTAATGTGGGCTAGGTGACATGATGGAGATTGATAGCAGCAATCTCTCTCCCTCATTAGTCTATCAATCTCCCTCATGTCACCTAGCCCACATTACACTGTTACATCATAGTTGTTACATCATCACTGTATCATACCCTCCAACTGTACCGATTTAGCCGGTAAAGTAACGTTTTTTAACGGTCTGTACCGGCTAAAAATAGATGTACCGAATGTACCGATTTCTGACGATTTGCGGTGGCTGCGCTGGTCGGATCCTGCCCAGCGGTGGTGTTAAAAGGAAATTCTAGCAATGCAGCAGCACCCATTCCCCGTCCCGTGGGGCCTTGCGGTCCGGTCACGGCAACCAGCTTAATAATAAAACATGTTAAAACATTACAGCTCTTTCGGCGTGCGTTCCACCTGCAGTGGAACGCACACACGCTGTTGCCGCTTCACTTCTTGTTGTCGCGGCTTGTTAGTGCTGCCCGTCCAACTCTTGCCTTTCCTCCTCCTTCTGACATCATGTCAGTGGGAGGGGTGGATTCTCGGCTCTGGCTTGAGCGTATCACCATCCTGGAACGCACAGCCATTGTATCGACCTGTATCTTATGTTATTTAAACTGCTTTGTATAATTAGAATACTTAGTTCTCGGGCTCACTTAATTCAAAACTATTAAAACCGCTGTCGCTGTCTAGGATGCAGTAAAGGACGCTCGGCGCATGCGCCGTTGATATATCTGGATGCTGGAAGCTGTGCGATGCTGTACAGCAGAGCCAAGTCTGGAACTGGATTCAGAGCCGCCGGTCGCAGCAGTATTAGAGTCAACTCAAACTGAGGTACACTTAAGTTAATTATACATTAAAAGTTAATGATTGCCCATCAGTCCCTTAACTTAGGGTGACAATAATATGTAATTCTTTTGCCCCAGGTGCCTGATCTATGTAAATAACTGTAAATATGTAAAACAAAAAGTGTCCAATGCCCAATACACATTCGGAAAGTGGATGTGACCACGCCCCTTTTGCCTGTGACCACGCCCCCTTTTGCATGTGTACCGATTTCTGCCCTTCAGATGTTTATGGTATGCTGTATGAGGAGTATAGTATGACATCTGTGATCAGTTATGTAGGCTTCCTCCTGCATCAGTGTACAGATTAAGCAGGTCCCATCCTGGCAGGGGATGGCGCTGGCGACGCCAGCCGCCATCCCCCGCCAGCGCCATATCGATGGCGAGAAGGGGACGAACCCATCTGTATGAGGAGTATAGCATAGCCTCCAACTGTACCGATTTAGCCGGTACAGTACTGTTTTTTAATGGTCTGTACCGGCTAAATCTCCCTGTACCGATTGTACCGATTTTTATCTCTCTCGCCGTCTGCAGACCACACCAAAATGGCTGTACTGTGTCTCTGAGTATATTAGCAGCCACACACCTGGCAACAGGAAGTAGCTGCATCTCCCCTACAGCAGTATATGATCCCTGACAGGCTGAGCCACCGTCAATCCCCTACTCTTTAAGGTTGCCGATTGGCTGAACCGGTTACCAGGGGGATCATTAACCCCGCAGCAGACATAGAGTTGGCTTAGGCTGCTTTCCGTCACTCCCCGCAATGTCCAGGTGGCTGCGTGTGTTATAGCAGCAACTGCAACAGCCAGATAGTTTGGTCCCCTTGAAACAGAGCCCTAGCCGGGAACTGGCGCTTCCCATAGTGCAGCATGCAAAATCGGGAGAGGGGAGCAGCAGCAGGCAGGTACTGGATGGAGGATCAGAATTCCTCAATCAATTACTTTTACAATTACAATTATTATTAAACCATTGCTGTTAATTTAATATAAACCATTGGTTTACATTTTATATACACATAATTAAAAATCAGCAAAACTGTCCATCAAAAGTATAGAAAAGGGGTGTGGACACACCCCTTTACCCGTGACCACACCCCCTTCCTGTGGTTGTACCGATTTCCACCCTTCAAATCTTGGAGGGTATGGTATAGTATGACATCTGTGATCGGTTATGTAGGCTTCCTACTGCATCACTGTATGAAGAGTATAGTATGACATCTGTAATCGGTTATGTAGGCTTCCTACTGCATCACTGTATGAGGAATATAGTATGACATCTGTAATCGGTTATGTAGGCTTCCTACTGCATCACTGTATGAGGAGTATAGTATGACATCTGTAATCGTTTATGTAGTCTTCCTCCTGCATCACTGTATGAGGAGTATAGTAATACATCTGTGATTGGCTATGTAGGCTTCCTCCTGCATCAGTGTATGAGGAGTATAGTATGACATCTGTGATCGGTTATGTAGGCTTCCTCCTGCATCACTGTATGAGGAGAATAGTAATGCATCTGTGATCGGCTATGTAGGCTTCCTCCTGCATCAGTGTATGAGGAGTATAGTATGACATCTGTGATTGGCTATGTAGGCTTCCTCCTGCATCCGTGTATGAGGAGTATAGTATGACATCTGTGATCGGCTATGTAGGCTTCCTCCTGCATCCGTGTATGAGGAGTATAGTATGACATCTGTGATCGGCTATGTAGGCTTCCTCCTGCATCCGTGTATGAGGAGTATACTGTACTATTAATTCTATAATATAATTACTTTCCTGCCTAAATTCTATCCTAGCCATGAATTTTAAACACTGGTTTTGCTGCTCCCCAGACCCCGCCCACTGCCACAGGACACGTTTTGATTACAAAAATGTTATGAGTTGTTAATTACATCATATCCAGTTGTCTTACTATATACAGTACGTATCATGCATGACAAATACAGTTTGTGAACTTAAATCTTAAGACACTTTCACAAGTCATGCCAATTACATGGGCGTACAGGACTGAACGAAAGATTGCTGCAGCAAACTACAATCTATTTCCATGCGCTTATGTATAATATCTTTTTATGGTTACAGAATTACATAAGTGCTACTAATAATTACTTCACCTATGTATTCAGACATTAATCTGATTTGAGAGAAAATCAATATCAACATAGAAGGGGGCCAGGTTTATCATGCTTCAAAAAGTGATACAATGGAAAATTGCAATGTTACAGGCTGGGTTGGAAAAATGACAGGTGGGAGCTGATTGGTTGGTTAATTATCACTCTCCACTTTTTGAAGCTTGATACATCTGGCCCATAATGTGACTGCAGATAAGATCATCTAGTCTGACCCTTTATTTTTTCTTTAGGCATTCTCAACCTTTTTGAACCTTAATTCTTTGTAAGGATATTCATATGTCTATCCCATATTAATATTTAAGTGTACAGTAAAATTGGTGTGGAATGTGCATTCAGTGTTCTCAGTAGATGTGTGGATTGTTCACACTATGGGCGGTATTCAATGTGAATACCGGCGAGGTGCAGCGAATCCTGTTTAGGATTCGCTGCACATTTGCCACGTTCCGGAGCCTCGCCGGCTTGGGTATTCAACGAGTCAGGGGCTCGCTGCCCCTGACCGGCGAATATGAGCTCCTGCGGCGAATGCCGCAGGGAGCCTGAGGACGGTGGCAGGCAGGGAGATGAAAGTCTCTCTGCCTGCCCCAGAGCGTATGTGGGGAGGAGGTGGGCTCCCCGGGTGCCAGGCAGCACAGGCTGCCCCCCGGGAGTGCAAGCAGGGGACCGGGTATACTTACAGCACATGAATAAAAATAGCATGCCCCTCCTCAGAATAAAATTCCTGATTTTTTGGCACCAAATGTAAAAAACAAAACACTTTATTTTAAAAGTTCACATTCCACTTCACCATAAAAAGATAGCGATTGCTACTCGGTGAATCATGGCGAAAAAAACCTTCAAATGTATTCGCCATCTGGTCATTGAGTAGGGTGATTCACCGTTTTAGTCAAAAATTCGCCAAACAGCACAAATTCGCCATAAAAACATGGCGAATCAGGCTCATTGAATACCGCCCTATATGACACGCACGTAAAAGCACCAGCTGTAGAATATCGTAAGCTGAGTGCTTTATCATTTGAGGATGTGTCCATGACAGAGTAGAGGAAACAATGAAGATAAAATATAATGAATTTAATAAAGATATTGCAAACAGTGATAATGATGGTATAACTGGGATATGGCAGGCATGCAAATATAAAGTCAATTGTCCAGTAAGTTATTGTAATACATGATGAAGCTTGGTCCTTGAAGAATATTGCAATATACTTGAAGAGTGGAACTTGAATAAAAGTCTTTAGATTGTAGAAGGAATTGAAGATTGGATGGGTTGGAGAACGAATGAAGATTGTATTGCAAATTGGAAGATTGGATAAATGATTGAAGATTGAGATATTGGATTATTGGTTGAAGATTGAGAGATTGGATGATTGGTTGAAGATTGAGAGATTGGATGATTGGTTGAAGATTGAGAGATTGGATGATTGGTTGAAGATTGAGAGATTGGATGACTGGAGGATTGAATGATTGGAGAATTGGATGGTTGCTTGAAGAATGGAGGATTGGATGGTTGTTTGAAGAATATTGGTAAATGAAGAATGACGAAGAAGAGTTGTCCTTTGCTGAGTGAGACAGTGGCTGCTGCCAGAGGTAACCGTGGAAGTAACCGTCGGGAGTGTAGCAAGGTGAGACCCCTTAGGAGAGCCTGACCTTGCATGTCCACATTGGCGGTAAGCAGAGTCCGATGGTATGTGAAGTAGTGAACGGCCAGCAGGATCTCTTCCGGGAGAAGTTCGGATTGTAGTGAGGACTACAGAGCCAGGTTGGAGCAAGTAAGCTCAGGAGCGTAGCGAGTACTACAGAGCCAGATGGGAGCAATGATGCTGCAGGGTGGACATCATTGAACTGACTGCCGAACTAGCCTAAGCAGTCAGTACTTACCAGGCGAGCTGTGCCGGGATTGGTCAGGCAATCAGGAAGTGAGGCGGAGCCGTGCAGGAGAGGCTAGGCAAACCAAGAAGATGGCGCCCGCCATAGAGGGCGACGGATTCCAGCCGGCCCTGATGATACGCAGCTGCGCAATCCCCGGCCTTCACTCAGATGCTGACCAGGCACAAACACACATGGCGGTACGCCACACACACCCTGCATGGCACTGGAGCACAATACACCGGTGTCACCACGCGGTGACATCCCGGCCATATGTAGCCCTGTGAGCCAGAGACATGAGCAGAGGTGAGCGCCAGGCTTTTAATGTACCCAGAGGGTCCAGGGCTAAGCATGACACAGGGGTCTTTGGGTAAACGCCATGGTGGATGTGACACTATATTTGTCTTCATTTGGGACTATATCTAGAGGAGGCGGCAGCATTTGCAATGTGGTTCTCATCATCCTGGCAATTTGCCGCATTACTCTGTGGGGGTTGGGCCTTGAGAACATAGCTGCTACATATTAATGCCGAGCCCCCACTGAAAGATACCATGAATTTGGGTGCTTTCTCCTGGACTTACTTTGTTGTTGAAATAAATTGAAATAAATAAAAATTGTAAAATAAAAAGGAAATCTGTGTTCATCATAATTTATCAATTAAATGTATAGCTTAGCAAATAACTTATAGCTTAGTCTCCTAAAGTTTTCAATCATAATAAATGCTTATTCCATCTACCCACCCACGCCCTTCTGTGTTGCAGAGGGATCTGCTCTGATCCCTCTTTGCAAACTCAGAACTCCTCCCCACAGGAAGGATCAAGGCATCTGGAGTAAACACCAATCGGATAAAGTGGTTGATTCTCGGAAGCAAACTCGCAAAATGTTCAGTCTTCAGAATGTACTGAATATTAGGCCCATTATATTGTGTAAACAAGCTATTTCTGCATGTGTAACAGGCCCGTTAGTTAGATGAATCGGCCATTAATTGGGCGATCTACAGTACCTCTGTGATGTTTGGCTATTGTGAATTCTTCCATATTGCTTTTTTTTTGTACAATAGTTTTTCTTGCTGGATATAAAAAGCACAGACTTCATTACAGTGTACAATATAAAGGTATACAAGACAAGGACTCACTACAAAGGGTATAACGAAGTTCTACATTCATGCATTACCATTTGAATATAGTAATTTTGTGCATAATTTTTTTTACACTTTTCATTTTAACCTTTATTTTTCTAAATTATACTTCTGTACCTTTAATTCATAGAATAATAATCTTTACTTGTCTACTTTAAACTCTTCTCTCCAAGAGAAGGCCAGTGAGGAGAGACACCGAGGGGGGTGTGACCAGGCTGAACATTACTAGGTCACGCCTCCAAAATGGCACAAATTGTGGATCCGTGGGTATGGTGCATGGCTAACTGATGCAGATTTGCATCTTTGAAACCCCCCCCCCCCCCCACCACCTCCACCACCACCCCCCTCCACCTCCACTCAGCTCTGGGTTTCTACTGTTATTCATCTTATCGTGCCTGCTTCACTAGGAGGAGTGTGAGATGTGGGAGGTGCAGCCTCTTCTGTGGGTGTGGGGGACTGCTGGAAAACCCATGAGTAGGCAAGTAATGTACAGTAATAATACCATATTAAAAATATGGATAAAAAGTCATATCAATAGACTTGACTAAGAACTATTCACTCAATAAAGGTGTCTGGGTCTATATCTGCCAATAAAAAGCTAAAGAAAAATAATTTGATCATCAAGATTGATGAACAAATTTGAGTGTGTGTGTGTGTGTCCTGTTTGTATTCCAGTTGATTAGACCTGGTCTTTGCAATGTATTTCTATGTCTGCAATTCGGGTCACTATGTTAATGATACTGGACCATTGTAAGAAATAATTAGTTCAGTGCTGTTTTTATAACTACAATTCTTGTTTCACTCAGTTACTTTCATTTCAAGCAACAAATTGTCTGTTACTACATAAAGGAGAACTTGAAGAACAGGTTCCACTAAGTCTTTGTTTGGGTATGGAACACAAGAGCTAACAAGCCATAAGCCTTTGTTATTTTATTTGCAGCCGTTGGATAACGAATGTTACAGATGTGTCCTCATACACTGTTGCTCATGTCATGACAAATAACCCCTCAGTGTTCCGGGTAATTCAACCGCATCGAGCGTCTTCATCACTCGTATTGGGCATCTACATCACATTAATAAAACAACAGGTAACTAAGCTGGCCATACCCTACTGCTATGTATCGCAGCAGTGTATGGCCAGCCGATCACCTGTGAGCTGCGGTCCTTTCACATGTGATGAATCGCATGTGACCCCTGTTTCCCGCTGCCGGGAGTGGGGTCGGAGGTCGGACCTGCATGCCAATTCAGGTCTCATGTGCACATTACCACGCATCGGTCCCGATGGGACATCAAACACATCTGATGTGGCCCGATTCCTTGGCTCAATCCATTGGGAATGGGTGGAACCAGCCCAATTTGCTGTAGTGTATGGGGGCCTTTACAAAGCTACATTGCTCTCTTGCTCCGATCGGTTTCATGGAATTTGTTGTGTGTCTGAGGGGCCTAATTCAGGGTTACGGTACCGTGGGTCAACAGTCAGTACAGTAGGTCAACCACTAATGATCGACAGTGAATAGGTCCAAACCTGAAACTGGTTGACATATTGTAGGTCAACATTGCCAGAAGGTCAACACAAACTTAAGGTCCGCATGGTCATGGTTGATAGTCTAAAAAGGTCAACATGAGTTTTTCACATTTTATGATGTCTATGTCAAAATTAGGCAACATGGACACCGTATAAGTGTTCCGTGTCCCTTCACGTGGCTCTTTATGCTGGTCATGCCTCGGCCACGGTGCCTTGTTGGGCGCACTCTTATATTCTCACTCTATGTCCACTTGGAAAGTAAAGTATGAACTAAGTTGGTCTACACCCAAAAAAGTGAAGTGTCGACCCTTTGAGTTTCAACCATGTCCATGTCGAACTTAAGCTTGTCCCGACCTTCTGTCAATGCCTAACCTTTGGAATGTTAACAATTTCCAGGTGTTAACCTAGTCACTGCTGACCATTATTGGTTAACCTAGTGACTGTTGACTTAGACATTGTTGACCGGATACCCTAATTCAGACCTGATCGCTGTGCTGCTCATTTTTGGGGCCCTGCGATCAGGTATACACCACCCTACCAGAGTCAATTCCCGCCCCACAAGTGATAAAAAAAAGTAGCAGGATTACATTGCCGGACGGCCTCTTGCATGCGTCCTACAGGCCGTACTTATGCGCAGTCTATCAATAATCGACTGGCCTGGGAATTCGCAGCTGTGCGCTCAGGTCTGAATTAGGCCCAGAATCTGAATTGCTTGCAGACAACGCCTGTTAAAAATCTTAGGAAATAACGTATTTCCTTAGTATTCAGAGAATTCTCCCCTCTTCCGTGTAGCACAGAGCACAATGGGCAGAATTCATACACAGTAGGTGATCATTAGAGTATTTTCCCAATTAACGGAAAACTGCAAACGCATTACCCATTCTGCGCATGTGCACAATAGGTTCTCCCAGGGCCGGTGCTAGGCACCGGAGCGCCCCAGGCAGGGAGGGGGGGGCGCCCCGGTGCTCAATCACTTACCCGTGCAATGCTGGCCGCCGCAGCGACACTCCCCAGGGAGGGGGGGGGGGGCGGCTTGCCGGGTCCAGCGATGCGGCGAGCCGTTCCGGGGGGGGGGGCGCTTGCCGTGCAATGCGGCGCTAGCCGCTGCAACGCTCCCCAGGCAGGGAGGGGGGGGCGCCCCGGTGCTCAATCACTTACCCGTGCGAAGCTGGCCGCCGCAGCGACACTCCCCAGGGAGGGGGGGGGGCGGCTTGCCGGGTCCAGCGATGCGGCGAGCCGTTCCGGGGGGGCGCTTGCCGTGCAATGCGGCGCTAGCCGCTGCAACGCTCCCCAGGGAGGGGAGGGGGGTTGCTGGGTCCGGTGCTGTGACTTTCCAGGGGGGGGGGGGGGGGAAGCTTGCCGGGTGATGCAGGTCGCCACGCCACGACACTCCCCGGGGATGGGACTGCTTGCTGGGTGATGGGGGTGGGGGGACCCAGCTCCAAACTGTCGCCCTCCAGCGGCCGGCGCCCTAGGCAAATGCCTAAGGCTGCCTAGTGGTGGCGCCGGCCCTGGGTTTTCCAATTGCATCTCAAAAAATGAGAATACCTCTGCCTGATTGACAGGTAGAAGTGTTTACGGGAAGGGACAGGGGTGGAGGCATTCGGGAAAATAATGGCCTGTCAATCCTTTTCCCAGACACAGCAAGGCCTAGGACTGCATCACATTCGCAGTTGCCTTGGCCTCAATAATCCCTAAAACTGCAGCACTGATTAAGGTCTGAGTTACAGTAATCAGGCTTGTAGTCGCAGATAAACATTGTGATCGATGGTGGAAATGTTCATCTAGAACTACGATGGCAGGGGGTGATATGCAGGCAGGGGATGGCATACATGCCAGGGGTGGTATGCAGACAGGAGGTGGTATGAACGCAGCGGTTGGTACATACCGCCTTCAAAAATGGCATGGCTAAGGATCGCACATGCTAAACTGCAGAGGTCATTTTAACCATTCCGAACCCTACTGAATGAGGGCCTATGTCCCTGATCATAGCATTTCCTTATATGATCTGGCAATCTGGCATATTAGGATTTTTTTTTTTTTTCATTTTTATTATTATTCCCTCTCCACCAACAATGATTTGATTTATTGGCATTTGTTTTATGCATTTTAAAGTGCTGTAAGTTGTTTCTTATGTTCTTAAATTTTGTAAGATGGGTTGTTTAGATATTGTTGGATTACTCCACATTTTGTCACCTGGGGTTGCCAGGCTAGACTTTGTTGGACTATCTTGGTTAGAGGACAGCCATGTTGTACCAGTCAGCACCAGAACCATTGCATCAAATACTGAATGAATGTGCAGATAGATACAGAGGTGGATCCTGCCCCACCCAGTGACACTTCTTACAACAGTCCTCCCTTCTCAGCTGGGTGCTGGGCTGGGGAGGGCCATGGAGCAGCAGTAGTCCATTCCCCTGCATGACCTGCGACTGCTCTGTTATACAGCGGCCAGCAGTGACAGGTAAAAAGTGTTAAGGTGCCCATACACTGCTGCAACGCCTCGCAGCAGTGTTCGGACACCCGATACCCTGTTGTGATGGATCGCATGTGTCCCTGCTTCCCGCCCGCCTCGCCGCCTGGAGGGAGGTCCCAGAACGGGTGGTCGGATGGCCAGCCGGTTTGACCACCTGGTCGGGTCCGATGCACACGGTACCACAAATCGGACCCTACTGCATGTTAGGGAGAGGCGATTTGGGCCGAATCGCAATCGTCCGAAATCGGACCAAATCCCCTCAGTATATGGGCACCTTTACAGTCACATAAAACATTCCTCTCTCTACAGAGCTGGGTTTATTACTGTATGTAAAATGCTGACGTTCTATGGATATTGACAGTAACTTCCAATAAGGTCCTAAACTCTGAAGAAGGCAGCCGCACTGCTGATGTCGGACTTAGTAGAGCTAGTTTTGCAACTGTGCATGCTCCCAAGTCACACCAGACATGCGTCCTGTGCAGTCACAGTTATAGGGGGTTATTCTGGTTGATTCGCAAGGCTGCAAATTCACAGCCTTGTGAGTCCACCAAACCCTGCCCGGCAAATGCCAGGCCGCACTGCCCTTCCCCCCTTACAGCGTGTGTTCGCTCACACTGGCTGCAGATGGATATTTAACATAAACATCTGTGCGGGGGATACACACATCATTCGATGGGCACTGACGTGGAAGGCACACGCACATCTAAGGTTGCTCTGAGGTAACATTAGACGTGCGTGGGCATTCTGAAGGAAGTGGGCGGGCAGCTTACATCCGGTGATATCAGCTACCTGCCCCCGGTGCCCACGTCACCATGAAACACTGTCCGTTCCCATGGGTGAGCCCCCCGGCCCGCCACAATCCTCCCACCCGCAATGTTGGGTCCGTGCGCCCGGTGAACAGTTTGTTCACCATCGCCACACGCACCCTGCATCTGCACATGCGCAGAAATGCGTCTGTGCATGTGCAAAAGAAGGGACCGATGTGAACCTGAATAAGGTCCATAATCTCAGGTGTACAGCTACAGTCCCTCAGTCCAGACAGGATCTCCAGTCAGGGATCCCAGGCAGCACAGCGACAGATGAAGGAAATGCCCGAAACGTGTTAAGCCTGTACTGTCTTGGACCTGTGGCACTCTGTGTGGACGCTGTGCTGGCTGTGATCACTGACTGAGGGACAGTAGCTGTGGACCCCATAACATCTACCTGCCAGCTGTTTGCCTGGGACCATTTGTCTTGTGCTTTTATTACAAGTCACTTCATTGTAAGTGCAATGTCCATATTAAAATTTGTTTTATTTTATTGACCTGCACCATGTCGGTTTCTATTCTCTCCCCTTGTCATATGCAATAGGGGAGACACTGCATTCTTGAGACCTTAAGTGCTATTGTCCATGACGGGTGCCAGACAGGATCCCGACCGTCGGGATCCCGACAGTCATTTACCTGACGTCAGGATCCCGACTTAAAATACCGAAGCATGGGTTCCCGGCGGCCACCGGCTATTCTCCCTCGTGGGTGTCCACGACCCCCACGAGGGAGAATAGAATAGGTGGCGAGTGTATTGAGCCACTGTGCCCGCAGTGTGGTGACAGCCCCCGTAAGGGGTTTTGTTGCGCTTGCCACGCTGTCTGAGTCTGGCCAGTCGGGATCCCGACTTCGGGCTAATGACTGTGGGGATCCCGACTGTCGGAACCCTGTACCACACCCGTCCATGACAATTTTGGATCATTGAACAACCCATAACACCTGAGTATTTTACTATGTTTGTTTTATCATCACATTGGCCCATATTCTGGTTGGTGCGGTAATATCCGCGTGCGTTCGTGCCGCCGATGTTTTGTGTCTGCGCATGTGCAGAGGCGTCTCTGCACATGTGCGAGCGGGGCGTACGGCCAAATCCTGCATGAAATGTGAACACTCCGAACAGGGGGTGGAGAGGGGCGTGAAGGGCTATTTGGGCTCATTACCATATGCATACGCCCCGCGTTTCATGGGCGTTCCCATGCAAACGCTGGGCGTACGTATGGTAATGCAGTCGTGACGCACATGTAGGGGGCGGACATATGATATCGCCGGATGTCAGCTGCCCCCCCAGATCCCTGCTTTTGCACGGAAAAATGTCCGTGTGGTCTGAGGTTGTGGGAGCTGGTGAACCACTCGGTCTGCGACCATCTAATGATGGGGGAGGTTCCCTGAGATGGAGAAGGCGTATTCCGTGAAAAATACACGTGCGGTCCGTTCGGCCAGCTTCTTACCGCGTACGGACGGAGTTGGCGATCTGTATGGAAGGCGGGGTTT